>NC_050175.1:20210632-20830632 GCF_008315115.2 Sander lucioperca | reverse complement strand
ATCGAGTCTCTGGGAAAACTGGCTTTTGAGCAGCTGCAGAAAGGTAACCTGATCTTCTATGAATCAGACCTGAGAAAGTGTAACATCGATATCACAGCAGCCTCAGTGTACTCAGGAGTGTTCACACAGATCTTTAAAGAGGAGAGAGGACTGTACCAGGACAAGGTGTTCTGCTTCGTCCATCTGAGTGTTCAGGAGTTTCTGGCTGCTCTTCATGTCCATCTGACATTCAGCAACTATGGAGTCAACCTGCTGTCAGGAAAACAAACATCAACACAGTTCTACCGGAGTGCTGTGGACAAGGCCTTACAGAGTCCAAATGGACACCTGGACTTGTTTCTCCGCTTCCTCCTGGGTCTTTCACTGCAGACCAATCAGAATCTCCTACGAGGTCTGCTGACACAGACAGGAAGTAGCTCAGAGACCAATCGGGAAACAGTGGAATACATCAAGAAGAAGATCAGTGGGAATCTGTCTGCAGAGAGAAGCATCAATCTGTTCCACTGTCTGAATGAACTGAATGATCGTTCTCTAGTGGAGCAGATCCAACAGGCCCTGAGATCAGGAAGTCTCTCCACAGATAAACTGTCTCCTGCTCAGTTGTCAGCTCTGATCTTCATCTTACTGTCATCAGAAGAAGATCTGGACGTGTTTGACCTGAAGAAATACGATGCTTCAGAGGAGGCTCTTCTGAGGCTGCTGCCAGTGGTCAAAGCCTCCAACAAAGCTCTGTAAGTGGGATTAATTCATCAATAAATACTCTGATATATTTCAAAAGGAGAGACAAATAAATAACTTGTTTCCTTCCTGTCGTCTCTCCAGACTGAGCGGCTGTAACCTGTCAGAGAGAAGCTGTGAAGCTCTGTCCTCAGTTCTCAGCTCCCAGTCCTCTAGTCTGAGAGAGCTGGATCTGAGTAACAACAACCTGCATGATTCAGCAGGGAAGCAGATCTCTGTTGGACTGAAGAGTCCACACTGCACACTGGAGACTCTCAGGTCAGATCAAGAACAGTAATCTTTGAAAACACAGTATTGAAAATCATTAACAAAATGTGAATGTTTCCAAAGTATTTTATTTTGATTTAGAATCACTTCATAAAGAATGAAATATGAACTGTGACTGAGATCCAGAAATAATTTATATTTTAATATCATGTGACTTTGATTACTGGACGTTTGTTTATTCCTAATTGTACAAGTAGATCCAACCAGACAACCTGATTGGTCAACTAGTCATTTAGAACGCACTCAAATCAGCATGACAGCACACCCAGAGCCATTTGAGAACACCTGGTGCATCACATAATATATTTCTCCAGCATTTCCATGGCAACATTGTAACTTCCAGGGCTGAATAAAAAAACAGTAATATTTTTCAACGGGAGTTCAATTTAAATACTTTTTCCTTCCTTTCATCTCTCCAGACTGTGTGGCTGTAACCTGTCAGAGAGAAGCTGTGAAGCTCTGTCCTCAGTTCTCAGCTCCCAGTCCTCTAGTCTGAGAGAGCTGGACCTGAGTAACAACGACCTGCATGATTCAGGAGGGAAGCTGATCTCTGTTGGACTGAAGAGTCCACACTGCACACTGGAGACTCTCAGGTCAGATCAAGAACAATAATCTTTGAAAACACAGTATTGAAAACCATTAACAAAATGTGAATGTTTCCAAAGTATTTTATTTTGATTTAGAATCACTTCATAAAGAATGAAATATGAACTGTGGCTGAGATCCAGAAATAATTTATATTTTAATATCATGTGACTTTGATTACTGGACGTTTGTTTATTCCTAATTATACAAGTAGATCCAACCAGACAACCTGAATGGTCAACTAGTCATTTAGAACGCACTCAAATCAGCATGACAGCACACCCAGAGCCATTTGAGAACACCTGGTGCATCACATAATATATTTCTCCAGCATTTCCATGGCAACATTGTAACTTCCAGGGCTGAATAAAAAAACAGTAATATTTTTCAACAGGAGTTCAATTTAAATACTTTTTCCTTCCTTTCATCTCTCCAGACTGTGTGGCTGTAACCTGTCAGAGAGAAGCTGTGAAGCTCTGTCCTCAGTTCTCAGCTCCCAGTCCTCTAGTCTGAGAGAGCTGGATCTGAGTAACAACAACCTGCATGATTCAGGAGGGAAGCTGATCTCTGTTGGACTGAAGAGTCCACACTGCACACTGGAGACTCTCAGGTCAGATCAAGAACAGTAATCTTTGAAAACACAGTATTGAAAATCATTAACAAAATGTGAATGTTTCCAAAGTATTTTATTTTGATTTAGAATCACTTCATAAAGAATGAAATATGAACTGTGGCTGAGATCCAGAAATAATTTATATTTTAATATCATGTGACTTTGATTACTGGACGTTTGTTTATTCCTAATTGTACAAGTAGATCCAACCAGACAACCTGATTGGTCAACTAGTTACATTACATGTCATTTTTAGCTGACGCTTTTATCCAAAGCGACTTACAATTAAGTGCTTTCAAATGTGAAGGTTCAAACTCCAGACCACAAGTAGTAAGTGCAAATACAGTAGCTTTAAATAGGCAAAGCTACAAAGAGACATATGAAAGTGCAGGTTCGAAAGTGCAAGTTCAAGATTTTTTTATTTTTTTTATCCGAGGTGTAGTCGGAAGAGATGCGTTTTTAGCCTTCGGCGGAAGGTGTGGAGGCTTTCGGCCATCCTGATATCGATGGGGAGCTCGTTCCACCATTTGGGAGCCAGGACAGTGAACAGTCGGGATTTCGTTGAGTGATTAGTTCTCCCTCGCTGTGAGGGAGCAGCCAGCAGTTTGGCTGATGCAGAACGAAGTGGGCGGGTTGGGGTATATGATTTGACCATGTTCTGGATGTAAGCGGGTGCTGATCCGTTCGTGGCCCTGTACGTAAGTACTAGTCATTTAGAACGCACTCAAATCAGCATGATAGCACACCGAGAGCCATTTGAGAACATCTGGTGCATCACATAATATATTTCTCCAGCATTTCCATTGCAACATTGTAACTTCCAGGGCTGAATAAAAAAACAGTAATATTTTTCAACAGGAGTTCAATTTAAATACTTTTTCCTTCCTTTCATCTCTCCAGACTGACTGGCTGTAACCTGTCAGAGAGAAGCTGTGAAGCTCTGTCCTCAGTTCTCAGCTCCCAGTCCTCTAGTCTGAGAGAGCTGGATCTGAGTAACAACAACCTGCAGGATTCAGGAGGGAAGCTGATCTCTGTTGGACTGAAGAGTCCACACTGCACACTGGAGACTCTCAGGTCAGGATTTATTAACCCATTCAACTGAATAACTTCAGTTGATAAAAAGCTAACAAGTAGCTTTGTTTCTGTTGATTTGATACATTTAATCAGTTTTGAGCATCAGAATTACTTTCAATGAGGATTTGTAATCATTTGCTTTTGTTGTTGAATAATTCAATACCACAGATGATTTAAAGATGTATTCTAAATCTGGACCAAAATGTACGTGGACAACAAACAATCATAAAACAAACACATGGCTCCATGTGTTGACAGAGGGTTCCCATGTGTTGTTCTGTGTGTTTGTAGTCTGTCAGGCTGTCTGATCTCAGTGGAAGGCTGTTCTTCTCTGGTCTCAGCTCTGAGCTCCAACCCCTCCCATCTGAGAGAGCTGGACCTGAGCTACAATCATCCAGGAGACTCGGGAGTGAAGCTACTGTCAGCGGGACTGAAGGATCCTCTCTGGAAACTGGACACTCTCAGGTACAAACACTGAACAAAAAGGAGATATTTGTGTAGGAGGTTTTAAAGGAGAACCTCTCCAGGAACTAAAATGATAACTTCCTTTTGTTAATAATCAATGTACTTTCGACACATCTCTCTATGTTAAAGGAACTGTTCGTGGTTTTAAGAAATATCCTTTTTTTCCCTCTTTCCCGAGATCAAATCAGTGTCATCTTGACAGAGAAAGGTCCAGGACAGGCTTAGCCTAGGTTAGCACAAAGTTATGTGCTTTCTACACTGTGAGAAGAGTGTGTGGATGAAGCATTAATCTACTCTTTCGGCAGACTAGTTAGCTAGAGGTTTAAAATGTCAGTTGCTGGTGCTGCTTGGCTCATGTGATCGATCATAGACCTACACTGATGTCTGGACCAATTATTTCTCTAAGTTCCTCTTGTGCTGGGAGAGTACCGACTCTATGTTTAAAAAGTCCCTCAAAACGCACTTTCCTAGTTGCTGCTGTGCAAACACAATATATGTGTGTGAGAGTGATGTAATGTTGATGTTTCTATACATAGAAAGGTCCACTGTTGCACCAAATGCTTGCTGTTGGGGGAATTGTTGGGTCGCTGTAAATGATAGTGTGGCAGTGGCGCCGGCAGCCGTAATCTTGTTCGCACTCTGCGTACATTATTTTCTATGAGACACTCATCTAATGATAACAATGTAAATGCACACATAGTCTGTTCTTCTCTCTGCTATGTTCAGTTATATTTTCCTCCTTATTTATCCATTATTTCACCCACAATGGTGAGTTTAGGTGTTAAAGATTTGAGCAGTGTCAGTGGCCGCTGTGCCTTTGTGTGTGCATGGTGATGTGTGTGTTAAGTCCCCGCTGCTTGGCTGGAATTTGTGGGGAGGCCTGTTGATCGCTGATTGTGTTATTTGTGTTTTTGATTGCTTTGTGATCACCGTATGAGTAAATAATGACCGGTTGTTGTGGGTTTGTTTTGGTTTCTTTGGTAATTCCATTTATTTGTACTATATGTGATGCAGCATCCTGTCATACTGCGTGAAAGTGATGGCTTCAGTCAGCGTGTGTTCATGTCTCTGCAGTAGTGTATTAGGTGTCTCTAGGTGTTGAGTCTTGTGTTAAATCATATTATTCCACACGGTAATTTCCTCGTGTCATGGTGAGGTTATTCAAAGGTGATTTAACTGCTGTAGGATAGTACTGAAGGCCCAGGTGTAAAATACATGGCCCGCTACTGCCGTAGATAAACTGCTGGTTGCTATGGACGCTGCTATCTCTGAACCAACAGATCTAGCATGTTGTTTGTGTCATATGTGTTTACATGGACATGAATATTCCAGTTATGAGGATTATCCTGTTTTTTATCTATTCAGGATATAATGTTTAGGCTACACGGCACAGACAAATCAGGATATTCACATCTCCGTACATTCTCACCATCAGCTCTCTCTCTGTCTCTCTCTCTCACTCTCTTTATATTTTTATTTATCCTTTATTCATACAGGTAATCTCATTGAGACACAGGGTCTCATCCTCAAGAGAGACCTGTTAATGACAATACACACCATCAGTTACACCAGACTGATCTCATGAAGTGGCGTCTGTATGACACGCCAATTCGTAAGCCATTATTGGTGTGTTATCAAGACGCATACTCGCTTTTTAGCGTGTTTATCAACGCTGTTTGGCCTCCATTGACTTACATTACTTTGCAATTGCGTGTGAAGATCTGTTGGAGGTGTTTCAGGACAGCTTGAGCAGAGGACGTCTGCTGCTGAGCTGCAGAAGGGCAGTCATCACCCTGCTGCCAAAGAAAGAAGATCTGCAGGAGTTAAAAAACTCTGCTCTGTGGGGATTACAAGATTCTGTCCAAAGCTCTCGCTTCTCGGCTTCGGGAGGTGATGAGTGAAGTGGTTCATGTTGACCAGACCTACTGTGTGCCCGGCAGGTTAATGAGTGATAATATTACTCTAGTTCAGCATGTTTTGGACATCTCTAGCTCACTGGGTATGGATACTGGCCATATTTCCATAGAACAGGAAAAGGCTTTTGACCGGGATGAACATCAGTATTTGTGGCAAACGCTCAATGCTTTTGGTTTCAGCCCAGGTTTCATAGCTCAGATTCAGGTCCTGGACCGAGACATTGTGAGTATATTGAAGGTTAATGGTGGTTTGGCTGCACCTTTTAATGTGCAGAGAGGGGTACGGCAGGGATGCTCTCTGTCGGGGATGCTTTATTCCCTCGCTATTGAGCCTCTGCTCAATAAATTCAGGAAGGAACTTTTAGGTGTGTATTTTTCTGGGTGTGCTTCAGCAGTTAAAATATCAGCTTATGCAGACGATGTCATGGTTGTTTTAAACAAACAAACAGATATCGACGCTTTGGTAGAGAATGTATGTTTAATCATATCTCTAAAGACTTGGTCTGGAGACCTCTGGCCAAATAGGGTGCTGAAAGACTTTAAGGGTTTTGGACTAAAGGATTCTCTGTTCCTGATGGATGTAAGGAAGCTGAGTTTCCAGGCTTTGCCTCCTTTCTATCGTGGCGTGTTTACAGTGTGGAAGCTGTTGACCAAGGAGAGACGGGTGCAAGGTAACTCCCTACACTGACTGCTGCAGAAGGGGTGTAGGGAGAACGGTTGGATTCCCCCTGCTGGGCAGGTTCTGCCATCTTGGACATGTTCTGCAGAGCACGGGTGCTCACGCTGTGGACGGTGGTGGATATCGCTGGACCAAAACTAAACAATGCTGCTGCTTTGGCAGCTGTTCTGAATGTGAGATCAGTCAGAACAATCTCAAACCTTTTGGACCACTGGATGTACTATCTGTCTGGACATGAATCCATAATGTTGGAGGAATATCATGTTGGTCTGATTACACCTCGATCTGACGATTCTTTCCCTGATTTATGTGTCCGTCCCCGTCTTGATAATTATGTTGGTTGTTTTTTCGATGTAAAGCATTGCACTTTAGACCTGAAAGAGGCAAAAGGGAATGCCTTTTATAAAATGATGGTGCTGTGTTTAAATAAGAGTAAACGCCATGAACGAGTTGACACACCGTGGCGAGGACATCTGGGTTTGGCGGTTGATGTCCAACCTGCGTGGAGGAGTTTATATAAACCACCGTTAACTAAAAGAGTAGCTGACCTCCAGTGGAGAGTGTTACACGGGATAGTGTCAGTCAACGCCTTTCTGTCTGTCATTAGTCCTGGTGTTAGAGACAAATGTCCTGACTGTGATGAGACAGAAACTGTGTTTCATTGTTATTGTGAGTGTGTGCGTCTGCCTCGAGACGGAACATTAATAAAATAAAGTTCCTTTAAAAATCAATTATCTCTCTCTCTCTCTCTCTCTCTCTCTCTCTCTCTCTCTCTCTCTCTGTCTCTCTCTCTGTTTCTCTGGTTTGTTGGTATTGCAGGGCTTTCTGCTGGTAGGAGTGGGGGGGTCACTGTTTTTAGATGTAGCCAATATTTGATTGCACGTTTTTGAATTTTGATGAATAATGGGAATTGGCCTAATTCAGCTCTGCAGGCGTTGTTGGTGGTTTTTCTGTGCACCTGTAGGATGCTTTTACAGAACTCTAGATCCAGGATTTCAACTGGGTTTTTGTCCAAATGGGCCGAATTCTGGTAGGAAATAGGACCCCACACCTCACTACCATAGAGGCGGATTGGTTCTATTACAGATTCTAATAGTTTGAGCCAGATTCTAATTGGGATTTTAATGTAGATTTGACTTTTTATTGCATAAAATGCCCTGCGTGCTTTCTCTCTCAGCTCCATTATCGCTGGGTTAAAACTTCCAGTGGAACATATTTTCAGTCCTAAATAATTGTAATGTGTACAGTTGTCTAATTTATGTTTTCCTAATGTGAAGCTGTATGTGTTTCCCTGAGATCTGGAGTGTTTACTGCCAGGGCCCAGGTCTGGCAGTACTGCTCCAGCAGGTCCAGGTTCTGCTGTAAGCCCTGTTCTGTAGGGGACAACAGAACCAGGTCATCTGCATAGAGCAGGAACTTGATCTCAGAGTCGTGTAGAGTGAGACCAGGTGCTGCTGATGTCTCTAGGATGGTGGCCAGCTGGTTAATATAGATGTTGAATAGAGTGGGACTCAAACAGCAGCCCTGTCTCACTCCACCTTCTGACAGAAGAATGATGTTCTTTTGTTGTTCATTTTAATACTGCACTTATTGTTAATGTACATTGATTTAATGATGTCATATGTTTTACCCCCTACACCAGATTCAATAGCTTTGTAGAATAGACCACAGTGCCAAATAGAGTCGAATGCCTTTTTGAAATCTATGAAACATGCAAAGATTTTGTTGTTGTTTTGGTGAAGATGTTTGTCTATCAGGGTGTGTAGGGTGTAAATATGATCTGAAGTTAGGTGTTTTGGTACAAATCCAATTTGACTTTTACTCAAGACATTGTGTTTGGTAAGGAAGTTTATGAGTCGGGAGTTGATGATGCTACAAAGGCGCTTCCCCAGATTACTGTTCACACAGATGCCTCGGTAATTATTTGGGTCATATTTATCTCCAGATGTGTATATTGGTGTAATGAGACCATGATTCCAGATGTCAGGGAAGTAACTTACACTCAGAATCAAATTAAAGAGTTTCAGAACGGCCAATGGGAATTGTGGGCTTGTGTGTTTCAGCATCTCGTTCATGATGCCATCGAGCCCGCTGGCTTTTTGGGGTTTTAGTGCCTGGAGTTTGTCTCTTAGTTCCTGTTCAGTAATGGGGGAGTCGAGAGGATTCTGGTTGTCTTTTACAGCCGATTCTAGTTCATTCAGTTTTGGTTATTATTTGGTTTTGATTTGGGTCTGGGTTCCTTGGTAATAGCTCATAGAGTGTTTCAAAATGGCCAACCCATATGTCTCCATTCTGTATCGCCAATTCTACAGGTTTGGATTTTTTAAGATTTTTCCATTTTTCCCAGAATTGGTTTGTGTTTATGGACTCCTCAATTAATGTCAGCTGTTTGTGTGTGTGTGTGTGTGTGTGTGTGTGTTGTGCTTTTTTGATTCTGAGTGTATGTTTGTAGTGTTTAAGTGTGGCACAGTAAAGAAGGCGTAAGTCTACATTTCCTGGATCTCTGTGTTTTTGGTTAGATAATCTAACATTGTGTCTAATTTCTTTACATTCTTTGTCAAACCAATTATCATATTTGGGAAACTTTAGGTTTATTTTTGGATAGTTTCAATAGTGATGTTTTTGCATTTTGCATGATGATGTGATTGACATGTCTGACTGCATTATTTATGCCTTCTTGACTGTGTACATATGTGGTGTCCAGAAAGGTATCTAGTAGTGTTTGAATTTCGGGTGAGCTGATTGCTCTTCTGTGCTGTTTTCGGCCCATCTGTATGATTTCCTGATATTAAACAGCTTACTGGGCTGTGGGGGGGGTGGGTGTTGTTGGTCACTGACCTTCTGAGAAACAGTAATTTGGCTGTGGTCAGACAGAGGGGTCAGTGGTTTAACTGTGAATGCACTGAGAGAGAAAGGGTCTATATCTGTTACCATGTAATCAACGGTGCTGTTGCCAAGAGATGAGCAGAAAGTATTTCTACCTAAAGAGTCTCCTCGTAACCTACCGTTGATGATGTACAGACCCAGGCTTTGACAGAGCTGCAGTAACTCTCTGCCCTTCTTATTGGTCTGGACGTCAGAGTTGGAACGAGGAAGGTTAGTTCTGTTTTGTGGATAGTTGTGTCCAAATATATGAATGTTACCTAGCTCTGTGTTGTAGTCAGGGAGAGAGACAGGTACCTAGCTCTGTGTTGTAGTCAGGGAGAGAGACAGGTACCTAGCTCTGTGTTGTAGTCAGGGAGAGAGACAGTTACCTAGCTCTGTGTTGTAGTCAGGGAGAGAGACGGGTACCTAGCTCTGTGTTGTAGTCAGGGAAAGAGACAGGTACCTAGCTCTGTGTTGTAGTCAGGGAGAGAGACAGGTACCTAGCTCTGTGTTGTAGTCAGGGAGAGAGACAGGTACCTAGCTCTGTGCTGTAGTCAGGGAGAGAGACAGGTACCTAGCTCTATGCTGTAGTCAGGGAGAGAGACAGGTACCTAGCTCTGTGTTGTAGTCAGGGAGAGAGACAGGTACCTAGCTCTGTGTTGTAGTCAGGGAGAGAGACAGGTACCTAGCTCTGTGTTGTAGTCAGGGAGAGAGACAGTACGTGCGTTCAGGTCTCCACAGATTAGCACCCTTCCCTGGGTCTGGAAGCTGCAGATCTGCTCATGGAGAAGGGGGAAGATGTCTCCATCATAGTTTGGGGAGTCACTAGGGGGAATGTATACAGCACACAGGAAGATGTCTGTTGGAGGGTTAGTGATGTCTTGTTTTATTTTAAGCCAAATGTGTGAGTGTTCATATTTTATAGGGGTGATGTATTTTGATATTTCTTCTTTGTACCAGATAATAATCCCTCCTGAGTCCCTCCCTCTGTTAACAGTAGGGAGTTTGACTGATGACAGCATGATTTCTCTGTAGTTTGGGGGACAGTGAGGGACAGAGCCAGGTGTACACCAGGTCTCTTTGAGGATGATGATGTCTGGGTCTTTGGTGTTGTCTTTGAATTCAAAGGTTTCACTTTTACATCCAAACAATGAAGAGTTAAGGCCCTGAATATTCCACATGGAGACAGGAAATGGCTTCAGAGAGAGAGAGAGAGAGAGAGAGAGAGAGAACACAATAATAACCTACAGTTATTACATTATTAAATGAGAGGTAGGGCTGTCCTACATTTGGCATGAGGGCACATCCACGGGAGATTTCAGCATTTATCCGGTGGATGGTGTCAGGATAGAAGTCTCTTTGTGGGAGGATGGTTGAGATTATGATTTTTGATGAGGGGAAGGTCTGTGTAGCCCTCTGTGCTACTCTCTTCACAGACTCTGCTGCCCTCTCCTGCTGTAGTCTCAGGTCATTAGTACCTGTGTGGATGATGATATGGCTAGGCTGACCCAGGATGGGCTCAGTGAGCAGCTGAAGGGTATTGTCAGTCCTGGGACATTGAATTTTGGTGACTTTTTGTCCGGGGAAAATCTGGTCCTCATTCACAAATTTCCCATTAGAATCTATGAGGATAATGATCTCAGCATCGCTGGTTTTCATTTGCTCTCTAGATGTTTTAGGCTGGTTGGTAGTGGCCTCTGTATGTGGGTCGGTGGTGGAGGAGGGGGTGGGCATTACTGCAGGTTCACACAGAAAAATAATGGTTCTTTAATGGTTCTTCAAAGGACTCAATGGTTCTTCAAAGAGTTATCACCAATTGAAGAACATTTATATTTAGAAAATGGTTCTTCAAGCCTTTTATATGGTTCTTTCAAGTACTTAAGGTTCTTGGTAGCCAAAAACAATGAAGTTAGGGCACCAACAATTATTTTCATTATTGATTAATCTGCAGATTTTCTCGATTGTTTGGTTTGCATATAAACATCAGAAAGCAGTGAAAAATGCCAAGCACAGTTTCCCAAATAGTATTTGGCGTGGTTGGTTTACTGCAGTGGTAAAAGTACTAACAGGACTAGAAATACTTGGTAAATTACCTGCATTCAAAATGTTAAGTAAAAGTACCAAAATTATTGATGGATTAATGGAAATGTCATGGAAGTAGGTGTAATTGTATTTTCTTGTAACTAAAGACACCAAAATAAATGTAGTGGAGTATTAAAAAAGGATTACACAAGAAGTAGGCCTATACTGTACTTGATTGAGTAAATGTTTTGAGGTATAGGTCAAATTAGTTTATGCTCTTTTCCCCTCATCAATACTACACACACACACACACACACACTCATGAGTCATGACATGGTATGGGAAGAGTAAAAAAACGTTTGTTTCGTATCATTACATCAGATCATAGCCTGTCATATGTGTACAGGTTTAGCTTAGTTTAAAAACAGTCTAACGATTTTATAACGATTAAATTATAATAAGATTTAGGTTCATTTTTTAAACTTTATTAAATATAAATCCAACACGCTATGCGTTGCAAATATATACCGTCAAAGGACTATGGCGTGCGGAGACAGAAACACATTGAGGAGTGCGCTCTATCTGGCACCCCGCCCGCTGGATCTTCACACAAGAGAAAAACCCCACATCGTCTCTCGGTGAGTGGGCATCGGACCAGCGGCTAATTTTCTTCTAAACTACACTTTGGTTCCTGGGGCAGGGAGGCGAGGTAAGCGTTTTCATTTTACTGTTAGTTTGTTGCTGAAAATGTGCTTGTTTAAACAGTGCTTCTAGAATAAACTCTCTGATGTTAGCTACGTTAGCTAACGTAACTTAGCTAGCTAGCTAGCTTATGAAGGGTAACTGACATTTAACTTCATTAAAGTAATTTCAAATGAGTCGTTAATGGAGACATTTCAAGGCTGTATCGTTGTTATCTTCTATGATAACAACATTATCACAACGTCTGTTTGCAGATTCAATGTTCATCCATCCATCCATCCATCTTCTTCCGCTTATCCGGTAACGGGTCGCGGGGGGTAGCAGCTCCAGCAGGGGACCCCAAACTTCCCTTTCCCGAGCCACATTAACCAGCTCCGACTGGGGGATCCCGAGGCGTTCCCAGGCCAGGTTGGAGATATAATCCCTCCACCTAGTCCTGGGTCTTCCCCGAGGCCTCCTCCCAGCTGGACGTGCCTGGAACACCTCCCTAGGGAGGCGCCCAGGGGGCATCCTTACCAGATGCCCGAACCACCTCAACTGGCTCCTTTCGACACGAAGGAGCAGCGGCTCTACTCCGAGCTCCTCACGGATGACTGAGCTTCTCACCCTATCTCTAAGGGAGACGCCAGCCACCCTCCTGAGGAAACCCATTTCGGCTGCTTGTACCCTGGATCTCGTTCTTTCGGTCATGACCCAGCCTTCATGACCATAGGTGAGGGTAGGAACGAAAACTGACCGGTAGATTGAGAGCTTTGCCTTCTGGCTCAGCTCTCTTTTCGTCACAACGGTGCGATAAATTGAGTGTAATACCGCACCCGCTGCAGTATTGCACTCAATTTTACGTTATGTAATAAGTTATCTGTTTTGTTTTTTATTAAGAAATATCTGAGTCATTGTGTACTACATTGGCTGGCTTAGCTAGCTAGGTCAATGCTACGACAAACGTTAGCGCGCTAAAACGTAGCTAGCTAACGTTGATTTAGCTCGGTTTAAGGAAAGGTTTATGAATAAAACGTTACTAACGATAGCTAATCCACCGACCGTTAGTAACGTACGGACATTGGCAATGGTAAATTATCTTTTTATATTTGAATTTAGAAGTGTAAAAATGGGCGGCAAAAGCATTTTTCAGCGACTGTCCCTGTCCTCAGCATGGATGTATGAAGAGAATGTTCCAATGAGAGTGCTCAAAAGCGCATAAAGCAAACATGGAGCTCGGCTCTTCCGCATTGTTGGCCCATAACGCTGGTTGGCTCACGATGGGCATGCGCACTAGCAACAATTTGTTTGCGTTGTCGTAGCAACCGGTAGCAACATGCACGTTCATGAGCTTCTCTGTCGTGTCTCTTACAAGTGGCGAACTCATGAACTCGCCGTTTTCATTGTCTAAAATATTGACTAACGTTAAACACTGTGTCTTCGTTGTTCCCGATCGTTTACATGCTCAGCTAAATAAACGATAGATGTATTTAGCTAGACAACCAAGGAGATTTAATAATTATGTTGTGCTACTAGCTAGCTACCTACTAACTAGTGCTAGCTAGCAGTTAGCCTGCAGTTTGGTGAACAGAGCTCATCCATGGCTTCAGCTCTCATCCACGTTACAAGCTTTACAGCATACAGCCCTCGGATGGATCATAAGAGATAACCAAGGCGATGTAATCACTATGTCTGTAGTAACGTTATGTAGGCATATAGCTAGCTATGTATAGATCTTAATACAGCCATGCTAGCTACCCCTGATGTTAGAAACTAGCTAGCTAGCCGATAGCCCGCCAGTTTGGGAAACGCTAATGACGTTACATCCACGTAGCTAACAGGCTTTACAGCAGCTACATACATCCCTGGGATGTATCATGACTTCATAAGATAATACCATGGACGTATTAATAGAACACATGGTGAACTACAACCATTAGCTATATCCATTATTACAGCTAGCTACATGAGCTCGGGAGAACAGTCATGTGAGCGGGCGGGCGCAGTCCCGCGGCTCTGCTCGCGTCCACTATGCGCGTTCATCATGCCAAATTTAATAATTCTGGATTCGCTTCTAGTGAATGTTAAAAATGTTAAAAACGTAACGTTTTAAACAAGGAGCCTTTCAGTGTTCGGGCTGGTAAGTTGATATACCCAGAAACAAATTATCCGCTGAAATATAGACGTTTCTTTCGCCATGCAAACTCTATGTGAAAAGTCTTTCTGGGCCATGGGGTGCAGTACCACCGTTATCCGCTAAGCCGATGGTGGCTTTTAGACTCGGCGCTCTTCCTGGGGGCTTGGTCCTCAGCCGTAGTAACGTAACGTCTGTATTAAAGAGCAACGCCGCCATCTTGCTTGCTGAAAAGTGAACATGAAGAAAAAGGATGAAAATTTGTTTTCGGCGATCATGTAGCCTATTTTGAATGCTCACCTTTCCATGTTTTATGTGTTTTTAATTGTTTGTGTAACGTTACTATATATTACGTGTGTGTGTGTGTGTGTGTGTGTGTGTGTGTGTGTGTGTGTGTGTCTGTGTTTTCAGATTCAGACCTCAATGTTAAATGTTACTCAGATCATTTTAAATGTGTGTTCACAGAAAACTACTTCCGGGACTACCAGCTGCCCACTGCCAAGCAGCTGGAAAATGCCCAGTCCAAGGTGTTGAGTGTCAGGTCTTTTATATTTTACCTGGCAGGTAAAACCGAGGGTCAGACTGAATTGTTCAGTTGGCTGTTTTTAAGGAATATTGATTGAAGTAAGTGTGACTTTCCAAAACAATTATTGTGAAGTGGCAATGACACACACCTGCTGTGAACAGTGACTGACTCAAAGCCTATGTTTCTGAAGATACCCAGCCCACCTCCAGTCCGTAGGCCAGACCATCACCACGGCAGATTTCTACCTGAGGAACATACAGGAGTTCCTCGAATACTTTCGGGAAACCCTACCTGCCAGTCTCGCCTGAATGCGATGGATGTGGTGAGCGTGCTGCACAGGGGATTTTGTGATCTCTGTATGTATTAAAGTCTCGACTTGTGTACTGTTGTCATCACTGCTTGTGAGTCTGTTGTTTTTGTTAATGTCTCCTCTGAAAGAGTCTGTCCGTTTTCTGTGTCAGGGAATACAAGACTCTTGGAGACTGACGAGTTTCGCTGGCTGGAGAGGTGGCTGGAGCTGCGGGCGGCCAGCAAGCCACCAAACCAGCTGGTTTTTGTCATGGCTGGGAAGGGCCCATGCTAAAACTTCTTGCACCACCTGCAGGTAGCGTGGCCGGAGATGGGCCTTAAAAGGTCCCCCAACTTCACCAACCTGAGGACGGCTGTGTTTGGTCATGTGAGTTCTCCTCAGTCACTTATCTGTTCATGCTGGATTTCATTAACTAATGACTAATTTCCATTCAACTCTGCTGGCTTAACTAACAGTAGCAATATTTTATCTTCTACTGTTTTAAGGTCAAGAACAACCTGCCTGCCGAGCAGCGGAAGATGGTGGCCACCTTTATGTGCAACAACACGGCCACCGCTGACTGCTTCTACGCCCTCAGCCTGAACGTGGGCCAGTCAAAGAGGATGAGGGAGCATTTCCGCCAGGCCCTCACCCACACCATGCCATCACCAGAGTCAACAGGAGCCTCCTCCTCCTCCACCACCAGGAAGAGGTCCTGCAAGCCTGAGTCTTCCTCCAGTTCCAAGGACGAAACCCCTGTCCCCTACCAGGAGTCAGGGACCTCAGGACTGGAGGAGCAGAGGGAGTTTATTGCGAGGCTGCAAAATGTAAGTAAAACTCTTGTACATATATGTAGATATGTACATTAAAGACTCAGTCCATTTCATGTCTGTTACACCAGACCTCACTCTGTGTTTTGTGTTTCCTCAACAGACACCAGAGAAGGCCCTCAGGACGAGCCAGTACGGCAGGCTGATGGTGGCCTGACTCCCCTAGAGGCTCAACCCTCCTGTCAAAGAGGATTTCAGAGAGGACGAGAAGGGCAGCGTATCGCGTGGCACAAAAGACTTGCAGCACGTAAATAGTTGTTTTATTGTGTTTTATAGATTGGTTAAGATTAATTTTGTATTATTAGATGTTCTATTTTAGTAGATGTTAAGATTAATTTTCTTTTAGTTTGTTTTCAAATGTTGTTCAATATTGGTATGTGTTTAATACAAGTTCCTTTTTTACTTAAAATGACACAACTCTAATACTGAGCCCGCTGAGCCTAAACATGGAGCTATGAGCACCAAACTGGTCAGGTGTTCTTAACACAGGCCCACCTTTGAGTTTGAAAAGGTTCAAAGTATCTCGCTTTATTAAATTACATAGATATCCAGTGCAATACTTAACAGCTGTGATAGAGTGAATGGGAACTTCCCCAGTTTCCTCACTGTCATTTCTTTTAGGGACAGACTACTACTATCTATCTGGAACCAGCTTGATTAGTAGAGCTCTCTCCACTGGACAACACATCCAAATTTCATAGTCATAACTAATTTCAAAGTGTTTTTATTGTGACCAGAAATCCTCCTCACACGTCAATAACCTCATTTTTAAAAACTGACATTTGTCACCCTCATGACAGGGAACTCAGGGTTCCCCGGTGTCCTTGCTGCCATGGCAGTTACTTCACCAAATGGCCGACACCAGGGGAACTTTGTGACACGGCGGTCAGGACCCGGGGGAACCCAGAACTCCCAGCGTTGGGAATCACTATATAAATATGTTAGTTTCACTCTGGTTCCTGATTAATTTAATTAATGCAAATGTTTCAAAACCAGGTTTTGATTCAACTCTGTAATGTTGTTCTGAATGTTTGGCCAATCAGATCGCCTGGTTGGATCTACTTGTATTGTCATTGTGTAACATTTGTTACATTTTTCTCATTTGTTTTGTAATGTAATTGAATTAAATATGGTCAACAATAAAATTGTCAAATAGCCAAATATACACATGTATTGTTGTTTTTAAATCTACCCAGAATAACATTTAAAATGAACAAAGAAGCATTTATTCGGAAGAACCATTTAAAAGAGGTTCTTTATTGAACCAGTTGGCTCCACAAAGAACTTTCTTGAAAATGGTTCCTTAAAGAACCAATTTTGAATATGGTTCTTTGAAGAACCATTTTGAGATGGTTCTTTGAAGAACCTTTGAGGGTTCTTTAGAGAACCATTTACACAAATGGTTCTTTAAAGGACCTCTTGTTAAAAGGTTCTTTGTGGAACTGAAAATGGTTCTTCCATCACCATTTTTGGTTCCCGTTAGCACCTTTATTTTTCTGTGTGTTGTTGTGATGGTCTGGTGTTAGTTAGGGTGGAGGTGGATGGCTGTGGTTCAGGTTGATGTGTGGTTTGCTCTCTCAGGTGCAGCTCCTCTCTTATATCAGTGAGTTCTGTTCTCAGAGCTTCTCTGTCCTGCTGTAGCTCCTGGACCTCTCCTCTTAGCTCCTGTATGGAGGCCTTCATCTCGTTCCTCACCTGGCTGAGCTGTAGTGTGTCTCAAATCGCGCACTTCCATTAGTGTACTAACTGAAGTGCACTTCGTACACTACGTACTTACTTGCATAGTGTGTAAAATTTGACGGGGTAGTGTTGTCTCAAATTGCGCACTGCCTTAAGTACTTACAGGAAATGACATCACAACATCTCAGTCCTCCTTCTTCTTCTATGAAATTGTGAATTGTACCCAAGGCAGAGCATTCCCAACACTGTTGTCACTCGTGAAAAACACATTTCTGCTTTGTTCATCAAAATGAATGTGATTGTTGTTATTGTTGCTTGTTTTTGCCCTCTGTTTTATGCAACCGTAGACTTACCGGTATGATGATATTCATACTTTTGCTCTTAATTCATTGTAAAAAAGAACCCAAAATGGCAATTTTTAGTTATTTTAGCAAAATCTGAGCAATTCAAATGGTGTCCAACTGACATAAAGAACATACATAGAAAATAGTCATATTATGTTTATATAAGGGTGTTTATTGCAATAGCTATTAATTACAGTGACAATACAAGAATGAAAGCAGAGGCAACCCAATAGACATTTAAATATATCCCATTGTTCTATTCATTGCTGGCCCTGTACTTTGATGGGGAAAGTGATATGATGGTGGACTTCAGACTCTCCAGGGGGATCCTTTAACGGTACATCCTTGGCACGGCGTGAGACCATGGCTGGGGACCCGTCATCGAGGCCCTTGTCTTCCTCTTTTGGCTCGCCAGCGGTACCTCTTATCGTGGGTTAGCCAGAGCCTTTGCTATGCCCCGGGCCACTGTGCACCGTGCTGTCCACAATACCAGCAGGGAAATCCTCTCTCTCCTCCCCCAGGTCGTTGGCCTTCCAGCAGAGGAGGACTTCCCTGAAGTTGGCAGCATTGACGGCCACGTCTGTGTCCCTAACGATTATATAAGTCAGGACACAAACAGCACTGTTAATACGTTATAACATAGCATACATTAACGTACTGTAACATTACTACTAACGCTCGCAGCTTCATGTATATCTACAAGATCACACATCTAACGCTAAAATCGTCTACAGTGAGGACGATAGTTTAACACAACAAACAACCGTATACCACAACACATGTAACATTAGCTAGGTTATAACTTATTTACCAGTGGTTAAACCAAAGATTATAGACGTACCCGTAACTTCTTTGGTTAAACTGTGCCGCTGTTAGCTAGCTAAGGTTAGCTAAAGCTAGCTTGATAGCACATCAAATTACGGTACAAATTAACGTTATAATTCGCGGTACAAAAATCATCACTGACTCCAAAATTAACCAAATATACATAAACAGGTGGCTTATATGTTATACAAGTATAGCAAAAGACTAATGTTCAACTTACATTTGTAATACTCCGTGGGTCTCGCTGTCGCGTATGCGGCCGCCATTATCGAAAGTTTTTCACCTTTTGTTAGCTCCGCCCCTTCCGCTACGTAGCCAAGATGGCGACCGTTGAGGGTGGAAAGTGTCCATCGATCCACACTCAACTTTTTGACCGTTATGAGTGCACCATCCGGGTACTTGTAGTGCACTGCATTTACCACACTTCGACGAGTGACAGATTGAGTGTACTCAAATAGCTAGTATAAGTACAGAAGTGCGTGATTTGAGACACACCTCTGGTCTCTTAGCTGCTGTGTGGATTCGGTGGTCTGTTTGGAAATCAGTAGCTCCTTCAGTTCCACCAGCTCTACTTCTTGCAGAGACAGACTCTCATCTGGGACACTCTGCTGTCCAGTTGGCTGATGTGCCCTGAACAGTCTCCTAAAGGCTGTTCCTCTTCCAGCTCTTCCCCTGGTAGCTGCTCTGTGAGATCCCAACATTGTTTCAGTTCCTAACTGCTCTGCTGCTCCCTCTGCTGCTACTTAACACGCTATGTTAAGTTAGCACCAGCTAGCCTTGGTTTCTTCAGGTACAAATTACAAATTAAACTATTGTGGATATGAAGGAAGCTTACCTTACTACTCTACTACAGCTTCTCTTGAATGGGAAGGAGACGGTGCTAGCGTTTTGGTGGCTTTTTCCTTTGGTTTGGAGTCTGTTGGTCCTGAGCTTAGCATAGCATAGCCTTCTTGCACCTCTTCTCTGTCCTTAGCTGTTGTTAGCCTTGTTAGCTGTCGTGTTAGCAGGGTTAGCTGTTGTTAGCTGGGTTAGGTGTCGTGTTAGCAAGGTTAGCTGTTGTTAGCCGGGTTAGCTGTCGATTTAGGAGAGTAAGCTGTTAGCAGGGTTAGCTGTTGTGTTATCAGAGTTAGCTGTTGTTAGCAGGGTTAGCTGTCGTGTTAGAGTTAGTTGTCATGTTAGCAGAGTTAGCTATCATGTTAGCAGGGTTGGCTGTCGTGTTAGCAAGGTTAGCTGTCGTGTTAGCAGAGTTAGCTGTCGTGTTAGCAGGGTTAGCTGTCGTCTTAGCAGGGTTAGCTGTCGTAGTAGCAGAGTTAGCTGTTGTGTTAGCAGAGTTAGCTGTCTTGTTAGCAGGGTTAGCTTTCGTGTTAGCAGAGTTGCCTGTTGTGTTAGCAGAGTTAGCTATCATGTTAGCAAGGTTAGCTGTCGTGTTAGCAGAGTTAGTTGTTGTGTTAGCAGAGTTAGCTGTCATGTTAGCAGAGTTAGCTGTTGTGTTAGCATAGTTAGCTGTTGTGTTAGCAGAGTTAGCTGTTGTTAGCAGGGTTAGCTGTCGTGTTAGCAGGGTTAGCTGTTGTTAGCTGGGTTAGCTGTCGTGTTAGCTGGGTTAGCTGTCGTGTTAGCAAGGTTAGCTGTTGTTAGCCGGGTTAGCTGTCGATTTAGGAGAGTAAGCTGTTAGCAGGGTTAGCTGTCGTGTTAGAGTTAGTTGTCATGTTAGCAGAGTTAGCTATCATGTTAGCAGGGTTGGCTGTCGTGTTAGCAAGGTTACCTGTCGTGTTAGCAGAGTTAGCTGTTGTTAGCAGGGTTAGCTGTCGTCTTAGCTGGGTTAGCTGTCGTAGTAGCAGAGTTAGCTGTTGTGTTAGCAGGGTTAGCTGTCGTAGTAGCAGAGTTAGCTGTTCTGTTAGCATAGTTAGCTGTTGTGTTAGCAGAGTTAGCTATCATGTTAGGAGGGTTAGCTGTCGTGTTAGCAAGGTTAACTGTTGTGTTAGCAAAGTTAGCTGTGGTGTTAGCAGAGTTAGCTATTGTTAGAAGAGTTAGCTGTCGTGTGAGCAGGGTTAGCTGTCATGTTAGCAAGGTTAGCTGTTGTGTTAGCAAAGTTAGCTATCATGTTAGCAGGGTTAGCTGTCGTGTTAGCAAGGTTAGCTGTCATGTTAGCAGAGTTAGTTGTTGTGTTAGCAGAGTTAGCTGTCGTGTTAGCAGAGTTAGCTATTGTTAGAAGAGTTAGCTGTCGTGTGAGCAGGGTTAGCTGTCGTGTTAGCAGGGTTAGCTGTCATATTAGCAGGGTTAGCTGTCGTGTTAGCAGAGTTAGCTGATGTTAGCAGTGTTAGCTGTCGTGTTAGCAAGGTTAGCTGTCGTGTTAGCAAGGTTAGCTGTTGTGTTAGCATGGTTAGCTGTCATATTAGCAGGGTTAGCTTTCGTGTTAGAGTTAGCTGATGTTAGCAGTGTTAGCTGTCGTGTTAGCAATGTTAGCTGTCGTGTTAGCAGAGTTAGTTGTTGTGTTAGCAGAGTTAGCTATCATGTTAGCAGGGTTAGCTGTCGTGATAGCAGGGTTAACTGTTGGGTTAGCCGAGTTAGCTGTTGAACGTCACTTCCCCCCAAACGATCCGAAGGTGGATCCTGAAACGGATCGTCCTCCATGTGGTGGTAGTCAGACACTACAGGCCTGTCCCTCACAGGCTCAAATGTGTAACCCATGCCATTAAAATTACTCATTTTCATGTGTATTTAATATGCTGCGCTGTAGCCTATATACCTCCGCAGGTCCTACCACGCCAGTGACGTTATCCAAATTGTCAGCGTTGTAATACTAACAAACGTCATTTTTGTGTTGCTTAAAAAAAAGCTATATTGATTTTTTTAATTAAAATTTTTTGTGTAATTTATTTTTATTTATCATAACCAACACGTTATCAACGTTTATTCTTTCAGTTCAGTTCATCTTTAAGGTTTGAATTTATCTCTCTCTGTCTCTCTCTCTCTGTCTCTCTCTCTGTCTCTCTCTCTCCGTCTCTCTCTCTCTCTCTCTGTCTCTCTGTCTCTCTCTCTGTCTCTCTCTCTCTGTCTCTCTCTCTCTCTGTGTCTCTCTGTCTCTCTCTCTCTCTCTCTCTGAGTCGGAGCTGAGTGTGTGAGCGTGTGTGAGTGAGCTGCAGCGTTTTGTAGTTTTTTCTTACTTTTCTTTTTGTTGTTTTTGATAATTTCATTTAGTTTTGGTTAGTTTAATGGTATAGGTCACTTTATATTTAATTTGTAGTACTTTTTGGTGGTTAGTTTGGGTTATTTGGGTGGTTTTGTCTCCTGCTGGCGTCTCGCCGGTCGGCGTGTGCAGCCGCCATGGTGAATGGAGAGGGGTTCTCCACGCTCACCAGGAAACATGGCATTAAGATCTGTCCTAGTTTCCCGTGCAGCGTGGAGGACATTAGTCTAGCTGTGGGGGAAAAGGTCGGGCACGGTAGTATTATGTCGGCCGCTCGGATGAACGGCGCCGTGGTCATCTTCCTGGACCGGGAGGACAAGGTGAACCAAGTCATCGAGGCAGGCATCACCGTGAGTGAATTGTTTGTGCAGGTGCTACCGCTCACACTACCAGCTACAAAGGTAGTCCTGTCCAATGTCCCACCTTTCATCTCTGATGGCTTCCTCAGCAGAGAGTTGTCCAGACACGGGAAGATAGTCTCCCCCGTTAAAAAGATCTTGTCTGGATGTAAATCTCCGTTGTTGAAACACGTCGTGTCTCACCGCAGACAGCTGTATATGATACTGAACCATCGGAACGAGGAGTTAAACCTCCGGTTCCATGTTAAAGTAGATGATTATGAATACGTGATTTTTGCAACTTCATCAGGGATGAAATGTTTTGGTTGTGGAGAGGTGGGACACACGGTGAGGGCCTGCCCGAGACGAGGTGATCCGAATCCTCCCGGTCCGGGAGGGGCGGCTGGTGCCGAGGCGGGGCCGCCCCCCGCTCCCCCGGAGGTACCGGGGGTGCCGGGGGAGGGGGGGGCGGATGCCCAGCGGTCCGCTGCCGAGGCGGCGGACCCCCCACCGTCCGGGGTGCTGCTGCCTCGGTGCCGGCTGCCGCCTCCGAGCAGCCGATGCCCGCTCCGCGTGCTGCACAGCGGCGTGGTGATGCCGTGTCTGACCAGACGCACCGGGTGAGTACTGTAGATACACAGGGTGTTAGTGTGAATGGTGTGAGAGAGAATGTGAGTGAAGATGAGAGAAGTGTAGTGGGTGAGGAGGAAGAAAAAGAAAAAGAAAAAAAACAAACAGGTGAAGGTGTGTCTGGGGAACAGACAGGTGAGATTAGGGACACACAGGAGGGACAGTCAGGGGAGACAGGTGAGGTGCAGACTGATGAGGGTAATGAAAAGGTAAATGACACGGGTGAACAAAGTGTGAGGTGGAGTGAACAGGTGGAGGAGGTAGTGGAGGAGGAAGTGATGGAGGAGGTGGAAGCGGCAGTTAAATCAAAAACTGCTGCTAAACGCAGGAGGAAAACAAAAGATAGCTCCAGTGAAGCTAAGACAAGCAGAGTGAGTGAGGAGAGTGTGAGGAAGGTCTGCACGGAGGGCAGTGAGAGTGATGAATGTGTGTCGGATGAGAGTGAAGTTCCCAACTTCAGCAGCAGTCAGCAAAGACAGCTCTATGCTGCTGATAAAATTAAAAGTTTCCTTAAGCAAACGAAAAATCAGCAGGGTGTAAAAATAGAAGAGTTTTTTCCAGACTTGGTTCTGTTCTGCTCCTCAGTCAGATTTCATAACAGCCAAAAAGAAGAGTCTGAAATCACAGTCCAAGAGGGTTTTAGACTGAAGAAACTTGTGCTTAAAGCAAAGAAACAAATACGTCTTGATGATGGATTATGCTCCAATGTTAAATAATTTATTGTTTATTATTTTTGCTTTTAACATCTCACTTAATATGGATGTTTTTAAAGTTGGGAGTTTAAATGTAAATGGAGCCAGAAATGTAACTAAAAGAGCCAGTATTTATGAAACCATAAGAATAAAGAGACGCCCACTGACAGCAGCAACGAGGCCGACTGGAGGAGAGAGTGGGGGGGGGAAGCCATCCTGAGCCATGGCTCTTCTCTGAGTGGAGGGGTGGGCTTCCTCTTCTCCACAGCTTTCTCTCCGCTCTCACTGGAGGTCCAGCATTTTATCGAGGGGAGGCTGCTTTTAGTCAAAGCTCGGTTTGATCATTTTACGGCTGTTTTTATTAACCTGTATGCCCCAACAACCGCTGCAGAGAGAAAGATCTTTTTAGAAAAGGTAGGTGGGGTTTTAAATGACTGTGCATCGGAGGATTTTTTATTTTTGGGTGGGGATTTTAACTGTACTGAAAATGATTTTTTAGATCGTAATCATGCAGAGCCGCATCCAGCTTCCCAGCATGCTCTGGGGCGGCTGGTCTCCACCCATGGCCTGGTGGATGTATGGAGAAGGATGCATGCAGACTGCCGACAGTACACATGGTCCCACCTCAGAGAGAGTAGGATCTCCTCAGCCAGATTAGATCGTATTTATTGTTTTAAACAACATTTTAATATTTTTAAAGTGTGTAATATTGTTCCTGCTGTTTTTACTGATCACTCTTTCGTTCTATGTCATGTTTTTATTAGGGATGTGAAGCCGAAAAGTGCCTACTGGCATTTTAACTCGGTTTTAACTTCTGACAAAAAATTTAGAGAGGTGCTTATTTATTTTTGGGATATTTTTAGACAGAGAAAGGGTGATTTTAGCAGTCTTAGGCAGTGGTGGGACCATGGTAAGACAGAAATCAAGCTTCGATGTCAACAGCACACCCTCAACGTCACACGTGACATCACCAGATCTATGCAGGACCTGGAGACTGATATAGTGGAACTAGAGAAATTAAGTGAGTCCACAGGAGATCGAGGACATTTTGAAGTCCTCAAAATCAAAAAGCTAGCTTTAGCCGACCTGCTGGACGTTAAAGTACAGGGTGCACTGGTCAGGTCCCGATTCCAGACCATCTCGGAGATGGATGCTCCCTCTAGCTTCTTCTTCGGCCTGGAGAGGAAGAATGGACAGAGGCGGGTAATCCACACCCTGCTTTCAGACACGGGGCAGGAGATCATGGAGCCGAGGCAGATCAGAAGGCGAGCCGTAGAGTTCTACTCCTCCCTCTACTCAAGCGAGTATGAGGAGCAGGAGGCTCTGCAAGAGGAGTTCCTGAGTGGGCTACCTCAGGTCTCTGCGGAGACCAACTCCTGTCTGGAAGCGCCCATACAGTTGCAGGAGGTCCACGCTGCCCTGCAGAGTATGCAGGGGAGACGTGCCCCAGGCATCGATGGCCTCACAGTTGAGTTTTTTAAAGCCTTCTGGGACATTTTAGCACATGATGTTTTAGATGTTTTTAATGAAAGTCTGTCCTCTGGCTCCATGCCCATGTCCTGCCGCAGGGCGGTGGTTACGCTGCTACCAAAAAAAGGCAACCTGCAGGACATTAAAAACTGGCGCCCTGTGTCTTTGCTCTGTGTGGATTACAAGCTTCTGTCCAAAGTCTTTGCCTCCAGGCTGGGGAGAGCTATGGAGCAGGTCATCCATCGGGACCAGACCTACTGTGTGCCCGGCAGGTCCATGGTGGACAATGTCCACCTTATTCGTGATGTTTTGGAGGTCTCCAGCTCGTTGGGGTTTAACACTGGTCTGATTTCTCTGGACCAGGAAAAGGCTTTTGACCGCGTTGAACACAGCTTCCTCTGGAAAGTAATGGGGAAGTTTGGGTTCAGCGCTGGTTTCATAGCCAAGATCAAGGTGTTGTACAGTGAGGTTGAGAGTGTGCTGAAGTTTAACGGCAGTCTGTGTGCTCCTTTTAGAGTGTGTAGAGGCGTCCGGCAGGGCTGTGCTCTGTCCGGGATGCTCTACGCACTCTCCCTAGAACCCCTCCTCTGCAGACTACGCAACAACATTGAAGGTCTGATTTTACCTGGTTTTAATGAGAACATGGTTTTATCTGCTTATGCTGATGACGTCATTGTTTTTATTAAGAGCCAGCATGAGTTAGACGTTTTAGAAAACACTGTTTCTGGTTTTAACATTTTATCCGCAGCGAGGGTGAACTGGAAAAAAAGTGAAGCCCTCGCTGTTGGTGAATGGCATGACGGTCTCCCGGTTCTCCCCCAACATCTGGCCTGGAAAAGAGACGGCCTGAAATACCTCGGTATATTCCTCGGTAATGAGGTCATGGTGCGGAGAAACTGGGAGACCGTCATGGAAAAAATTGAAATCAAAATGAATAAATGGAAGTGGCTACTCCCTCAGATGTCATATAGAGGTAGAGTTTGAGTTTTAAATAACCTTGTTGCATCCCTTTTGTGGCACCGTTTAGCTTGTGTGGACCCCCCGTCAGGTCTACTGGCTCAGATACAGCGGAAGATGGTAAATTTTTTTGGGGGGGGTCTACACTGGGTGCCACAGGGGGTGCTGTTTTTATCAAGAGAGGAGGGGGGGACAGGGCCTTGTCCACCTGGCCAGCAGAACGGCCACCTTCAGGCTTCAGTTTATTCAAAAGTTTCTGACAGGGCTGCCTGACTTGGTGTGGAGGAACGTGACCAGCTGTATCCTCAGACATGGGAGTAAACTGGGGCTGGACGCTGCTCTGTTTTTAACTGATCCTAAATTTTTAAAGTTAAGTGGGTTTCCTCCTTTTTATCAGGGCGTTTTTAAATCTTGGGCCCTTTTTAACTGTACATTGAGTGATGGGTCTAACTCTCTGCACTGGTTGTTGAAGGAGCCTTTGATCAACGGGAGCAGACTGGACATCTGCAGCGGGGTGCCCGGGCTGCTGGCAGCCCTGAACCGATCCGGGACTCTGAGCCTGCAGCAGCTGGTGGAGGCAGCAGGGCCTGAACTATCGGGGGCCGGGGCTCTGGGCTCTCTCCTGGGAATGACCTCTATCCGGGTCACACAAAGACTCCTGGCCTTATGGACACGAAAGTTGAGCGGCAGAGAGAGGAGACTCCTCATGGAGTACAGCCGGGGAGAGGCTTGGCCAGATCCCACAGACCCGTTCCCAGAGATCCACCTGAGCCCAGAGTTTGGAGAGGAGACCGGCCCCCTGCTAGCTGTCAGTAGCCCGGGAAAACTCACCCTGCACGGAGCAGACAAAGCAACATTGTACCAGAACTGTGTGAAAACAATAAACAAAAAAGGACTGAGTGGCAGACCCCCCACTGTCTGGAATGACAGGTTGGAGGGGGGACATCCTCGTCCCCAGTGGAGACTTTTATACAAGCCTCCCCTCAAAAAACGCACCGCTGACCTCCAGTGGAGGATTTTACATGGTGCTGTCGCCTCCAATGCTTTTATCTCTGTTCTTAACCCAGCTGTTCTTAGCCAGGGCCTTTTCTGTAACCTCCGAGAGACTGTGGACCACATGTTCACTGAGTGGAAGAGACTCAGAGTTCTTCTCTCTTTTAACATTGGTTTTTAGTCTTTTTAATGTAGTTTTTACTGAGAGGGTTTTTATTATGGGAGCTGCCTACAAGAAGACACAAAAAGAAAAATGGCAGCTCCTGAACTAGCTTTCAGGTGAAGCTAAAATGGCGATTTATATAAGCAGGAAGAACAGGGTGGAGAACAGAGAGGGGCAGGAGACCAGGACAGTCTGGCTCTGTAACATCAGAACAGAGAGGGGCAGGAGACCAGGACAGTCTGGCTCTGTAACATCAGAACAGAGAGGGACAGGAGACCAGGACAGTCTGGCTCTGTAACATCAGAACAGAGAGGGGCAGGAGACCAGGACAGTCTGGCTCTGTAACATCAGAACAGAGAGGGACAGGAGACCAGGACAGTCTGGCTCTGTAACATCAGAACAGAGAGGGGCAGGAGACCAGGACAGTCTGGCTCTGTAACATCAGAACAGAGAGGGGCAGGAGACCAGGACAGTCTGGCTCTGTAACATCAGAACAGAGAGGGACAGGAGACCAGGACAGTCTGGCTCTGTAACATCAGGGCCAGACTCTGGTTAGATTTTAGGTTTTATAAACACACTGGAGACATTGATGCTTTTAAACAGCGTTGGTGTTTTAATGACATTGTTTGTTCTGTTGTTGATGACGAGCTGGTTTTTGCACAAGTTTTTATCGGATGATATTTCTTTTTTAAATCAAATACTGAGATTTTAATGCATTAGCACTTTATTTCATTGTGAACATGCACAAATGATAAATATGTAAATAGTGTTTTTGTAAAAATCAAAAAAAAAATCTCTCTCTCTCTCTTAGATAAGAATTAGTAAATTAGTGTCATACTGTCTGTTGATGATGTCATCATTATGTAACATTTAATCTATGAAAGACATTTTACGAATAAAAAAAATGGAAATTGAACTGAATTAAATATTGTAATTGGTTGACAGCCCAAATATGAATATAAATGAGTAAATTCCAGCCCTACATGTGATGAGGATGAAGCTGTGTGTGTGAGAGTGATGTAATGCCCCCCCCCCCCCTCCTCCTTTCAGGGTGGAGCCTGCTGGAGTCAGATGGTTGACACCAGGTCTGAGGAAGTGTAAGTCTGTTTTTAATTTCATTCATCAAACTGTGACATCACTCATCCAACCCTCTGATGTCATCATCTACGTGCTGATTGGTTAATAACTGCAGCTGTGTTGTGTCTCCTTCTCTCCGTCAGATTCCTGTGAACTCACACTGGACACAAACACAGTGAACAGAAACCTCAAACTGTCTGACAACAACAGGAAGGTGACATTAGTGAAGAAGGATCAGCCATATCCTGATCATCCAGAGAGGTTTGACTGCTGGCAGCTGCTGTGTAGAGATGATCTGACTGGTCGCTGTTACTGGGAGGTTGAGAGGAGAGGAGATGTTTATATATCAGTGAGTTACAGAGGAATCAGGAGGAGAGGAGGCAGTGCTGACTGTTGGTTTGGAGGTAATGATCAGTCCTGGTGTCTGGAGTGCTCTGATGATGGTTACTCTGTCTATCACAATAATAGAAGAACATCCATCTCCTCCTCCTCTGTCTCTGGTAGAGTAGCAGTGTATGTGGACTGTCCTGCTGGCTCTCTGTCCTTCTACACAGTCTCCTCTGACTCACTGATCCACCTCCACACCTTCAACACCACATTCACTCAGCCTCTCTATCCTGGGTTTGGGATCAGGTCTCGTGGTTCCTCAGTGTCTCTGGAGGACGGAGAGTCTCCTCCTGTTTCTCACTGCTGATCAGTTGAGTCTGTACAGGATCACACTTACATTGTAAATTAAGTGTGACTGTGGTTGTAAAAATTGTATATTTTGATGTTTAGTATTTCACTGGCGTGGAATTGTAATTATTTTCCTGACCTGCTGAGGGACTACGGGAGGAAAATATCACTTGTGCTACAACCCGGTACAATGCATCTCTCCTTGTTTTTATACAAGGTTATGTTAACTTGAGCATTGTCCCTGTTTAAATAAATAACTTCTAAATTCTCCAGAAATCTTTCAGGTTATTGTTATGAACTAATGAATGAACTGAACTTTTACTGCAGTAACATGTCATCAATGGGACAGAACAGCTGTTTGATTGGGTCTGTTGGAGGTTTGATTCACTCCCACATTAATATGTTGGTGGTGAAGGTCTGTCTGTCTGTCTGTCTGTCTGCCTGTCTGTGTGTGTGTGTGTGTGTGTCTGCCTGTCTGTGTGTGTGTGTTCTTTGTTCCAACTTTTCATTCTCAAAATATTTGCCTATTTTCTCTAAATATTGTTTATAATATATAAATAAAGAAATGTTTCTGAAACATTAATTCATTGAGTAAGTATTTTAAAATAATTCACTAAAATAATATATTTGCATGAAATGTAAATGATTAGAATAAAGAAAATATAGTATTACAAAGTCCAAACATTAAATGTCATTTAAAATGTTTGGTGGCGCTCTGCTTGTAGTTCCTGCTGATGTCACCAGAGGGCGCCATGACGTCATCACCAGCTCAGAGAAGCTGTTTCTGAATGTATAGTTCAGTGGTTATATGGCGCCCTCTGTCTCTTCCTGTCTCTCTACCTTTCTGTCTCTTGCGGTCTAGATTTAAGTACCTCTACGTTTGTAGTTGAGTAAATGTAATCTTGAGTAAATGTAATCTTGAGTAAATGTAATCTTGAGTAAATGTAATCTTGAGTAAATGTACTTACATTCCACCTTCTTCTTGGTTTCTTTAGTTCTTTCTTCGTCTGATGATATTTTTTATTAAATGAAAGATGACAGAGTTTCAGAAACACTAAAAAGTTACATATAGTCACTTTAATGTAATTTGAGTTATTGAGAATTGGCTACATCTGAAAGTTGAAGCTTATTTTTGTTACGTGGAGGCAGGGAAAAGTGGGCCCAAACGCAGAGATGAGGCAGGCAGGCAGGAGATGGTTAGAACTCAGGGATTTAATATAACAAACAGCGGCAGTACAGAGACTGGAAAACACTAGGAAACACTCAGAGGGAAAACTACAAAAAAAGCACAAGGCTGAAACAAACTGAAAGAATATAAACTAGCAGAACTGGGAACACAAACTCACGCAGACAGGGCAACGGACACAAATGGACACAAAACGATCCAACAAGAGACAAAGGGAACACAGAGGTTAAATACATGAGGTAATGAACAAATGAGGGACAGGTGATACAGCAGGTGTAACACATCAGGGCGGGGCAGGACAATCAACAAAGGCGGGAAAACACAGAAAGTAGAACTAGACCTGACAACACAGACAACAGACTATCAAAACAAACAGGAAGCAGAACATAAACAGGGAGATGCACAACAGGAAAATACAAAATATACACAGACCACAATACACAAAACAGGATACATCAACACAACAGGTAACAGAAATATACAGAATAAATATACAAACACAGGAAACATACAGAAATCAATAATACTGGCAACAGAAATGAACAAACAGGTAACAGAAATTATTATTGCTTCATTTCCCAACATCATCACTGCATCGTCAGATGGATTTTAAACACCAGAAGAAACAGAAGTGATGACTTTGTATGTCCACCCTGACACATGGTCCCCAGGACGTTACTTTGGAATTGAACTTTCTTAATTCAATAATTTTTTGGGCCATTTTTAAGCCTTTATTTATAGAGGACAGCTGAAGATATCAAACCAGCGGCCGCTGGGTGGAGGAGTGAACCTCTATATATGGGCGCCTGCTCTACCAGGTGAGCTACCCAGGCGCTCTGTAATTGAACTTTTGACCAATAGCTCTGAGCATCTGAAAAAGGACAATTAGTTTTATGTAACAAATAAATAATACAATTACTATTCTTTTTATGTAACAAAGGGGTGTGAAAATATAATTTAATATGTACTTGCTGCATTGATTTACTCTGTTTCTCTCTTTTAGTGCTTCGACCCTACTCTATTGTGACCAGACCAGGAACAAGTCATAACAGACCACCTGATTGCATCTTTTTCATCAACACAAGAGACTTACTATCATCCAGTATCTCCTGTCTGCATTTTAAAGGATTTAACCCAAATAAAGAACATTTTAAAGCTCATCACTGCATGGAGATGTGCCTTGTTTTGACTCACTGAAGATCTCTGCTGTTCTGCTTTCAGAAATCCGGGCTGTAAACTGGATGCTCTAATTTCATGTCCAGTATTTTGTTTATGTAATTTAAATGTTTTCATTTGATTTGTGAAGCTCTCTGTCTACCTTTCAGTAGCATATAATTCAACTGAACTTTTGTTACAGTAATACTACTGAAAATGTGTCATTGTGTTCTTATTTAAGAGTAGTATTCCCAGACTCTCAGGTTTAATTCATTGTTCAAATCCCTAGAAACGACAGATGATCTAACGTGACGGTGGTCACCGCTCAGGGCAGAGACCACGACAACTCCCCAGAAATGCATGGCTGCGATAGCTATCAGGCTGTTAGGACTCAAATGCAAGGCTCAAAAAGGGTACAGTTTTATTTAAACAAAGACTTAAGCCAAATCTGGCGAGGAACTCAAGGGCAGAAACTAGGAGGGAGGGAGACTTAAGGGGAAAACCTAGGAAGGCGAGGGACTCAAGGGAAAAAAACCTAGGAGGGTGAGGGACTCGAGGGCGGAAACTAGGATGACGAGGGATTCACGGGAAGAAACCTAGGAAGGCGGGGAACTCAAGGGCAGGAAACTAGAATGGCGAGGGAACTCAGGGGCAAGAGCTAGGATGGCGAGGGAACTCAGGGGCAAGAGCTAGGATGGCGAGGGAACTCAGGGGCAAGAGCTAGGATGGCGAGGGAACTCAGGGGCAAGAGCTAGGATGGCGAGGGAACTCAGGGGCATGAGCTAGGATGGCGAGGGAACTCAGGGGCATGAGCTAGGATGGCGAGGGAACTCAGGGGCAAGAGCTGGGATGGCGAGGGAACTCAGGGGCAAGAGCTGGGATGGCGAGGGAACTCAGGGGCAAGAGCTGGGATGGCGAGGGAACTCAAGGGCAGGAGCAAGGATGGCGAGGGAACTCAGGGGCAGGAGCAAGGATGGCGAGGGAACTCAGGGGCAGGAGCTGGGATGGCGAGGGAACTCAGGGGCAGGAGCAAGGATGGCGAGGGAACTCAGGGGCAGGAGCAAGGATGGCGAGGGAACTCAGGGGCATGAGCTAGGATGGTGAGGGAACTCAGGGGCATGAGCTAGGATGGCGAGGGAACTCAGGGGCTAGTATGGCGAGGAAACTCAGGGGAGCGCGGAGAAAACCGGGGCCGAAGGTCCGAGGAAGAGGCACTGGAGAAGGGAAGCAGAGGACCGAAGACGGGCTGGCTGGACGCGGAGATGGAGGTAGGGTGAGCAGGGTGCTGTGGGAGGAGGACTGGATGGAGAGGCCAGCTGACTGGATTCGGAGACTTGGAGGTGGTCACTGCAAAACAAACACAAAAAGGGTAAGACAGGGGAACACACAGAGAAAGGTAAGTGCAGAAGGGCATTAACATATGCGAGCGTCACCGATACAGCAGCGACAACGATTCAGCAGAGTTGGTCTGTTGAGCCGGGGTTGAAGTACTGTGCTTGATTGTAGATGGCTGGCAGGTGTGCGTGGCGGGAGAGCGGTGATGGTGATTGCAGCAGGTGTGTCTCGTCAGCTGGCAGGCAGTAGACAGGAGGGGAGGAGGGAAAGCAAAAGAGACACAGGGAGAGACAGAGCCGACCGGGAAAAAAACAACAGCTAGGGAAAGTAAACAAAAACTCACAGCCAGCCGACCCCAACCATCACACAGGCTCTACCATTATCAATGATCACATTTGAATGTGTCCCTGTCCATGATAATGTGACAAAGAAGCAAAGGGTGAAATTTGTTTGTATTCCACGCAAACTATAGAAAAATAAAATTAGAAATACAATATTTGCAAAGAACTTTAGAAAACGGGCTTTTATTTTGAAGGTGAAGAAAACGAGGGGCGTTGCGTGAGCGGCTGCTGGCCGCAGCTATTGTTCCAGGAAACAGCTCACCTGTGTCAGAGATTTCTCTCCAGGTGGAGAGTGACCCTCTTCTTCATCAACTCTTCTTCATCAACTCCTCTTCATCAGCTCTTCTTTATCAACTCTTCTTCATCAACTCTTCTTCATCAACTCTTTGGACTGTGTGAAGAAACTGTAAGTTGCTGTTTGGTACTTTAACAACACGTTAGTCTTTGGTCTCTTCAGGGTTAGTTTCTGGCTCTGTAATGTTAAATATAATGTTTCTACTTCTTATTTCCTGAGAAAGTGTGGATGACTCTTGTGTTGAAGATTAAGATAGATTAATTATCCCCAGTATTTCACTTCTAATGAAAAGAACATTAATAATATGGAGGACGTGGTCAATACCTTTTAATAAATATTTTGCAAATGTTGGACCAGATTTAGCTGGAAAATTCCTATTCCGCAGATAATCGATAACAGAAATAATGATCTTATTGAAAGAAATCAATGTTCAATGCTTCTTAAAGCAGTAGAAGAAAAATAAATAATAGACATTGTTAAGAAATGCAAAACTAAAGCATCTACTGATTGTAATGAAATAGATATCAAGACAGTAAAAAATGTAATTGAGGGGATCTCAAAACCATTAACTCATATTTTTTATTCATCATTCCAAACTGGTAAATGTCCAACTAAAATGAAAACAGCTAAAGTCATACCTTTGTACAAAACTGGAGATGAACACCACTTCCCAAATTACAGGCCGGTCTCTCTACTGCCTCAATTCTCAAATATTCTAGAAAAACTCTTCAATGACAGATTGGACAAATTCATAGATAAATACAAATTACTTACTGATAGTCAATATGGATTCAGAAAAAATAGGTCAACATCACTAGCTTTAACTGATCTCATTGAAGAAATCACAAATTCCACAAACACAAAGAAATATGGAGTTGGGGTATGTATTGATTTGAAAAAAGCATTTCATGCAATTAATCATGAAATATGAATTAATAAATGGGAACGGCTCTGGATTAGGGGGATAGTGATGAATTGGTTAAGCAGTTATTTAAAAGAGGCAACAATTTGTGAAGTTGGGAGATTATACATCTGAATGTTTGGACATTGCGTGTGGTGTCCCCCAGGGGTCAGTACTGGGACCTAAACTATTTATCCTCTATATAAACGACATATGTAAAGTATCTGAATTACTGAAATTTTTATTATTTGCAGACGACACAAACATCTTTGGTTCTGGTCAGAATTTACAGCAACTCCTGGACATCATCACTTCAGAATTCAGAAACAGTAAACAGAGGTCTGACACGAATAAGTTATCATTAAATGTGAGTAAAACCAAATTCATGATATTTGGCAATTGTAAATCAATCAATCAAGTTCAGTTACAGATAGAAGGTGTCAATATAGAAAGAGTATATGAAATGAAATTCCTTGGAGTGATTATAGATGACAAGATTTGCTGGAAATCTCACATAAAATATATCCAAACATAACTGTCTAGAAGTATTTCAGTCTTGGCTAAAGCAAAGCACATTTTAGACTACAAATCACTCCACATTTTGTATTGTTCAATGGTGTTACCGTATTTGAATTACTGTGTAGAGGTTTGGGGAAACACATATCAAAATTCATTGAAATTGTTAATTATACTTCAAAAAAGAGCAATAAGAATAATTCATAACACTGGATATTTGGAACACACCAATTCATTATTTTCACAGTCTAAAGCATTAAAATTACTTGACCTAGCAGTAATTATGTCCAAATCGAGAAACAATTTGTTGCCTGGCAACATACAGAAAAGATTTTCTGAAAGAGAGGGGGGCTACGACTTAAGGGGAAAGTCACATTTTAAGACTCCCAGTTTACAAACTACAAGGAAAAGTTTCTGTTTATCTGTCAGTGGCACTAAATTGTGGAATAAACTAAATAATGAATTAAAGCAATGTCTAAACATATTCCACTTCAAAAAGATGTTCAAAGAAATTATATTCCAGAGGTACAGAGTAACACAGTGCAGTTAATAACCTGGGCTGATACTGAACAATCTGTAGTATGTGTATAATTGTTGTTGTGTATGGGTAAATATATGAATGTGAATATAACTTCTGAATATATATTTTCATTGATTACAGATTCATTATCTCTGTAGACTTCTTGTTTTGTAGCTAACTCATTTAATAGGGTAGAAAGGGTATAAAGGGGTAGGAGTACATCAGGTTTACTTCTTCCTACTCCTTTTTGCATGTGTAAATAGAGGTCTTTAAGTACTGGAAATTATGGAGTTTTATTTTGTATTTTTTCTGATGTTTTATTTTATTTACATGTTCAAAATAAAAGAAATGAATCAATCAATCTCCATGTTGGTGATTAACTGGAATCAAACAGCTGATCTATATTTCCTTTCTCCAGCTGTCAGAAAACAAACGGTCGTCTCCATCAGAGTCAAGAGAGACACAACACAACTCTGATGGTTCTGATAACAGGGTCAACGTATATCAGGACGTCGTCTGAAACACATTTACATCTTTCACAGCCTAAAACAAGATGAGGACCTGACGACTAAACACACATAGTCACTGTCGTCTACGTTAAACTGTAGAGAGACACAACTTGTATTGTCATCATACATACATATAACAGAAATGTCCAATTATTACATTACATGTCATTTAGCTGACGCTTTTATCCAAAGCGACTTACAATTGCTATATACGTCAGAGGTCACACGCCTCTGGAGCAACTAGGGGTTAAGTGTTTTGCTCAGGTACACATTGGTTGATGTATCGCAGTGGGAATTGAACCCGGATCTCCCGCACCAAAGGAATGTGTCATATCCACTGCGCCACCACCACCCCCCCTGTCCAATGAAATGCAGTCATCATTAACAGCTGCTCTGATGAAGTTAAGTTACCGACCGGGCTGCCTCTGTGGACTTTGGGCTAAAATATCGGACAAAAAGTCAAAAACTTTCAAAAAATATTCCAAAAAGGCGACTAAAACTGAAAAAAACAACAAAAACATGGTTTGCGTGCAGTTTAATGTCCCAAATTCCACTCTGGCCACGCCAAAACCTGCCCTACGAATTTGATTGGTTGGGGTTAGGCATTGACCTCGAGTGGTTAAGGTTAGGATAGCTGATTGGTCAGGGGACCTGTATAAACGGGGTTACGTTACGGGGAAATAAACTGCACGTATACTCAAAAACATAGGAAAAAGCAGCACAAAAGTTAAAAAGTGTCCAAAGATTTTCCAAAAAGGCGACTAAAACTCTAAAAAAAGCAACAAAAACATAAAAAAAAGCAGCAAAAATGTCCGAAAACGTGACAAAATCCTTAAAAAAAGGATCAAAAACTTGTAAAAAGCCCCCATAAATCCTGCCTATGTGTACATAGTTATTGGGATGGTGATGTGTGAACATATATAATATATGATAGAAGAAATAGTGAGTTAATGTGTGCTGTATGAGAGTGAATTCTTGGTGTTATTGAGAGATTTTCTAACATGGAGGTCAGTCGGCCCAACGTGTGTCTGAGAGAATGTTCCAGAACCAGCAGCCAACTGACTGCTGGTTCTTTAGTTCTTCTTTCAGGAGAAGCATCTTTTAAATGTGTCCCCCTGGAGTCTGTCTGCTCTCTCTGGATCAAACACCATGACAGCACACAGCAGCACTGCTGCAGCTTGGATTCAACCATTTAGTCCTTCACTTCATCTCAGAGGAACAGATTACACTCTCACACCTCCATCACATCCACATTCTTCACATGGATCCATTAGAGGAGCAATACATCACATCAAAGTCCAGAAAATCATTCATAAAAACATGTCATATCTTTCAGATTTACTGTCTTTATGCAAGAAAAATAAAATAAAAGGATTAACTTTTTTAAATAATTAATTAAATAATGTACGTATATATATTAAAAACGATTAAAATGAAGGGATATAGTATTACCAAATAAATACATAAAATGTAATAAAATGTAATTTAAAAAGTGTGGTGAGTGTGTAATAATAAAAACATAGAGATGAAACTAATAAAATCTGTAAACATGTTTTAATGTGTGAATATGATTGGTGGAGCTCTGCTTGTAGTTCCTGCTGATGTCACCAGAGGGCGCCATGACGTCATCACCAGCTCAGAGATGAAGACTAACTGGGGACTTTGGGTTAGTTTGATTGTTCTTTATTTTGGTATTTCTCTCTAAAATAACAAATGACAACATTACCAATAATCAGTAACATTATAAATCATCATGTCGTTGTTTGTTAACAGTTAAAATAACTTTTAACTGAAGTTTAATTTCCTGTTTATCACTGCTGGTTGTTATGAAGAGTTACTGCTCCTCTGATCTCTGTTGGCACAGTGTTTCTGGTTCTACAGGATTCTTTCTGTCTCCTCCTCCTCCTCCTCCTCCTCCTCCTGATGAAGCTGAAACAGGTTTGTTGTTTTGCTGTCAGAGACAAAGGTTTCAGTCAACACACATGATAAGATGTCTGGGTGTCCCAGAGGTCTTCCAGGTCCAGCTGCAGTGTGAGAAACCCTCCAATCAGAGCAGTCCAGTACGTAAGTCTTTCACTTTTTCATTTTCATATTGTGTTGAGTTCAGGGAGCAGAGAGTCTGTCTGTTTTCTCTCCACGTTAGTTATCTGCTCAGCCAGCTGTTGTAACTTCACTATGTGCTATTAGTACTTTTACTGCAGTAACATGTCTGAATACTTGCTTTAATCACAATAATCATCTTCTATTGATACATCTCTGAACCTGCATGGTGGAGCCTAGAGAGAGGGGGGAGTTTGGGTTCTTCATTTTCTGTTGACAGCAAGTTTCACAGAAAACTCAAAGGTGAACAATTCACCACATCTACGTTCATACAGTAGGCCATTTTTCATGCTACTAGATTATGTTGTTTTAGTTTTTCCTATTTTCAAATGGACAATAAATCTGTAAACGCATATCATGGAGTGGAACTGAATTATTCAACCTGTGCGTCATACAAGTGTTGATTGTTCCCTGACTCAGCCTCTCAGCAGCTTACGGAGGATTTAAAGAAGTGGCTTCACTTGTTATTGTCCTCCATTTATCTGACAGCGTGTTACTCTGCACATTCACAGTTTACACACAAAGTATGAATCAGCAGTAAAACATGATGTAATGTTCCAGAGAATCAGCTCTCTCACTGCTACTTCTACATCAAGTACATTTAGTAACAGAGCAGGACGTTGGACAGAGTATTTTCACCGTGTAGTATTAATAGTTTGGAGTACTTCTTCCACTGCGTCACTGAGTCTGTTTAAAGATAAAGTTTGTTCATCACATTTAAAACATGTTGGAACTCGACGTGTGGAAAGTCCCTCTGTTGTCAGAGTGTTTCTGGTTCTACCGGATTCTTTCTGTCTCCTCCTCCTCCTCCTCCTCCTCCTGATGAAGCTGAAACAGGTTTGTTGTTTTGCTGTCAGAGACAAAGGTTTCAGTCGACACACACGATAAGATGTCTGGGTGTCCCAGAGGTCTTCCAGGTCCAGCTGCAGCGTGAGAAACAGGGCATGAAATTGGCACCCGCCCACCCGCCAAATGCGGGTAACATTTGTGATTGGCGGGTGAAACTGTCAATCTACCTGCGGGTAGCCAATGAGAATTGAGTGATTCAGACTGGTAACTATCGGTAAGCAGGGTACATGGTTTTTTACGGGCCTGGTCCAATCAGGGGCCCGCATCACTGGAAGATATTGATTGACAGCCGGGGCCCCCTATCGCATTTTCATTACTCACACAATTCCAGCAGTCCCATGTGCAGCCACTGACCAAGCGGGAGTGAGAACGGGTCAAATTCATTTCCTAGTTTCTGATATGAAGACGAGACGTGTGTGTGACTCGAACATCTAACATTTACCAACAAAACATACAGCGAAAGACCGTCAAAACATTTCAGACCGTCCTGCCAACATGTATACATTTTAACATCAATGTACGCTGTGACGTTTTTTCACTCTAAAGTCAGCGCTGCTATTTCAAATTGTCGGCTCTCTGCAGCAGGCGGGACTGCTCCGTTTCCCCCAAGACTGACGCGCACACACAATCACACACAAACACATGCACAGACACACACACAATCACACGCACGCACGCACAGACACACACACAAACGCACGCACGCACGCACGCACAGACACACACACACACACACACACACAAACGCACACGGTGGATGCAGGAAAAAACGCAGATGAGACGTACATGATGACCTAAATTGAGGACAGCTACGTTATTGTAAGTGCAATGATAAGTTAAAGTCCAATAAGTACTTTATTAAACCGTATGAATGTGTCTCCCAGGCCAGGATAGGAAATTAACTAACTAAAGATCAACAAGCCATTGACAATGACAGATATGGTCATATTTGATTCATCCATTAAATTATTTTGTGTCTTAAATCCACCAGCTGTTTTCATATTTTACCAACATTTGCAGCATCCTGAGCCTTTTTGGTAAGGTTCCTAGAAAATCTCAGCCCAGAGTAATTAATTAATAGTAATAAGTGTTATTCTCCCCAAAACAAGTTTCATTTTTATTTATTTTTTTATTTTTAAGAACTATACAAAAAACATTCATGTGTTATGGTGCGCATTCACCAGTGTTGTTGTTGTTGTGGTGGCGTAGGCTACTCCTGATTTTGTCAGTCATCTCATCTCTTATATCAGTGGCGTAACGAGCCAACACCGGGCCCCTATGCAGGATTATCAAGGCGGGCCCCCCTACTACAGCACGTGATGACGGCGCAATGTCCACCAGTAGGCTACCATCAATAGGACAGGACAGGATCAAAGAGACACAGCAATTCCTGTTTTTCACCTTTATTAGGCAAAAAAAAAAACTGGCTGGTAAAAAGTCCCTGTGGCAGGTGGATTTAAAAATCCACCTGCCACAGTGGCTGGTGGTCAAAAAAGTTAACTTCATGACCTGGTGAGAAACCCTCCAATCAGAGCAGTCCAGTACGTAAGTCTTTCACTTTTTAATGTTCATATTGTGTTGAGTTCAGGGAGCAGAGAGTCTGTCTGTTTTCTCTCCACGTTAGTTATCTGCTCAGCCAGCTGCTGTTACTCTACTCTGTGCTATTAGTACTTTTACTGCAGTAACATGTCTGAATACTTGCTTTAATCTCAGAAGGAAAGCTTGTACTTGTTATTGTCCTCCATTTATCTGACAGCGTGTTACTCTGCACATTCACAGTTTACACACAAAGTCTGAATCAGCAGTAAAACATGATGTAATGTTACATTGTCCTTTTAAAAAAGGGGTCTGTTGACCTCTGACCTCCAGGTATCTGAATGAAAATGTTTGTCTGGGCCGAGCCTTCTCTTCACAGACACGCCCACTCTATGATAATCCATCATAGAGTTATTATCAGGCAGCTGATGTCCTGCAGGCCTGTCTGCTCTGACGCAGCTTTGTTGGCTGAAAACTTGTTCTGCATCTTTTCAGTGTAGCTCCTCTTCGCTCCACTGATCTCTTTAGTCAGAGCGTTTCTGGTTTTCCAGGATTCTTTCTGTCCTCTTCCTCCTCCTGACAAAGCTGCCTGAGTTCAGCTAGAAACCGGTTAGTTCTGTCTCTCCTGTTAAATGATGAAACACAGTGATGCCCCTTTGGCTCCCAGCCCTCAATGTGCTGTCTGTAATGTGGAGTTCTCTGCTGAGGTTTTCTCTGTTAAAGTCCAGAGAACAGAGAAAAGAGAGTCTGTCTGTTTTCTCTCCACGTTAGTTATCTGCTCAGCCAGCTGCTGTAACTTTACTGTGTGCTATTAGTACTTTTACTGCAGTAACATGGCTGAATACTTGATTTAATCTCAGAAGGAAAGCTTGTACTTGTTATTGTCCTCCATTTATCTGACAGCGTGTTACTCTGCACATTCACAGTTTACACACAAAGTCTGAATCAGCAGTAAAACATGATGTAATGTTCCAGAGAATCAGCTCTCTCACTGCTACTTCTACATCAAGTACATTTAGTAACAGAGCAGGATGTTGGACAGAGTATTTTCACCGTGTAGTATTAATAGTTTGGAGTACTTCTTCCACTGCGTCACTGAGTCTGTTTAACGATAAAGTTTGTTCATCACATAATATGTTGTATGTAAACATGTTGGAAGTCGACGTGTGGAAAGTTCCTCTGTTGCATTCACGGGAAGAAGTACAAACACACACTAACAACAACAACCACAGTTACACAGAGAGAAGAAACAAAACTCTTATTGTGAAAATCTGCTTCCTGACAGGTGGAGCTGTGACTCATCAGGAAACAACTCACCTGAGTTCTTTAAACCCCTGGCTTGATTTGGCCGGTGTGATCCATCATAAGATGGCCTCTTGTTATTTCCTTTCTCCTGTTGTCAGAAAACACACCGTCGTCTCCACCAGCGTAAAGTCAGACACAACAGGACTCTACAGTTTCCTCCTGAACATTTCAGAATAAAATGTAGTGACCTAAATGCCTCTGTTACTGTTGTAGTGATGTGTGGAGGAGGCAGAGAAGTGTCTTCATGTCCTAAGATGACATTAGTCCTGGAGTCTTTCCAATGTTCCTGATCTCCCAGAAAGAGAATGAATGACAGAGCACGATGAGCAGAGAGCAGAAATCATTCAGTGAAGAGCTTCAGACTTTATTTTCTGCTTGATAGCTTCTAGTTTCTCCAGCAGCTTCTTTTTCTGGAGATTAAAAAGTGGTTTTCCTCTCTTTCTAACAGGACCTATCAGAGACCACACCCTGCTGAACCTGAAACTGAACCTGAACCTGAACCCAGCTGTGTGTCCATGAAGAGTCACCGGTCCATGGAGACACCACTTCTTTAAAAAAAGACCTGTAAGGGAGAGGCGAATATAGATGGAGAGGCTACCTGAACTGGAGGAGAGAGGATTAATGGAGAGACTTGAATGGCAGAAGGAGAGAATAACAATGGAGAAGGAAATTGAAATGTTAAGAAGAAGATTGAGGTGAGTTGTGAACATCCAGCAAACTGGAACGAGTCTCATTGGATGGAACTACGTCACGTCTGGGTTGGTTTGGGTCCTGTCTCATGCACACTCCTTCAAATAAAGTTTGAAAGACTAAAATGAGAATATTTTTGCAAAATAATTTCCTGTCTCACTCAAAATATCTTTCTGTTTAGACAACATTTTGAAATATTATATTTAGATTTTTCTATCTGATTTCCAAAGATTTTTTTATTGAGTTTTGGACATAAAGTAAAGCATTATTGGCATTTAATTGTTAATAATTAGGCCTACAGACATATTCATATTAATATTATATTTTATGCAGGGAGACTTTAACTGAACATGTGACCCTCAATAAATGTGTTTTTCTATCAGGACCCAGCAGAGACCAGAGTCTCCTGAACCTGGACCTGAACCTGAACCTGAACCTAGTCCTGAACCTGAACCTGGACCCAGCTGTGTGTCCTTTAAGAGTGACCAGTCAAAAGAGTTTTTTATTGAATTTAAACAAAGACATCCATCTGACAGAAAGTAAGTTATCATGACCATATAATGAGATTCATAGATGTAGTATTTTAGGAGTATTTCACATAGTCAAGTAAGTCATTATTGGCATTTATTTTTAATAATTAAGCTTATATACATATTTATCTTAATTATATATTTTCTGAGTTATGTTATGCAGGGAGACTTTACCTGAACATGTGACCCTCAATAAATGTGTTTTAAAATCAGGACCCAGCAGAAACCAGAGTCTCCTGAACCTGAACCTGGACGTGGACCTGGACCTGGACCTGAACCCAGCTGTGTGTCCTTTAAGAGCGACCAGTCAAAAGAGTTTTTTATTGAATTTAAACAGAGACATCCATCTGACAGAAAGTAAGTTATCAGTACCATATAATGAGATTCATAGATGTAGTATTTTAGAAGTATTTCACTTAGGCATCACTTCCATCAGACACTAGATCGTATTAAGTTGCTGTGAGCTGTAAATTAACCTCTTACTTTTATTTGGTATTTAGGCATTTATTAGTGACAGCTTAGGCATGGGGGGGGGGTGGATGACATGCAGGAAAGTCTCGCAGGTCAGAATCAAACCCACAACCTCCACGTCAAGGACTGAGCCTCTATATATGGATGGCTCTACCACTAGGCCACCCAGGCACCCATATATTCACCATTTGTAAGCACACAGCAGAACATGACGTCATCTGGGAGCTGACCGGGCAAAGAGAGCAGTCTTCCTCACTCAGACCAGTTTGCTGCTTCAGGAGTCCTTTAGGCCAACCTTGTTGTAGCCCTCGTTTACTTCTTAGTTCTTTCTGTTGATTCACAGTGGGGTCAGCAGCACCACCATGGGGCGGCTGTGGCTCAGTGGTAGAGTGGTCGCTTACCAATCGGAAGGTTGGTGGTTCGATCCCTGGCCCTGAGGCCCATGTCGAAGTGTCCTTGGGCAAGACACTGAACCTAAAGTGTCCCCTTGCGCCATTGGAGTGTAAATGTGTGTGAATGTTTATCTGATGAGCAGGTGGCACCTTGTATGGCATTTAACACTTTGATGTCAGGGGAAACCATCCGATTCAATGTTGTAATCAACACTTTAAGTCACAGGACCTATACCTTGTGTGTGTCTCTGCGTGGACAGACATTATGTGAGATAATTCTTCCTGATCCCTCCACAGGGTGGACCAGGAGAGCTCAGAGGTTCCCAGTGGTCAGTCTTACCAGCAGCATCAAACACACCTGGACTCCATATTTATGGTGTGTACATGTACTGTTTACATCTATTCTGTTCACAATCATCTCCATGCTGCATTTTTCAGACCAGTGGGTTGTCAGTCTGTCCAACATGGATCTGTTGTTTGCTTCCATGATTTCAGTTTGATTGTGTCATTCGTATAATCTTCTGTTCCAGCTGCTGGAGGAAAACATCGTCACTTTTGTGAAGAACGAGCTGAAGAAGATCCAGAAGGTTCTGAGTCCAGATTACCCAGAATGCTCAGAGAGTAAGAGGGAGAGTGAGGATGAAGAGCAGAGGAGCAGAGACGCATTTCTGAAGATCACACTGGACTTCCTGAGGAGAATGAAGCAGGACGAGCTGGCTGACCGTCTGCAGAGCAGTAAGAGGATTTCTCTAAAGATTTAACTTGCTGGACTAATGGGACATTAACTAATGTCTCCAGAGAAGGGCCACAGTATGTTCCTGTTTCTTTTAAATCACTGACTGATTTTCTTTGTTGTGTGTTCATTCAGGAAGTCGTTCTGGAGTTTGTAAGCGTAAACTTAAATCTAACCAGCAGAAGAAGTTCCAGTGTGTGTTTGAGGGGATTGCTAAAGCAGGAAACCAAAACCTTCTGAATCAGATGTTCACTGAGATCTACATCACAAAGGGAGGGACTGCAGAGGTCAATGATGAACATGAGGTCAGACAGATTGAAACAGCATCCAGGAAACCAGACAGACCAGAAACAACAATCAGACAAGAAGACATCTTTAGAGCCCAACCTGGAAGAGATGAACCAATCAGAACTGTGATGACAAAGGGAGTGGCTGGCATCGGGAAAACAGTCTTAACACAGAAGTTCACTCTGGACTGGGCTGAAGACAAAGCCAACCAGGACATCCAGTTCACATTTCCATTCACTTTCAGAGAGCTGAATGTGCTGAAAGAGAGAAAGTACAGCTTGGTGGAACTTGTTGATTACTTCTTTAGTGAAACCAAAGAAGCAGGAATCTGCAGGTTTGAAGAGTTCCCGGTTGTGTTCATCTTTGACGGTCTGGATGAGTGTCGACTTCCTCTGGACTTCCTCAACACTAAAATCCTGACTGATGTTACAGAGTCCACCTCAGTGGGTGTGCTGCTGACAAACCTCATCAGGGGGAATCTGCTTCCCTCTGCTCACCTCTGGATAACCACACGACCTGCAGCAGCCAATCAGATCCCTCCTGGGTGTGTTGACATGGTGACAGAGGTCAGAGGGTTCACTGACCCACAGAAGGAGGAGTACTTCAGGAAGAGATTCAGAGATCAAGAGCAGGCCAACAGAATAATCTCCCACATCAAGACATCACGAAGCCTCCACATCATGTGCCACATCCCAGTCTTCTGCTGGATCACTGCTACAGTTCTGGAGGACGTGTTGAAGACCAGAGAGGGAGGAGAGTTGCCCAAGACCCTGACTGAGATGTATATCCACTTCCTTGTGGTTCAGTCCAAAGTGAAGAACATCAAGTATGATGGAGGAGCTGAGACAGATCCACACTGGAGTGGAGACACCAGGAAGATGATCGAGTCTCTGGGAAAACTGGCTTTTGAGCAGCTGCAGAAAGGCAACCTGATCTTCTATGAATCAGATCTGAGAGAGTGTACCATCGATATCAGAGCAGCCTCAGTGTACTCAGGAGTGTTCACACAGATCTTTAAAGAGGAGAGAGGACTGTACCAGGACAAGGTGTTCTGCTTCGTCCATCTGAGTGTTCAGGAGTTTCTGGCTGCTCTTCATGTCCATCTGACATTCACCAACTCTGGAGTCAACCTGCTGTCAGGAGAACAAACAACATCAATACAGTTCTACCAGAGTGCTGTGGACAAGGCCTTACAGAGTCCAAATGGACACCTGGACTTGTTTCTCCGCTTCCTCCTGGGTCTTTCACTGCAGACCAATCAGAATCTCCTACGAGGTCTGCTGACACAGGCAGGAAGTAGCTCAGAGACCAATCAGGAAACAGTGGAGTACATCAAGAAGAAGATCAGTGGGAATCTGTCTGCAGAGAGAAGCATCAATCTGTTCCACTGTCTGAATGAACTGAATGATCGTTCTCTAGTGGAGCAGATCCAACAGGCCATGAGATCAGGAAGTCTCTCCACAGATAAACTGTCTCCTGCTCAGTGGTCAGCTCTGGGCTTCATCTTATTGTCATCAGAAGAAGATCTGGACGTGTTTGACCTGAAGAAATACTCTGCTACAGAGGAGGCTCTTCTGAGGCTGCTGCCATTGATCAAAGCCTCCAAAAAAGCTCTGTTAGTGGAAATTATTCATCAACAAATACTCTGATATCTTTAAACAAGAGAGAAAAATAAATAACTTGTTTCCTTGTTTGTTGTCTCTCCAGACTGAGTGGCTGTAACCTGTCAGAGAGAAGCTGTGAAGCTCTGTCCTCAGTTCTCAGCTCCCAGTCCTCTAGTCTGAGAGAGCTGAACCTGAGTAACAACAACCTGCAGGATTCAGGAGGGAAGCTGATCTCTGTTGGACTGAAGAGTCCACACTGCACACTGGAGACTCTCAGGTCAGATCAAGAACAGTAATCTTTGAAAACACAGTATTGAAAAACATTCAAAACATGTGAATTTTTCCAAAGTATTTCATTCTGATTTAAAATCACTTCATAAAAAATGAAATATGAACTGTGGATGAGTTCCAGAAAAAAATTATATTTTAATATCATGTGACTTTGATTACTGGACGTTTGTTTATTCCTGATTATACAACAAGTATATCCGACCAGACAACCTGATTGGTCAACTAGATATTTAGAACATAGTCAAATCAGCATGACTGCACACCCAGAGCCATTTGAGAACACCTGGTGCATCACATAATATATTACTCCGACATTTCCATGGCAACATTGTAACTTCCAGGGCTGAATAAAAAAAACAGTAATATTTTTCAACAGGAGTTAAATATAAATACTTTTTCCTTCCTTTCATCTCTCCAGACTGAGTGCCTGTAACCTGTCAGAGAGAAGCTTTGAAGATCTGTCTTCAGTTCTCAGCTCCCAGTCCTCTAGTCTGAGAGAGCTGGATCTGAGTAACAACAACCTGTATGATTCAGGAGGGAAGCTGATCTCTGTTGGACTGAAGAGTCCACAATGTAGACTGGAGACTCTCAGGTCAGATCAAGAACAATAATCTTTCAAAACACAGTATTGAAAAATATAAAAAAATGTGAATGTTTCCAAAGTATTTTATTCTGATTTAGAATCACTTCATAAAGAATGAAATATGAACTGTGGCTGAGATCCAGAAATAATTTATATTTTAATATCATGTGACTTTGATTACTGGACGTTTGTTTATTCCTAATTAAAGAAGATCCAACCAGACAATCTGATTGGTCAACTAGACATTTAGAACTCACTCAAATCAGCATGACAGCACACCCAGAGCCATTTGAGAACACCTGGTGCATCACATACTATATTTCTCCAGCATTTCCATGGCAACATTGTAAATTCCAGGGCTGAATAAAAAAACAGTAATATTTTTCTACAGGAGTTAAATATAAATACTTTTTCCTTCCTTTCATCTCTCCAGAATGAGTGGCTGTAACCTGTCAGAGAGAAGCTGTGAAGCTCTGTCCTCAGTTCTCAGCTCCCAGTCCTCTAGTCTGAGAGAGCTGGATCTGAGTAACAACGACCTACATGATTCAGGAGGGAAGCTGATCTCTGTTGGACTGAAGAGTCCACACTGCACACTGGAGACTCTCAGGTCAGGATTTATAACCCATTCAACTGAATAACTTTAGTTGATAAAAAGCTAACAAGTAGCTTTGTGTCTGTTGATTTGATACATTTAATCAGTAGTTTTGAGCATCAGAATTACTTTCAATGAGGATTTTTAATCATTTGCTTTTGTTGTTGAATAATTCCATACCACAGATGATTTAAAGATGTATTCTAAATCTGGACCAAAATGTACGTGGACAACAAACAATCATAAAACAAACACATGGCTCCATGTGTTGACAGAGGGTTCCCATGTGTTGTTCTGTGTGTTTGTAGTCTGTCAGGCTGTCTGATCTCAGTGGAAGGCTGTTCTTCTCTGGTCTCAGCTCTGAGCTCCAACCCCTCCCATCTGAGAGAGCTGGACCTGAGCTACAATCATCCAGGAGACTCAGGAGTGAAGCTACTGTCAGCAGGACTGAAGGATCCTCTCTGGAAACTGGACACTCTCAGGTACAAACACTGAACAAAAAGGAGATATTTGTGTAGGAGGTTTTAAAGGAGAACATCTCCAGGAACTAAAATGATAACTTCCTTTTGTTAATAATCAATGTACTTTCGACACATCTCTCTATGTTAAAGGAACTGTTCGTGGTTTTAAGAAATATCCTTTTTTTCCCTTTTTCTCTCAAATGCTTGCTGTTGGGGGAATTGTTGGGTCTCTGTAAATGATAGTGTGGCAGTTGCGCCGGCAGCCGTAATCTTGTTCGCACTCTGCGTACATTATTTTCTATGAGACACTCATCTAATGACAACAATGTAAATGCACACATAGTCTGTTCTTCTCTCTGCTATGTTCAGTTATGTTTTCCTCCTTATTTATCCATTATTTCACACACAATGGTGAGTTTAGGTGTTAAAGATTTGAGCAGTGTCAGTGGCCACTGTGCCTTTGTGTGTGCATGGTGACGTGTGTGTTAAGCCCCCGCTGCTTGGCTGGAATTTGTGGGGATGCCTGCTGATCACTGATTGTGTTATTTGTGTTTTTGATTGCTTTGTGGTCACCGTATGACTAAATAATGACCGGTTGTTGTGGGTTTGTGTTGGTTTCTTTGGTAATTCCATTCATTTGTACTATATGTGATGCAGCATCCTGTCATACTGCGTGAAAGTGATGGCTTCAGTCAGCGTGTGTTCAAGTCTCTGCAGTAGTGTATTAGGTGTCTCTAGGTGTTGAGCCTTGTGTTCAATCACGTTATTCCACACGGTCATGTCCTAGTGTCATGGTGAGGTTATTCAAAGGTGATTTAACTGCTGTAGGATAGTACTGAAGGCCCAGGTGTAAAATACACGGCCCGCCACTGCCGTAGATAAACTGCTGGTTGCTATGGACGCTGCTATCGCTGAACCCACGGATCTAGCATGTTGTTTGTGTCATATGTGTTTACATGGACATGAATATTCCAGTTATGAGGATTATCCTGTTTTTGATTATATTCAGGATATAATGTTTAGGCTACATGGCACAGATAAATCAGGATATTCACATCTCCGTACATGCTCACCATCAGCTCTCTCTCTGTCTCTCTCTCTCTCTCTCTCTTTATATTTTTATTTAACCTTTATTTATACAGGTTAAACTCATTAGGGTAAACTCATTGAGACACAGGGTCTCGTCCTCAAGAGAGACATGTTAAGGACAATACACACCATCAGTTACACCAGACTGATCTCATGAAGTGGCGTATGTATGACATGCCAATTTGTATGCTATTATTGGTGTGTTATCAAGACGCATACTCACTTTTTAGCGTGTTTATCAATGCTTTTTGGCCTCCATTGACATACATTACTTTGCGATTGCGTGTGAAGATCTGTTGGAGGTGTTTCAGGACAGTTTGAGCAGAGGACGTCTGCTGCTGAGCTGCAGAAGGGCAGTCATCACCCTGCTGCCAAAGAAAGGGGATCTGCAGGAGTTAAAAAACTGGAGACTTGTTTCTCTGCTGTGTTGGGACTATAAGATCCTGTCCAAAGCTCTCGCTTCTCGGCTTCGGGAGGTAATGGGTGAAGTGGTTTGTGTCGACCAGACTTTCTGTGTGCCCGGCAGGTTAATGAGTGATAATATTACTCTAGTTCAGCATGTTTTGGACGTCTCTAGCTCACTGGGTATGGATACTGGCCTTATTTCCATAGAACAGGAAAAGGCTTTTGACCGGGTTGAACATCAGTATTTGTGGCAAATGCCTAATGTTTTTGGCTTCAGCCCAGGTTTCATAGCTAAGGTTTAGGTAATGTACCGTGACATTGCGAGCATATTGAAGGTTAATGGTGGTTTGGCTGGACCTTTTAATGAGCAGAGAGGGGTACGGCAGGGATGCTCTCTGTCGGGGATGCTTTATTCCCTCGCTATTGAGCCTCTGCTCAATAAATTCAGGAAGGAACTTTCAGGTGTGTATTTTCCTGGGTTTACTTCAGCAGTTAAAATATCAGCTTATGCAGACGATGTCATGGTTGTTTTAAACAAACAAACAGATATCGGCACTTTGGTAGAGAATGTGAGTGTTTTTAATCACATCTCTTCTGCTAAAGTTAGCTGGGCTAAGAGTGAAGCTGTGGTGGTGGGAGATCAGCTACAGAGCACTCTATCTCTCCCAGGAGGGCTAACCTGGAAGAAAGGAGGGGTGAAGTATTTGGGTGTGTTTTTGGGTGAGGAGTGTGTGATGCAAAAAAAATAGATGGCCGTATAATTTACTTGCAAAGATTCAATCTGTTTTAGTTTTTTTTTTTTGGGATAAGCTGCACTGGATTCCCCAGTCTGTTCTGTTTCTTCCCAAAGAAGAGGGAGGACAAGGACTTGTTCATTTGGCCAGCAGGGGCGCTGCTTTCCGCCTGCAGTTCCTCCAGAGACTGCTCTATGGCCCTAAAGACCTGGTCTGGAGACCTCTGGCCAAATAGGGTGCTGAAAGACTTTAAGGGTTTTGGACTAAAGGATTCTCTGTTCCTGATGGATGTGAGGAAGCTGAGTTTCCAGGCTTTGCCTCCTTTCTATCGTGGCGTGTTTACAGTGTGGAAGCTGTTGGTTAAAGTGCCCATATTATGAAAAAATCACTTTTTCTAGGATTTAGGGTGTTATGTTGTGTCTCTGGTGCTTCCACACACATACAAACTTTGAAAAAAATCCATCCATGCTGTTTAGAGTGAGATACAGTTTCTGAATGTGTCCTGCCTTCAGTCTCTGGGTGAGCTGTTCAAAATCGGCACGGCTTGTGACGTCACAAGCCGAAATGAGCTGGCTGACCGCAACCATTACCTCATTAACATGCTAACGCTAATGCTAACGCTAGCATGCTACCTCGTTCTCAATAGCAAAGCACTGCTACAACACACACAAGTTCACCATAATCTACAAAAGAACTACTTACATGTGCGCCCTCATTTAGAAGTCTCCCAGTTAATCCTGCCTTGTAACTGACTGAAGTTGTAGAAACAGCCTTTCTTTTACTGTCTATGGAGCTAGCTAGCTGACATGATCTACATCTGAGCTACTGGGCATGTGCAGTGCAATCAAAGATAGTACAGAAGAAGAAGAAGAAAAGAGGTCTCACTCTGTAGCTAAAACAGAGACCAGGTGAAAAGAGGATCTGCAGCAGTGAGAGAGAGCACTGCAGTACAACAAAAATATGGTGTTTTTTGAAAATGAAACCATGTAAACCTATTCTGGTACAACCTTAAAATACAATTATGAACCTGAAAATGAGCATAATATGGCTGCTTTAAGGAGAGACGGGTGCAAGGTGACTCCTTACACTGGCTGCTGCAGGAACCGGGGGTGTACGGAGAACAGTTGGATTACCCCTGCTGGGCAGGTTCTGCCATCTCGGACGCGTTCTGCAGAGTAGAGGTGCTCACGCTGGGGGCGCTGGTGGATATCGCTGGACCAAAACTAAACAATGCTGCTGCTTTGGCAGCTGTTCTGGGTGTAAGATCAGTTAGAATCATCACCAAACTGTTGGATCACTGGAAGTACAATCTGTCTGGACATGAATCCATAACGTTGGAGGAATATAATGTTGGTCTGATTACACCTCAATCTGATGATTCCTTCCCTGTTTTATGTGTCCGTCCCAGTCTTGATAACTATGTTGGTTGTTTTTTGGAGGTACAGCACTGCACTTTAGACCTTAAAGAGGCAAAATTGAATGCCTTATATAAAATGATGGTACTGTGTTTAAATAAGTGTAAACATCATGAACGGGTTGACACATCGTAGCGAGGACATTTGGGTTTGGCGGCTGATGTCCAACCTGCGTGGAGGAGTTTATACAAACCACCATTAACTAAGAGTAGCTGACCTCCAGTGGAGAGTGTTACACGGGATAGTGGCAGTCAACGCCTTTCTGTCTGTCATTAGTCCTGGGGTTAGTGACAAATGTCCTTACTGTGATGAGACAGAAACTGTATTTCATTGTTATTCTGAGTGTGTGTGCCTGCTGCCGAGAAACTGTTCAGTAAGGTAGGGGAGGTTTTCTCCAAACACATCCTGGGCCAATCAAAGATGGCCGTGTATGTGAGCAGGAAGAGGAAGGTGGATGACTGTTGATATTAATGTGAATCTGCTGTTTACTCGGATGGTGAAAGCCAGAATCAGGATTGATTTTAATTCTTCTAAAGAGATGAAGGATGTGATCTGGGTCCATGGTGATGTGTTGAGCTCTGTTGAAGGAGACCAGCTCCTTTTCTCTCAGGAGGTGATGTCATGTATTTAAGTGTTTATGTATGTACGTATTTATTGGCTGGTTGAAAAGAGATTATTTTGTAAATAACGAGATGGAACATTAATAAAATAAAGTTCCTTTAAAAATCAACAATCTCTCTCTGTCTCTCTCTCTCTCTCTCTCTCTCTCTCTCTCTCTCTGGTTTGTTGGTATTGCAGGGCTTTCTGCTGATAGGAGTGGGGGTCACTGTTTTTTAGATGTAGCCAATATTTGATTACACGTTTTTGAATGTTGATGAATAATGGGAATTGGCCTAATTCAGCTCTGCAGGCGTTGTTGGTGGTTTTTCTGTGCACCTGTAGGATGCTTTTACAGAACTCTAGATGCAGGATTTCAACTGGGCTTTTGTCCAAATGGGCCGAATTCTGGTAGGAAATAGGACCCCACACCTCACTACCATAGAGGAGGATTGGTTCTGTTACAGATTCAAATAATTTAAGCCAGATTCTAATTGGGATTTTAATGTAGATTTGACTTTTTATTGCATAAAATGCCCTGTGTGCTTTCTCTCTCAGCTCCATTATCGCTGGATTAAAACTTCCAGTGGAACTTATTTTCAGTCCTAAATAATTGTAATGTGTACAGTGGTCTAATTCATGTGTTCCTAATGTGAAGCTGTATGTGTTTCCCTGAGATCTGGATCTTTTTTGAAAAGTCATTTTCTTTGTCTTTTGAGTGTTTACTGCCAGGGCCCAGGTCTGGCAGTACTGCTCCAGCAGGTCCAGGTTCTGCTGTAAGCCCTGTTCTGTAGGGGACAACAGAACCAGGTCATCTGCATAGAGCAGGAACTTGGTCTCAGAGTCGTGTAGAGTGAGACCAGGTCCTGCTGATGTCTCTAGGATGGTGGCCAGCTGGTTAATATAGATGTTGAATAGAGTGGGACTCAAACAGCAGCCCTGTCTCTCTCCACCTTCTGACAGAAGAATGATGTTCTTTTGTTGTTAATTTTAATACTGCACTTATTGTTAGTGTACATTGATTTAATGATGTCATATGTTTTACCCCCTACACCAGATTCAATAACTTTGTAGAATAGACCTCTGTGCCAAATAGAGTCGAATGCCTTTTTGAAATCTATGAAACATGCAAAGAGTTTGTTATTGTTTTGGTGAAGATGTTTGTCTATCAGGGTGTGTAGGGTGTAAATATGATCTGAAGTACGGTGTTTTGGTACAAATCCAATTTGACTTTTACTCAAGACATTGTGTTTGGTAAGGAAGTTTATGAGTCTGGAGTTGATGATGCTACAAAGGAGCTTCCCCAGATTACTGTTCACACAGATGCCTCGGTAATTATTTGGGTCAGATTTATCTCCAGATGTGTATATTGGTGTGATGAGACCATGATTCCAGATGTCAGGGAAGTAACCTACACTCAGACTCAAATTAAAGAGATTCTGAACGGCCAATGGGAATTGTGGGCTGGTGTGTTTCAGCATCTCGTTCATGATGTCATCGAGCCCGCTGGCTTTTTGGGGTTTTAGTGCCTGGAGTTTGTCTCTTAGTTCCTGTTCATTAATGGGGGAGTCGAGAGGATTCTGGTTGTCTTTTACAGCCGATTCTAGTTCATTCAGTTTGGTTATTATTTGGTTTTGATTTGGGTCTGGGTTCCTTGGTAGTAGCTCAGAGAGTGTTTCAAAATGGCCAACCCATATGTCTCCATTCTGTATCGCCAATTCTACAGGTTTGGATTTTTTAAGATCTTTCCATTTTTCCCAGAATTGGTTTGTGTATATGGACTCCTCAATTAATTAATGTCAGCTGTTTGTGTGTGTGTTGAGCTTTTTTGATTCTGAGTGTATGTTTGTAGTGTTTAAGTGTGGCACAGTAAAGAAGACGTAAGTCTACATTTCCTGGATCTCTGTGTTTTTGGTTAGATAATCTCTTAACATTTTGACTATTTTTTTTACATTCTTTGTCAAACCAATTATCACCTTTGGGATTGTTAGGTTTATTTTTGGATAGTTTCAGTTGTGATTTTTTTGCAGTTTGCATGATGATGTGATTGAGAGACAGAAAGGTATCTAGTAGTGTTTGAATTTCGGGTGAACTGATTGCTTTCTGGAACTCTTCTGTGCTGTTTTCGGCCCATCTGTATGATTTCCTGATATTAAACAGCTTACTGGGCTGTGGGGGGGTGGTGTTGTTGGTCAGTGACCTTCTGAGAAACAGTAATTTGGCTGTGGTCAGACAGCGGGGTCAATGGTTTAACTGTGAATGCACTGAGAGAGAAAGGGTCTATATCTGTTACCATGTAATCAACGGTGCTGTTGCCAAGAGGTGAGCAGAAAGTATTTCTACCTAAAGAGTCTCCTCGTAACCTACCGTTGACGATGTACAGACCCAGGCTTTGAGCTGCAGTAACTCTCTGCCCTTCTTATTGGTCTGGACGTCAGAGTTGGAACGAGGAAGGTTAGTTCTGTTTTGTGGATAGTTGTGTCCAAATATATGAATGTTACCTAGCTCTGTGTTGTAGTCAGGGAGAGAGACAGGTACCTAGCTCTGTGTTGTAGTCAGGGAGAGAGACAGGTACCTAGCTCTGTGTTGTAGTCAGGGAGAGAGACAGGTACCTAGCTCTGTGTTGTAGTCAGGGAGAGAGACAGGTACCTAGCTCAGAATCAGAAAGGGCTTTATTGCCAAGTATGTTGCACATACGAGGAATTTGTCATGGTGTTGTTGGAGCATGTCACACATACAAATATAAGAAGGATAAAAAGAATATAAACAATATAAGTATAAACATATACACACAGTATGTATTAATAACGATAAAATGCATTTAAATAAATAGTAAAATAAGTTAAACAGTAGTAAAAAGGAACGCTACAGCAGAGTAAGTACAGTGGCATGAGGAGCCAGAGGTGGGGTGTGGAGAGAGTCAGGATGGATTCTGGGCCTTGTTGATAAGGCTAGTGGCGGAGGGGAAAAAACTGTTTATGTGGCGTGACGTTTTGGTCCTGATGGACCTCAGCCTCCTGCCAGAAGGGAGTGGCTCAAAGAGTTTGTGTCCGGGGTGGGAGGGGTCAGCCACAATCTTTCCAGCACGCTTCAGAGTCCTGGTGGTGTATAGGTCCTGGAGCGGCAGCAGATTGCAGCCAATCACCTTCTCAGCTGACCGAATGACACGCTGCAGCCTGCCCTTGTCCTTGGCAGTGGCAGCAGCGTACCAGATGGTGATGGAGGATGTGAGGATGGACTCAATGATGGCTGTGTAGAAGTGCACCATCATTGTCTTTGGCAGGTTAAATTTCTTCAGCTGCCGCAGGAAGTACATCCTCTGTTGTGCTTTCTTGACGAGGAAGCTGATGTTCAGCTCCCACTTGAGGTCCTGGGAGATGGTAGTTCCCAGGAAGCGGAAAGACTCCACAGTGTCAATTGTGGAGCCACAGAGGGTGATGGGGGCAGGTGGGGCTGGGTTCTTTCTGAAGTCCACAACCATCTCCACTGTCTTTAGAGCATTGAGCTCTAGGTTGTTTTGCTTGCACCAAGTAACCAGGAGGTCAGCCTCCCACCTGTAGGCGGACTCGTCTCCATCAGAGATGAGTCCGATGAGGGAGGTGTCGTCCGCAAACTTCAGAAGCTTGACGGACTGGTGACCAGAGGTGCAGCTGTTGGTGTACAGGGAGAAGAGAAGAGGAGAAAGAACGCAGCCCTGGGGCGATCCGGTGCTGATGGTCTGTGAGTCTGAGACGTGTTTCCCCAGCTTCACATGCTGCTTCCTGTCAGACAGGAAGTCAGTGATCCACCTGCAGGTGGAGTCAGGCACACCAAGCTGGGAGAGTTTCTCCTGAAGCAGAGGAGAAACAATGTCTGTGAACACTGGAGACAGCTGATCAGCGCAGTGCTTCAAGCTGGATGGGGAGACAGCATCCGGTCCAGCAGCTTTCCTGGGGTTCTGTCTCCTAAAGAGTCTGTTGACGTCCCTCTCGTGAATGGAAAGAGTTGTCACTGAGGTGGGAGGGGGGGTGGAGGTGGAGGAGACCTTTAAGGAGGGCATTGGTGGGGGGGCCCAGGACCCTGCTGAGGTGGGGGAGGTGGAGGTGATGCACAGTGGCTGTAGCTGTAGGGAGGTGTCGTGGGGGATGGTGTCAGGACTGTCCTTTTGTCTTTCAAATCGGCAGTAGAACTCGTTCAGGTCGTTGGCTAGGTGTCGGTCATTGAAGGAGTGGGGGGTTTTAGGCTTGTAGTTGGTGATCTGCCTAAGTCCTTTCCAGACAGTCGCAGAGTCGTTAGCTGAGAACTGGCGTTGGAGCTTCTCAGAGTACCGATGTTTAGCCAAGGAGGCTAAACATCGACCAAACAACCACTGCCTTGCTAAATTTGTACTTTGACTCTTTAAATCTGTCTTTGTCCCCACTCCTGAACGAGTCTTCCTTAGCCAGCCTTAACCTTCTGAGTTTGGCTGTGAACCAGGGTTTGTCATTGTTGTAACTCACCCTGGTGCTTGATGGAACACAGCAGTCCTCACAGAAGCTGATGTATGACGTCACAGCCTCTGTGTACTCATTCAGACTGTTGGTAGCAGTCCTGAACACATCCCAGTCAGTGGAGTCCAAACACGACTGGAGATCCTCCACAGCTACACTGGTCCACTTCCTTGATGTCCTCGCTACAGGTTTGCAGAGCTTTAGTTTCTGCCTGTAGGCGGGGATCAGGTGGACCATGACGTGGTCAGAGTGTCCCAGTGCAGCACGGGGGACGGCGTGATAAGCATCCCTGACTGTGGTGTTACAGTGATCCAGAATGTTCTCCTCTCTGGTCGGGCATTTTATATGTTGTCTATATTTAGGGAGTTCATGAGTGAGGTTCCCTTTATTAAAGTCACCGAGGACAATAACTAGGGAGTCCGGGTTGGTCCGCTCCACACACAGTATCTGGTCGGCAAGCATGCGCTGCGCGTCCTGCACGTTGGCCTGCGGTGAGATGTAAACACCGACCAGAATGAATGAATGGAACTCACGGGGTGAATAAAAAGGCTTACAGTTTATGATGAAAAACTCCAGGTCAGGAGATCAATGCTGCTGGATCACTGTCACGTCGTTGCACCAACCGCTGTTGATGTGGAAACAGATTCCTCCACCTTTAGTTTTGCCAGAGAGGTCCGTGTCTCTGTCCGCTCTGAAAAGCTGGAAGCCTGCCAGCTGCAGCGCAGAGTCCGGTATTAATCCACAGAGCCACGTCTCCGTGAAGCACAAAACAGCAGATGAAGAAAAGTCCCTGTTTCCCCCCAACAGCAGTTGTAATTCCTCCACTTTGTTGGGCAGAGAGCGCACGTTAGAGAGGAATATTCCAGGTAACGGTGTGCGTGATCCTCGCTGGCGGAGAAGCACCAGCCCACCGGCCCGTTTCCCTCTCCTCCAGCGTTTCGCTGCGTGAGCAAAGGTGAGCGCACCTTTGACCAGAATGTCACACACCGTGTCGCCATTCTGTGGCGCCATCTTGGTGTCCCTCTGTGCTGTAGTCAGGGAGAGAGACAGGTACCTAGCTCTGTGTTGTAGTCAGGGAGAGAGACAGGTACCTAGCTCAAATACAGTTTTAAAAAGAGAGAGACAGAGAGAGACAGACAGAGAGAGAGACAGAGACATAGAGAGACAGAGACATAGAGAGAGAGAGACATAGAGAGAGAGAGACAGAGACAAAGACATAGAGAGAGAGAGAGACACAGAGAGACAGAGAGAGAGAGAGAGAAAGAGAGACACAGAGACAGAGAGACAGACAGAGAGAGAGAGAGAGAGAGAGAGAGAGAGAGAGATAACAATAATAACCTACAGTTATTACATTATTAAATGAGAGGTAGGGCTGTCCAACATTTGGCATGAGGACACATCCACGGGAGATTTCAGCATTTATCCGGTGGATGGTGTCAGGATGGAAGTCTCTTCGTGGGAGGATGGTTGAGATTATGATTTTTGATGAGGGGAAGGTCTGTGTAGCCCTCTGTGCTCCTCTCTTCACAGACTCTGCTGCCCTCTCCTGCTGTAGTCTCAGGTCATTAGTACCTGTGTGGATGATGATATGGCCAGGCCGACCCAGGATGGGCTCAGTGAGCAGCTGGAGGGTATTGTCAGTCCTGGGGCATTGGATTTTGGTGACTTTTTGTCCGGGGAAAAGCTGGTCCTCATTCATAAATTTCCCATTAGAATCTATGAGGATAATGATCTCAGCATCGCTGGTTTTCATTTGCTCTCCAGATGTTTTAGGCTTGTTGGTAGTGGCCTCTGTATGTGGGTCGGTGGGGGAGGGGGTGGGCATTACTGCAGGTTGTTGTGATGGTCTGGTGTTAGTTAGGGTGGAGGTGGATGGCTGTGGTTCAGGTTGATGTGTGGTTTGCTCTCTCAGGTGCAGCTCCTCTCTTATATCAGTGAGTTCTGTTCTCAGAGCTTCTCTGTCCTGCTGTAGCTCCTGGACCTCTCCTCTTAGCTCCTGTATGGAGGCCTTCATCTCGTTCCTCACCTGGCTGAGCTGGTCCCTTATCTGCTGTGTGGATTCAGTGGTCTGTTTGGAAATCAGTAGCTCCTTCAGTTCCACCAGCTCTACTTCTTGCAGAGACAGACTCTCATCTGGGACACTCTGCTGTCCAGTTGGCTGATGTGCCCTGAACAGTCTCCTAAAGGCTGTTCCTCTTCCAGCTCTTCCCCTGGTAGCTGCTCTGTGAGACCCCAACATTGTTTCAGTTCCTAAATGCTCTGCTGCTCCCTCTGCTGCTACTTAGCACGCTATGTTAAGTTAGCACAGGCTAGCCTTGGTTTCTTCAGATACAAATTAAAACTATTGTGGATATGAAGGAAGCTTACCTTACTACTCTACTACAGCTTCTCTTGAATGGGAAGGAGACGGTGCTAGCGTTTTGGTGGGTTTTTCCTTTGGTTTGTAGCCTTTTGGTCCTTAGCTTAGCATAGCATAGCCTTATTGCACCTCTTCTCTCTCATTAGCTGTTGTTAGCCTTGTTAGCTGTCGTGTTAGCAGGGTTAGCTGTTGTGTTAGCAGGGTTAGCTGTCGTGTTAGCAGAGTTAGCTGTTGTTAGCTGGGTTAGCTGTTGTGTTAGCAGGGGTAGCTGTCGTGTTAGCAAGGTTAGCTGTTGTTAGCCGGGTTAGCTGTCGATTTAGCAGAGTAAGCTGTTAGCAGGGTTAGCTTTCGTGTTAGCAGAGTTAGTTATTGTGTTATCAGAGTTAGCAGGGTTAGCTGTCGTGTTAGCATAGTTAGCTGTTGTGTTAGCTGTTGTGTTAGCATAGTTAGCTGTTGTGTTAGCAGAGTTAGCTATCATGTTACCAGGGTTAGCTGTCGTGTTAGCAAGGTTAGCTGTCGTGTTAGCAGAATTAGTTGTTGTGTTAGCAGAGTTAGCTGTCGTGTTATCAGAGCTACCTGTCGTGTTAGCAGAGTTAGCTATCATGTTAGCAGAGTTAGCTGTTGTTAGAAGAGTTAGCTGTCGTGTTAGCAGGGTTAGCTGTTGTGTTAGCATAGTTAGCTGTTGTGTTAGCAGAGTTAGCTAACATGTTAGCAGGGTTGGCTGTCGTGTTAGCAAGGTTAGCTGTCATGTTAGCAGAGTTAGCTGTTGTTAGCAGGGTTAGCTGTCATGTTAGCAGAGTTAGCTATTGTTAGAAGAGTTAGCTGTTGTGTTAGCAGAGTAAGCTGTTGTTAGCAACGTTAGCTGTCATGTTAGCAGAGTTAGCTGTTGTTAGCAGGGTTAGCTGTCGTAGTAGCAGAGTTAGCTGTCGTGTTAGCAGAGTTAGCTATTGTTAGAAGAGTTAGCTGTTGTGTTAGCAGAGTTAGCTATCATGTTAGCAGGGTTGGCTGTTGTTAGCAGGGTTACCTGTCGTGTTAGCAGAGTTAGCTATCATGTTAGCAGGGTTGGCTGTCGTGTTAGCAAGGTTAGCTGTCGTGTTAGCAGGGTTAACTGTCATATTAGCAGGGTTAGCTAGTGTAGTTTTCCTCTTCTTAAGGTTTGATTTTTAGAGAATTTATTGGATTCTCAGTTTAAAACTCTCTCTCTCTCTCTCTCTCTCTCTCTCTCTCTCTCTCTCTCTCTCTCTCTCTCTCTCTCTCTGTCTCTCTCTATGTTAGCTGTCATGTTAGCAGAGTTAGCTGTTGTTAGCAGGGTTAGCTGTCGTAGTAGCAGGGTTAGCTGTCATGTTAGCAGAGTTAGCTGTTGTTAGCAGGGTTAGCTGTCGTAGTAGCAGGGTTAGCTGTCATGTTAGCAGAGTTAGCTATTGTTAGAAGAGTTATTTTAATTTTGTTAATTTATTGGATTCTCAGTTTAAAACTCTCTCTCTCTGTCTCTCTCTCTCTCTCTCTCTGTCTCTCTCTGTCTATTAGATAATAATTAGTAAATTAGTGTCATACTGTCTGTTGATGATGTCATCATTATGTAACATTTAATCTATGAAAAAGACATTTTATGAATAAAAAAAATGGAAATTAAACTGAATTAAATATTGTAATTGGTTGACAGCCCAAATATGAATATAAATGAGTAAATTCCAGCCCTACATGTGATGAGGATGAAGCTGTGTGTGTGAGAGTGATGTAATGCCCCCCCCCCCCCTCCTCCTTTCAGGGTGGAGCCTGCTGGAGTCAGATGGTTGACACCAGGTCTGAGGAAGTGTAAGTCTGTTTTTAATTTCATTCATCAAACTGTGACATCACTCATCCAACCCTCTGATGTCATCATCTACGTGCTGATTGGTTAATAACTGCAGCTGTGTTGTGTCTCCTTCTCTCCGTCAGATTCCTGTGAACTCACACTGGACACAAACACAGTGAACAGAAACCTCAAACTGTCTGACAACAACAGGAAGGTGACATTAGTGAAGGAGGATCAGCCATATCCTGATCATCCAGAGAGGTTTGACTACTGGTATCCTCAGCTGCTGTGTAGAGATGATCTGACTGGTCGCTGTTACTGGGAGGTTGAGACGAGAGGAGGGGTTGATATATCAGTGAGTTACAGAGGAATCAGGAGGAGAGGAGACAGTGGTGACTGTGTGTTTGGATATAATGATCAGTCCTGGAGTCTGTTCTGCTCTGATGGTCGTTACTCTGTCTGTCACAATAAGAGGGTAACACCCATCTCCTCCTCCTCTGTCTCTGGTAGAGTAGCAGTGTATGTGGACTGTCCTGCTGGCTCTCTGTCCTTCTACTCAGTCTCCTCTGACTCACTGATCCACCTCCACACCTTCAACACCACATTCACTCAGACTCTCTATCCTGGGTTCTTGTTCAGGTCTCCTGGTTCCTCAGTGTCTCTGAGTTCTCTGTAGGACGGAGAGTCTCCTCCTGTTTCTCACTGCTGATCAGTTGAGTCTGTACAGGATCACACTTACATTGTAAATTAAGTGTGACTGTGGTTGTAAAAATTGTATATTTTGATGTTTTGTATTTCACTGGCGTGGAATTGTAATTATTTTCCTGACCTGCCGAGGGACTACGGGAGGAAAATATCACTTGTGCTACAACCCGGTACAATGCATCTCTCCTTGTTTTTATACAAGGTTATGTTAACTTGAGCATTGTCCCTGTTTAAATAAATAACTTCTAAATTCTCCAGAAATCTTTCAGGTTATTGTTATGAACTAATGAATGAACTGAACTTTTACTGCAGTAACATGTCATCAATGGGACAGAACAGCTGTTTGATTGGGTCTGTTGGAGGTTTGATTCACTCCCACATTAATATGTTGGTGGAGAAGGTCTGTCTGTCTGTCTGTCTGTCTGTCTGTCTGTCTGTCTGTCTGTCTGCCTGCCTGTCTGCCTGCCTGTCTGTCTGTCTGTCTGTCTGTCTGTCTGTCTGTCTGTCTGTCTGTCTCTCTCTCTGTCTGTCTGCCTGTCTATTCAATTCAATTCAATTTTATTTATAGTATCAAATCATAACAAGAGTTATCTCGAGACACTTTACAGATAGAGTAGGTCTAGACCAAACTCTGTACTTTACGAAGCCCCAACTATTACAGTGGTTGCCTCAAGAGCAAGCATTAGCAGTAGCTATTGCGACAGTGGCGAGGAAAAACTCCCTTTGTTGTTAGGAAGAAACCTCGGACAGACCCAGACTCTTGGTAGGCGGTGTCTGACGGCACCAGTTGGGGGAGTGGTGAATGGTGGCAATAATAGTCATAATAAAGATAGTGAAGCAGTGATCACAATGGTAGTCGTAGTAGTTCATGTCATAGTAGGGCACAGCAGGGCGTTACGGGGTGTAGTGTGGCACAGCAGCCTGGGTGGACGCGGTTGGACGCGGCAGGACGCAGTCGGACACTGCGGGGAAACGCAGAGCGTAGCAGGGTGTAGTAAGTCCATAGCGTCAGCTGCACCCAGGACCCCGGTGTAGGTGCCACCCAATTCCAAGGCAATGTTCTGGGTGAAAAAGAAGCAAAGGGACTCCGGGGAGAAAACTCCCCAGAGCTAGGTTAGTAACAGGCATTTCTGGGACTAAGATGCACACAAAAGGAGACAAGTGAAAAGAGAGAAGAGGGAGCGGCTCATTGTGTCCTTGGAAGGAGCTTCCCACAGCAGTCTAGAGTTATAATAGCATAACTAAGAGAGGCAGGCTAAAGAGAGGGGCCCTGGACCGGGCTCGTACTCTCCCCTGCCGGAACGGGCTTGTACTTCCTGCCTCCCTCTACTCTACTCTACTATGCTGCAACTCCTCACTCCCTAACTATAAGCTTTATCAAAGATGATGGTTTTCAGTTTATTCTTAAATGTGGCCGATGGCGTCCCGATGTCCCGAACCCAAGTTGGGAGCTGGTTCCACAGGAGAGGAGCCTGGTAGCTGAAGGCTCTGGCTCCCATTCTACTTTTAGAGACTCTAGGAACCACAAGTAGCTCTGAGTTCTGGGAACGCAGTGCTCTAGTGGGACAATAAGGTACTAAGAGCTCTTCTATGTATGATGGTGCTTGACCATTTAGTGCTTTGTAGGTCAGGAGAAGGATTTTAAATTCAATCCTGGATTTTACAGGAAGCCAATGGGTCTGTGTGTGTGTGTGTGTGTGTGTGTGTGTGTGTGTGTGTGTGTGTGTGTGTGTGTGTGTGTGTGTGTGTGTGTGTGTGTGTGTGTGTGTGTGTGATTGTATTGTCATCATACAACAGAACTGTCCAATGAAATGCAGTCATCATTAACAGCTGCTCTGATGAAGTTAAGTTACCGACCGGGCTGCCTCTGTGGATTTTGGGCTAAAATATCAGACAAAATGTTAAAAACTTTCAAGAAATATTCCAAAAAGGCGACTAAAACTGAAAAAAACAACAAAAACATGGTTTGCGTGCAGTTTAATGTCCCAAATTCCACTCTGGCCACGCCAAGACCTGCCCTACGAATTTGATTGGTTGGGGTTAGGCATTGACCTCGAGTGGTTAAGGTTAGGATAGCTGATTGGTCAGGGGACCTGTATAAACGGGGTTACGTTACGGGGAATTTGGGACACTAAACTGCACGTATACTCAAAAACATAGAAAAAAAGCATCACAAAAGTTAAAAATTGTCCAAAGATTTTCCAAAAAGGTGACTAAAACTCTGAAAAAATCAACAAAAACATAAAAAAAACAGCTAAAATGTCTGAAAACGTGACAAAATCTTTAAAAAAAGGATCAAAAACTTGTAAAAAGCCCCCATAAATCCTGCCTATGTGTACATAGTTATTGGGATGGTGATGTGTGAACATATATAATATATGATAGAAGAAATAGTGAGTTAATGTGTGCTGTATGAGAGTGAATTCTTGGTGTTATTGAGAGATTTTCTAACATGGAGGTCAGTCGGCCCAACGTGTGTCTGAGAGAATGTTCCAGAACCAGCAGCCAACTGACTGCTGGTTCTTTAGTTCTTCTTTCAGGAGAAGCATCTTTTAAATGTGTCCCCCTGGAGTCTGTCTGCTCTCTCTGGATCAAACACCATGACAGCACACAGCAGCACTGCTGCAGCTTGGATTCAACCATTTAGTCCTTCACTTCATCTCAGAGGAACAGATTACACTCTCACACCTCCATCACATCCACATTCTTCACATGGATCCATTAGAGCAGTGGTTCTCAAATGGGGGTCCGTGTCCCCCTAGGGGTACTCTGGAGGACTGCAGGGGGTCCGTGAGATATTTACCAAAATGTTTAATAGTAACAAGGCTGTTGTCCAGAACATTGTTCCTCTTTATGTAGACTTTTTTGTTCCTATACCAAAAATGTGACATTAGTGTTGTCTTCTTTGGACCTATTCTTGTCTTCCTTCCTTCTACTTTTTCGAAGTTATGTCATTGTTTTTGAAGTTTTTGATGCTATTTTGACCTATTCTTGCCTTCCTTCCTTCCTTCTTTCTACCGTCTTTTTCCAACTTTTTGTCTTTTTTACAGTTATCTCCTTTTTTCATCAGCATTTAAATGTTTTCCAGGTCCAAGGCTGTTGTTTAGTAAATCTATCGCTGACATTGCTGTATTGTTCCTCTTTATATTGACTTTCTTTTCTACCAAAAATGATTAGCGCTGGTCAGGGGGTACTTGGCTTAAAGAAACAATTCAAAAGGGGAACATTATTGAAAAAAGTTTGAGAAACACTGCATTAGAGGATCAATACATCACATCAAAGTCCAGAAAATCACTCATAAAAATATGTCATATCTTTCAGATTTACTGTCTTTATGCAAAAAATACAATAAAATGATTACGTTTTTAAAATAATTAATTAAAATAAAATAAAAAGGGATATAGCCAAATAAGTACATAAAATGTAATTGAAAAAGTGGGGTGAGTGTGTAAGATAAAAACAGAAATGAAACTAATAAAATCTGTGAACATGTTTTAATGTGTGAATATGATTGGTGGAGCTCTGCTTGTAGTTCCTGCTGATGTCACCATGTTAGTTTTTATTGTCAATGTTTAATTCTTGTTTTTAGGATGAAACATCAATAATTTACCAGTTTATGAGGTCCAGAGTTCAGAGTGCTGCAGTAAATCCTCCTTTTATAAGATTAGATCAAACTTTATTGACCCCAGAGAAGAAACTCAGGTGTTGTAGCAGCTCAAAGACAGAAGGAAGTCCAGCGTGCGTGTTTCTAGTGTTTATAATGTCTCATAAAGAGCTGTAACTTGAGCTCCGTAGACATATTTTGATAAGGGAGATTAAAGTTCAGAGTCAATCTCTCCAGTTAGTTCACTTTGTCCCGTGTTGGGACGCAGATGTTTCTCCATGTTCAACTTTTGGTAAGTGAGACTTACTTCTCATCATCATGTTAGTTTTCTCAAACTGTTAAAGGCAGAAATTCAGGTGTTTGTGTGTGAAAAGCTGCAGTTTGTGTTGAGAAGAGCTCAGCTCTGTGCTAACAGTTAGCCACCATGTCCTGCTAATAGCAGAATAACTTGTGTTGATTTGATTCTCAGTCATTTCTAATGTGCAGTAAAACTAATACCAACACTAATACCCCCATGGAAACACAGTTGAGCATTGAAAACATTACTTAGATAAAAGTACACAAGTATTATCAGATAAATGTACTTAAAGTACACAGGGCAGTAAAATGTCCCCTGTGGGTGTGGTACTATAATCTGTATACTACTGATGCCTTCAGGTGTAAGCTGTATTTACTGTTTTAAACTGTTTTATATGAAGATGAAATTATTCTTTTCATTATTGATCAATCTGCTGATTATTTTCTTGGTTAATCAATGAATTAATCTGTCTGGTGAAAGACAGGAATGTGAGAAATGGCCGTCACAAAGTGGCGTCTTCAGTCAAAACTTCAAAGCCCAACAGATTCTCACTCCCATCTGGTAAAATACGGACGCTCGGTCAGGTGACCTTTGTCGTTGTTATTGACGCTAAAAGTCTCCTTCAGCGTCATATAATGCCCTTGGTCGGGACTATTGGCGTCCCTTTTGACGCAGTTATGTTAAAGAAAAGGTCGTGGGTGGGCGTACGGTTCCATGACACGCGGGAATAACGGGACGGTTGGGTTTAGGAAAAGAAGAAAGAGACTTTAGGAAAGGTGCCATGCGGGACAGTCTCCCCGGTCTCCTGGGTGAAAGTCCTGTGTTTGACCCATCCACCCCCCCGACCAACCTCCCTACGTGGAATTTCGGCCTCACATACTACTCGCTACCGTAGTCGCTCTTAGTGCTACGTCATCTCTAAACCCCGTGTAGCTGCTGCTCTCCCCGGTACGTTCTACAAACACGCTGAAGGACGCCTTTTTCGTTGCTTCAGACGCTGACAGCCACTGTCCAAACATCCGTATTTTACGAGTTCAGAGTGAGAACGGGTTGAAATGATTTAAACCTCTCACTTATGAAAGAAGTTGGATTATTTATTACAATTCATCAACTCTTTGTTCTCAACTTTCATTTAAACTACAACGTATCAGATTCCATAAAGTCTTTGTTGAGTCTTTAAATCTCCATCTGTAGAGTAACTAGTCTGTAGAGTAACTAGTCTGTAGAGTAACTAGTCTGTAGAGTAACTAGTCTGTAGAGTAACTAGTCTGTAGAGTAACTAGTCTGTAGAGTAACTAGTCTGTAGAGTAACTAGTCTGCAGAGTAACTAGTCTGTAGAGTAACTAGTCTGCAGAGTAACTAGTCTGTAGAGTAACTAGTCTGTAGAGCAACTAGTCTGTAGAGTAACTAGTCTGTAGAGCAACTAGTCTGTAGAGTAACTAGTCTGTAGAGCAACTAGTCTGTAGAGTAACTAGTCTGCAGAGCAACTAGTCTGTAGAGCAACTAGTCTGTAGAGTAACTAGTCTGTAGAGCAACTAGTCTGTAGAGTAACTAGTCTGTAGAGTAACTAGTCTGCAGAGTAACTAGGCTGTAGAGCAACTAGTCTGTAGAGTAACTAGTCTGCAGAGCAACTAGTCTGTAGAGTAACTAGTCTGTAGAGTAACTAGTCTGTAGAGTAACTAGTCTGTAGAGCAACTAGTCTGTAGAGTAACTAGTCTGTAGAGTAACTAGTCTGTAGAGTAACCAGTCTGTAGAGTAACTAGTCTGCAGAGCAACTAGTCTGTAGAGTAACTAGTCTGTAGAGTAACCAGTCTGTAGAGTAACTAGTCTGTAGAGTAACTAGTCTGTAGAGTAACTAGTCTGTATTGTAACTAGTAACTAGAACTGTCAGATACATGTAGTGCAGTCAAAGTAGAAAGTAACACAATATGGAAATACTAAAAGTACAACAAACTTTGAAATGTTCCTTAGTGCCGTACTTAGTTACTTTACACCACTGCTGATGTCACCATGTTAGTTTTTATTGTCAATGTTTAATTCTTGTATTTAGGATGAAAAATCAATTAATAATTTACCAGTTTATGAGGTCCATGGAGTTCAGAGTGCTGCAGTAAATCCTCCTTTTATAAGATTAGATCAAACTTTATTGACCCCAGAGAAGAAACTCAGATTTGGAGTGACATTTACTTAAAAAAAGCTAGGAAAGTTTTTGCACTCAGAAAGTGCTTGTAATCTTTACTCAGGCTTTTTCTAAGTAATATTTACTTAATAGAACCACATATTTTTTATGAAAAATACACAAGTAAATTGCACTGGCAATACTCACCTATAGATTGTAACTTTCACTCAGATTACCATTGCATCTAACTACAAAACCCAAGTAAACGTTGCTGATGTTTCTTTGCGTTTCTTACTCATCTTTTCTTTGTTATATTCTATGTAATTATTAAGTAATATTTATTATGAATGTATTAGTTAATATTAATTGAATTAATATTCAATATTTTCCAAAAACAAATATTTGCAGCTTAAGGGATGTTTGAAAGACACTAAAATACTAAAATATCTACATAACATTATAACCACAAACACATGGCCATTGAACTTCTTGCTAGCAAATTTCAAAACAGTGCATATATACATATACATAGAGTGCATACATCAAGGAGTTCAGAGACCGTTATAAAGATCAAAAGTAAAGCAGTGTAGAATTTGAAAAATTAAATGCAGAATGACAAAGCACCAACTGACTTTAGGACTGATATTCCAGCATACAAACAAATACAGTGTTACAGTTGACTTTTCACTTCCAATTCTGTAATTCCATCAATTGGGCTCTATTACAAACTTCAAAAGATTGAAGCTTTCACTTCCTAATGGATTTTATAGGCAGAAGTTTATTGAGGAAGAAAACAAAAATCCTCAAAGTTTCAACCAATCAGATAGCTGGCCTTAGCAGTGGAAAAAAAAAAACATGCTATTCAAAAACTCAGCGTGCACTGTCCCCTTTCTTCTAATCAACTTTCAGATCAGTAAAGAATACATACATCAACTCTGTCCATTAACAGTTGCAAGCACTACCTTTGCAGACATTCTCAGGATGTTCAGGACAGAAAGAACTTATATAAAACTGAGCAACAGTTGAAATCACTGTCAGAAAACTGACACAAAATGCAAAGAAATTGTTTGTGCTGGACAAAAGCACAAATAACACTGGTGCTTTAAGTTTCTTGTGGAGAGACTGGACATTTGCCGACATTCTCAGGATGATCAGGACAAAAAGAGGTTATATATAACTGACCAACACTTGAAATCACTGTCACAATCCCCTCACTGATGACTGACACGTACACGGGATCTTGGTTTTCCTGTGCCACATTGGGATGGATGACTGTGATCTTCATCATGTGATTACTGCAGTCCTCTTTCACTGCTGACGTCCTGTGAAAACAAATAAGCCACAATTAGAAATAACTAAGAATAGATTCCAAGTAAAAGAAAAGGTTAAGAGAAAAAAAATGTGAAAATAAAAATAAAGAGGTATACTCAATTTAGTGTACTCAAATCAAACAATATTCATATGGCACTTTTCATACATAAAGTTACACAACGTGCTTCACAGAGGCTTCACTGAGACAAAGAAAGTCACTTTTGGGGGCCGTCCAGACTGAGAGGGGTCAATGCCCACGACCACAGTGAGTGCCGCCACAGTGACCACCCTGGCCCGGGCAGACAGGAGGCTCCACACAGGAGGTGCAGAGCTCTCCAGCCACCCAGGCTGGAGCTGTCCATGGGACGACACCCGTGTTGGTAGACCAGAACTACTCCCAGTGTGGAAGGTCCCCATGAAACACTGGAGCTGAAAACTGAGGGATTAAATCAGTAAAATAGGTTATAAAGGTTTAAATTAAATTAAATACTCTTTTGCTCATAAAATAAAGTTAATAAGTGATCGTTAAATAGTCAGAAAAACAGCGACAAAAGGCAAGTTAAAGTTTAAGATAGATAAGATGAAGCATAGGTGTTAGGGCTGAACGATTTTTGAAAATAATCTAATTGCGATTTTTTTTCCCAAATATTGCGATTCGATATTCGATTATTTTTTTAAGCTCTTTTTCTTCTGTATTATTCAACAAAGACAAACAATAAATCATTTTATAGTATGAACAACACACAATTACACACTAGACAGTTAAATAAGTAAAAATATAGTATATATATATATATATATATATATATATATATATATATATATATATATATATATATATATACACACACACACACACGTGTATTTTTTTACAGTGCCCAGAGAGGAGCTGCCTCCAGCCCCTCTCCCTCGTGAAGTTGCGTGCTGCCGTGTGTTCTTGTTCAGAGAGGCTATCGTTACGTTAGCTAGTTGCTGGTGTTCTTGTTCAGAGAGGCTATCGTTACGTTAGCTAGTTGCTGGTGTTCTTGTTCAGAGAGGCTATCGTTACGTTAGCTAGTTGCTGGTGTTCTTGTTCAGAGAGGCTATCGTTGCGTTAGCTAGTTGCTGGTGTTCTTGTTCAGAGAGGCTATCGTTGCGTTAGCTAGTTGCTGGTGTTCTTGTTCAGAGAGGCTATCGTTGCGTTAGCTAGTTGCTGGTGTTCTTGTTCAGAGAGGCTATCGTTACGTTAGCTAGTTGCTGGTGTTCTTGCCGTGGGATTAACTGTACTAATAAAACTGTTGAAACACCGCGGCCACGCTGCTGTGAAAGCTCCCCGAACGTCATTTATCAGTCTGGTTGTTACCCCTCTCAGTGGCAGCTCCTCCACTCATATCTTTATAACGGAGCTAACCGCTAACCGGAGCTAACCGCTAATCAGAGCTAACCGCTAATCAGAGCTAATCGTTGCCAACCGAGCCTTCAGTTCTGCGTGTCTGTATCCATTAACTGCATGTATGGACTCGAGCCAGAATAAAACCCTTCATTTTATTAAAATGGCTGTAAAAGTTTTAAACTACAACTCAGAGTTGTTTGAATGACAGAAATCAGCTCCAGGTACGGCGTAGCGTTAGCGTGCTAGTTGATGCTTCTCTGCGGAGTGCAGACTGATTTGCTCTTGTGAGTCATGTGACCAAATCGCAGCCTTTGCGATTAGGAAATCGCGTTTTAACATATCGCGATATTATCACAAATGCAATTAATCGTTCAGCCCTAATGGTGTGATTAGCAAAGGACAAAAAAGCAGTACATTATTTTGTAATATTACCTGTATGGCCAGGTGTCTTGTTTTTGTAGTCCAAAGTAGTTGCTATTGTGCATACAAAGGCTGATGCTCCTTATGCTCTTAAAGACTGTTGTGGCTTCCTGTTCAAGTCTAAAAGGAAAACAGAAATAGAATGACGAGAAGCAGTGATTCACTTTACATAGTGCTATGGTGACAATTTCAAACAACAGAAAGTTATACTTTCTATATAATAAGTACATAACTAATAACATAACCTGCTGGTTAGACCAGGGTAACTGCTAGTGTAAGTAATGTAACATTGTCACATCACAATGTTGTGTTTACAAAAGGGAAAGTTAATGAAAGTAGTTTATAATACATTTAAGAATAAGCGAAAACAGTTCTCCAAATTGATATTATAGACAGCAGAAATCAATAGATATGCAACATTATGTTTCTGACTCTATCATGCATAAAATGTACCTTTTGTATAAATTACATTTTGCTTTAATGTTGCAATTTGCAGACGGTCCCTGAACACCTGACTCACAGCCGGCTACGCACAGACCAATGCATTCCTCCAGCACAGTTATGGCTCCCACAGAGTCGGGCGTACTGTACTCATACTGTGAGCAACACTGACCCGCGCGCACTGTCCGCCGACGTTTGAGGTTTCATAGTCCAGCGTACCGTGCCAGCTCGGTGTCACATTTAAAACAGGTCGATGTGAAGACTTGAGTGAAACAGAGTGCGTATACACGGAGACCGCGCGGTCGTCCGCATCGAGTACGCACATTTTTTTTTTTCAAAATACACCTCATGGCAGCGGTGCGAAAACGTTTGTGACAGCAATTATTTCAAACTAGACCGTGGTCGTTTTGTGTTCACAAATACACATATACAATCATAAATTAACTGAAGTTTATTGTATCAGTATCAACAAATTTCAAATGACTTCAATGACTTGTAACGGGAGGCGTGGAGCTAGAAGGGTGGGAGAGGGGAGATAACGGTGCTGGCAGCACAACATTTCCTTTTTTCTGTAAAACGTGTATCATATAACAATGTAATTCACTCGTTCCAGCCAGCAGCATCTTTACCACATCCAGCTTTGATAAAACCACGACCTCATGTAATGGGGCCTTTCCAGGCGAAAAGGATATACCTCGTGCCAGCAAAGTTAGTTAGCTAGTTAGCTAGCTAGCAGGAAAATACACTATTTGCTAGCACCGCAGCCGCTTCTGCTTTCAGTGCGGAGAAACTGACTTAAGTAGGTGAGCCAACAGGAACGTAAAAAGTTTGTTTCGCTTAAAACTTACCTTCATGGTTCTATATTCACGTTCTTCCCCGTCTCAGTCAACAAAGTCCGCCAACCTAGTTAATACGTTGACCCTGGCCGTCTAGTACGTGTCTGACGAAAGACCGCTCAAATGTGGGGGGGGGCTTTGACGTCATGCTCCGAATGCAGAGAAGGTTGCCAGATTCACTGATATCACTCAATTACATTTTACTTGTAAACATCAACTAATTAAGCCAATGAACTGGTTTAGTGAATATTACTTGGATCGAAGGATTCAATTTACATACAAAACTGAGGACACATAATTACAAACAATCACCAAGTTATACATTACATGAAAAACTGCTATTTTAAAGTAAAAGCACTGAATTCATATTTCTTTGTAGAATTTATATAGATAATTGAAATAATAATTACAGGGCCAAAAAATCTTTTTTTTCAGTGCAGTTAGTTCACTTTGTCCCGTGTTGGGACGCAGATGTTTCTCCATGTTCAACTTTTGGTAAGTGAGACTTTTCAGTGTTGAGCGACTCTCAGCTGATCTCTGATCTCATGTTAGTTTTCTCAAACTGTTAAAGGCAGAAATTCAGGTGTTTGTGTGTGAAAAGCTGCAGTTTGTGTTGAGAAGAGCTCAGCTCTGTGCTAACAGTTAGCCACCATGTCCTGCTAATAGCAGAATAACTTGTGTTGATTTGATTCTCAGTCATTTCTAATGTGCAGTAAAACTAATACCAACACTAATACCACCATGTAAACACAGTTGAGCATTGAAAACATTACTTAGATAAAAGTACACAAGTATTATCAGATAAATGTACTTAAAGTACACAGGGCAGTAAAATGTCCCCTGTGGGTGTGGTACTATAATCTGTATACTACTGATGCCTTCAGGTGTAAGCTGTATTTACTGTTTTAAACTGTTTTATATGAAGCTGAAATTATTCTTTTCATTCTATTGATCAATCTACTGATTATTTTCTTGGTTAATCAATGAATTAATCTGTCTGGTGAAAGACAGGAATGTGAGAAATGGCCGTCACAAAGTGGCGTCTTCAGTCAAAACTTCAAAGCCCAACAGATTCTCACTCCCATCTGGTAAAATACGGACGCTCGGTCAGGTGACCTTTGTCGTTGTTATTGACGCTAAAAGTCTCCTTCAGCGTCATATAATGCCCTTGGTCGGGACTATTGGCGTCCCTTTTGACGCAGTTATGTTAAAGAAAAGGTCGTGGGTGGGCGTACGGTTCCATGACACGCGGGAATAACGGGACGGTTGGGTTTAGGAAAAGAAGAAAGAGACTTTAGGAACGGTGCCATGCGGGACAGTCTCCCCGGTCTCCTGGGTGAAAGTCCTGTGTTTGACCCATCCACCCCCCCGACCAACCTCCCTACGCAGATTTTCGGCCTCACATACTACTCGCTACCGTAGTCGCTCTTAGTGCTACGTCATCTCTAAACCCCGTGTAGCTGCTGCTCTCCCCGGTACGTTCTACAAACACGCTGAAGGACGCCTTTTTCGTCGCTTCAGACGCTGACAGCCACTGTCCAAACATCCGTATTTTACGAGTTCAGAGTGAGAACGGGTTGAAATGATTTAAACCTCTCACTTATGAAAGAAGTTGGATTATTTATTACAATTCATCAACTCTTTGTTCTCAACTTTCATTTAAACTACAACGTATCAGATTCCATAAAGTCTTTGTTGAGTCTTTAAATCTCCATCTGTAGAGTAACTAGTCTGTAGAGTAACTAGTCTGTAGAGTACTAGCTGTAGAGTACTATCTGTAGTACTAGCTGTAGAGTAACTAGTCTGTAGAGTACTAGTCTGAGAGTAACTAGTCTGTAGAGTAACTAGTCTGTAGAGTAACTAGTCTGTAGAGTACTTAGTCTGCAGAGTAACTAGTCTGTAGAGTAACCAGTCTGTGGAGTAACTAGTCTGTAGAGTAACCAGTCTGTGGAGTAACTAGTCTGTAGAGTAACTAGTCTGTAGAGTACTTAGTCTGCAGAGTAACTAGTCTGTAGAGTAACCAGTCTGTGGAGTAACTAGTCTGTAGAGTAACTAGTCTGTAGAGGAACTAGTCTGTAGAGTAACCAGTCTGTAGAGTAACTAGTTCAGCTAACTCTTCAGGGTTAGTTTCTGGCTCTGTAAGGTTCAATATGTTTCTAATTACTACAAAAGCAGAGACACCTAAATCACCATGGAGATGTATTCTGTACAGCTAGCCTGCTCCTGACCAGGTTAACAGCCAGACTGATTTATTAATCCTGGAGCCTTTTCTGTTCACTCAGCAGTGCTTTTTACCTTATTATTATCAGCCTGCATTAAAATACAACAGCTACATGTTGCTGTAGTTCTACTATCAGTCCACTAGATGGAGCCAGGAGAGAGAGAGAGAGAGAGAGAGAGAGAGAGAGAGACAGAGAGAGAGAGAGAGACAGAGAGAGAGAGAGAGACAGAGAGAGAGAGACAGAGAGAGAGAGAGAGAGAGAGAGAGAGAGAGAGAGAGAGAGAGAGAGAGAGAGAGAGAGAGAGAGAGAGAGAGAGAGAGAGAGAGAGAGAGAGAGAGAGAGAGAGAGAGAGAGAGACAGAGAGAGAGAGAGAGACAGAGAGAGAGAGAGAGACAGAGAGAGAGAGACAGAGAGAGAGAGAGAGAGAGAGAGAGAGAGAGAGGGAGTGAGAGAGAGAGAGAGAGAGAGAGAGGGAGTGAGAGAGAGAGAGACAGAGAGAGAGAGAGAGAGAGAGAGAGAGAGAGAGAGAGAGGGAGTGAGAGAGAGAGAGAGAGAGAGAGAGAGAGAGAGAGACAGAGGGAGCTGTTCTGTGTGAGTGAGCAGAGCGGGACACAGCAACACAATACCTCTGTATGTGTGTGGGGGAGGGGCTCTGTGACAACGAGCCTATCACAGAACACAGACACAGTCAGCTACCCAATGAAGATTTTTATTCAATCCGATCCAATCTCCATTGAACTGGGACTATAATTTTGGAGGATTGACCAATTATTATAGGTTTTTATAATTGTAAAATCCTCCCTTATTATAGTCAACCAGTAACTACAGAGAGAGAGGGGGGGCGGGGACTGTGTTCTACGGATCAAATAGTCCGACGCTGTTTTTCAGATCTGTTTAGAGCAAACATTCTACCAAGAACCACGTCTGATCAAACCCCACGTTTACCAGAACTCTACTGGTTAATGGTTGCTGAAAAAACCCTAAACGTTAACGGAAAAGACCCCCGAACCTGAGAGACTGAGAGAGAGAGAGAGACTGAGAGAGAGAGAGAGAGAGAGACAGAGAGAGAGACTGAGAGAGAGAGAGAGAGAGAGAGAGAGAGAGAGAGAGACAGAGAGAGAGAGAGAGAGAGAGAGAGAGAGAGAGAGAGAGAGAGAGAGATAGAGAGAGAGAGAGAGACTGAGAGAGAGAGAGAGAGAGAGAGAGAGAGAGAGAGAGAGAGAGAGAGAGAGAGAGAGAGAGAGAGAGAGAGAGAGAGAGAGAGAGAGAGAGAGAGAGAGAGAGAGACAGAGAGAGAGAGACAGAGAGAGAGAGACAGAGAGAGATAGAGAGACAGAGAGAGAGAGAGAGACAGAGAGAGAGACAGAGAGAGAGAGAGAGAGAGAGAGAGAGAGAGAGAGAGAGAGAGAGAGAGACAGAGACAGGGAGAGAGAGACAGAGACAGAGAGAGAGAGAGAGAGAGAGACAGAGACAGAGAGAGAGAATCTACTCTAATAATTAGAAAAGGCTGATACAGTTGCTAAAGTGTTTGAATTAAAGTCAGCGATGAATGATAATATATAAAGTCCTGTACACATGTTAGTGGTTCTAACAACAGCAGACTGGTCAGAGACCAATACATCTTTAATTATTTTAGATGATTTATTTATTTTAGTATTCTTTAACAAAGGATCATGTATGTTCCTCTTCCATGTGCATTTAATCTGACATTCTTAGCACACAATGTGTGTTCTCTCCAGTGAACTGGGACTATAATTTGGGAGGATTGACCAATTATTATAGGTTTTTATAATTGTAAAATCCTCCCTTATTATAGTCTTAGTTCACTGAACCAGTAACTAGTAGTACATTCATATAACTACAGGGAGAGGACACCTCAATGGGTTTTGACCTTATATTTTGCTGGGGGAAGAAATACTGATAATACTCTGTTACAGTCAAAAAAAACTCTGAACCAACCTTTATCACTGAGATATATATACTATAGATCCATTATTTCTGTCTTATAGATCCATTATTTCTGTCTTATAGATCCATTATTTCTGTCTTATAGATCCATTATTTCTGTCATAGATCCATTATTTCTGTCTTATAGATCCATTATTTCTATCATAGATCCATTATTTTTGTCTTATAGATCCATTATTTCAGTCTTATAGAGATCATTTATTTCTGTCTTATAGATCCATTATTTCTTATGAGCAGCAAAAACACTAAAGAAGAGAAACGCTTTGTTTCTCCATCTTATCTGCTGGGGGGAGGAGGGGAGTTAAAATATACTTTAATTTAAACTTTTCAACATCATCTGGCACTGTTAAAATTTCCATTTGTTTCAGAGAAAGTTAAACATAATAAGTGTTTGAACTAACTAACTAATTTCTAAATGCGGATCCATTTTGTGTGTGTGTGTGTGTGTGTGTGTGTGTGTGTGTGTGTGTGTGTGTGTGTGCGTCACTCTCTCTCTCTCTCTCTCTCTCTCTCTCTCTCTCTCTCTCTCTCTCTCTATCCTGGTTCCATCTAGTGGACTGATAGTAGAACTACAGCAACTGATGATGCATTCAAATGACAGTGAAGGGACAAGAAGAGCCAATGACATACTGTATAATGTTGTGTTTCCTCTGCAGATGAGAGGCTGATTTCAGCAGCATGGATCAGTGTGAGGACAGAGGAACCTCTCTGAGTGGGGAACAGGACAGAGGAACCTCTCTGAGTGGGGAACAGGACAGAGGAACCTCTCTGAGTGGGGAACAGGACCACCAGACCAAAGCTCAGAGGTGAGACCACCATCTCTAAAGGGCCGTCCACACCAAGAACCATAACTATAACCATAACTATAAATATATAGTTTCATAAATCGTTCTAACTCCAGTGGATGGTGGAGTCCACACCACAACTATACTGACAATGACAGTGGAGAACGATATTGTTGGGATCACTTTCAGAGCCATTTGATGAACCACAGAAACACTGACAGCCAATCAGAATCCATCTGAGTTTACAACATGGCACGGCGGAGAGAGGTGGTTAGAGGCGTGACTTCTCCCCTCGGTGGGGCTACGATCCTTTAGCTCTGTGTATTTTTGTGTCTTTAAACATCAGTACTTTAACAGAATGTCTCCACAGAGAGTGAGTCTGTGTTTTAGATGTGATTATCATATTGTCAGTGTTTTTTTTCCGGTGCTCTGCACATGTAGATCTGACCCCGCCCGCCTGCTCTGACCCCCGGCTCTCTGGAGCGCTGTTTCCTGGAGAAGGCAGCGGTGTCAAAATGTTTGTGTTCACAAAATGTACCCGAATTCACTAATATGTAGGATATTACTACAGACATTCCTGTAATCGTACGTTGCAACGTCTGCTGTGATGTATTATTATCAGCTGGAGCGTGCAGCGTGTGTGACTTCACTGTTTGCAGAACGTTAACTTTCAGCAGAACATCGTTATAGTTCTAGTTATGGTTATAGTTAACGTTCTTGGTGTGGACGGCCCTTAACTATCCAGCACTCAGAATGCTTGCATCAACACCAACATTATTCACACCCAAACCTCTGGCTGTGTTGTGTTCTTAACAAACTGATTTTATCAGGATCCATCAGAGACCAGACTCTCCTGAACCAGAACCCAGCTGTGTGTCCTTCAAGAGTGACCGGTCTAAGGATTTACCTGTAGACTTCAAAGATGGACGTCACTCTGTTGATCAAAGGTGAGGATTTAAAAATATAGAAAAACTAAATAATGTGTTTGTGAGATCTCCAGTTTTTAACTTTTAATGACTTATATGGAAGTTATTTGAGCACTAATGTTCTTTTTCAAATTAGCCTCACCTCAGCCTGCAAGTTCACAAGACAGACCACAGCATGCATGCACGACAACAAGCTCAGGGCCGTCACACTGAATACCTGGTTAAACCTCATTATCTCTTACCAGTGTATCTCCGTGTGTACTTGGTCCACAGCAATCCCACCAATCAGTCCCAAAACATCCCAGTTAGAGAGGAAATGCCCTAACCATATTCTTTATAAATCTTTACAATCCTTCCCTGAAAGAACCAAGCAGACCTGTCTTGTTGCACCGTCCACATCTTCTTCAGAACTTGATATTTTCAGCGTGCAGTTTGCTAGTTTGAAGTTTGTTGTTTCCTGAAACAAAAGGAGCTTTGCAAAGTGAGGGACATCTGGTGGATTGTCGTGGATCCAGATTATCTTCCAGTAAACTAAGAAGAAGAAGAGGTTGCTAACTGGAAACAAAATGTGTTTATATCAGGTTGAAGCTGGATGAACCAGAACCCAGCTGTGTGTCCATGAAGAGTGACCGGTCTAAGGATTGGCCTGTAGCCTTCAAAGATGGACGTCACTCTGTTGAATCAAGGTGGGGATTTAAAACTGAGTAGAGAAAAACAAAATGTGTTTGTGTCAGATTCTCAATTGTGAGATCTGTGAGTTTTTAACTTTTAATGACTTATGTTGAAGTTCTTTGAGCACTAATGTTCTTTTTCAGCAGCAGCTGACCCACACTCACACAGTACAACACATTGATATTGGGAGCTGCCCAGTACAACCAGTCTGACACTGACCAGCTCTACTGGAGGAGCTGGTCACTGTACACTGAGGGAAAGTCAAGTTTTAGTCACTCACATTTCCTTTCAGACTATTACGTAGACGACTGGTGACCTTAAAGCATGCGTCTCTAACCTTAAAGGGCTTTTCACACGGGGAGCAACACTTTGCGGGTTGTCCAGGTTTAACCTACCTGATATTGTGACATTTGGTAGGCTTTTGAATTGGCCGTTCCTTAGTGTCCTGACCTAAATAGTCTGCACTTGTGTATTGATATCGCAAGACACATTTTGCCTTGACAAGAAATCTCATCACGTTTAATCTCACGTGGGGACGAGATCTCATCACACCTCTACCATCCAAGAGTATCCTCAGTCCAGGTCGTCCGTTCTCCTCCCCGACTACAAACAGACAATCTAAGCTCTGCCTCAGCCTCCTGAGTTGTCTAATGGTTTGCCAGAATATTTCTGAGGCCAAGCAAAGGTTCCTCACCGTTGACTCCCCAAATTTCTTCTACCTACGAATGTTTGGCTCCATGACCACAGAAGCTGCAGACCTCCTGGCCTCATGATACCAGTCTGCTGCTTCAGGAGTCATTTAGGCCAACCTTGTTGTAGCCCTTATTCACAGTGGGGTCAGCAGCACCACCAACACTTTAATGTCAGGGAAATCCATTTGATTCAATTATGTAATCAACACTTTAAGTTACAGGACCTTTACCTTGTGTGCGTCTCTGTGTGGACAGACATGATGTGAGATAATTCTTCCTGATTCCTCCACAGAGAGGACCAGGAGAGCTCAGAGGTTCCCAGTGGTCAGTCTGCCCAGCAGCATCAAACACACCTGGACTCCATATTTATGGTCTGTACATGTACATCAACTACTTTTACATCTATTCCGTTCACAATCATCTCCATGCTGCACTTTTCAGACCAGTGGATTGTCAGTCTGTCCAACATGGATCTGATGTTTGCTTCCATGATTTCAGTTTGATTGTGTCATTCGTATAATCTTCTGTTCCAGCTGCTGGAGGAAAACATCGTCACTTTTGTGAAGAACGAGCTGAAGAAGATCCAGAAGGTTCTGAGTCCAGATTACCCAGAATGCTCAGAGAGTAAGAGGGAGAGTGAGGATGAAGAGCAGAGCAGCAGAGATGCATTTCTGAAGATCACACTGGACTTCCTGAGGAGAATGAAGCAGGACGAGCTGGCTGACCGTCTGCAGAGCAGTAAGAGGATTTCTCTAAAGATTTAACTTGCTGGACTAATGGGACGTTTCCTAATGTCTCCAGAGAAGGGCCACAGTATGTTCCTGTTTCTTTTAAATCACTTACTGATTTTCTTTGTTGTGTGTTCATTCAGGAAGTCGTTCTGGAGTTTGTAAGCGTAAACTTAAATCTAACCAGCAGAAGAAGTTCCAGTGTGTGTTTGAGGGGATTGCTAAAGCAGGAAACCCAACCCTTTTGAATCAGATGTTCACAGAGATCTACATCATAAAGGGAGGGACTGCAGAGGTCAATGATGAACATGAGGTCAGACAGATTGAAAGAGCATCCAGGCAACCAGACAGACCAGAAACAACAATCAGACAAGAAGACATCTTTAGAGCCCCACCTGGAAGAGATGAACCAATCAGAACAGTGATGACAACGGGAGTGGCTGGCATCGGGAAAACAGTCCTAACACAGAAGTTCACTCTGGACTGGGCTGAAGACAAAGCCAACCAGGACATCCAGTTCACATTTCCATTCACTTTCAGAGAGCTGAATGTGCTGAAAGAGAGAAAGTACAGCTTGGTGGAACTTGTTGATTACTTCTTTAGTGAAACCAAAGAAGCAGGAATCTGCAGGTTTGAAGAGTTCCCGGTTGTGTTCATCTTTGATGGTCTGGATGAGTGTCGACTTCCTCTGGACTTCCTCAACACTAAAATCCTGACTGATGTTACAGAGTCCACCTCAGTGGGTGTGCTGCTGACAAACCTCATCAGGGGGAATCTGCTTCCCTCTGCTCGCCTCTGGATAACCACACGACCTGCAGCAGCCAATCAGATCCCTCCTGAGTGTGTTGACATGGTGACAGAGGTCAGAGGGTTCACTGACCCACAGAAGGAGGAGTACTTCAGGAAGAGATTCAGAGATGAGGAGCAGGCCAGCAGAATCATCTCCCACATCAAGACATCACGAAGCCTCCACATCATGTGCCACATCCCAGTCTTCTGCTGGATCACTGCTACAGTTCTGGAGGACATGTTGAAGTCCAGTGAGGGAGGAGAGCTGCCCAAGACCCTGACTGAGATGTATATCCACTTCCTTGTGGTTCAGTCCAAAGTGAAGAACATCAAGTATGACGGAGGAGCTGAGACGGATCCACACTGGAGTCCAGAGACTAGGAAGATGATCGAGTCTCTGGGAAAACTGGCTTTTGAGCAGCTGCAGAAAGGTAACCTGATCTTCTATGAATCAGACCTGAGAAAGTGTAACATCGATATCACAGCAGCCTCAGTGTACTCAGGAGTGTTCACACAGATCTTTAAAGAGGAGAGAGGACTGTACCAGGACAAGGTGTTCTGCTTCGTCCATCTGAGTGTTCAGGAGTTTCTGGCTGCTCTTCATGTCCATCTGACATTCAGCAACTATGGAGTCAACCTGCTGTCAGGAAAACAAACATCAACACAGTTCTACCGGAGTGCTGTGGACAAGGCCTTACAGAGTCCAAATGGACACCTGGACTTGTTTCTCCGCTTCCTCCTGGGTCTTTCACTGCAGACCAATCAGAATCTCCTACGAGGTCTGCTGACACAGACAGGAAGTAGCTCAGAGACCAATCGGGAAACAGTGGAATACATCAAGAAGAAGATCAGTGGGAATCTGTCTGCAGAGAGAAGCGTCAATCTGTTCCACTGTCTGAATGAACTGAATGATCGTTCTCTAGTGGAGCAGATCCAACAGGCCCTGAGATCAGGAAGTCTCTCCACAGATAAACTGTCTCCTGCTCAGTTGTCAGCTCTGATCTTCATCTTACTGTCATCAGAAGAAGATCTGGACGTGTTTGACCTGAAGAAATACGATGCTTCAGAGGAGGCTCTTCTGAGGCTGCTGCCAGTGGTCAAAGCCTCCAACAAAGCTCTGTAAGTGGGATTAATTCATCAATAAATACTCTGATATATTTCAAAAGGAGAGACAAATAAATAACTTGTTTCCTTCCTGTCGTCTCTCCAGACTGAGCGGCTGTAACCTGTCAGAGAGAAGCTGTGAAGCTCTGTCCTCAGTTCTCAGCTCCCAGTCCTCTAGTCTGAGAGAGCTGGATCTGAGTAACAACAACCTGCATGATTCAGCAGGGAAGCAGATCTCTGTTGGACTGAAGAGTCCACACTGCACACTGGAGACTCTCAGGTCAGATCAAGAACAGTAATCTTTGAAAACACAGTATTGAAAATCATTAACAAAATGTGAATGTTTCCAAAGTATTTTATTTTGATTTAGAATCACTTCATAAAGAATGAAATATGAACTGTGACTGAGATCCAGAAATAATTTATATTTTAATATCATGTGACTTTGATTACTGGACGTTTGTTTATTCCTAATTATACAAGTAGATCCAACCAGACAACCTGATTGGTCAACTAGTCATTTAGAACGCACTCAAATCAGCATGACAGCACACCCAGAGCCATTTGAGAACACCTGGTGCATCACATAATATATTTCTCCAGCATTTCCATGGCAACATTGTAACTTCCATGGCTGAATAAAAAAACAGTAATATTTTTCAACGGGAGTTCAATTTAAATACTTTTTCCTTCCTTTCATCTCTCCAGACTGTGTGGCTGTAACCTGTCAGAGAGAAGCTGTGAAGCTCTGTCCTCAGTTCTCAGCTCCCAGTCCTCTAGTCTGAGAGAGCTGGACCTGAGTAACAACTACCTGCATGATTCAGGAGGGAAGCTGATCTCTGTTGGACTGAAGAGTCCACACTGCACACTGGAGACTCTCAGGTCAGATCAAGAACAATAATCTTTGAAAACACAGTATTGAAAACCATTAACAAAATGTGAATGTTTCCAAAGTATTTTATTTTGATTTAGAATCACTTCATAAAGAATGAAATATGAACTGTGGCTGAGATCCAGAAATAATTTATATTTTAATATCATGTGACTTTGATTACTGGACGTTTGTTTATTCCTAATTATACAAGTAGATCCAACCAGACAACCTGATTGGTCAACTAGTCATTTAGAACGCACTCAAATCAGCATGACAGCACACCCAGAGCCATTTGAGAACACCTGGTGCATCACATAATATATTTCTCCAGCATTTCCATGGCAACATTGTAACTTCCAGGGCTGAATAAAAAAACAGTAATATTTTTCAACAGGAGTTCAATTTAAATACTTTTTCCTTCCTTTCATCTCTCCAGACTGTGTGGCTGTAACCTGTCAGAGAGAAGCTGTGAAGCTCTGTCCTCAGTTCTCAGCTCCCAGTCCTCTAGTCTGAGAGAGCTGGATCTGAGTAACAACAACCTGCATGATTCAGGAGGGAAGCTGATCTCTGTTGGACTGAAGAGTCCACACTGCACACTGGAGACTCTCAGGTCAGATCAAGAACAGTAATCTTTGAAAACACAGTATTGAAAATCATTAACAAAATGTGAATGTTTCCAAAGTATTTTATTTTGATTTAGAATCACTTCATAAAGAATGAAATATGAACTGTGGCTGAGATCCAGAAATAATTTATATTTTAATATCATGTGACTTTGATTACTGGACGTTTGTTTATTCCTAATTGTACAAGTAGATCCAACCAGACAACCTGATTGGTCAACTAGTTACATTACATGTCATTTTTAGCTGACGCTTTTATCCAAAGCGACTTACAATTAAGTGCTTTCAAATGTGAAGGTTCAAACTCCAGACCACAAGTAGTAAGTGCAAATACAGTAGCTTTAAATAGGCAAAGCTACAAAGAGACATATGAAAGTGCAGGTTCGAAAGTGCAAGTTCAAGATATCCGAGGTGTAGTCGGAAGAGATGCGTTTTTAGCCTTCGGCGGAAGGTGTGGAGGCTTTCGGCCATCCTGATATCGATGGGGAGCTCGTTCCACCATTTGGGAGCCAGGACAGTGAACAGTCGGGATTTCGTTGAGTGATTAGTTCTCCCTCGCTGTGAGGGAGCAGCCAGCAGTTTGGCTGATGCAGAACGAAGTGGGCGGGTTGGGGTATATGATTTGACCATGTTCTGGATGTAAGCGGGTGCTGATCCGTTCGTGGCCCTGTACGTAAGTACTAGTCATTTAGAACGCACTCAAATCAGCATGATAGCACACCGAGAGCCATTTGAGAACATCTGGTGCATCACATAATATATTTCTCCAGCATTTCCATTGCAACATTGTAACTTCCAGGGCTGAATAAAAAAACAGTAATATTTTTCAACAGGAGTTCAATTTAAATACTTTTTCCTTCCTTTCATCTCTCCAGACTGACTGGCTGTAACCTGTCAGAGAGAAGCTGTGAAGCTCTGTCCTCAGTTCTCAGCTCCCAGTCCTCTAGTCTGAGAGAGCTGGATCTGAGTAACAACAACCTGCAGGATTCAGGAGGGAAGCTGATCTCTGTTGGACTGAAGAGTCCACACTGCACACTGGAGACTCTCAGGTCAGGATTTATTAACCCATTCAACTGAATAACTTCAGTTGATAAAAAGCTAACAAGTAGCTTTGTTTCTGTTGATTTGATACATTTAATCAGTTTTGAGCATCAGAATTACTTTCAATGAGGATTTGTAATCATTTGCTTTTGTTGTTGAATAATTCAATACCACAGATGATTTAAAGATGTATTCTAAATCTGGACCAAAATGTACGTGGACAACAAACAATCATAAAACAAACACATGGCTCCATGTGTTGACAGAGGGTTCCCATGTGTTGTTCTGTGTGTTTGTAGTCTGTCAGGCTGTCTGATCTCAGTGGAAGGCTGTTCTTCTCTGGTCTCAGCTCTGAGCTCCAACCCCTCCCATCTGAGAGAGCTGGACCTGAGCTACAATCATCCAGGAGACTCAGGAGTGAAGCTATTGTCAGCGGGACTGAAGGATCCTCTCTGGAAACTGGACACTCTCAGGTACAAACACTGAACAAAAAGGAGATATTTGTGTAGGAGGTTTTAAAGGAGAACCTCTCCAGGAACTAAAATGATAACTTCCTTTTGTTAATAATCAATGTACTTTCGACACATCTCTCTATGTTAAAGGAACTGTTCGTGGTTTTAAGAAATATCCTTTTTTTCCCTCTTTCCCGAGATCAAATCAGTGTCATCTTGACAGAGAAAGGTCCAGGACAGGCTTAGCCTAGGTTAGCACAAAGTTATGTGCTTTCTACACTGTGAGAAGAGTGTGTGGATGAAGCATTAATCTACTCTTTCGGCAGACTAGTTAGCTAGAGGTTTAAAATGTCAGTTGCTGGTGCTGCTTGGCTCATGTGATCGATCATAGACCTACACTGATGTCTGGACCAATTATTTCTCTAAGTTCCTCTTGTGCTGGGAGAGTACCGACTCTATGTTTAAAAAGTCCCTCAAAACGCACTTTCCTAGTTGCTGCTGTGCAAACACAATATATGTGTGTGAGAGTGATGTAATGTTGATGTTTCTATACATAGAAAGGTCCACTGTTGCACCAAATGCTTGCTGTTGGGGGAATTGTTGGGTCGCTGTAAATGATAGTGTGGCAGTGGCGCCGGCAGCCGTAATCTTGTTCGCACTCTGCGTACATTATTTTCTATGAGACACTCATCTAATGATAACAATGTAAATGCACACATAGTCTGTTCTTCTCTCTGCTATGTTCAGTTATATTTTCCTCCTTATTTATCCATTATTTCACCCACAATGGTGAGTTTAGGTGTTAAAGATTTGAGCAGTGTCAGTGGCCGCTGTGCCTTTGTGTGTGCATGGTGATGTGTGTGTTAAGTCCCCGCTGCTTGGCTGGAATTTGTGGGGAGGCCTGTTGATCGCTGATTGTGTTATTTGTGTTTTTGATTGCTTTGTGATCACCGTATGAGTAAATAATGACCGGTTGTTGTGGGTTTGTTTTGGTTTCTTTGGTAATTCCATTTATTTGTACTATATGTGATGCAGCATCCTGTCATACTGCGTGAAAGTGATGGCTTCAGTCAGCGTGTGTTCATGTCTCTGCAGTAGTGTATTAGGTGTCTCTAGGTGTTGAGTCTTGTGTTAAATCATATTATTCCACACGGTAATTTCCTCGTGTCATGGTGAGGTTATTCAAAGGTGATTTAACTGCTGTAGGATAGTACTGAAGGCCCAGGTGTAAAATACATGGCCCGCTACTGCCGTAGATAAACTGCTGGTTGCTATGGACGCTGCTATCTCTGAACCAACAGATCTAGCATGTTGTTTGTGTCATATGTGTTTACATGGACATGAATATTCCAGTTATGAGGATTATCCTGTTTTTTATCTATTCAGGATATAATGTTTAGGCTACACGGCACAGACAAATCAGGATATTCACATCTCCGTACATTCTCACCATCAGCTCTCTCTCTGTCTCTCTCTCTCACTCTCTTTATATTTTTATTTATCCTTTATTCATACAGGTAATCTCATTGAGACACAGGGTCTCATCCTCAAGAGAGACTTGTTAATGACAATACACACCATCAGTTACACCAGACTGATCTCATGAAGTGGCGTCTGTATGACACGCCAATTCGTAAGCCATTATTGGTGTGTTATCAAGACGCATACTCGCTTTTTAGCGTGTTTATCAACGCTGTTTGGCCTCCATTGACTTACATTACTTTGCAATTGCGTGTGAAGATCTGTTGGAGGTGTTTCAGGACAGCTTGAGCAGAGGACGTCTGCTGCTGAGCTGCAGAAGGGCAGTCATCACCCTGCTGCCAAAGAAAGAAGATCTGCAGGAGTTAAAAAACTCTGCTCTGTGGGGATTACAAGATTCTGTCCAAAGCTCTCGCTTCTCGGCTTCGGGAGGTGATGAGTGAAGTGGTTCATGTCGACCAGACCTACTGTGTGCCCGGCAGGTTAATGAGTGATAATATTACTCTAGTTCAGCATGTTTTGGACATCTCTAGCTCACTGGGTATGGATACTGGCCATATTTCCATAGAACAGGAAAAGGCTTTTGACCGGGATGAACATCAGTATTTGTGGCAAACGCTCAATGCTTTTGGTTTCAGCCCAGGTTTCATAGCTCAGATTCAGGTCCTGGACCGAGACATTGTGAGTATATTGAAGGTTAATGGTGGTTTGGCTGCACCTTTTAATGTGCAGAGAGGGGTACGGCAGGGATGCTCTCTGTCGGGGATGCTTTATTCCCTCGCTATTGAGCCTCTGCTCAATAAATTCAGGAAGGAACTTTTAGGTGTGTATTTTTCTGGGTGTGCTTCAGCAGTTAAAATATCAGCTTATGCAGACGATGTCATGGTTGTTTTAAACAAACAAACAGATATCGACGCTTTGGTAGAGAATGTATGTTTAATCATATCTCTAAAGACTTGGTCTGGAGACCTCTGGCCAAATAGGGTGCTGAAAGACTTTAAGGGTTTTGGACTAAAGGATTCTCTGTTCCTGATGGATGTAAGGAAGCTGAGTTTCCAGGCTTTGCCTCCTTTCTATCGTGGCGTGTTTACAGTGTGGAAGCTGTTGACCAAGGAGAGACGGGTGCAAGGTAACTCCCTACACTGACTGCTGCAGAAGGGGTGTAGGGAGAACGGTTGGATTCCCCCTGCTGGGCAGGTTCTGCCATCTTGGACATGTTCTGCAGAGCACGGGTGCTCACGCTGTGGACGGTGGTGGATATCGCTGGACCAAAACTAAACAATGCTGCTGCTTTGGCAGCTGTTCTGAATGTGAGATCAGTCAGAACAATCTCAAACCTTTTGGACCACTGGATGTACTATCTGTCTGGACATGAATCCATAATGTTGGAGGAATATCATGTTGGTCTGATTACACCTCGATCTGACGATTCTTTCCCTGATTTATGTGTCCGTCCCCGTCTTGATAATTATGTTGGTTGTTTTTTCGATGTAAAGCATTGCACTTTAGACCTGAAAGAGGCAAAAGGGAATGCCTTTTATAAAATGATGGTGCTGTGTTTAAATAAGAGTAAATGCCATGAACGAGTTGACACACCGTGGCGAGGACATCTGGGTTTGCTGATGTCCAACCTGCGTGGAGGAGTTTATATAAACCACCGTTAACTAAAAGAGTAGCTGACCTCCAGTGGAGAGTGTTACACGGGATAGTGTCAGTCAACGCCTTTCTGTCTGTCATTAGTCCTGGTGTTAGAGACAAATGTCCTGACTGTGATGAGACAGAAACTGTGTTTCATTGTTATTGTGAGTGTGTGCGTCTGCCTCGAGACGGAACATTAATAAAATAAAGTTCCTTTAAAAATCAATTATCTCTCTCTCTCTCTCTCTCTCTCTCTCTCTCTCTCTCTCTCTCTCTCTGTCTCTCTCTGTTTCTCTGGTTTGTTGGTATTGCAGGGCTTTCTGCTGGTAGGAGTGGGGGGGTCACTGTTTTTAGATGTAGCCAATATTTGATTGCACGTTTTTGAATTTTGATGAATAATGGGAATTGGCCTAATTCAGCTCTGCAGGCGTTGTTGGTGGTTTTTCTGTGCACCTGTAGGATGCTTTTACAGAACTCTAGATCCAGGATTTCAACTGGGTTTTTGTCCAAATGGGCCGAATTCTGGTAGGAAATAGGACCCCACACCTCACTACCATAGAGGCGGATTGGTTCTATTACAGATTCTAATAGTTTGAGCCAGATTCTAATTGGGATTTTAATGTAGATTTGACTTTTTATTGCATAAAATGCCCTGCGTGCTTTCTCTCTCAGCTCCATTATCGCTGGGTTAAAACTTCCAGTGGAACATATTTTCAGTCCTAAATAATTATAATGTGTACAGTTGTCTAATTTATGTTTTCCTAATGTGAAGCTGTATGTGTTTCCCTGAGATCTGGAGTGTTTACTGCCAGGGCCCAGGTCTGGCAGTACTGCTCCAGCAGGTCCAGGTTCTGCTGTAAGCCCTGTTCTGTAGGGGACAACAGAACCAGGTCATCTGCATAGAGCAGGAACTTGATCTCAGAGTCGTGTAGAGTGAGACCAGGTGCTGCTGATGTCTCTAGGATGGTGGCCAGCTGGTTAATATAGATGTTGAATAGAGTGGGACTCAAACAGCAGCCCTGTCTCACTCCACCTTCTGACAGAAGAATGATGTTCTTTTGTTGTTCATTTTAATACTGCACTTATTGTTAATGTACATTGATTTAATGATGTCATATGTTTTACCCCCTACACCAGATTCAATAGCTTTGTAGAATAGACCACAGTGCCAAATAGAGTCGAATGCCTTTTTGAAATCTATGAAACATGCAAAGATTTTGTTGTTGTTTTGGTGAAGATGTTTGTCTATCAGGGTGTGTAGGGTGTAAATATGATCTGAAGTTAGGTGTTTTGGTACAAATCCAATTTGACTTTTACTCAAGACATTGTGTTTGGTAAGGAAGTTTATGAGTCGGGAGTTGATGATGCTACAAAGGCGCTTCCCCAGATTACTGTTCACACAGATGCCTCGGTAATTATTTGGGTCATATTTATCTCCAGATGTGTATATTGGTGTAATGAGACCATGATTCCAGATGTCAGGGAAGTAACTTACACTCAGAATCAAATTAAAGAGTTTCAGAACGGCCAATGGGAATTGTGGGCTGGTGTGTTTCAGCATCTCGTTCATGATGCCATCGAGCCCGCTGGCTTTTTGGGGTTTTAGTGCCTGGAGTTTGTCTCTTAGTTCCTGTTCAGTAATGGGGGAGTCGAGAGGATTCTGGTTGTCTTTTACAGCCGATTCTAGTTCATTCAGTTTTGGTTATTATTTGGTTTTGATTTGGGTCTGGGTTCCTTGGTAATAGCTCATAGAGTGTTTCAAAATGGCCAACCCATATGTCTCCATTCTGTATCGCCAATTCTACAGGTTTGGATTTTTTAAGATTTTTCCATTTTTCCCAGAATTGGTTTGTGTTTATGGACTCCTCAATTAATGTCAGCTGTTTGTGTGTGTGTGTGTGTGTGTGTGTGTGTGTGTGTTGTGCTTTTTTGATTCTGAGTGTATGTTTGTAGTGTTTAAGTGTGGCACAGTAAAGAAGGCGTAAGTCTACATTTCCTGGATCTCTGTGTTTTTGGTTAGATAATCTAACATTTTGTCTAATTTCTTTACATTCTTTGTCAAACCAATTATCATATTTGGGAAACTTTAGGTTTATTTTTGGATAGTTTCAATAGTGATGTTTTTGCATTTTGCATGATGATGTGATTGACATGTCTGACTGCATTATTTATGCCTTCTTGACTGTGTACATATGTGGTGTCCAGAAAGGTATCTAGTAGTGTTTGAATTTCGGGTGAGCTGATTGCTCTTCTGTGCTGTTTTCGGCCCATCTGTATGATTTCCTGATATTAAACAGCTTACTGGGCTGTGGGGGGGTGGTGTTGTTGGTCACTGACCTTCTGAGAAACAGTAATTTGGCTGTGATCAGACAGAGGGGTCAGTGGTTTAACTGTGAATGCACTGAGAGAGAAAGGGTCTATATCTGTTACCATGTAATCAACGGTGCTGTTGCCAAGAGATGAGCAGAAAGTATTTCTACCTAAAGAGTCTCCTCGTAACCTACCGTTGATGATGTCCAGACCCAGGCTTTGACAGAGCTGCAGTAACTCTCTGCCCTTCTTATTGGTCTGGACGTCAGAGTTGGAACGAGGAAGGTTAGTTCTGTTTTGTGGATAGTTGTGTCCAAATATATGAATGTTACCTAGCTCTGTGTTGTAGTCAGGGAGAGAGACAGGTACCTAGCTCTGTGTTGTAGTCAGGGAGAGAGACAGGTACCTAGCTCTGTGTTGTAGTCAGGGAGAGAGACAGTTACCTAGCTCTGTGTTGTAGTCAGGGAGAGAGACGGGTACCTAGCTCTGTGTTGTAGTCAGGGAAAGAGACAGGTACCTAGCTCTGTGTTGTAGTCAGGGAGAGAGACAGGTACCTAGCTCTGTGTTGTAGTCAGGGAGAGAGACAGGTACCTAGCTCTGTGTTGTAGTCAGGGAGAGAGACAGGTACCTAGCTCTGTGTTGTAGTCAGGGAGAGAGCCAGGTCCCTAGCTCTGTGCTGTAGTCAGGGAGAGAGACAGGTACCTAGCTCTGTGCTGTAGTCAGGGAGAGAGACAGGTACCTAGCTCTATGCTGTAGTCAGGGAGAGAGACAGGTACCTAGCTCTGTGTTGTAGTCAGGGAGAGAGACAGGTACCTAGCTCTGTGTTGTAGTCAGGGAGAGAGACAGGTACCTAGCTCTGTGTTGTAGTCAGGGAGAGAGACAGTACGTGCGTTCAGGTCTCCACAGATTAGCACCCTTCCCTGGGTCTGGAAGCTGCAGATCTGCTCATGGAGAAGGGGGAAGATGTCTCCATCATAGTTTGGGGAGTCACTAGGGGGAATGTATACAGCACACAGGAAGATGTCTGTTGGAGGGTTAGTGATGTCTTGTTTTATTTTAAGCCAAATGTGTGAGTGTTCATATTTTATAGGGGTGATGTATTTTGATATTTCTTCTTTGTACCAGATAATAATCCCTCCTGAGTCCCTCCCTCTGTTAACAGTAGGGAGTTTGACTGATGACAGCATGATTTCTCTGTAGTTTGGGGGACAGTGAGGGACAGAGCCAGGTGTACACCAGGTCTCTTTGAGGATGATGATGTCTGGGTCTTTGGTGTTGTCTTTGAATTCAAAGGTTTCACTTTTACATCCAAACAATGAAGAGTTAAGGCCCTGAATATTCCACATGGAGACAGGAAATGGCTTCAGAGAGAGAGAGAGAGAGAGAGAGAGAGAGAACACAATAATAACCTACAGTTATTACATTATTAAATGAGAGGTAGGGCTGTCCTACATTTGGCATGAGGGCACATCCACGGGAGATTTCAGCATTTATCCGGTGGATGGTGTCAGGATAGAAGTCTCTTTGTGGGAGGATGGTTGAGATTATGATTTTTGATGAGGGGAAGGTCTGTGTAGCCCTCTGTGCTACTCTCTTCACAGACTCTGCTGCCCTCTCCTGCTGTAGTCTCAGGTCATTAGTACCTGTGTGGATGATGATATGGCTAGGCTGACCCAGGATGGGCTCAGTGAGCAGCTGAAGGGTATTGTCAGTCCTGGGACATTGAATTTTGGTGACTTTTTGTCCGGGGAAAATCTGGTCCTCATTCACAAATTTCCCATTAGAATCTATGAGGATAATGATCTCAGCATCGCTGGTTTTCATTTGCTCTCTAGATGTTTTAGGCTGGTTGGTAGTGGCCTCTGTATGTGGGTCGGTGGTGGAGGAGGGGGTGGGCATTACTGCAGGTTCACACAGAAAAATAATGGTTCTTTAATGGTTCTTCAAAGGACTCAATGGTTCTTCAAAGAGTTATCACCAATTGAAGAACATTTATATTTAGAAAATGGTTCTTCAAGCCTTTTATATGGTTCTTTCAAGTACTTAAGGTTCTTGGTAGCCAAAAACAATGAAGTTAGGGCACCAACAATTATTTTCATTATTGATTAATCTGCAGATTTTCTCGATTGTTTGGTTTGCATATAAACATCAGAAAGCAGTGAAAAATGCCAAGCACAGTTTCCCAAATAGTATTTGGCGTGGTTGGTTTACTGCAGTGGTAAAAGTACTAACAGGACTAGAAATACTTGGTAAATTACCTGCATTCAAAATGTTAAGTAAAAGTACCAAAATTATTGATGGATTAATGGAAATGTCATGGAAGTAGGTGTAATTGTATTTTCTTGTAACTAAAGACACCAAAATAAATGTAGTGGAGTATTAAAAAAGGATTACACAAGAAGTAGGCCTATACTGTACTTGATTGAGTAAATGTTTTGAGGTATAGGTCAAATTAGTTTATGCTCTTTTCCCCTCATCAATACTACACACACACACACACACACACTCATGAGTCATGACATGGTATGGGAAGAGTAAAAAAACGTTTGTTTCGTATCATTACATCAGATCATAGCCTGTCATATGTGTACAGGTTTAGCTTAGTTTAAAAACAGTCTAACGATTTTATAACGATTAAATTATAATAAGATTTAGGTTCATTTTTTAAACTTTATTAAATATAAATCCAACACGCTATGCGTTGCAAATATATACCGTCAAAGGACTATGGCGTGCGGAGACAGAAACACATTGAGGAGTGCGCTCTATCTGGCACCCCGCCCGCTGGATCTTCACACAAGAGAAAAACCCCACATCGTCTCTCGGTGAGTGGGCATCGGACCAGCGGCTAATTTTCTTCTAAACTACACTTTGGTTCCTGGGGCAGGGAGGCGAGGTAAGCGTTTTCATTTTACTGTTAGTTTGTTGCTGAAAATGTGCTTGTTTAAACAGTGCTTCTAGAATAAACTCTCTGATGTTAGCTACGTTAGCTAACGTAACTTAGCTAGCTAGCTAGCTTATGAAGGGTAACTGACATTTAACTTCATTAAAGTAATTTCAAATGAGTCGTTAATGGAGACATTTCAAGGCTGTATCGTTGTTATCTTCTATGATAACAACATTATCACAACGTCTGTTTGCAGATTCAATGTTCATCCATCCATCCATCCATCTTCTTCCGCTTATCCGGTAACGGGTCGCGGGGGTAGCAGCTCCAGCAGGGGACCCCAAACTTCCCTTTCCCGAGCCACATTAACCAGCTCCGACTGGGGGATCCCGAGGCGTTCCCAGGCCAGGTTGGAGATATAATCCCTCCACCTAGTCCTGGGTCTTCCCCGAGGCCTCCTCCCAGCTGGACGTGCCTGGAACACCTCCCTAGGGAGGCGCCCAGGGGGCATCCTTACCAGATGCCCGAACCACCTCAACTGGCTCCTTTCGACACGAAGGAGCAGCGGCTCTACTCCGAGCTCCTCACGGATGACTGAGCTTCTCACCCTATCTCTAAGGGAGACGCCAGCCACCCTCCTGAGGAAACCCATTTCGGCTGCTTGTACCCTGGATCTCGTTCTTTCGGTCATGACCCAGCCTTCATGACCATAGGTGAGGGTAGGAACGAAAACTGACCGGTAGATTGAGAGCTTTGCCTTCTGGCTCAGCTCTCTTTTCGTCACAACGGTGCGATAAATTGAGTGTAATACCGCACCCGCTGCAGTATTGCACTCAATTTTACGTTATGTAATAAGTTATCTGTTTTGTTTTTTATTAAGAAATATCTGAGTCATTGTGTACTACATTGGCTGGCTTAGCTAGCTAGGTCAATGCTACGACAAACGTTAGCGCGCTAAAACGTAGCTAGCTAACGTTGATTTAGCTCGGTTTAAGGAAAGGTTTATGAATAAAACGTTACTAACGATAGCTAATCCACCGACCGTTAGTAACGTACGGACATTGGCAATGGTAAATTATCTTTTTATATTTGAATTTAGAAGTGTAAAAATGGGCGGCAAAAGCATTTTTCAGCGACTGTCCCTGTCCTCAGCATGGATGTATGAAGAGAATGTTCCAATGAGAGTGCTCAAAAGCGCATAAAGCAAACATGGAGCTCGGCTCTTCCGCATTGTTGGCCCATAACGCTGGTTGGCTCACGATGGGCATGCGCACTAGCAACAATTTGTTTGCGTTGTCGTAGCAACCGGTAGCAACATGCACGTTCATGAGCTTCTCTGTCGTGTCTCTTACAAGTGGCGAACTCATGAACTCGCCGTTTTCATTGTCTAAAATATTGACTAACGTTAAACACTGTGTCTTCGTTGTTCCCGATCGTTTACATGCTCAGCTAAATAAACGATAGATGTATTTAGCTAGACAACCAAGGAGATTTAATAATTATGTTGTGCTACTAGCTAGCTACCTACTAACTAGTGCTAGCTAGCAGTTAGCCTGCAGTTTGGTGAACAGAGCTCATCCATGGCTTCAGCTCTCATCCACGTTACAAGCTTTACAGCATACAGCCCTCGGATGGATCATAAGAGATAACCAAGGCGATGTAATCACTATGTCTGTAGTAACGTTATGTAGGCATATAGCTAGCTATGTATAGATCTTAATACAGCCATGCTAGCTACCCCTGATGTTAGAAACTAGCTAGCTAGCCGATAGCCCGCCAGTTTGGGAAACGCTAATGACGTTACATCCACGTAGCTAACAGGCTTTACAGCAGCTACATACATCCCTGGGATGTATCATGACTTCATAAGATAATACCATGGACGTATTAATAGAACACATGGTGAACTACAACCATTAGCTATATCCATTATTACAGCTAGCTACATGAGCTCGGGAGAACAGTCATGTGAGCGGGCGGGCGCAGTCCCGCGGCTCTGCTCGCGTCCACTATGCGCGTTCATCATGCCAAATTTAATAATTCTGGATTCGCTTCTAGTGAATGTTAAAAATGTTAAAAACGTAACGTTTTAAACAAGGAGCCTTTCAGTGTTCGGGTGGTAAGTTGATATACCCAGAAACAAATTATCCGCTGAAATATAGACGTTTCTTTCGCCATGCAAACTCTATGTGAAAAGTCTTTCTGGGCCATGGGGTGCAGTACCACCGTTATCCGCTAAGCCGATGGTGGCTTTTAGACTCGGCGCTCTTCCTGGGGGCTTGGTCCTCAGCCGTAGTAACGTAACGTCTGTATTAAAGAGCAACGCCGCCATCTTGCTTGCTGAAAAGTGAACATGAAGAAAAAGGATGAAAATTTGTTTTCGGCGATCATGTAGCCTATTTTGAATGCTCACCTTTCCATGTTTTATGTGTTTTTAATTGTTTGTGTAACGTTACTATATATTACGTGTGTGTGTGTGTGTGTGTGTGTGTGTGTCTGTGTTTTCAGATTCAGACCTCAATGTTAAATGTTACTCAGATCATTTTAAATGTGTGTTCACAGAAAACTACTTCCGGGACTACCAGCTGCCCACTGCCAAGCAGCTGGAAAATGCCCAGTCCAAGGTGTTGAGTGTCAGGTCTTTTATATTTTACCTGGCAGGTAAAACCGAGGGTCAGACTGAATTGTTCAGTTGGCTGTTTTTAAGGAATATTGATTGAAGTAAGTGTGACTTTCCAAAACAATTATTGTGAAGTGGCAATGACACACACCTGCTGTGAACAGTGACTGACTCAAAGCCTATGTTTCTGAAGATACCCAGCCCACCTCCAGTCCGTAGGCCAGACCATCACCACGGCAGATTTCTACCTGAGGAACATACAGGAGTTCCTCGAATACTTTCGGGAAACCCTACCTGCCAGTCTCGCCTGAATGCGATGGATGTGGTGAGCGTGCTGCACAGGGGATTTTGTGATCTCTGTATGTATTAAAGTCTCGACTTGTGTACTGTTGTCATCACTGCTTGTGAGTCTGTTGTTTTTGTTAATGTCTCCTCTGAAAGAGTCTGTCCGTTTTCTGTGTCAGGGAATACAAGACTCTTGGAGACTGACGAGTTTCGCTGGCTGGAGAGGTGGCTGGAGCTGCGGTCGGCCAGCAAGCCACCAAACCAGCTGGTTTTTGTCATGGCTGGGAAGGGCCCATGCTAAAACTTCTTGCACCACCTGCAGGTAGCGTGGCCGGAGATGGGCCTTAAAAGGTCCCCCAACTTCACCAACCTGAGGACGGCTGTGTTTGGTCATGTGAGTTCTCCTCAGTCACTTATCTGTTCATGCTGGATTTCATTAACTAATGACTAATTTCCATTCAACTCTGCTGGCTTAACTAACAGTAGCAATATTTTATCTTCTACTGTTTTAAGGTCAAGAACAACCTGCCTGCCGAGCAGCGGAAGATGGTGGCCACCTTTATGTGCAACAACACGGCCACCGCTGACTGCTTCTACGCCCTCAGCCTGAACGTGGGCCAGTCAAAGAGGATGAGGGAGCATTTCCGCCAGGCCCTCACCCACACCATGCCATCACCAGAGTCAACAGGAGCCTCCTCCTCCTCCACCACCAGGAAGAGGTCCTGCAAGCCTGAGTCTTCCTCCAGTTCCAAGGACGAAACCCCTGTCCCCTACCAGGAGTCAGGGACCTCAGGACTGGAGGAGCAGAGGGAGTTTATTGCGAGGCTGCAAAATGTAAGTAAAACTCTTGTACATATATGTAGATATGTACATTAAAGACTCAGTCCATTTCATGTCTGTTACACCAGACCTCACTCTGTGTTTTGTGTTTCCTCAACAGACACCAGAGAAGGCCCTCAGGACGAGCCAGTACGGCAGGCTGATGGTGGCCTGACTCCCCTAGAGGCTCAACCCTCCTGTCAAAGAGGATTTCAGAGAGGACGAGAAGGGCAGCGTATCGCGTGGCACAAAAGACTTGCAGCACGTAAATAGTTGTTTTATTGTGTTTTATAGATTGGTTAAGATTAATTTTGTATTATTAGATGTTCTATTTTAGTAGATGTTAAGATTAATTTTCTTTTAGTTTGTTTTCAAATGTTGTTCAATATTGGTATGTGTTTAATACAAGTTCCTTTTTTACTTAAAATGACACAACTCTAATACTGAGCCCGCTGAGCCTAAACATGGAGCTATGAGCACCAAACTGGTCAGGTGTTCTTAACACAGGCCCACCTTTGAGTTTGAAAAGGTTCAAAGTATCTCGCTTTATTAAATTACATAGATATCCAGTGCAATACTTAACAGCTGTGATAGAGTGAATGGGAACTTCCCCAGTTTCCTCACTGTCATTTCTTTTAGGGACAGACTACTACTATCTATCTGGAACCAGCTTGATTAGTAGAGCTCTCTCCACTGGACAACACATCCAAATTTCATAGTCATAACTAATTTCAAAGTGTTTTTATTGTGACCAGAAATCCTCCTCACACGTCAATAACCTCATTTTTAAAAACTGACATTTGTCACCCTCATGACAGGGAACTCAGGGTTCCCCGGTGTCCTTGCTGCCATGGCAGTTACTTCACCAAATGGCCGACACCAGGGGAACTTTGTGACACGGCGGTCAGGACCCGGGGGAACCCAGAACTCCCAGCGTTGGGAATCACTATATAAATATGTTAGTTTCACTCTGGTTCCTGATTAATTTAATTAATGCAAATGTTTCAAAACCAGGTTTTGATTCAACTCTGTAATGTTGTTCTGAATGTTTGGCCAATCAGATCGCCTGGTTGGATCTACTTGTATTGTCATTGTGTAACATTTGTTACATTTTTCTCATTTGTTTTGTAATGTAATTGAATTAAATATGGTCAACAATAAAATTGTCAAATAGCCAAATATACACATGTATTGTTGTTTTTAAATCTACCCAGAATAACATTTAAAATGAACAAAGAAGCATTTATTCGGAAGAACCATTTAAAAGAGGTTCTTTATTGAACCAGTTGGCTCCACAAAGAACTTTCTTGAAAATGGTTCCTTAAAGAACCAATTTTGAATATGGTTCTTTGAAGAACCATTTTGAGATGGTTCTTTGAAGAACCTTTGAGGGTTCTTTAGAGAACCATTTACACAAATGGTTCTTTAAAGGACCTCTTGTTAAAAGGTTCTTTGTGGAACTGAAAATGGTTCTTCCATCACCATTTTTGGTTCCCGTTAGCACCTTTATTTTTCTGTGTGTTGTTGTGATGGTCTGGTGTTAGTTAGGGTGGAGGTGGATGGCTGTGGTTCAGGTTGATGTGTGGTTTGCTCTCTCAGGTGCAGCTCCTCTCTTATATCAGTGAGTTCTGTTCTCAGAGCTTCTCTGTCCTGCTGTAGCTCCTGGACCTCTCCTCTTAGCTCCTGTATGGAGGCCTTCATCTCGTTCCTCACCTGGCTGAGCTGTAGTGTGTCTCAAATCGCGCACTTCCATTAGTGTACTAACTGAAGTGCACTTCGTACACTACGTACTTACTTGCATAGTGTGTAAAATTTGACGGGGTAGTGTTGTCTCAAATTGCGCACTGCCTTAAGTACTTACAGGAAATGACATCACAACATCTCAGTCCTCCTTCTTCTTCTATGAAATTGTGAATTGTACCCAAGGCAGAGCATTCCCAACACTGTTGTCACTCGTGAAAAACACATTTCTGCTTTGTTCATCAAAATGAATGTGATTGTTGTTATTGTTGCTTGTTTTTGCCCTCTGTTTTATGCAACCGTAGACTTACCGGTATGATGATATTCATACTTTTGCTCTTAATTCATTGTAAAAAAGAACCCAAAATGGCAATTTTTAGTTATTTTAGCAAAATCTGAGCAATTCAAATGGTGTCCAACTGACATAAAGAACATACATAGAAAATAGTCATATTATGTTTATATAAGGGTGTTTATTGCAATAGCTATTAATTACAGTGACAATACAAGAATGAAAGCAGAGGCAACCCAATAGACATTTAAATATATCCCATTGTTCTATTCATTGCTGGCCCTGTACTTTGATGGGGAAAGTGATATGATGGTGGACTTCAGACTCTCCAGGGGGATCCTTTAACGGTACATCCTTGGCACGGCGTGAGACCATGGCTGGGGACCCGTCATCGAGGCCCTTGTCTTCCTCTTTTGGCTCGCCAGCGGTACCTCTTATCGTGGGTTAGCCAGAGCCTTTGCTATGCCCCGGGCCACTGTGCACCGTGCTGTCCACAATACCAGCAGGGAAATCCTCTCTCTCCTCCCCCAGGTCGTTGGCCTTCCAGCAGAGGAGGACTTCCCTGAAGTTGGCAGCATTGACGGTCACGTCTGTGTCCCTAACGATTATATAAGTCAGGACACAAACAGCACTGTTAATACGTTATAACATAGCATACATTAACGTACTGTAACATTACTACTAACGCTCGCAGCTTCATGTATATCTACAAGATCACACATCTAACGCTAAAATCGTCTACAGTGAGGACGATAGTTTAACACAACAAACAACCGTATACCACAACACATGTAACATTAGCTAGGTTATAACTTATTTACCAGTGGTTAAACCAAAGATTATAGACGTACCCGTAACTTCTTTGGTTAAACTGTGCCGCTGTTAGCTAGCTAAGGTTAGCTAAAGCTAGCTTGATAGCACATCAAATTACGGTACAAATTAACGTTATAATTCGCGGTACAAAAATCATCACTGACTCCAAAATTAACCAAATATACATAAACAGGTGGCTTATATGTTATACAAGTATAGCAAAAGACTAATGTTCAACTTACATTTGTAATACTCCGTGGGTCTCGCTGTCGCGTATGCGGCCGCCATTATCGAAAGTTTTTCACCTTTTGTTAGCTCCGCCCCTTCCGCTACGTAGCCAAGATGGCGACCGTTGAGGGTGGAAAGTGTCCATCGATCCACACTCAACTTTTTGACCGTTATGAGTGCACCATCCGGGTACTTGTAGTGCACTGCATTTACCACACTTCGACGAGTGACAGATTGAGTGTACTCAAATAGCTAGTATAAGTACAGAAGTGCGTGATTTGAGACACACCTCTGGTCTCTTAGCTGCTGTGTGGATTCGGTGGTCTGTTTGGAAATCAGTAGCTCCTTCAGTTCCACCAGCTCTACTTCTTGCAGAGACAGACTCTCATCTGGGACACTCTGCTGTCCAGTTGGCTGATGTGCCCTGAACAGTCTCCTAAAGGCTGTTCCTCTTCCAGCTCTTCCCCTGGTAGCTGCTCTGTGAGATCCCAACATTGTTTCAGTTCCTAACTGCTCTGCTGCTCCCTCTGCTGCTACTTAACACGCTATGTTAAGTTAGCACAGGCTAGCCTTGGTTTCTTCAGGTACAAATTACAAATTAAACTATTGTGGATATGAAGGAAGCTTACCTTACTACTCTACTACAGCTTCTCTTGAATGGGAAGGAGACGGTGCTAGCGTTTTGGTGGCTTTTTCCTTTGGTTTGGAGTCTGTTGGTCCTGAGCTTAGCATAGCATAGCCTTCTTGCACCTCTTCTCTGTCCTTAGCTGTTGTTAGCCTTGTTAGCTGTCGTGTTAGCAGGGTTAGCTGTTGTTAGCTGGGTTAGGTGTCGTGTTAGCAAGGTTAGCTGTTGTTAGCCGGGTTAGCTGTCGATTTAGGAGAGTAAGCTGTTAGCAGGGTTAGCTGTTGTGTTATCAGAGTTAGCTGTTGTTAGCAGGGTTAGCTGTCGTGTTAGAGTTAGTTGTCATGTTAGCAGAGTTAGCTATCATGTTAGCAGGGTTGGCTGTCGTGTTAGCAAGGTTAGCTGTCGTGTTAGCAGAGTTAGCTGTCGTGTTAGCAGGGTTAGCTGTCGTCTTAGCAGGGTTAGCTGTCGTAGTAGCAGATTTAGCTGTTGTGTTAGCAGAGTTAGCTGTCTTGTTAGCAGGGTTAGCTTTCGTGTTAGCAGAGTTGCCTGTTGTGTTAGCAGAGTTAGCTATCATGTTAGCAAGGTTAGCTGTCGTGTTAGCAGAGTTAGTTGTTGTGTTAGCAGAGTTAGCTGTCATGTTAGCAGAGTTAGCTGTTGTGTTAGCATAGTTAGCTGTTGTGTTAGCAGAGTTAGCTGTTGTTAGCAGGGTTAGCTGTCGTGTTAGCAGGGTTAGCTGTTGTTAGCTGGGTTAGCTGTCGTGTTAGCTGGGTTAGCTGTCGTGTTAGCAAGGTTAGCTGTTGTTAGCCGGGTTAGCTGTCGATTTAGGAGAGTAAGCTGTTAGCAGGGTTAGCTGTCGTGTTAGAGTTAGTTGTCATGTTAGCAGAGTTAGCTATCATGTTAGCAGGGTTGGCTGTCGTGTTAGCAAGGTTACCTGTCGTGTTAGCAGAGTTAGCTGTTGTTAGCAGGGTTAGCTGTCGTCTTAGCTGGGTTAGCTGTCGTAGTAGCAGAGTTAGCTGTTGTGTTAGCAGGGTTAGCTGTCGTAGTAGCAGAGTTAGCTGTTCTGTTAGCATAGTTAGCTGTTGTGTTAGCAGAGTTAGCTATCATGTTAGGAGGGTTAGCTGTCGTGTTAGCAAGGTTAACTGTTGTGTTAGCAAGTTAGCTGTGGTGTTAGCAGAGTAGCTATTGTTAGAAGAGTTAGCTGTCGTGTGAGCAGGGTTAGCTGTCATGTTAGCAAGGTTAGCTGTTGTGTTAGCAGAGTTAGTTGTTGTGTTACCAGGGTTAGCTGTTGTGTTAGCAAGGTTAGCTGTCGTGTTAGCAGAGTTACCAGTCGTGTTAGCATAGTTAGCTGTTGTGTTAGCAGAGTTAGCTATTGTTACAACAGTTAGCTGTTGTGTTAGCAGAGTTAGCTGTCGTGTTAGCAGGGTTGGCTGTCATATTAGCAGGGTTAGCTGTCGTGATAGCAGGGTTAGCTGATGTTAGCAGTGTTAGCTGTCGTGTTAGCAAGGTTAGCTGTCGTGTAGCAAGGTTAGCTGTTGTGTTAGCATGGTTAGCTGTCATATTAGCAGGGTAGCTTTCGTGTTAGAGTTAGCTGATGTTAGCAGTGTTAGCTGTCGTGTTAGCAATGTTAGCTGTCGTGTTAGCAGAGTTAGTTGTTGTGTTAGCAGAGTTAGCTATCATGTTAGCAGGGTTAGCTGTCGTGATAGCAGGGTTAACTGTTGGGTTAGCCGAGTTAGCTGTTGAACGTCACTTCCCCCCAACGATCCGAAGTGTGATCCTGAAACGGATCGTCCTCCATGTGGTGGGTAGTCAGACACTACAGGCCTGTCCCTCACAGGCTCAAATGTGTAACCCATGCCATTAAAATTACATTTTCATGTGTATTTAATATGCTGCGCTGTAGCCTATATACCTCCGCAGGTCCTACCACGCCAGTGACGTTATCCAAATTGTCAGCGTGTAATACTAACAACGTCATTTTGTGTTGCTTAAAAAAAAAGCTATATTGATTTTTTTAATTAAAATTTTTTGTGTAATTTATTTTTATTATCATACCAACACGTTATCAACGTTTATTCTTCAGTTCAGTTCATCTTTAAGGTTTGAATTTATCTCTCTCTGTCTCTCTCTCTGTCTCTCTCTCTGTCTCTCTCTCTCCGTCTCTCTCTCTCTCTCTCTGTCTCTCTGTCTCTCTGCTCTCTCTCTGTCTCTCTCTCTCTGTGTCTCTCTGTTCTCTCTCTCTCTCTCTCTGAGTCGGAGCTGAGTGTGTGAGCGTGTGTGAGTGAGCTGCAGCGTTTTGTAGTTTTTCTTACTTTTCTTTTGTTGTTTTTGATAATTTCATTTAGTTTTGGTTAGTTTAAGGTATAGGTCACTACATTTTTAGTTACTGATTTTTCCCAACAGATCAGGGCTCATTTTCATTTGTTCCCAGCAGGTCCGCGGTCAGGGAGAAGAGGCCGATTTTTTAAAATTTCAAAAAAGTGTCCAAAAACACCACATTCTGTGCATTCCTATCTACATGTATGCAATGCATGAACAAGGTTAAAAAACGTTGAAAAAAATTACTACGATTTTGGTTACTTTTTGAGTTACTCATTTTTCCCAGCAGATCCGCGGTCAGGGCGAAGGCCGATTTTTTAAATTTCAAAAATGTCAAAAAACACTCACATTATGTTGCATTTCACATGTATGCAATGCATGAACAAGGGTAAAAAACGCTGAAAAGAATTATTACGATTTTTGGTTACTTTTTTGAGTTATCATTTATCTCAGCAGGTCCCGCGGTCAGGGCGAGAGGCCGATTTTTAAAAATTTCAAAAATTGTCAAAAACACCCACATTCTGTTGCATTTCCATCTACATGTATGCAATGCATGAACAAGGGTAAAAACGTTGTAAAGAATTATTACGATTTTTGATACTTTTTTGAGTTACTCATTTTTCCAGCAGATCCGAGGTCAGGCCGAGAGGGCGTTTTTTTGAGAATTTAAAAAATTCTCAAAAAATACCCACATTCTGTTGCATTTCCTATCTAGATGTATGCAATGCATGAACAAGGGTAAAAAACGCTGAAAAGAATATTACGATTTTTGGTTACTTTTTTGAGTTACTCATTTTACCAGCAGGTCTGCGGTCAGGCCGAGAGGCCGATTTTTTTAAATTTCAAAAACTGTCAGAAAACACCCACATTCTGTTGCATTTCCTATCTACATGTATGCAATGCATGAACAAGGGTAAAAAACGCTGAAAAGAATTATTATGATTTTTGGGTACATTTTTGCGTTGCTCATTTTTCCCAGCAGATCCGCGGTCAGGGCGAGAGGCCGAATTTTTGAAAATTTAAAAAAGTGTCAAAAAACACCTACATTCTGTTGCATTTCCCATCTACATGTATGCAATGCATGAACAAGGTTAAAAAACGTTGAAAAAAATTACTACGATTTTTCGTTACTTTTTTGAGTTACTCATTTTTCCAAGCAGATCCGCGGTCAGGGCGAGAAGACGATTTTTTAAAATTTCAAAAATTGTCCAAAAACACCCACATTCTGTTGCATTTCCTATCTACATGTATGCAATGCATGAACAAGGGTAAAAATCGTTGTAAAAATTTATAACGATTTTTGGTTACTTTTTTGAGTTACTCATTTTTACCAGCAGAGCCGCGGTCAGGCCGAGAGGGCTTTTTTTGAGAATTTAAAAAATTCTCAAAAAACACCCACATTCTGTTGCATTTCCTATCTAGATGTATGCAATGCATGAACAAGGGTAAAAAACGCTGAAAAGAATTATTACGATTTTTGGTTACTTTTTTGAGTTACTCATTTTCCCCAGCAGGTCTGCGGTCAGGGCGAGAGGCCAAATTTTTGAAAATTTAAAAAAGTGTCAAAAAACACCTACATTCTGTTGGATTTCCCATCTACATGTATGCAATGCATAAACAAGGGTAAATAACGTTGAAAAGAATTATTACGATTTTTGGGTACATTTTTGAGTTACTGATTTTTCCCAACAGATCAGGGCTCATTTTTCATTTTTCCCAGCAGGTCCGCGGTCAGGGCGAGGGGACGATTTTTTAAAATTTCAAAAATTGTCCAAAAACACCCACATTCTGTTGCTTTTCCTATCTACATGTATGCAATGCATGAACAAGGGTAAAAAACGCTGAAAATAATTATTACGATTTTTGGTTACTTTTTTGAGTTACTCATTTATCTCAGCAGGTCCGCGGTCAGGGCGAGAGGCCGATTTTTAAAAATTTCAAAAATTGTCAAAAAACACCCACATTCTGTTGCATTTCCCATCTACAGTATGCAATGCATGAACAAGGGTAAAAATCGTTGTAAAGAATTATTACGATTTTTGGTTACTTTTTTGAGTACTCATTTTTACCAGCAGATCCGAGGTCAGGCCGAGAGGGCGTTTTTTGAGAATTTAAAAAATTCTCAAAAACACCCACATTCTGTTGCATTTCCTATCTAGATGTATGCAATGCATGAACAAGGGTAAAAACGCTGAAAAAATTATTACGATTTTTGGTTACTTTTTTGAGTTACTCATTTTTCCCAGCAGAACCGCAGTCAGGGCGAAAGGCCCGATTTTTTAAAATTTCAAAAATTGTCAAAAAAACACTCACATATGTTGCATTTCACATGTATGCAATGCATGAAACAAGGGTAAAAAACGCTGAAAAGAATTATTACGATTTTTTGGTTACTTTTTTGAGTTACTCATTTTACCAGCAGGTCTGAGGTCAGGCCGAGAGGCCGATTTTTTTAAATTTCAAAAACTGTCAGAAAACACCCACATTCTGTTGCATTTCCTATCTACATGTATGCAATGCATGAACAAGGGTAAAAAACGCTGAAAAGAATTATTATGATTTTTGGGTACATTTTTGCGTTACGATTTTCCCACGATCAGGGCTCATTTTTCAGTTTTCAGCAGGTCGCGGTCAGGGCGAAAGGACGATTTTTTAAAATTTCAAAAATTGTCCAAAACACCCACATTCTGTTGCATTTCCATCTACATGTATGCAATGCATGAACAAGGGTAAAAAAACGCTGAAAAGAAGTGTCAAAAAACACCTACATTCTGTTGCATTTCCCATCTACATGTATGCAATGCAGAACAAGGGTAAAAACGTTGAAAAAAATTACTACAATTTTGGTTACTTTTTTGAGTTACTCATTTTTCCCAGCAGAACCGCAGTGAAAGGCCGATTTTTTAAAATTTCAAAAATTGTCAAAAACACTCACATTCTGTTGCATTTCACATGTATGCAATGCATGAACAAGGGTAAAAACACTGAAAAGAATTATTACGATTTTGGTTACTTTGTGAGTTACTCATTTTACCAGCAGGTCTGCGGTCAGGCCGATATGCCGATTTTTTAAATTTCAAAACTGTCAGAAAACACCCACATTCTGTTGCATTTCCTATCTACATGTATGCAATGCATGAACAAGGTAAAAAACGCTGAAAAGAATTATACGATTTTTGGTTACTTTTTGAGTTACTCATTTTTCCCAGCAGGTCTGCGGGTCAGGCGAGAGGCCGAATTTTTGAAAAATTTCAACAACTGTCACAAAACACCTACATTCTGTTGCATTTCCCATCTACATGTATGCAATGCATAAACAAGGGTAAAAAACGTTGAAAAGAATTATAACGACTTTTGGGTACATTTTTGAGTACTGATTTCCCAACAGATCAGGGTCATTTTTCATTTTTCCAGCAGGTCCGCGGTCAGGGCGAGAGGACGATTTTTTAAAATTTCAAAAATTGTCCAAAAACACCCAATTCTGTTGCATTTCCTATCTACATGTATGCAATGCATGAACAAGGGTAAAAAACGCTGAAAGAATTATTACGATTTTTGTACTTTTTGAGTTACTATTTATCTCAGCAGATCCGAGGTCAGGCGAGAGGGCGTTTTTTTGAGAATTTAAAAAATTCTCAAAAAATACCCACATTCTGTTGCTTTCCTATCTACATGTATGCAATGCATGAACAAGGGTAAAAAACGCTGAAAAGAATTATTACGATTTTGGTTACTTTTTTGAGTTACTCATTTATCCCAGCAGGTCCGCGGTCAGGGCGAGAGGCGATTTTTAAAATTTCAAAAATGTCAAAAAACACCACATTCTGTTGCATTTCCATCTACATGTATGCAATGCATGAACAAGGGTAAAACGTTGAAAAGAATTATTACGATTTTTGGGGTACTTTTTTGAGTTACTCATTTTTACCAGCAGATCCGAGGTCAGGCCGAGAGGGCGTTTTTTTGAGAATTAAAAAATTGTCAAACAAAAACACCCACATTCTGTTGCATTTCCTATCTAGATGTATGCCAATGCATGAACAAGGGTTAAAAAACGCTGAAAAAAATTATTACGATTTTTGGTTACTTTTTGAGTTACTCATTTTTCCCAGCAGAACCGCAGTCAGGGGACGAAGGCGATTTTTTAAAATTTCAAAAATTGTCAAAAAACACTCACATTATGTTGCATTTCACATGTATGCATGCATGAACAAGGGTAAAAAACGCTGAAAAGAATTATTACGATTTTTGGTTACTTTTTTGAGTTACTCATTTTTACCAGCAGGTCTGAGGTCAGGACGAGAGGCCGATTTTTTTGAAAATTCAAAAAACTGTCAGAAAAACACCCACATTCTGTTGCATTTCCATCTACATGTATGCAATGCATGAACAAGGGTAAAAAACGCTGAAAAGAATTATTACGATTTTGGGTACATTTTTGCGTTACTGATTTTTCCCAACAGATCAGGGCTCATTTTTCAGTTTTCACAGCAGGTCCGCGGTCAGGGCGAAAGGACGATTTTTTAAAATTTCAAAAAACTTGTCCAAAAACACCCACATTCTGTTGCATTTCCTATCTACATGTATGCAATGCATGAACAAGGGTAAAAAACGCTGAAAAGAAGTGTCAACAAAAACACCACATTCTGTTGCATTTCCATCTACAGGTATGCAATGCATGAACAAGGGTAAAAAACGTGAAAAAAATTACTACGATTTTTGGTTACTTTTTTGAGTTACTCATTTTTCCCAGCAGAACCGCAGTGAAAGGCCGATTTTTAAAATTTCAAAAATTGTCAAAAACACCACATATGTTGCATTTCATCATGTATGCAATGCATGAACAAGGGTAAAAAACACTGAAAAGAATTATTACGATTTTTGGTTACTTTTGTGAGTTACTCATTTTACCAGCAGGTCGCGGTCAGGCCGAGATGCCGATTTTTTAAATTTCAAAAACTGTCAAAAACACCACATCTGTTGCATTTCCTATCTACATGTATGCAATGCATGAACAAGGGTAAAAAACGCTGAAAAGAATTATTACGATTTTGGTACTTTTTTGAGTTACTCATTTTTCCCAGCAGGTCTGCGGGTCAGGGCGAGAGCCGAATTTTTGAAAATTTCAAAACTGTCACAAAACACCTACATTCTGTTGCATTTCCATCTACATGTATGCAATGCATAAACAAGGGTAAAAAACGTTGAAAAGAATTATAACGACTTTTGGGTACATTTTGAGTTACTGATTTTCCCAACAGATCAGGGCTCATTTTTCATTTTTCCCAGCAGGTCCGCGGTCAGGGCGAGAGGCCGATTTTTAAAAATTTCAAAAATGTCCAAAAAACACCCACATTCTGTGCATTTCCTATCTACATGTATGCAATGCATGAACAGGGTAAAAAACGTGAAAAGAATATTACGATTTTTGTTACTTTTTTGAGTTACTCATTTATCCCAGCAGATCCGAGGTCAGGTCCGACGAGGGCGATTTTTTTGAAATTTCAAAAATCTCAAAAACACCACATTCTGTGCATTCCTATCTAGATGTATGCAATGCATGAACAAGGGTAAAAAAACGCTGAAAAGAATTATTACGATTTTGGTTACTTTTTTGAGTTACTCATTTTTCCCAGCAACGCAGTCAGGGCGAGAGGCCGATTTTTTAAAATTTCAAAAAATGTCAAAAAACACACACATCTGTTGCATTTCACATCTACATGATGCAATGCATGAACAAGGGTAAAAACGCTGAAAAGAATTATTATCGATTTTTGTTACTTTTTTGAGTTACTCATTTTTACCAGCAGATCGCGATGTCAGGCCGAGAGGCCGATTTTTTTAAATTTCAAAAACTGTCAGAAAAACACCCACATTCTGTTGCATTCCTATCTAATGTATGCAATGCATGAACAAGGGTAAAAAACGCTGAAAAGAATTATATACGATTTTTGTTACTTTTTGAGTTACTCATTTTATCCAGCAGGTCCGCGGTCAGGGCGAGAGGCGATTTTTTAAAATTTCAAAAATGTCAAAAAACACACACATTCTGTGCATTTCCTACATGTATGCAATGCATGAACAAGGGTAAAAAACGCTGAAAAGAATTATTAGAGTTTTTGGTACTTTTTTGAGTTACTCATTTTTTCCAGCAGGTCCGCGGTCAGGGCGAGAGGCCGATTTTTAAAAATTTCAAAAATTGTCAAAAAACACCCACATTCTGTTGCATTTCCATCTACATGTATGCAATGCATGAAACAAGGGTAACACGTTGAAAAGAATTATTACGATTTTTGGGTACATTTTTGCTCACAAACTTTACATTTTACCAGCAGATCCGCGTCAGGCGAGAGGCGATTTTTAAAATTAAAAATGTCAAAAAAACCCACATTCTGTGCATTTCCTATCTACTGTATGCAATGCATGAACAAGGGTAAAAAACGTGAAAGAATTATTACGATTTTGGTTACTTTTTGAGTTCTCATTTATCTCAGCATGTCCGCGGTCAGGGCGAGAGGCGATTTTTTTAATTTCAAAAATGTCTCAAAAACACCCATTCTGTTGCATTTCCGATCTAGATGTTGCATGACATGAACAAGGGTAAAAACGCTGATAAGAATATTACGATTTTTGGTACTTTTTGAGTTACTAATTTTTCCAGCGTCCCGGTCAGGGCGAGGGCCGAATTGTGAAAATTTAAAAAGTGTCAAAAAACACCTACATTCTGTTGCATTTCCATGTAATGTATGCAATGCTATGAACAAGGGTAACACGTCTGAAAGAATATTGACGATTTTTGGTACTTGTTTGATGTACTCATTTTACCAGCAGGTCTGCGGTCAGGCGAGAGAGCGATTTTTTCTAAATTCAAAAACTGTCAGAAAACACCCACATTTGTTGCATTTCTTCTACATGTATGCAATGCATGAACAAGGGTAAAAACGCTGAAAAGAATTATTACGATTTTTGGTTACTTTTTTGAGTTACTCATTTATCCCAGCAGGTCCGCGTCAGGGCGAAAGGCGATGTTTTTAAATTTCAAAAAGTGTCCAAAACACCCACATTCTGTTGCATTTCCTATCTAATGTATGCAATGCATGAACAAGGGTAAAAACGTCTGAAAAAAATACTACGATTTTGGTTACTTTTTTGAGTTACTATTTTTCCAGCAGATCCGCGGTCAGGAAAGGCCGATTTTTTAAAATTTAAAAAGTGTCAAAAAACCTACATTATGTTGCCATTTCACATGTATGCAATGCATGAAAAGGACGCTGAAAGAATTATTACGATTTTGGTTACTTTGTTGAGTTACTCATTTTTACCAGCAGTCTGCGGTCGGCGAGTAGGCACGATTTTTGTTAAATTTCAAAAACTGTCAGAAAACACCCACATTCTGTTGCATTTCTATCTACATGTAGGCAATGCATGAACAAGGTAAAAAACGCTGAAAAGATTATTACGATTTTTGGTTACTTTTTGAGTTACTCATTTTCCCAGCAGGTCTGCGGTCAGGGCGACGAGGCCGAATTTTTGAAAATCAAAAACTGTCAAAAACACCTACATTCTGTTGCATTTCCCATCTACATGTATGCAATGCATGAACAAGGTACAAAACGTGAAAAGAATTCTACGATTTTTGGTACGTTTTTGAGGTACTCATTTTACCAGCAGGTCGCGCGGTCGGCGAGAGGCCGCTGTAAATTCAAAAACTGTCACACACACACCACATTATGTGCATTTCTCTCTACAGTATGGCATGCATGACCAAGGGTAGAAAAACAGTTGAAAAGACTATATCTACGATTTCGTGTTTACTTTTGGTTGAGTACTCATTTTCACAGATCAGGGCTCCTTTGTTCATTTTTCCCCAGCATGTCCGCGGTCAGGCGAGAGGCCACTTTGTAACAATTTCAAAACTGTCAAAAAACACCACATTCTGTTGCGGAATTTCACCACTACATGTATGCAATGCCCATGACCAGGGTAAACAAACGCTGAAACAGAAGTACTACGATTTTTGGTTACTTTTTTGAGTTTCCTCATGTTTCCCCAGCAATCGCGGTCAGGCGCGAGAGCCGATTTTTTAAATTTCAAAAACTGTCACACGTGTTTCACATGTATCTGGCCGCACATTCGTGATTCTATCTACATGTATGCAAGGCATGAACAGGGTAAAGAACGCTGAAAACGATGATTACTGATTTTGTGTTGTTACTCGATTTTGCGATATCAGTGTTTATCTACCAGCAGCTCGCAGGTCAGGCGAGAGGCGATTTTTAGTCAAAAGCGTCGTCAAAAACACCCACATTCTGTGCATTTCCCATCTACATGTATGACAAGCTATGACAAGGTTATCGTTGTAGATTACTTACGATTTTGTGTTACTTTTTTGAGTACTCATCTTTTTCACCAGCAGATCCGCGAGGGTCAGGCCGAGAGAGCGCGATGTTTTGAGAATTTCAGAACAGTTCAAAAAACTACCACATTCTGTTGCATATTGCACTATCTATGCATGGATGCCAATGCCAAGCACAACGGGTACGTGAACAAGAATACTAACGTTTTTGGTACTTTTTTGATGTTACTCATATTCCAGCGGTCAGCGTCAGGCGAGAGGCGCATTTTTGAAAATTCAAAAAAGTGTCAAACAAAACTACATTCTGTGTGCATGTCTATCTACGTGATGCAATGCATGAACAAGTGTAAGAAAACGCTGAAAGACTTATTAAGATGTTGGGTATTTTTGAGGTATGATGTTTCCCAAACAGATCAGGGGCTCATTTTTCATTTTCCAGCCGGGTCCGCGGTGGTCAGGCGAGAGGCGATTTTTAAAATTGCAAAGTGGTCCAAAAACACCCACATTCGGTTGCTTTCCCATCTACATGACTGCAATGCATGAACACCGGGTAAAAAACGCTGAAAAGAATTATAACGCTTTTTGGTACTTTTTGTTTGAGTTACTCATATACGCAGCAGGTCCGCGGGGTCAGGCGAGAGTGACGCGATTTTTTGTAGAGTTCAAAAATGCTCCAAAACATACCCACATTCTGTTGTCAGCATTTCGATCTACATGAGTGCAATGCATGAACAAGGGTAAAAACGCTGAAAAGAATTATTACGATTTTTGGTTACTTTTTTGAGTTACTCATTTTTCCAGCAGGTCCGCGTCAGGGCGAGAGGCCGATTTTTGAAAATTTCAAAAATTGTCAAAAACACCCACATTCTGTTGCATTTCCCACTACATGTATGCAATGCATGAACAAGGAACAGCGTGTGAAAGAATAGTAGGATTTTTGGGTACATGTTTGAGTTACTTATGCTTTTCCCAACAGATCAGGGCCATTTTTCCTTTTTCCCAGCAGTCCTCGGCGTCAGGGCGAGAGGGCGATGTTTTCAAATATTCAAGATTAGGCCAAAAACACCCCCATGCTGTTGGCTGTCCGATCTACCTGTATGCCAAGGCATGAACAAGGTAACAAAACGACTGGAAAAGAAAATACTATAGTTTGTTGTTACTTTTTTGAGTTACTCATTTTTCCCAACGCTCAGTCTAATTTTTCATGTTTTCCAGCAGTCCGCGGTCAGGCGAAAGGACGATTTTTCTAATTTCAAACAATTGTCCAAAAACCCCACAATCGGTGCATTTCCTAGCTACATGTATGCATGCATGACAAGGTACAAAAAACGCTGAAAAGAAGTTTATTACGATTTTTGGTTACTGTTTTGAGTTACTCATTTAATCCCAGCAGGTCCGCGGTCAGGCGATGAGTCCGATTTTTGAAACAAATTTCACAAAGTGATCAAAAACACTACATTCTGTTGCAGTTCATATACATGTATGCAATGCTGACCCCAAAAAAGGTAAAAAACGCTGAAAAGCATTCATACAGTTTTGGTTACTTTTTTGAGTTACTCATTTTTACCAGCATGCCTGCGGTCAGCCGAGAGCCGACTTTTTTAAATGTCAAACCAAACTGTCAGAAACACACCACATCTGTTGCATTATCCTATCAACAGTTGCCAATGCATGACAGGTAAAAACGCGGAAAAGAATTATTCGATTTTTTGGTACTTTTTTGGTTACTCATTTTTCCCACAGGTCCGCGGTCAGGGCGAGAGGCGATGTTGAAAATTTCAAAAATGTCCAAAACACCACATCGTTGCATTTCCATTCTACATGTATGCAATGCATGAACAAGGGTAAAAAACGCTGAAAGAATTATAACGATTTTTGGTTACTTTTTGAGTACTCATTTTTCCAGCAGGTCCGCGGTCAGGGCGAAAGGCCGATTTTGTTAAATTTCAAAATGTCAAAAAACACTCACATCGTTGCATTTCCTATCTACATGTATGCAATGCATGAACAAGGGTAAAAATCGTTGATAAAAATATATTACTAGTTTTGGTTACTTTTTTGAGTACTCATTTTCCCAGCAGATCAGGGTCAGTTTGTCTTTTTCCACAGGTCCGCGGTCAGGGCGGCTATTTTTTAAATTTCAAAAACTGTCAAAAACACCCCATTCTGTTGCATTTCCTATCTACATGTATGCTGCATGAACAAGGGTAAAAACGCTGAAAAATTATTACGATTTTGGTTACTTTTTGAGTTACTCATTTTCCAGCAGATCGCGGTCAGGCGAGAGGCGTTTTTAAAATTTCCAAATTGTCAAAAACACCCACATTCTGGTGCATTTTTCCATCTACATGTATGCATGCATGAACAGGGTAAAAACGCTGAAAGAATATACGATTTTGTTACTTTTTGAGTTACTCATTTCTCACCAGCAGTCCGCGGTCAGGCGAGAGGCGATTTTTAAAATTTCAAACAACTTGGCGAAAACACACACATTCTGTGCATTGCCACTCTACATGTATGCAATGGCATGAACAGGGTAAAAATCGACGCAGAGAATATTCCGATTTTTTGGGACGATTTTGGTTACGATTATTTCCAACAGATCGGGGATCATTGCTCATTTATCTCAGCAGTCCGCGTCAGGGCGAGAGGACGATTTTTAAAATTCAAACCTGTCAAACAAAACGCCCACATGCTGTGCATTCCCATCTACCTGTATGCAATGCATGAACAAGGGAAAAACACGTTGAAAGAATTATTACGACTGTGTTACTTTTTTGAGTTACTCATTTTACCAGCAGATCCGCGAGTCAGGCGAGAGGGCTTTTTGAGAATTTCAAAAAATTTCAAAAAACACCATATGTTGCATTTCACATGTATGCAATGCATGAACAAGGGTAAAAACGTTGAAAAAATACTACGATTTTGGTTACTTTTTGAGTTACTCATTTATTCAGCAGGTCGCGGTCACGGCGAGAGGACGATTTTCAAAATTTCAAAAATGTCAAAAAACACCCACATTCTGTTGCATTTCCATCTACATGTATGCATGCATACAAGGGTAAAATCGAAGAAAAGAATTATTACGATTTTTGGGTACTTTTTGAGTTACTCATTTTTTCCCAACAGATCAGGGCTCATTTTCATTTTTCCCAGCAGGTCCGCGGTCAGGGCAAAGGACGATTTTTTAAATTTTAAAATTGTCCAAAAACACTCCCACATACTGTGTCATTTCCTATCTACATGTATGCACATGCTGAGAACAAGGGTAAAAACGCTGAAAAGAATTATTACGATTTTGGTTACTTTTTTGAGTTACTCAATTTTAACTCAGCAGGTCCGCGGTCAGGCGAGAGGGCCCGATTTTTAAAAATTTCAAAAATTGTCAAAAACACCCACATCTGTTGCATTCCATCTACATGTATGCAATGCATGAACAAGGTAAAATCGAAGAAAATAATATTACGATTTTTGGGTACTTTTTTGAGTTACTATTTTTCCAACAGATATGGCTCATTTTGTCATTTGTCCCCAGCGGTCCGCGGTCAGGGCAGAGGACGATTTTTAAATTTTAAACATTGTCCAGAAACACCCACATCTGTTGCATTTCACTATCACATGTATGCAATGCATGAACAAGGGTAAAAAACGCTGAAAAAATGATTACGTTTTTGGTTACTTTTTTGAGTTACTCATTTGTCCAGCAGGTCCGCAGCGTCAGGGCGAGAGGCCGATTTTTAAAATTTCAAAATGTCAAAAAACACCAACATTCTGTTGCATTTCCATCTACATGTAGCAATGCATGAACAGGGTAAAAACGTGAAAAGATTATTACGATTTTGGTACTTTTTTGAGTTACTCATTTTCCCAGTCAGTCTCGCGGTCACGCGCGAGAGGCGATTTTTGAAAGTTTAAAATGTGTCAAAACACCACATTCTGTTGCATTTCCATCTACATGTATGCAATGCATGAACAAGGTAAAAACGAAAAAAGAATTATTACGATTTTTGGTACTTTTTTGAGTTACTCATTTTTCCAAAAGATCAGGCTCATTTTTTCATTCCAGCAGGTCCGCGGTCGGGCAAGAGGACGATTTTTTAATTTTAAAAATGTCCAGAAACACCCACATTCTGTGCATTTCCTATCATGTTGCAATGCAGGAACAAGGGTAAAAACGCTGAAAAGATTATTACGATTTTTGGGTACTTTTTGAGTTACCATTTACTCAGCAGGTCCGCGGTCAGGCGAGAGCCGATTTAACAATTTTCAAAAATGTCAAAAAACACCACATTTTGTTGCATTTCCCATCTACTGTATGCAATGCATGAACAAGGGTCAATTAAAATCGTTGTAAAGAATACTACGATTTTTGGTTCCTTTCTGAGTTACTCATCTTTACAGCAGGCTCGCAGTCAGGGCGAGAGGCCTATTTTGTAAAATTTCAAAAAACGTCAAAAAACACCAAAATTCTGTTGCATTCCATCTACATGTATGCAATGCATGAACAAGGGTAAAAAAACCGTTGACTACTATGATTTTTGGTTACTTTTTGAGATATCATTTTTCCAACAGATCAGGGCTCATTTTTCATTTTCCCAGCCGGTCGCGCGTCAGGGCGAGAGGACGATTTTTAAATTTCAAAGATTGTCCAAAAACACCCACATCTGTTGCCTTCCTATCTACATGTATGCATGCATGAACAAGGGTTAAAAAACGCTGAAAAGAATATTACGATTTTGGTTACTTTTTTGAGTTACTCATTTTTCCCAGCAGGTCCGCGGTCAGGGCGAGAGGCGAATTTTGAAAATTTAAAAAGTGTCAAAAAACACCTACATTCTGTTGCATTCCCATCTACATGTATGCAATGCATGAACAAGGGTAAAAACGTTGAAAAGAATTATGCGATTTTTGGGTATTTTTTGAGTTACTAATTTTCCCAACAGATCAGGGCTCATTTTTCATTTTTTACAGCAGGTCCGCGGTCAGGGCGAGAGGCCGAATTTTTGAAAATTTAAAAAAGTGTCAAAAAACACCTACATTATGTTGCATTTCCGATCTACATGTATGCAATGCATGAAACAAGGGTAAAAATCGTGAAAAGAATTATTACGATTTTGGTTACTTTTTTGAGTTACCCATTTTTACCAGCAGGTCTGCGGTCAGGGCGAAAGGACGATTTTTTAAAATTTCAAAAATTGTCCAAAAACACCCACATTCTGTTGCATTTCCTATCCTAACACTGAAAAGAATTATTACGAGTTTTGGTTACTTTTTTGAGTTACTCATTTTACCAGCAGATCCGCGATCAGGCCGAGAGGGCGTTTTTTTGAGAATTTAAAAAATTCTCAAAAAACACTCACATTATGTTGCATTTCACATGTATGCAATGCATGAACAAGGGTAAAAAACGCTGAAAAGAATAATTACGATTTTTGGGTACATTTTTGAGTTACTGATTTTTCCCAACAGATCAGGCTCATTTTCATTTTTCCCAGCAGGTCCGCGGTCAGGGCGAAAGGACGATTTTTTAAATTTCAAAAATTGTCCAAAAACACCCACATTCTGTTGCATTTCCTATCTACATGTATGCAATGCATGAACAAGGGTAAAAAACACTGAAAGAATTATTACGATTTTTGGTTACTTTTTGAGTTACTCATTTTACCAGCAGATCCGCGATCAGGCCGAGAGGGCGTTTTTTTGAGAATTTAAAAAATTCTCAAAAAACACTCACATTATGTGCATTTCACATGTATGCAATGCATGAACAAGGGTAAAAAACGTTGAAAAAAATTACTACGATTTTTGGTTACTTTTTTGAGTTACTCATTTATCTCAGCAGGTCTGCGGTCACGGCGAGAGGCCAATTTTTAAAAATTTCAAAAATTGTCAAAAAACACCCACATTCTGTTGCATTTCCTATCTACATGTATGCAATGCATGAACAAGGGTAAAAAACGCTGAAAAGAATTATTACGATTTTTGGTTACTTTTTGAGTTACTCATTTTTCCCAGCGGTCAGGGCAAGAGGCAGAATTTTTGAAAATTTAAAAAAGTGTAAAAAAAACCTACATTCTGTTGCATTTCCCATCTACATGTATGCAATGCATGAACAAGGGTAAAAACGTTGAAAAAATTACTATGATTTTTGGTTACTTGTTTGAGTTACTCATTTTTCCCAGCAGATCCGCGGTCAGGGCGAAAGGCCGATTTTTAAAATTTCAAAAATTGTCAAAAAACACTCACATTATGTTGCATTTCACATGTATGCAATGCATGAACAAAGGTAAAAAGACGCTGAAAAGAATTATTATGATTTTTGGGTACTTTTTTGCGTTACTGATTTTTCCCAACAGATCAGGGCTCATTTTTCATTTTTCCCAGCAGGTCCGCGGTCAGGGCGAAAGGACGATTTTTTAAAATTTCAAAAATTGTCCAAAAACACCCACATTCTGTTGCATTTCCTATCTACATGTATGCAATGCATGAACAAGGGTAAAAAACGTTGAAAAAAAATTACTACGATTTTGGTTACTTTTTTGAGTTACTCATTTATCTCAGCAGGTCCGCGGTCACGGCGAGAGGCCGATTTTAAAAATTTCAAAAATTGTCAAAAACACCCACATTCTGTTGCATTTCCCATCTACATGTATGCAATGCATGAACAAGGGTAAAAATCGAAGAAAAGAATTATTACGATTTGTGGGTACTTTTTTGAGTTACTCATTTTTCCCAACAGATCAGGGCTCATTTTTCATTTTTCCCAGCATGTTCGCGGTCAGGGCAAGAGGACGATTTTTTTAAATTTTAAAAATTGTCCAAAAACAACCACATTCTGTTGCATTCCTATCTACATGTATGCAATGCATGAACAAGGGTAAAAACGCTGAAAAGAATTATTACGATTTTGGTTACTTTTTTGAGTTACTCATCTTTACCAGCAGGTCCGCAGTCAGGGCAAAAGGACGATTTTTTTAAATTTCAAAATTGTCCAAAAACACCCACATTCTATTGCATTTCCTATCTACATGTATGCAATGCATGAACAAGGGTAAAAAACGTTGAAAAAAATTACTATGATTTTTGGTTACTTTTTTGAGTTACTCATTTTTCCCAACAGATCAGGGCTCATTTTTCATTTTTCCCAGCAGGTCCGCGGTCAGGGCAAAAGGACGATTTTTTTAAATTTCAAAAATTGTCCAAAAACACCCACATTCTGTTGCATTTCCTATCTACATGTATGCAATGCATGAACAAGGGTAAAAAAATTACTATGATTTTTGGTTACTTTTTTGAGTTACTCATTTTTCCCAGCAGATCCGCGGTCAGGGCGAAAGGCCGATTTTTTAAAATTTCAAAAATTGTCAAAAAAAACTCACATTATGTTGCATTTCACATGTATGCAATGCATGAACAAGGTTAAAAAAAGCTGAAAAGAATTATTACGATTTTTGGTTACTTTTTTGAGTTACTCATTTATCTCAGCAGGTCCGCGGTCAGGGCGAGAGGCCGATTTTTAAAAATTTCAAAAATTGTCAAAAAACACTCACATTCTGTTGCATTTCCCATCTACATGTATGCAATGCATGAACAAGGGTAAAAATCGAAGAAAAGAATTATTACGATTTTTGGGGTACGTTTTTGCGTTACTGATTCTTCCCAACAGATCAGGCTCATTTTTCATTTTTCCCAGCAGGTCCGCGGTCAGGGCGAAAGGACGATTTTTTAAAATTTCAAAAATTGTCCAAAACACCCACATTCTGTTGCATTTCCTATCTACATGTATGCAATGCATGAACAAGGGTAAAAAACACTGAAAAGAATTATTACGATTTTTGGTTACTTTTTTGAGTTACTCATTTTTACCAGCAGATCCGCGATCAGGCCGAGAGGGCGTTTTTTTGAGAATTTAAAAAATTCTCAAAAAACACTCACATTATGTTGCATTTCACATGTATGCAATGCATGAACAAGGGTAAAAAACGTTGAAAAAAATTACTACGATTTTTGGTTACTTTTTTGAGTTACTCATTTATCTCAGCAGGTCTGCGGTCACGGCGAGAGGCCGATTTTTAAAAATTTCAAAAATTGTCAAAAAACACCCACATTCTGTTGCATTTCCCATCTACATGTATGCAATGCATAAACAAGGGTAAAAACGTTGAAAAGAATTATTACGATTTTGGGTACATTTTTAAGTTACTGATTTTTCCCAACAGATCAGGGCTCATTTTTCATTTTTCCCAGCAGGTCCGCGGTCAGGGCGAAAGGACGATTATTTTAAATTTCAAAAATTGTCCAAAAACACCCACATTCTGTTGCATTTCCTATCTACATGTATGCAATGCATGAACAAGGGTAAAAAACGCTGAAAAGAATTATTACGATTTTTGGTTACTTTTTTGAGTTACTCATTTTTACCAGCAGGTCCGCAGTCAGGGCGAGAGGCCTATTTTGTAAAATTTCAAAAACTGTCAAAAAACACCAAAATTCTTTGCATTTCCCATCTACATGTATGCAATGCATGAACAAGGGTAAAAAACGCTGAAAAGAATTACTACGATTTTGGATACTTTTTTGAGTACTCATTTATCTCAGCAGGTCCGCGGTCACGGCGAGAGGCCGATTTTTAAAAATTTCAAAAATTGTCAAAAAACACCCACATTCTGTTGCATTTCCCATCTACATGTATGCAATGCATGAACAAGGGTAAAATTCGAAGAAAATAATTATTACGATTTTTGGGTACTTTTTGAGTTACTCATTTTTCCCAACAGATCAGGGCTCATTTTTCATTTTTCCCAGCAGGTCCGCGGTCAGGGCAAGAGGACGATTTTTTTAAATTTTAAAATTTGTCCAGAAACACTCACATTATGTTGCATTTCACATGTATGCAATGCATGAACAAGGGTAAAAAACGCTGAAAAGAATTATTACGATTTTTGGTTACTTTTTTGAGTTACTCATTTATCTCAGCAGGTCCGCGGTCAGGGCGAGAGGCCGATTTTTAAAAATTTCAAAAATTGTCAAAAAACACCCACATTCTGTTGCATTTCCCATCTACATGTATGCAATGCATGAACAAGGGTAAAATTCGAAGAAAATAATTATTACGATTTTTGGGTACTTTTTTGAGTTACTCATTTTTCCCAACAGATCAGGGCTCATTTTTCATTTTTCCCAGCAGGTCCGCGGTCAGGGTAAGAGGACGATTTTTTTAAATTTTAAAAATTGTCCAGAAACACCCACATTCTGTTGCATTTCCTATCTACATGTATGCAATGCATGAACAAGGGTTAAAAAACGCTGAAAAGAATTATTACGATTTTTGGTTACTTTTTTGAGTTACTCATTCTTACCAGCAGGTCCGCAGTCAGGGCGAGAGGCCTATTTTGTAAAATTTCAAAAACTGTCAAAAAACACCAAATTCTGTTGCATTTCCCATCTACATGTATGCAATGCATGAACAAGGGTAAAAACGCTGAAAAGAATTACTACGATTTTTGGTTACTTTTTGAGTTACTCATTTATCTCAGCAGGTCCGCGGTCACGGCGAGAGGCCGATTTTTAAAAATTTCAAAATTGTCAAAAAACACCCCACATTATGTTGCATTTCCCATCTACATGTATGCAATGCATGAACAAGGGTAAAAATCGAAGAAAAGAATTATTACGATTTTTGGGTACTTTTTTGAGTTACTCATTTTTCCCAAAAGATCAGGGCTCATTTTTCATTTTTCCCAGCAGGTCCGCGGTCAGGGCAAGAGGACGATTTTTTTAAATTTTAAAAATTGTCCAGAAACACCCACATTCTGTTGCATTTCCTATCTACATGTATGCAATGCATGAACAAGGGTAAAAAACGCTGAAAAGAATTATTACGATTTTTGGGTACTTTTTTGAGTTACTCATTTATCTCAGCAGGTCCGCGGTCAGGGCGAGAGGCCGATTTTTAAAAATTTAAAAAATTGTCAAAAAACACCCACATTTTGTTGCATTTCCCATCTACATGTATGCAATGCATGAACAAGGGTAAAAATCGTTGTAAAGAATTACTACGATTTTCGGTTACTTTTTTGAGTTACTCATTTATCTCAGCAGGTCCGCGGTCAGGGCGAGAGGCCGATTTTTAAAAATTTAAAAAATTGTCAAAAAACACCCACATTTTGTTGCATTTCCCATCTACATGTATGCAATGCATGAACAAGGGTAAAAATCGTTGTAAAGAATTATTACGATTTTTGGTTACTTTTTTGAGTTACTCATTTTTACCAGCAGAGCCGCGGTCAGGCCGAGAGGGCGTTTTTTTGAGAATTTAAAAAATTCTCAAAAAACACTCACATTATGTTGCATTTCACATGTATGCAATGCATGAACAAGGGTAAAAAACGTTGAAAAAAATTACTACGATTTTTGGTTACTTTTTTGAGTTACTCATTTATCTCAGCAGATCAGGGCTCATTTTTCATTTTTCCCAGCAGGTCCGCGGTCAGGGCAAGGGGACGATTTTTTTAAATTTCAAAAATTGTCAAAAAACACCCACATTCTGTTGCATTTCACATCTACATGTATGCAATGCATGAACAAGGGTAAAAATCGAAGAAAAGAATTATTACGATTTTTGGGTACTTTTTTGAGTTACTCATTTTTCCCAACAGATCAGGGCTCATTTTTCATTTTTCCCAGCAGGTCCGCGGTCAGGGCAAGGGGACGATTTTTTTAAATTTTAAAAATTGTCCAAAAACACCCACATTCTGTTGCATTTCCTATCTACATGTATGCAATGCATGAACAAGGGTAAAAAACGCTGAAAAGAATTATTACGATTTTTGGTTACTTTTTTGAGTTACTCATCTTTACCAGCAGGTCCTCAGTCAAGGCGAGAGGCCTATTTTGTAAAATTTCAAAAACTGTCCAAAAACACCAAAATTCTGTTGCATTTCCATCTACATCTATGCAATGTATGAACAAGGGTAAAATCGTTGAAAAGAATTATTATGATTTTTGGTTACTTTTTTGAGTTACTCATTTATCTCAGCAGGTCCGCGGTCAGGGCGAGAGGCCGATTTTTAAAAATTTCAAAAATTGTCAAAAAACACTCCGATTATGTTGCATTTCACATGTATGCAATGCATGAACAAGGGTAAAAAACGCTGAAAAGAATTATTATGATTTTTGGTTACTTTTTTGAGTTACTCATTTTTACCAGCAGGTCCGCGGTCAGTGCGAAAGGACGATTTTTTAAAATTTCAAAAATTGTCCGAAAACAACCACATTCTGTTGCATTTCCTATCTACATGTATGCAATGCATGAACAAGGGTAAAAAACGCTGAAAAGATTTATTATGATTTTTGGGTACATTTTTGCGTTACTGACTTTACCCAACAGATCAGGGCTCATTTTTCATTTTTCCCAGCAGGTCCGCAGTCAGGGCGAGAGGACGATTTTTTAAAATTTCAAAAATTGTCCAAAAACACCCACATTCTGTTTCATTTCCTATCTACATGCATGCAATGCATGAACAAGGGTAAAAAACGCTGAAAAGAATAATTACGATTTTGGTTACTTTTTTGAGTTACTCATTTATCTCAGCAGGTCCGCGGTCAGGGCGAGAGGCCGATTTTTAAAAATTTCAAAAAATTGTCAAATAACACCCACATTCTGTTGCATTTCCCATCTACATGTATGCAATGCATGAACAAGGGTAAAAATCGTTGTAAAGAATTATTACGATTTTGGTTACTTTTTTGAGTTACTCATTTTTACCAGCAGATCCGCGGTCAGGCAGAGAGAAAGTTTTTTTGAGAATTTAAAAAATTCTCAAAAAACACACACATTCTGTTGCATTTCCTATCTAGATGTATGCAATGCATGAACAAGGCTAAAAAAAACTGAAAAGAATTATTACGATTTTTGGTTACTATTTTGAGTTACTCATTTTTCCCAGCAGGTCTGCGGTCAGGGCGAGAGGCCGAATTTTTGAAAATTTAAAAAAGTGTCAAAAAACACCTACATTCTGTTGCATTTCCCATCTACATGTATGCAATGCATGAACAAGGGTAAAAAACGTTGAAAAAAATTACTACGATTTTTGGTTACTTTTTTGAGTTACTCATTTATCTCAGCTGGTCCGCGGTCACGGCGAGAGGCCGATTTTTAAAAATTTCAAAAATTGTCAAAAAACACCCACATTCTGTTGCATTTCCTATCTACATGTATGCAATGCATGAACAAGGGTAAAAAACGCTGAAAAGAATTATTATGATTTTTGGTTACTTTTTTGAGTTACTCATTTTCACCAGCAGGTCCGCAGTCAGGGCGAGAGGCAAATTTTGTAAAATTTCAAAAACTGTCAAAAAACTCCAAAATTCTGTTGCATTTCCCATCTACATCTATGCAATGCATGAACAAGGGTAAAAATCGTTGAAAAGAAATAGTATGATTTTTGGGTACATTTTTGAGTTACTGATATTTCCCAACAGATCAGGGATCATTTTTCATTTTTCCCAGCAGGTCCGCGGTCAGGGAGAAAGGACGATTTTTTTAAATTTCAAAAATTGTCCAAAAACACCCACATTCTGTTGCATTTCCTATCTACATGTATGCAATGCATGAACAAGGGTAAAAAACGTTGAAAAAAATTACTATGATTTTTGGTTACTTTTTTGAGTTACTAATTTTTCCCAGCAGGTCTGCGGTCAGGCCGAGAGGCCGATTTTTTTAAATTTCAAAAGCTGTCAGAAAACACCCACACTCTGTTGCATTTCCTATCTAGATGTATGCAATGCATGAACAAGGGTAAAAAACGCTGAAAAGAATTATTACGATTTGTGGTTACTTTTTTGAGTTACTCATTTTTACCAGCAGATCCGAGGTCAGGCCGAGAGGGAGTTTTTTTGAGAATTTAAAAAATTCTCAAAAAACACCCACATTCTGTTGCATTTCCTATCTAGATGTATGCAATGCATGAACAAGGGTAAAAAACGCTGAAAAGAATTATTACGATTTTCGGTTACTTTTTTGAGTTACTCATTTTTCCCAGCAGAACCGCAGTCAGGGCGAAAGGCAGATTTTTTAAAATTTCAAAAATTGTCAAAAAACACTCACATTATGTTGCATTTCACATGTATGCAATGCATAAACAAGGGTAAAAAACGCTGAAAAGAAATATTACGATTTTTGGTTACTTTTTTGAGTTACCCATTTTACCAGCAGCTCTGCGGTCAGGCCGATAGGCCGATTTTTTTAAATTTCAAAAACTGTCCGAAAACACCCACATTCTGTTGCATTTCCTATCTACATGTATGCAATGCATGAACAAGGGTAAAAAACGTTGAAAAAAATTACTACGATTTTTGGTTACTTTTTTGAGTTACTCATTTTTACCAGCAGGTCTGCGGTCAGGCCGAGAGGCCGATTTTTAAAAAATTCAAAAATTGTCAAAAAACACCCACATTCTGTTGCATTTCCCATCTACATGTATGCAATGCATGAACAAGGGTAAAAAACGCTGAAAAGAATTATCACGATTTTTGGTTACTTTTTTGAGTTACTCATTTACCTCAGCAGATCCGAGGTCAAGCCGAGGGGGCGTTTTTTTGAGAATTTAAAAAATTCTCAAAAAACACCCACATTCTGTTGCATTTCCTATCTAGATGTATGCAATGCATGAACAAGGCTAAAAAAAACTGAAAAGAATTATTATGATTTTGGTTACTATTTTGAGTTACTCATTTTTCCCAGCAGGTCTGCGGTCAGGGCGAGAGGCCGAATTTTTGAAAATTTAAAAAAGTGTCAAAAAAAACCTACATTCTGTTGCATTTCCCATCTACATGTATGCAATGCATGAACAAGGGTAAAAAACGTTGAAAAAAATTACTACGATTTTTGGTTACTTTTTTGAGTTACTCATTTATCTCAGCTGGTCCGCGGTCACGGCGAGAGGCCGATTTTTAAATATTTCAAAAATTGTCAAAAAACACCCACATTCTGTTGCATTTCCTATCTAGATGTATGCAATGCATGAACAAGGCTAAAAAAAACTGAAAAGAATTATTACGATTTTTGGTTACTATTTTGAGTTACTCATTTTTCCCAGCAGGTCTGCGGTCAGGGCGAGAGGCCGAATTTTTGAAAATTTAAAAAAGTGTCAAAAAAAACCTACATTCTGTTGCATTTCCCATCTACATGTATGCAATGCATGAACAAGGGTAAAAAACGTTGAAAAAAATTACTACGATTTTTGGTTACTTTTTTGAGTTACTCATTTATCTCAGCTGGTCCGCGGTCACGGCGAGAGGCCGATTTTTAAAAATTTCAAAAATTGTCAAAAAACACCCACATTCTGTTGCATTTCCTATCTACATGTATGCAATGCATGAACAAGGGTAAAAAACGCTGAAAAGAATTATTATGATTTTTGGTTACTTTTTTGAGTTACTCATTTTTACCAGCAGGTCTGCGGTCAGGCCGAGAGGCCGATTTTTTTAAATTTCAAAAACTGTCAGAAAACACCCACATTCTGTTGCATTTCCTATCTACATGTATGCAATGCATGAACAAGGGTAAAAAACGCTGAAAAGAATTATTACGATTTTTGGTTACTTTTTTGAGTTACTCATTTTTACCAGCAGGTCCGCAGTCAGGGCGAGAGGCCTATTTTGTAAAATTTCAAAAACTGTCAAAAAACACCAAAATTCTGTTGCATTTCCCATCTACATGTATGCAATGCATGAACAAGGGTAAAAAACGCTGGAAAGAATTACTACGATTTTTGGTTACTTTTTTGAGTTACTCATTTATCTCAGCAGGTCCGCGGTCACGGCGAGAGGCCGATTTTTAAAAATTTCAAAATTGTCAAAAAACACCCACATTATGTTGCATTTCCCATCTACATGTATGCAATGCATGAACAAGGGTAAAAATCGAAGAAAAGAATTATTACGATTTTTGGGTACTTTTTTGAGTTACTCATTTTTCCCAAAAGATCAGGGCTCATTTTTCATTTTTCCCAGCAGGTCCGCGGTCAGGGCAAGGGGACGATTTTTTTAAATTTTAAAAATTGTCCAGAAACACCCACATTCTGTTGCATTTCCTATCTACATGTATGCAATGCATGAACAAGGGTAAAAAACGCTGAAAAGAATTATTCGATTTTTGGGTACTTTTTTGAGTTACTCATTTATCTCAGCAGGTCCGCGGTCAGGGCGAGAGGCCGATTTTTAAAAATTTAAAAAATTGTCAAAAAACACCCACATTTTGTTGCATTTCCCATCTACATGTATGCAATGCATGAACAAGTGTAAAATCGTTGTAAAGAATTACTACGATTTTTGGTTACTTTTTTGAGTTACTCATTTATCTCAGCGGCGAGAGGCCGATTTTTAAAAATTTCAAAAATTGTCAAAAAACACCCACATTCTGTTGCATTTCCCATCTACATGTATGCAATGCATGAACAAGGGTAAAAATCGAAGAAAAGAATTATTACGATTTTTGGGTACTTTTTTGAGTTACTCATTTTTCCCAACAGATCAGGGCTCATTTTTCATTTTTCCCAGCAGGTCCGCGGTCAGGGCAAGGGGACGATTTTTTTAAATTTTAAAAATTGTCCAAAAACACCCACATTCTGTTGCATTTCCTATCTACATGTATGCAATGCATGAACAAGGGTAAAAAACGCTGGAAAGAATTATTACGATTTTTGGGTACTTTTTTGAGTTACTCATTTATCTCAGCAGGTCCGCGGTCAGGGCGAGAGGCCGATTTTTAAAAATTTAAAAAATTGTCAAAAAACACCCACATTTTGTTGCATTTCCCATCTACATGTATGCAATGCATGAACAAGGGTAAAAATCGTTGTAAAGAATTATTACGATTTTTGGTTACTTTTTTGAGTTACTCATTTTTACCAGCAGAGCCGCGGTCAGGCCGAGAGGGCGTTTTTTTGAGAATTTAAAAAATTCTCAAAAAACACTCACATTATGTTGCATTTCACATGTATGCAATGCATGAACAAGGGTAAAAAACGTTGAAAAAAATTACTACGATTTTTGGTTACTTTTTTGAGTTACTCATTTATCTCAGCAGATCAGGGCTCATTTTTCATTTTTCCCAGCAGGTCCGCGGTCAGGGCAAGGGGACGATTTTTTTAAATTTTAAAAATTGTCCAAAAACACCCACATTCTGTTGCATTTCCTATCTACATGTATGCAATGCATGAACAAGGGTAAAAAACGCTGAAAAGAATTATTACGATTTTTGGTTACTTTTTTGAGTTACTCATCTTTACCAGCAGGTCCTCAGTCAAGGCGAGAGGCCTATTTTGTAAAATTTCAAAAACTGTCCAAAAACACCAAAATTCTGTTGCATTTCCCATCTACATCTATGCAATGTATGAACAAGGGTAAAAATCGTTGAAAAGAATTATTATGATTTTTGGTTACTTTTTTGAGTTACTCATTTATCTCAGCAGGTCCGCGGTCAGGGCGAGAGGCCGATTTTTAAAAATTTCAAAAATTGTCAAAAAACACTCCGATTATGTTGCATTTCACATGTATGCAATGCATGAACAAGGGTAAAAAATGCTGAAAAGAATTATTATGATTTTTGGTTACTTTTTGAGTTACTCATTTTTACCAGCAGGTCTGCGTCAGGCTGAGAGGCCGATTTTTTTAAATTTCAAAAACTGTCAGAAAACACCCACATTCTGTTGCATTTCCTATCTACATGTATGCAATGCATGAACAAGGGTAAAAAACGCTGAAAAGAATTATTACGATTTTTTTTTACTTTTTTGAGTTACTCATTTTTCCCAGCAGGTCCGCGGTCAGTGCGAAAGGACGATTTTTTAAAATTTCAAAAATTGTCCGAAAACAACCACATTCTGTTGCATTTCCTATCTACATGTATGCAATGCATGAACAAGGGTAAAAAACGCTGAAAAGATTTATTATGATTTTTGGGTACATTTTTGCGTTACTGACTTTACCCAACAGATCAGGGCTCATTTTTCATTTTTCCCAGCAGGTCCGCGGTCAGGGCGAGAGGACGATTTTTTAAAATTTCAAAAATTGTCCAAAAACACCCACATTCTGTTGCATTTCCTATCTACATGCATGCAATGCATGAACAAGGGTAAAAATCGTTGTAAAGAATTATTACGATTTTTGGTTACTTTTTTGAGTTACTCATTTATCTCAGCAGGTCCGCGGTCAGGGCGAGAGGCCGATTTTTAAAAATTTCAAAAATTGTCAAATAACACCCACATTCTGTTGCATTTCCCATCTACATGTATGCAATGCATGAACAAGGGTAAAAATCGTTGTAAAGAATTATTACGATTTTTGGTTACTTTTTTGAGTTACTCATTTTTACCAGCAGATCCGCGGTCAGGCAGAGAGAAAGTTTTTTTGAGAATTTAAAAAATTCTCAAAAAACACACACATTCTGTTGCATTTCCTATCTAGATGTATGCAATGCATGAACAAGGCTAAAAAAAACTGAAAAGAATTATTACGATTTTTGGTTACTATTTTGAGTTACTCATTTTTCCCAGCAGGTCTGCGGTCAGGGCGAGAGGCCGAATTTTTGAAAATTTAAAAAAGTGTCAAAAAACACCTACATTCTGTTGCATTTCCCATCTACATGTATGCAATGCATGAACAAGGGTAAAAAAACGTTGAAAAAAATTACTACGATTTTTGGTTACTTTTTTGAGTTACTCACTTATCTCAGCTGGTCCGCGGTCACGGCGAGAGGCCGATTTTTAAAAATTTCAAAAATTGTCAAAAAACACCCACATTCTGTTGCATTTCCTATCTACATGTATGCAATGCATGAACAAGGGTAAAAATCGTTGTAAAGAATTATGACGATTTTTGGTTACTTTTTTGAGTTACTCATTTTTACCAGCAGATCCGCGGTCAGGCAGAGAGAAAGTTTTTTTGAGAATTTAAAAAATTCTCAAAAAACACACACATTCTGTTGCATTTCCTATCTAGATGTATGCAATGCATGAACAAGGCTAAAAAAAACTGAAAAGAATTATTACGATTTTTGGTTACTATTTTGAGTTACTCATTTTTCCCAGCAGGTCTGCGGTCAGGGCGAGAGGCCGAATTTTTGAAAATTTAAAAAAGTGTCAAAAAACACCTACATTCTGTTGCATTTCCCATCTACATGTATGCAATGCATGAACAAGGGTAAAAAAACGTTGAAAAAAATTACTACGATTTTTGGTTACTTTTTTGAGTTACTCACTTATCTCAGCTGGTCCGCGGTCACGGCGAGAGGCCGATTTTTAAAAATTTCAAAAATTGTCAAAAAACACCCACATTCTGTTGCATTTCCTATCTACATGTATGCAATGCATGAACAAGGCTAAAAAACGTTGAAAAGAATTATTATGATTTTTGGTTACTTTTTTGAGTTACTCATTTTTACCAGCAGGTCTGCGGTCAGGCCGAGAGGCCGATTTTTTTAAATTTCAAAAACTGTCAGAAAACACCCACATTCTGTTGCATTTCCTATCTACATGTATGCAATGCATGAACAAGGGTAAAAAACGCTGAAAAGAATTATTACGATTTTTGGTTAATTTTTTGAGTTACTCATTTTCACCAGCAGGTCCGCAGTCAGGGCGAGAGGCAAATTTTGTAAAATTTCAAAAACTGTCAAAAAACTCCAAAATTCTGTTGCATTTCCCATCTACATCTATGCAATGCATGAACAAGGGTAAAAATCGTTGAAAAGAAATAGTATGATTTTTGGGTACATTTTTGAGTTACTGATTTTTCCCAACAGATCAGGGATCATTTTTCATTTTTCCCAGCAGGTCCGCGGTCAGGGCGAAAGGACGATTTTTTTAAATTTAAAAAATTGTCCAAAAACACCCACATTCTGTTGCATTTCCTATCTACATGTATGCAATGCATGAACAAGGGTAAAAAACGTTGAAAAAAATTACTATGATTTTTGGTTACTTTTTTGAGTTACTAATTTTTCCCAGCAGGTCTGCGGTCAGGCCGAGAGGCCGATTTTTTTAAATTTCAAAAACTGTCAGAAAACACCCACATTCTGTTGCATTTCCTATCTAGATGTATGCAATGCATGAACAAGGGTAAAAAACGCTGAAAAGAATTATTACGATTTTTGGTTACTTTTTTGAGTTACTCATTTTTCCCAGCAGAACCGCAGTCAGGGCGAAAGGCCGATTTTTTAAAATTTCAAAAATTGTCAAAAAACACTCACATTATGTTGCATTTCACATGTATGCAATGCATAAACAAGGGTAAAAAACGCTGAAAAGAAATATTACGATTTTTGGTTACTTTTTTGAGTTACCCATTTTACCAGCAGCTCTGCGGTCAGGCCGAGAGGCCGATTTTTTTAAATTTCAAAAACTGTCAGAAAACACCCACATTCTATTGCATTTCCTATCTACATGTATGCAATGCATGAACAAGGGTAAAAAACGCTGAAAAGAATTATTACGATTTGTGGTTACTTTTTTGAGTTACTCATTTTTACCAGCAGATCCGAGGTCAGGCCGAGAGGGAGTTTTTTTGAGAATTTAAAAAATTCTCAAAAAACACCCACATTCTGTTGCATTTCCTATCTAGATGTATGCAATGCATGAACAAGGGTAAAAAACGCTGAAAAGAATATTACGATTTTTGGTTACTTTTTTGAGTTACTCATTTTTCCCAGCAGGTCTGCAGTCAGGGCGAGAAGCCGAATTTTTGAAAATTTAAAAAAGTGTCAAAAAACACCTACATTCTGTTGCATTTCCCATCTACATGTATGCAATGCATGAACAAAGGTAAAAATCGTTGTAAAGAATTATTACGATTTTTGGTTACTTTTTTGAGTTACTCATTCTTCCCAGCAGGTCTGCAGTCAGGGCGAGAGGCTGAATTTTTGAAAATTTAAAAAAGTGTCAAAAAACACCTACATTCTGTTGCATTTCCCATCTACATGTATGCAATGCATAAACAAGGGTAAAAACGTTGAAAAGAATTATTACGATTTTTGGGTACATTTTTAAGTTACTGATTTTTCCCAACAGATCAGGGCTCATTTTTCATTTTTCCCAGCAGGTCCGCGGTCAGGGTGAAAGGACGATTTTTTTAAATTTCAAAAATTGTCCAAAAACACCCACATTCTGTTGCATTTCCCATCTACATGTATGCAATGCATGAACAAGGGTAAAAAACGTTGAAAAAAATTACTACGATTTTTGGTTACTTTTTTGAGTTACTCATTTTTCCCAGCAGGTTAGGGCAAAAGGCCGATTTTTTAAAATTTCAAAAACTGTCAAAAAACATTCACATTATGTTGCATTTCACATGTATTCAATGGATGAACAAGGGTAAAAAACGCTGAAAAGAATTATTACGATTTTTGGTTACTTTTTTGAGTTACTCATTTTACCAGCAGCTCTGCGGTCAGGCCGATAGGCCGATTTTTTTAAATTTCAAAAACTGTCCGAAAACACCCACATTCTGTTGCATTTCCTATCTACATGTATGCAATGCATGAACAAGGGTAAAAAACGCTGAAAAGAATTATTACGATTTTTGGTTACTTTTTTGAGTTACTCATTTTTACCAGCAGGTCTGCGGTCAGGCCGAGAGGCCGATTTTTAAAAAATTCAAAAATTGTCAAAAAACACCCACATTCTGTTGCATTTCCCATCTACATGTATGCAATGCATGAACAAGGGTAAAAAACGCTGAAAAGAATTATCACGATTTTTGGTTACTTTTTTGAGTTACTCATTTACCTCAGCAGATCCGAGGTCAAGCCGAGGGGGCGTTTTTTTGAGAATTTAAAAAATTCTCAAAAAACACCCACATTCTGTTGCATTTCCTATCTAGATGTATGCAATGCATGAACAAGGCTAAAAAAAACTGAAAAGAATTATTATGATTTTTGGTTACTATTTTGAGTTACTCATTTTTCCCAGCAGGTCTGCGGTCAGGGCGAGAGGCCGAATTTTTGAAAATTTAAAAAAGTGTCAAAAAAACCTACATTCTGTTGCATTTCCCATCTACATGTATGCAATGCATGAACAAGGGTAAAAAACGTTGAAAAAAATTACTACGATTTTTGGTTACTTTTTTGAGTTACTCATTTATCTCAGCTGGTCCGCGGTCACGGCGAGAGGCCGATTTTTAAATATTTCAAAAATTGTCAAAAAACACCCACATTCTGTTGCATTTCCTATCTAGATGTATGCAATGCATGAACAAGGCTAAAAAAACTGAAAAGAATTATTACGATTTTTGGTTACTATTTTGAGTTACTCATTTTTCCCAGCAGGTCTGCGGTCAGGGCGAGAGGCCGAATTTTTGAAAATTTAAAAAAGTGTCAAAAAAAACCTACATTCTGTTGCATTTCCCATCTACATGTATGCAATGCATGAACAAGGGTAAAAAACGTTGAAAAAAATTACTACGATTTTGGTTACTTTTTGAGTTACTCATTTATCTCAGCTGGTCCGCGGTCACGGCGAGAGGCCGATTTTTAAAAATTTCAAAAATTGTCAAAAAACACCCACATTCTGTTCCATTTCCTATCTACATGTATGCAATGCATGAACAAGGGTAAAAAACGCTGAAAAGAATTATTATGATTTTTGTTACTTTTTGAGTTACTCATTTTTACCAGCAGGTCTGCGGTCAGGCCGAGAGGCCGATTTTTTTAAATTTCAAAAACTGTCAGAAAACACCCACATTCTGTTGCATTTCCTATCTACATGTATGCAATGCATGAACAAGGGTAAAAAACGCTGAAAAGAATTATTACGATTTTTGGGTTACTTTTTTGAGTTACTCATTTTTACCAGCAGGTCCGCAGTCAGGGCGAGAGGCCTATTTTGTAAAATTTCAAAAACTGTCAAAAAACACCAAAATTCTGTTGCATTTCCCATCTACATGTATGCAATGCATGAACAAGGGTAAAAAACGCTGGAAAGAATTACTACGATTTTTGGTTACTTTTTTGAGTTACTCATTTATCTCAGCAGGTCCGCGGTCACGGCGAGAGGCCGATTTTTAAAAATTTCAAAAATTGTCAAAAAACACCCACATTATGTTGCATTTCCCATCTACATGTATGCAATGCATGAACAAGGGTAAAAATCGAAGAAAAGAATTATTACGATTTTTGGGTACTTTTTTGAGTTACTCATTCTTCCCAAAAGATCAGGGCTCATTTTTCATTTTTCCCAGCAGGTCCGCGGTCAGGGCAAGGGGACGATTTTTTTAAATTTTAAAAATTGTCCAGAAACACCCACATTCTGTTGCATTTCCTATCTACATGTATGCAATGCATGAACAAGGGTAAAAAACGCTGAAAAGAATTATTCGATTTTTGGGTACTTTTTTGAGTTACTCATTTATCTCAGCAGGTCCGCGGTCAGGGCGAGAGGCCGATTTTTAAAAATTTAAAAAATTGTCAAAAAACACCCACATTTTGTTGCATTTCCCATCTACATGTATGCAATGCATGAACAAGTGTAAAAATCGTTGTAAAGAATTACTACGATTTTTGGTTACTTTTTGAGTTACTCATTTATCTCAGCGGCGAGAGGCCGATTTTTAAAAATTTCAAAAATTGTCAAAAAACACCCACATTCTGTTGCATTTCCCATCTACATGTATGCAATGCATGAACAAGGGTAAAAATCGAAGAAAAGAATTATTACGATTTTTGGGTACTTTTTTGAGTTACTCATTTTTCCCAACAGATCAGGGCTCATTTTTCATTTTTCCCAGCAGGTCCGCGGTCAGGGCAAGGGGACGATTTTTTTAAATTTTAAAAATTGTCCAAAAACACCCACATTCTGTTGCATTTCCTATCTACATGTATGCAATGCATGAACAAGGGTAAAAAACGCTGAAAAGAATTATTACGATTTTTGGTTACTTTTTTGAGTTACTCATCTTTACCAGCAGGTCCTCAGTCAAGGCGAGAGGCCTATTTTGTAAAATTTCAAAAACTGTCCAAAAACACCAAAATTCTGTTGCATTTCCCATCTACATCTATGCAATGTATGAACAAGGGTAAAAATCGTTGAAAAGAATTATTATGATTTTTGGTTACTTTTTTGAGTTACTCATTTATCTCAGCAGGTCCGCGGTCAGGGCGAGAGGCCGATTTTTAAAAATTTCAAAAATTGTCAAAAAACACTCCGATTATGTTGCATTTCACATGTATGCAATGCATGAACAAGGGTAAAGAATGCTGAAAAGAATTATTATGATTTTTGGTTACTTTTTTGAGTTACTCATTTTTACCAGCAGGTCTGCGTCAGGCTGAGAGGCCGATTTTTTTAAATTTCAAAAACTGTCAGAAAACACCCACATTCTGTTGCATTTCCTATCTACATGTATGCAATGCATGAACAAGGGTAAAAACGCTGAAAAGAATTATTACGATTTTTGTTTACTTTTTTGAGTTACTCATTTTTCCCAGCAGGTCCGCGGTCAGTGCGAAAGGACGATTTTTTAAAATTTCAAAAATTGTCCGAAAACAACCACATTCTGTTGCATTTCCTATCTACATGTATGCAATGCATGAACAAGGGTAAAAAACGCTGAAAAGATTTATTATGATTTTGGGTACATTTTTGCGTTACTGACTTTACCCAACAGATCAGGGCTCATTTTTCATTTTCCCAGCAGGTCCGCGGTCAGGGCGAGAGGACGATTTTTTAAAATTTCAAAAATTGTCCAAAAACACCCACATTCTGTTGCATTTCCTATCTACATGCATGCAATGCATGAACAAGGGTAAAAATCGTTGTAAAGAATTATTACGATTTTTGGTTACTTTTTTGAGTTACTCATTTATCTCAGCAGGTCCGCGGTCAGGGCGAGAGGCCGATTTTTAAAAATTTCAAAAATTGTCAAATAACACCCACATTCTGTTGCATTTCCCATCTACATGTATGCAATGCATGAACAAGGGTAAAAATCGTTGTAAAGAATTATTACGATTTTTGGTTACTTTTTTGAGTTACTCATTTTTACCAGCAGATCCGCGGTCAGGCAGAGAGAAAGTTTTTTTGAGAATTTAAAAATTCTCAAAAAACACACACATTCTGTTGCATTTCCTATCTAGATGTATGCAATGCATGAACAAGGCTAAAAAAAACTGAAAAGAATTATTACGATTTTTGGTTACTATTTTGAGTTACTCATTTTTCCCAGCAGGTCTGCGGTCACGGCGAGAGGCCGATTTTTAAAAATTTCAAAAATTGTCAAAAAACACCCACATTCTGTTGCATTTCCCATCTACATCTATGCAATGCATGAACAAGGGTAAAAATCGTTGAAAAGAAATAGTATGATTTTTGGGTACATTTTTGAGTTACTGATTTTTCCCAACAGATCAGGGATCATTTTTCATTTTTCCCAGCAGGTCCGCGGTCAGGGCGAAAGGACGATTTTTTTAAATTTAAAAAATTGTCCAAAAACACCCACATTCTGTTGCATTTCCTATCTACATGTATGCAATGCATGAACAAGGGTAAAAAACGTTGAAAAAAATTACTATGATTTTTGGTTACTTTTTTGAGTTACTAATTTTTCCCAGCAGGTCTGCGGTCAGGCCGAGAGGCCGATTTTTTTAAATTTCAAAAACTGTCAGAAAACACCCACATTCTGTTGCATTTCCTATCTAGATGTATGCAATGCATGAACAAGGGTAAAAAACGCTGAAAAGAATTATTACGATTTTTGGTTACTTTTTTGAGTTACTCATTTTTCCCAGCAGAACCGCAGTCAGGGCGAAAGGCCGATTTTTTAAAATTTCAAAAATTGTCAAAAAACACTCACATTATGTTGCATTTCACATGTATGCAATGCATAAACAAGGGTAAAAAACGCTGAAAAGAAATATTACGATTTTTGGTTACTTTTTTGAGTTACCCATTTTACCAGCAGCTCTGCGGTCAGGCCGAGAGGCCGATTTTTTTAAATTTCAAAAACTGTCAGAAAACACCCACATTCTATTGCATTTCCTATCTACATGTATGCAATGCATGAACAAGGGTAAAAAACGCTGAAAAGAATTATTACGATTTGTGGTTACTTTTTTGAGTTACTCATTTTTACCAGCAGATCCGAGGTCAGGCCGAGAGGGAGTTTTTTTGAGAATTTAAAAAATTCTCAAAAAACACCCACATTCTGTTGCATTTCCTATCTAGATGTATGCAATGCATGAACAAGGGTAAAAAACGCTGAAAAGAATTATTACGATTTTTGGTTACTTTTTTGAGTTACTCATTTTTCCCAGCAGGTCTGCAGTCAGGGCGAGAAGCCGAATTTTTGAAAATTTAAAAAAGTGTCAAAAAACACCTACATTCTGTTGCATTTCCCATCTACATGTATGCAATGCATGAACAAAGGTAAAAATCGTTGTAAAGAATTATTACGATTTTTGGTTACTTTTTTGAGTTACTCATTCTTCCCAGCAGGTCTGCAGTCAGGGCGAGAGGCTGAATTTTTGAAAATTTAAAAAAGTGTCAAAAAACACCTACATTCTGTTGCATTTCCCATCTACATGTATGCAATGCATAAACAAGGGTAAAAACGTTGAAAAGAATTATTACGATTTTTGGGTACATTTTTAAGTTACTGATTTTTCCCAACAGATCAGGGCTCATTTTTCATTTTTCCCAGCAGGTCCGCGGTCAGGGTGAAAGGACGATTTTTTTAAATTTCAAAAATTGTCCAAAAACACCCACATTCTGTTGCATTTCCCATCTACATGTATGCAATGCATGAACAAGGGTAAAAAACGTTGAAAAAAATTACTACGATTTTTGGTTACTTTTTTGAGTTACTCATTTTTCCCAGCAGGTTAGGGCAAAAGGCCGATTTTTTAAAATTTCAAAAACTGTCAAAAAACATTCACATTATGTTGCATTTCACATGTATTCAATGGATGAACAAGGGTAAAAAACGCTGAAAAGAATTATTACGATTTTTGGTTACTTTTTTGAGTTACTCATTTTACCAGCAGCTCTGCGGTCAGGCCGATAGGCCGATTTTTTTAAATTTCAAAAACTGTCCGAAAACACCCACATTCTGTTGCATTTCCTATCTACATGTATGCAATGCATGAACAAGGGTAAAAAACGCTGAAAAGAATTATTACGATTTTTGGTTACTTTTTTGAGTTACTCATTTTTACCAGCAGGTCTGCGGTCAGGCCGAGAGGCCGATTTTTAAAAATTCAAAAATTGTCAAAAAACACCCACATTCTGTTGCATTTCCCATCTACATGTATGCAATGCATGAACAAGGGTAAAAAACGCTGAAAAGAATTATCACGATTTTTGGTTACTTTTTTGAGTTACTCATTTACCTCAGCAGATCCGAGGTCAAGCCGAGGGGGCGTTTTTTTGAGAATTTAAAAAATTCTCAAAAAACACCCACATTCTGTTGCATTCCTATCTAGATGTATGCAATGCATGAACAAGGCTAAAAAAAACTGAAAAGAATTATTATGATTTTGGTTACTATTTTGAGTTACTCATTTTTCCCAGCAGGTCTGCGGTCAGGGCGAGAGGCCGAATTTTTGAAAATTTAAAAAAGTGTCAAAAAAAACCTACATTCTGTTGCATTTCCCATCTACATGTATGCAATGCATGAACAAGGGTAAAAAACGTTGAAAAAAATTACTACGATTTTTGGTTACTTTTTTGAGTTACTCATTTATCTCAGCTGGTCCGCGGTCACGGCGAGAGGCCGATTTTTAAATATTTCAAAAATTGTCAAAAACACCCACATTCTGTTGCATTTCCTATCTAGATGTATGCAATGCATGAACAAGGCTAAAAAAAACTGAAAAGAATTATTACGATTTTTGGTTACTATTTTGAGTTACTCATTTTTCCCAGCAGGTCTGCGGTCAGGGCGAGAGGCCGAATTTTTGAAAATTTAAAAAAGTGTCAAAAAAAACCTACATTCTGTTGCATTTCCCATCTACATGTATGCAATGCATGAACAAGGGTAAAAAACGTTGAAAAAAAATTACTACGATTTTGGTTACTTTTTGAGTTACTCATTTATCTCAGCTGGTCCGCGGTCACGGCGAGAGGCCGATTTTTAAAAATTTCAAAAATTGTCAAAAACACCCACATTCTGTTCCATTTCCTATCTACATGTATGCAATGCATGAACAAGGGTAAAAAACGCTGAAAAGAATTATTATGATTTTTGGTTACTTTTTTGAGTTACTCATTTTTACCAGCAGGTCTGCGGTCAGGCCGAGAGGCCGATTTTTTTAAATTTCAAAAACTGTCAGAAAACACCCACATTCTGTTGCATTTCCTATCTACATGTATGCAATGCATGAACAAGGGTAAAAAACGCTGAAAAGAATTATTACGATTTTTGGTTACTTTTTTGAGTTACTCATTTTTACCAGCAGGTCCGCAGTCAGGGCGAGAGGCCTATTTTGTAAAATTTCAAAAACTGTCAAAAAACACCAAAATTCTGTTGCATTTCCCATCTACATGTATGCAATGCATGAACAAGGGTAAAAAACGCTGGAAAGAATTACTACGATTTTGGTTACTTTTTTGAGTTACTCATTTATCTCAGCAGGTCCGCGGTCACGGCGAGAGGCCGATTTTTAAAAATTTCAAAAATTGTCAAAAAACACCCACATTATGTTGCATTTCCCATCTACATGTATGCAATGCATGAACAAGGGTAAAAATCGAAGAAAAGAATTATTACGATTTTTGGGTACTTTTTTGAGTTACTCATTCTTCCCAAAAGATCAGGGCTCATTTTTCATTTTTCCCAGCAGGTCCGCGGTCAGGGCAAGGGGACGATTTTTTTAAATTTTAAAAATTGTCCAGAAACACCCACATTCTGTTGCATTTCCTATCTACATGTATGCAATGCATGAACAAGGGTAAAAAACGCTGAAAAGAATTATTCGATTTTTGGGTACTTTTTGAGTTACTCATTTATCTCAGCAGGTCCGCGGTCAGGGCGAGAGGCCGATTTTTAAAAATTTAAAAAATTGTCAAAAAACACCCACATTTTGTTGCATTTCCCATCTACATGTATGCAATGCATGAACAAGTGTAAAAATCGTTGTAAAGAATTACTACGATTTTTGGTTACTTTTTTGAGTTACTCATTTATCTCAGCGGCGAGAGGCCGATTTTTAAAAATTTCAAAAATTGTCAAAAAACACCCACATTCTGTTGCATTTCCCATCTACATGTATGCAATGCATGAACAAGGGTAAAAATCGAAGAAAAGAATTATTACGATTTTTGGGTACTTTTTTGAGTACTCATTTTTCCCAACAGATCAGGGCTCATTTTTCATTTTTCCCAGCAGGTCCGCGGTCAGGGCAAGGGGACGATTTTTTTAAATTTTAAAAAATTGTCCAAAAACACCCACATTCTGTTGCATTTCCTATCTACATGTATGCAATGCATGAACAAGGGTAAAAAACGCTGAAAAGAATTATTACGATTTTTGGTTACTTTTTGAGTTACTCATCTTTACCAGCAGGTCCTCAGTCAAGGCGAGAGGCCTATTTTGTAAAATTTCAAAAACTGTCCAAAAACACCAAAATTCTGTTGCATTTCCCATCTACATCTATGCAATGTATGAACAAGGGTAAAAATCGTTGAAAAGAATTATTATGATTTTTGGTTACTTTTTTGAGTTACTCATTTATCTCAGCAGGTCCGCGGTCAGGGCGAGAGGCCGATTTTTAAAAATTTCAAAAATTGTCAAAAAACACTCCGATTATGTTGCATTTCACATGTATGCAATGCATGAACAAGGGTAAAGAATGCTGAAAAGAATTATTATGATTTTTGGTTACTTTTTTGAGTTACTCATTTTTACCAGCAGGTCTGCGTCAGGCTGAGAGGCCGATTTTTTTAAATTTCAAAAACTGTCAGAAAACACCCACATTCTGTTGCATTTCCTATCTACATGTATGCAATGCATGAACAAGGGTAAAAAACGTTGAAAAAAATTACTACGATTTTTGGTTACTTTTTTGAGTTACTCATTTATCTCAGCTGGTCCGCGGTCACGGCGAGAGGCCGATTTTTAAAAATTTCAAAAATTGTCAAAAAACACCCACATTCTGTTCCATTTCCTATCTACATGTATGCAATGCATGAACAAGGGTAAAAAACGCTGAAAAGAATTATTATGATTTTTGGTTACTTTTTTGAGTTACTCATTTTTACCAGCAGGTCTGCGGTCAGGCCGAGAGGCCGATTTTTTTAAATTTCAAAAACTGTCAGAAAACACCCACATTCTGTTGCATTTCCTATCTACATGTATGCAATGCATGAACAAGGGTAAAAAACGCTGAAAAGAATTATTACGATTTTTGGTTACTTTTTTGAGTTACTCATTTTTACCAGCAGGTCCGCAGTCAGGGCGAGAGGCCTATTTTGTAAAATTTCAAAAACTGTCAAAAAACACCAAAATTCTGTTGCATTTCCCATCTACATGTATGCAATGCATGAACAAGGGTAAAAAACGCTGGAAAGAATTACTACGATTTTTGGTTACTTTTTGAGTTACTCATTTATCTCAGCAGGTCCGCGGTCACGGCGAGAGGCCGATTTTTAAAAATTTCAAAAATTGTCAAAAAACACCCACATTATGTTGCATTTCCCATCTACATGTATGCAATGCATGAACAAGGGTAAAAATCGAAGAAAAGAATTATTACGATTTTTGGGTACTTTTTTGAGTTACTCATTCTTCCCAAAAGATCAGGGCTCATTTTTCATTTTTCCCAGCAGGTCCGCGGTCAGGGCAAGGGGACGATTTTTTTAAATTTTAAAATTGTCCAGAAACACCCACATTCTGTTGCATTTCCTATCTACATGTATGCAATGCATGAACAAGGGTAAAAAACGCTGAAAAGAATTATTCGATTTTTGGGTACTTTTTTGAGTTACTCATTTATCTCAGCAGGTCCGCGGTCAGGGCGAGAGGCCGATTTTTAAAAATTTAAAAAATTGTCAAAAAACACCCACATTTTGTTGCATTTCCCATCTACATGTATGCAATGCATGAACAAGTGTAAAAATCGTTGTAAAGAATTACTACGATTTTTGGTTACTTTTTTGAGTTACTCATTTATCTCAGCGGCGAGAGGCCGATTTTTAAAAATTTCAAAAATTGTCAAAAAACACCCACATTCTGTTGCATTTCCCATCTACATGTATGCAATGCATGAACAAGGGTAAAAATCGAAGAAAAGAATTATTACGATTTTTGGGTACTTTTTTGAGTTACTCATTTTTCCCAACAGATCAGGGCTCATTTTTCATTTTTCCCAGCAGGTCCGCGGTCAGGGCAAGGGGACGATTTTTTTTAAATTTTAAAAATTGTCCAAAAACACCCACATTCTGTTGCATTTCCTATCTACATGTATGCAATGCATGAACAAGGGTAAAAAACGCTGAAAAGAATTATTACGATTTTTGGTTACTTTTTTGAGTTACTCATCTTTACCAGCAGGTCCTCAGTCAAGGCGAGAGGCCTATTTTGTAAAATTTCAAAAACTGTCCAAAAACACCAAAATTCTGTTGCATTTCCCATCTACATCTATGCAATGTATGAACAAGGGTAAAAAATCGTTGAAAAGAATTATTATGATTTTTGGTTACTTTTTTGAGTTACTCATTTATCTCAGCAGGTCCGCGGTCAGGGCGAGAGGCCGATTTTTAAAAATTTCAAAAATTGTCAAAAAACACTCCGATTATGTTGCATTTCACATGTATGCAATGCATGAACAAGGGTAAAGAATGCTGAAAAGAATTATTATGATTTTTGGTTACTTTTTTGAGTTACTCATTTTTACCAGCAGGTCTGCGTCAGGCTGAGAGGCCGATTTTTTTAAATTTCAAAAACTGTCAGAAAACACCCACATTCTGTTGCATTTCCTATCTACATGTATGCAATGCATGAACAAGGGTAAAAAACGCTGAAAAGAATTATTACGATTTTTGTTTACTTTTTTGAGTTACTCATTTTTCCCAGCAGGTCCGCGGTCAGTGCGAAAGGACGATTTTTTAAAATTTCAAAAATTGTCCGAAAACAACCACATTCTGTTGCATTTCCTATCTACATGTATGCAATGCATGAACAAGGGTAAAAAACGCTGAAAAGATTTATTATGATTTTTGGGTACATTTTTGCGTTACTGACTTTACCCAACAGATCAGGGCTCATTTTTCATTTTTCCCAGCAGGTCCGCGGTCAGGGCGAGAGGACGATTTTTTAAAATTTCAAAAATTGTCCAAAAACACCCACATTCTGTTGCATTTCCTATCTACATGCATGCAATGCATGAACAAGGGTAAAAATCGTTGTAAAGAATTATTACGATTTTTGGTTACTTTTTTGAGTTACTCATTTATCTCAGCAGGTCCGCGGTCAGGGCGAGAGGCCGATTTTTAAAAATTTCAAAAATTGTCAAATAACACCCACATTCTGTTGCATTTCCCATCTACATGTATGCAATGCATGAACAAGGGTAAAAATCGTTGTAAAGAATTATTACGATTTTTGGTTACTTTTTTGAGTTACTCATTTTTACCAGCAGATCCGCGGTCAGGCAGAGAGAAAGTTTTTTTGAGAATTTAAAAAATTCTCAAAAAACACACACATTCTGTTGCATTTCCTATCTAGATGTATGCAATGCATGAACAAGGCTAAAAAAAACTGAAAAGAATTATTACGATTTTTGGTTACTATTTTGAGTTACTCATTTTTCCCAGCAGGTCTGCGGTCACGGCGAGAGGCCGATTTTTAAAAATTTCAAAAATTGTCAAAAAACACCCACATTCTGTTGCATTTCCCATCTACATCTATGCAATGCATGAACAAGGGTAAAAATCGTTGAAAAGAAATAGTATGATTTTTGGGTACATTTTTGAGTTACTGATTTTTCCCAACAGATCAGGGATCATTTTTCATTTTTCCCAGCAGGTCCGCGGTCAGGGCGAAAGGACGATTTTTTTAAATTTAAAAAATTGTCCAAAAACACCCACATTCTGTTGCATTTCCTATCTACATGTATGCAATGCATGAACAAGGGTAAAAAACGTTGAAAAAAATTACTATGATTTTTGGTTACTTTTTTGAGTTACTAATTTTTCCCAGCAGGTCTGCGGTCAGGCCGAGAGGCCGATTTTTTTAAATTTCAAAAACTGTCAGAAAACACCCACATTCTGTTGCATTTCCTATCTAGATGTATGCAATGCATGAACAAGGGTAAAAAACGCTGAAAAGAATTATTACGATTTTTGGTTACTTTTTTGAGTTACTCATTTTTCCCAGCAGAACCGCAGTCAGGGCGAAAGGCCGATTTTTTAAAATTTCAAAAATTGTCAAAAAACACTCACATTATGTTGCATTTCACATGTATGCAATGCATAAACAAGGGTAAAAAACGCTGAAAAGAAATATTACGATTTTTGGTTACTTTTTTGAGTTACCCATTTTACCAGCAGCTCTGCGGTCAGGCCGAGAGGCCGATTTTTTTAAATTTCAAAAACTGTCAGAAAACACCCACATTCTATTGCATTTCCTATCTACATGTATGCAATGCATGAACAAGGGTAAAAAACGCTGAAAAGAATTATTACGATTTGTGGTTACTTTTTTGAGTTACTCATTTTTACCAGCAGATCCGAGGTCAGGCCGAGAGGGAGTTTTTTTGAGAATTTAAAAAATTCTCAAAAAACACCCACATTCTGTTGCATTTCCTATCTAGATGTATGCAATGCATGAACAAGGGTAAAAAACGCTGAAAAGAAGTGTCAAAAAACACCTACATTCTGTTGCATTTCCCATCTACATGTATGCAATGCATGAACAAGGGTAAAAAACGTTGAAAAAAATTACTATGATTTTTGGTTACTTTTTTGAGTTACTCATTTTTACCAGCAAATCAGGGCGAAAGGCCGATTTTTTAAAATTTCAAAAACTGTCAAAAAACACTCACATTATGTTGCATTTCACATGTATGCAATGCATGAACAAGGGTAAAAAACGCTGAAAAGAATTATTCCGATTTTTGGTTACTTTTTTGAGTTACTCATTCATCTCAGCAGGTCCGCGGTCAGGGCGAGAGGCCGATTTTTAAAAATTTCAAAAATTGTCAAAAAACACCCACATTCTGTTGCATTTCCCATCTACATGTATGCAATGCATGAACAAGGGTAAAAAAAACTGAAAAGAATTATTACGATTTTTGGTTACTTTTTTGAGTTACTCATTTATCTCAGCAGGTCCGCGGTCAGGGCGAGAGGCCGATTTTTAAAAATTAAAAAAATTGTCAAAAAACACCCACATTCTGTTGCATTTCCGATCTACATGTATGCAATGCATAAACAAGGGTAAAAACGTTGAAAAGAATTATTACGATTTTTGGGTACATTGTTGAGTTACTGATTTTTCCCAACAGATCAGGGCTCATTTTTCATTTTTCCCAGCAGGTCCGCGGTCAGGGCGAAAGGACGATTTTTTTAAATTTCAAAAATTGTCCAACAACACCCACATTCTGTTGCATTTCCTATCTACATGTATGCAATGCATGAACAAGGGTAAAAATCGTTGTAAAGAATTATTACAATTTTTGGTTACTTTTTTGAGTTACTCATTTTTACCAGCAGATCCGCGGTCAGGCCGAGAGGGCGTTTTTTTGAGAATTTAAAAAATTCTCAAAAAACACAAAAATTCTGTTGCATTTCCCATCTACATCTATGCAATGCATGAACAAGGGTAAAAATCGTTGAAAAGAAATATTATGATTTTGGGGACATATTTGAGTTACTGATTGTTCCCAACAGATCAGGGCTCATTTTTCATTTTTCCCAGCAGGTCCGGGCGAAAGGACGATTTTTTTAAATTTCAAAAATTGTCAAAAAACACCCACATTCTGTTGCATTTCCTATCTACATGTATGCAATGCATGAACAAGGGTAAAAAACGCTGAAAAGAATTATTACGATTTTTGGTAACTTTTTTGAGTTACTCATTTTTCCCAGCAGATCCGCGGTCAGGGCGAAAGGCCGATTTTTTAAAATTTCAAAAATTGTCCAAAAACACTCACATTATGTTGCATTTCACATGTATGCAATGCATGAACAAGGGTAAAAAACGCTGAAAAGAATTATTACGATTTTTGGTTACTTTTTTGAGTTACTCATTTATCTCAGCAGGTCCGCGGTCAGGGCGAGAGGCCGATTTTTAAAAATTTCAAAAATTGTCAAAAAACACCCACATTCTGTTGCATTTCACATCTACATGTATGCAATGCATGAACAAGGGTAAAAATCGTTGTAAAGAATTATTACGATTTTTGGTTACTTTTTTGAGTTACTCATTTTTACCAGCAGATCCGCGGTCAGGCCGAGAGGGCGTTTTTTTGAGAATTTAAAAAATTCTCAAAAAACACCCACATTCTGTTGCTTTTCCTATCTAGATGTATGCAATGCATGAACAAGGGTAAAAATCGAAGAAAAGAATTATTACGATTTTTGGTTACTTTTTTGAGTTACTCATTTTTACCAGCAGGTCCGCAGTCAGGGCGAGAGGCCTATTTTGTAAAATTTCAAAAACTGTCAAAAAACACCAAAATTCTGTTGCATTTCCCATCTACATCTATGCAATGCACGAACAAGGGTAAAAATCGTTGAAAAGAAATATTATGATTTTTGGGTACATTTTTGAGTTACTGATTTTTCCCAACAGATCAGGGCTCATTTTTCATTTTTCCCAGCAGGTCCGCGGTCAGGGCGAAAGGACGATTTTTTTAAATTTCAAAAATTGTCCAAAAACACCCACATTCTGTTGCATTTCCTATCTACATGTATGCAATGCATGAACAAGGGTAAAAAACGTTGAAAAAAATTACTATGATTTTTGGTTACTTTTTTGAGTTACTAATTCTTCCCAGCAGATCCGCGGTCAGGGCGAAAGGCCGATTTTTTAAAATTTCAAAAATTGTCAAAAAACACTCACATTATGTTGCATTTCACATGTATGCAATGCATGAACAAGGGTAAAAAACGCTGAAAAGAATTACTACGATTTTTGGTTACTTTTTTGAGTTACTCATTTATCTCAGCAGGTCCGCGGTCAGGGCGAGAGGGCGTTTTTTTGAGAATTTAAAAAATTCTCAAAAAACACACACATTCTGTTGCTTTTCCCATCTACATGTATGCAATGCATGAACAAGGGTAAAAAACGCTGAAAAGAATTACTACGATTTTTGGTTACTTTTTTGAGTTACTCATTTATCTCAGCAGGTCCGCGGTCAGGGCGAGAGGGCGTTTTTTTGAGAATTTAAAAAATTCTCAAAAAACACACACATTCTGTTGCTTTTCCCATCTACATGTATGCAATGCATGAACAAGGGTAAAAAACGCTGAAAAGAATTATTACGATTTTTGGTTACTTTTTTGAGTTACTCATTTTTCCCAGCAGGTCTGCGGTCAGGGCGAGAGGCCGAATTTTTGAAAATTTAAAAAAGTGTCAAAAAACACCTACATTCTGTTGCATTTCCCATCTACATGTATGCAATGCATAAACAAGGGTAAAAAACGTTGAAAAGAATTATTACGATTTTTGGGTACATTTTTGAGTTACTGATTTTTCCCAACAGATCAGGGCTCATTTTTCATTTTTCCCAGCAGGTCCGCGGTCAGGGCGAAAGGACGATTTTTTTAAATTTCAAAAATTGCCCAAAAACACCCACATTCTGTTGCATTTCCTATCTACATGTATGCAATGCATGAACAAGGGTAAAAAACGCTGAAAAGAATTATTACGATTTTTGGTAACTTTTTTGAGTTACTCATTTTTCCCAGCAGATCCGCGGTCAGGGCGAAAGGCCGATTTTTTAAAATTTTAAAAACTGTCATAAAACACTCACATTATGTTGCATTTCACATGTATGCAATGCATGAACAAGGGTAGAAAACGCTGAAAAAAATTACTACGATTTTTGGTTACTTTTTTGAGTTACTCATTTTTCCCAGCAGGTCTGCGGTCAGGGCGAGAGGCCGAATTTTTGAAAATTTAAAAAAGTGTCAAAAAACACCTACATTCTGTTGCATTTCCCATCTACATGTATGCAATGCATGAACAAGGGTAAAAATCGTTAAAAAGAAATATTATGATTTTTGTGTACATTTTTGAGTTACTGATTTTTCCCAACAGATCAGGGCTCATTTTTCATTTTTCCCAGTAGGTCCGCGGTCAGGGCGAAAGGACGATTTTTTTAAATTTCAAAAATTGTCCAAAAACACCCACATTCTGTTGCATTTCCTATCTACATATATGCAATGCATGAACAAGGGTAAAAAACGTTGAAAAAAATTACTATGATTTTTGGTAACTTTTTTGAGTTACTCATTTATCTCAGCAGGTCCGCGGTCAGGGCGAGAGGCCGATTTTTAAAAATTTCAAAAATTGTCAAAAAACACCAAGATTCTGTTGCATTTCCCATCTACATGTATGCAATGCATGAACAAGGGTAAAAATCGAAGAAAAGAATTATTACGATTTTTGGTTACTTTTCTGAGTTACTCATTTTTACCAGCAGGTCCGCAGTCAGGGCGAGAGGCCTATTTTGTAAAATTTCAAAAACTGTCAAAAAACAACAAAATTCTGTTGCATTTCCCATCTACATCTATGCAATGCATGAACAAGGGTAAAAATCGTTGAAAAGAAATATTATGATTTTTGGGTACATTTTTGAGTTACTGATTTTTCCCAACAGATCAGGGCTCATTTTTCATTTTTCCCAGCAGGTCCGCGGTCAGGGCGAAAGGACGATTTTTTTAAATTTCAAAAATTGTCCAAAAACACCCACATTCTGTTGCATGTCCTATCTACATATATGCAATGCATTAACAAGGGTAAAAAACGTTGAAAAAAATTACTATGATTTTTGGTTACTTTTTTGAGTTACTCATTTATCTCAGCAGGTCCGCGGTCAGGGCGAGAGGCCGATTTTTAAAAATTTAAAAAAATTGTCAAAAAACACCCACATTCTGTTGCATTTCCCATCTACATGTATGCAAAGCATGAACAAGGGTAAAAATCGTTGTAAAGAATTATTACGATTTTTGGTTACTTTTTTGAGTTACTCATTTTTACCAGCAGATCCGCGGTCAGGCCGAGAGGGCGTTTTTTTGAGAATTTAAAAAATTCTCAAAAAACACCCACATTCTGTTGCATTTCCTATCTAGATGTATGCAATGCATGAACAACGGTAAAAAAAACTGAAAAGAATTATTACGATTTTTGGTTACTTTTTTGAATTACTCATTTATCTCAGCAGGTCCGCGGTCAGGGCGAGAGGCCGATTTTTAAAAATTTCAAAAATTGTCAAAAAACACTCACATTATGTTGCATTTCACATGTATGCAATGCATGAACAAGGGTAAAAAACGCTGAAAAAAATTACTACGATTTTTGGTTACTTTTTTGAGTTACTCATTTTTACCAGCAGATCCGAGGTCAGGCCGAGAGGGCGTTTTTTTGAGAATTTAAAAAAATCTCAAAAAACACCCACATTCTGTTGCATTTCCTATCTAGATGTATGCAATGCATGAACAACGGTAAAAAAAACTGAAAAGAATTATTACGATTTTTGGTTACTTTTTTGAGTTACTCATTTTTCCCAGCAGGTCTGCGTTCAGGGTGAGAGGCCGAATTTTTGAAAATTTAAAAAAGTGTCAAAAAACACCTACATTCTGTTGCATTTCCCATCTACATGTATGCAATGCATGAACAAGGGTAAAAAACGTTGAAAAAAATTACTATGATTTTTGGTTACTTTTTTGAGTTACTCATTTATCTCAGCAGGTCCGCGGTCAGGGCGAGAGGCCGATTTTTAAAAATTTCAAAAATTGTCAAAAAACACTCACATTATGTTGCATTTCACATGTATGCAATGCATGAATAAGGGTGAAAAACGCTGAAAAAAATTACTACGATTTTTGGTTACTTTTTTGAGTTACTCATTTTTACCAGCAGATCCGAGGTCAGGCCGAGAGGGCGTTTTTTTGAGAATTTAAAAAATTCTCAAAAAACACCCACATTCTGTTGCATTTCCTATCTAGATGTATGCAATGCATGAACAAGGGTAAAAAACGAAGAAAAGAATTATTACGATTTTTGGTTACTTTTTTGAGTTACTCATTTTTACCAGCAGGTCTGCGGTCAGGCCGAGAGGCCGATTTTTTTAAATTTCAAAAACTGTCAAAAAACACTCACATTATGTTGCATTTCACATGTATGCAATGCATGAATAAGGGTGAAAAACGCTGAAAAAAATTACTACGATTTTTGGTTACTTTTTTGAGTTACTCATTTTTACCAGCAGATCCGAGGTCAGGCCCAGAGGGCGTTTTTTTGAGAATTTAAAAAATTCTCAAAAAACACCCACATTCTGTTGCATTTCCTATCTAGATGTATGCAATGCATGAACAAGGGTAAAAAACGAAGAAAAGAATTATTACGATTTTTGGTTACTTTTTTGAGTTACTCATTTTTACCAGCAGGTCTGCGGTCAGGCCGAGAGGCCGATTTTTTTAAATTTCAAAAACTGTCAGAAAACACCCACATTCTGTTGCATTTCCTATCTACATGTATGCAATGCATGAACAAGGGTAAAAATCGTTGTAAAGAATTATGACGATTTTTGGTTACTTTTTTGAGTTACTCATTTTTACCAGCAGATCCGCGGTCAGGCCGAGAGGGCGTTTTTTTGAGAATTTAAAAAAATTCTCAAAAAACACCCACATTCTGTTACATTTCCTATCTAGATGTATGCAATGCATGAACAAGGGTAAAAAACGCTGAAAAGAATTATTACGATTTTTGGTTACTTTTTTGAGTTACTCATTTATCTCAGCAGGTCCGCGGTCAGGGCGAGAGGCCGATTTTTAAAAATTTAAAAAAATTGTCAAAAAACACCCACATTCTGTTGCATTTCCCATCTACATGTATGCAATGCATGAACAAGGGTAAAAATCGTTGTAAAGAATTATTACGATTTTTGGTTACTTTTTTGAGTTACTCATTTATACCAGCAGATCCGCGGTCAGGCCGAGAGGGCGTTTTTTGAAAATTTAAAAAAGTGTCAAAAAACACCTACATTCTGTTGCATTTCCCATCTACATGTATGCAATGCATGAACAAGGGTAAAAAACGTTGAAAAAAATTACTATGATTTTTGGTTACTTTTTTGAGTTACTCATTTTTACCAGCAGGTCCTCAGTCAGGGCGAGAGGCCTATTTTGTAAAATTTCAAAAACTGTCAAAAAACAAAAAAATTCTGTTGCATTTCCCATCTACATCTATGCAATGCATGAACAAGGGTAAAAATCGTTGAAAAGAAATATTATGATTTTTGGGTACATTTTTGAGTTACTGATTTTTCCCAACAGATTTTTCCCAACAGATCAGGGCTCATTTTTCATTTTTCCCAGCAGGTCAGGGCGAAAGGACGATTTTTTTAAATTTCAAAAACTGTCAGAAAACACCCACATTCTGTTGCATTTCCCATCTACATGTATGCAATGCATGAACAAGGGTAAAAATCGTTGAAAAGAAATATTATGATTTTTGGGTACATTTTGAGTTACTGATTTTTCCCAACAGATCAGGGCTCATTTTTCATTTTTCCCAGCAGGTCCGCGGTCAGGGCGAAAGGACGATTTTTTTAAATTTCAAAAATTGTCCAAAAACACCCACATTCTGTTGCATTTCCTATCTACATATATGCAATGCATGAACAAGGGTAAAAAACGTTGAAAAAAATTACTATGATTTTTGGTTACTTTTTTGAGTTACTCATTTATCTCAGCAGGTCCGCGGTCAGGGCGAGAGGCCGATTTTTAAAAATTTCAAAATTTGTCAAAAAACACTCACATTATGTTGCATTTCACATGTATGCAATGCATGAACAAGGGTAAAAAACGCTGAAAAAAATTACTACGATTTTTGGTTACTTTTTTGAGTTACTCATTTTTACCAGCAGATCCGAGGTCAGGCCGAGAGGGCGTTTTTTTGAGAATTTAAAAAAATCTCAAAAAACACCCACATTCTGTTGCATTTCCTATCTAGATGTATGCAATGCATGAACAACGGTAAAAAAAACTGAAAAGAATTATTACGATTTTTGGTTACTTTTTTGAGTTACTCATTTTTACCAGCAGGTCCGCAGTCAGGGCGAGAGGCCTATTTTGTAAAATTTCAAAAACTGTCAAAAAACAACAAAATTCTGTTGCATTTCCCATCTACATCTATGCAATGCATGAACAAGGGTAAAAAACGAAGAAAAGAATTATTACGATTTTTGGTTACTTTTTTGAGTTACTCATTTTTACCAGCAGGTCTGCGGTCAGGCCGAGAGGCCGATTTTTTTAAATTTCAAAAACTGTCAGAAAACACCCACATTCTGTTGCATTTCCTATCTACATGTATGCAATGCATGAACAAGGGTAAAAATCGTTGTAAAGAATTATGACGATTTTTGGTTACTTTTTTGAGTTACTCATTTTTACCAGCAGATCCGCGGTCAGGCCGAGAGGGCGTTTTTTTGAGAATTTAAAAAATTCTCAAAAAACACCCACATTCTGTTACATTTCCTATCTAGATGTATGCAATGCATGAACAAGGGTAAAAAACGTTGAAAAAAATTACTACGATTTTTGGTTACTTTTTTGAGTTACTCATTTTTCCCAGCAGAACCGCAGTCAGGGCGAAAGGCCGATTTTTTAAAATTTCAAAAATTGTCAAAAAACACTCACATTATGTTGCATTTCAAATGTATGCAATGCATGAACAAGGGTAAAAAACGCTGAAAAGAATTATTACGATTTTTGGTTACTTTTTTGAGTTACTCATTTTTACCAGCAGGTCCGCGGTCAGGGCGAGAGGCCGATTTTTTAAAATTTCAAAAACTGTCCAAAAACACCCACATTCTGTTGCATTTCCTATCTACATGTATGCAATGCATGAACAAGGGTAAAAAACGCTGAAAAGAATTATTACGATTTTTGGTTACTTTTTTGAGTTACTCATTTTTCCCAGCAGGTCCGCGGTCAGGGCGAGAGGCCGAATTTTTGAAAATTTAAAAAAGTGTCAAAAAACACCTACATTCTGTTGCATTTCCCATCTACATGTATGCAATGCATGAACAAGGGTAAAAAACGCTGAAAAGAATTATTACGATTTTTGGTTAATTTTTTGAGTTACTCATTTTTACCAGCAGGTCTGAGGTCAGGCCGAGAGGCCGATTTTTTTAAATTTCAAAAACTGTCAGAAAACACCCACATTCTGTTGCATTTCCTATCTACATGTATGCATTGCATGAACAGGGGTAAAAATCATTGTAAAGAATTATTACGATTTTTGATTACTTTTTTGAGTAACTCATTTTTACCAGCAGACCCGAGGTCAGGCCGAGAGGGCGTTTTTTTGAGAATTTCAAAAACTGTCCAAAAACACCCACATTCTGTTGCATTTCCTATCTACATATATGCAATGCATGAACAAGGGTAAAAAACGTTGAAAAAAATTACTATGATTTTTGGTTACTTTTTTGAGTTACTCATTTATCTCAGCAGGTCCGCGGTCAGGGCGAGAGGCCGATTTTTAAAAATTTCAAAAATTGTCAAAAAACACCCACATTCTGTTGCATTTCCCATCTACATGTATGCAATGCATGAACAAGGGTAAAAAACGCTGAAAAGAATTATTACGATTTTTGGTTACTTTTTTGAGTTACTCATTTTTACCAGCAGATCCGCGGTCAGGCCGAGAGGGCGTTTTTTTGAGAATTTAAAAAATTCTCAAAAAACACCCACATTCTGTTGCATTTCCTATCTAGATGTATGCAATGCATGAACAAGGGTAAAAAACGCTGAAAAGAATTATTACGATTTTTGGTTACTTTTTTGAGTTACTCATTTTTCCCAGCAGAACCGCAGTCAGGGCGAAAGGCCGAATTTTTGAAAATTTAAAAAAGTGTCAAAAAACACCTACATTATGTTGCATTTCCCATCTACATGTATGCAATGCATGAACAAGGGTAAAAAACGTTGAAAAAAATTACTACGATTTTTGGTTACTTTTTTGAGTTACTCATTTTTCCCAGCAGAACCGCAGTCAGGGCGAAAGGCCGATTTTTTAAAATTTCAAAAATTGTCAAAAAACACTCACATTATGTTGCATTTCACATGTATGCAATGCATGAACAAGGGTAAAAAACGCTGAAAAGAATTATTACGATTTTTGGTTACTTTTTTGAGTTACTCATTTTTACCAGCAGGTCTGAGGTCAGGGCGAGAGGCCGATTTTTAAAAATTTCAAAAATTATCAAAAAACACCCACATTCTGTTGCATTTCCCATCTACATGTATGCAATGCATGAACAAGGGTAAAAATCGTTGAAAAGAATTATTACGATTTTTGGGTTTTTGGTACTTTTTTGCAGATAGGGCTCATTTTTCATTTTCCCAGCAGGTCCGCGGTCAGGGCGAGAGGCACGATTTTTTAAATTTCAAAAATTGTCCAAAAACACCCACATTCTGTTGCATTTCCTATCTACATGTATGCAATGCATGAACAAGGGTAAAAAACGTTGAAAAAAATTACTATGATTTTTGGTTACTTTTTTGAGTTACTCATTTATCTCAGCAGGTCCGCGGTCAGGGCGAGAGGCGATTTTTTAAAAATTTCAAAAATTGTCAAAAAACACCCACATTCTGTTGCATTTCCATCTACATGTATGCAATGCATGAACAAGGGTAAAAAACGTTGAAAAAATTACTACGATTTTTGGTTACTTTTTTGAGTTACTCATTTTTCCAGCAGATCCGCGGTCAGGGCGAGAGGCCGATTTTTTGAAAATTTAAAAAATTGTCAAAAAACACCCACATTCTGTTGCATTTCCTACATGTATGCAATGCATGAACAAGGGTAAAAAACGTGAAAAGAATTATTACGATTTTTGGTTACTTTTTTGAGTTACTCATTTATCTCAGCAGGTCCGCGGTCAGGGCGAGAGGCCGATTTTTAAAAATTTCAAAAATTGTCAAAAAACACTCACATTATGTTGCATTTCACATGTATGCAATGCATGAACAAGGGTAAAAACGCTGAAAAAAATTACTACGATTTTTGGTTACTTTTTTGAGTTACTCATTTTTACCAGCAGATCCGCGGTCAGGGCGAGAGGGCGATTTTTTTGAGAATTTAAAAAAATTGTCAAAAAACACCCACATTCTGTTACATTTCCTATCTAGATGTATGCAATGCATGAACAAGGGTAAAAAACGCTGAAAAGAATTATTACGATTTTTGGTTACTTTTTTGAGTTACTCATTTTTCCCAGCAGGTCTGCGGTCAGGGCGAGAGGCCGATTTTTTGAAAATTTAAAAAAGTGTCAAAAAACACCTACATTCTGTTGCATTTCCATCTACATGTATGCAATGCATGAACAAGGGTAAAAAACGCTGAAAAAAATTACTACGATTTTTGGTTACTTTTTTGAGTTACTCATTTTTCTCAGCAGGTCCGCGGTCAGGGCGAGAGGCCGATTTTTAAAATTTCAAAAATTGTCAAAAAACACCCACATTCTGTTGCATTTCCATCTACATGTATGCAATGCATGAACAAGGGTAAAAAACGCTGAAAAGAATTATACGATTTTTGGTTACTTTTTTGAGTTACTCATTTTTACCCAGCAGGTCCGCGGTCAGGGCGAGAGGCCGATTTTTTGAAAATTTCAAAAATGTCAAAAAACACCCACATTCTGTTGCATTTCCCATCTACATGTATGCAATGCATGAACAAGGGTAAAAAACGCTGAAAAGAATTATACGATTTTTGGTTACTTTTTTGAGTTACTCATTTTTCCCAGCAGGTCCGCGGTCAGGGCGAGAGGCCGATTTTTTGAAAATTTCAAAAAATGTCAAAAAACACCCACATTCTGTTGCATTTCCATCTACATGTATGCAATGCATGAACAAGGGTAAAGAACGCTGTAAAGAATTATTACGATTTTTGGTTACTTTTTTGAGTTACTCATTTTTCCCAGCAGGTCCGCGGTCAGGGCGAGAGGCCGATTTTTTAAAATTTCAAAAATTGTCAAAAAACACCCACATTCTGTTGCATTTCCATCTACATGTATGCAATGCATGAACAAGGGTAAAAAACGCTGAAAAGAATTATTACGATTTTTGGTTACTTTTTTGAGTTACTCATTTTTACCAGCAGGTCCGCGGTCAGGCCGAGAGGCCGATTTTTTAAAATTTCAAAAACTGTCAAAAAACACCCACATTCTGTTGCATTTCCTATCTACATGTATGCAATGCATGAACAAGGGTAAAAAACGTTGAAAAGAATTATTACGATTTTTGGTTACTTTTTTGAGTTACTCATTTTTCCCAGCAGAACCGCAGTCAGGGCGAAAGGCCGAATTTTTGAAAATTTCAAAAAAGTGTCAAAAAACACCTACATTATGTTGCATTTCCCATCTACATGTATGCAATGCATGAACAAGGGTAAAAAACGTTGAAAAAAATTACTACGATTTTTGGTTACTTTTTTGAGTTACTCATTTTTCCCAGCAGAACCGCAGTCAGGGCGAAAGGCCGATTTTTTAAAATTTCAAAAATTGTCAAAAAACACTCACATTATGTTGCATTTCACATGTATGCAATGCATGAACAAGGGTAAAAGTCGTTGTAAAGAATTATTACGATTTTTGGTTACTTTTTTGAGTTACTCATTTTTACCAGCAGATCCGCGGTCAGGCCGAGAGGCCGATTTTTTAAAATTTCAAAAACTGTCAAAAAACACCCACATTCTGTTGCATTTCCTATCTACATGTATGCAATGCATGAACAAGGGTAAAAAACGCTGAAAAGAATTATTACGATTTTTGGTTACTTTTTTGAGTTACTCATTTTTACCAGCAGGTCCGCGGTCAGGGCGAGAGGCGATTTTTTAAATTTCAAAAATGTCAAAAAACACCCACATTCTGTTGCATTTCCTATCTACATGTATGCAATGCATGAACAAGGGTAAAAAACGCTGAAAAGAATTATTACGATTTTTGGTTACTTTTTTGAGTTACTCATTTTTCCCACAGTCAGGGCTCATTTTTCATTTTTCCAGCAGGTCCGCGGTCAGGGCGAGAGGACGATTTTTTTAAATTTCAAAAATTGTCCAAAAACACCCACATTCTGTTGCATTTCCCTATCTACATGTATGCAATGCATGAACAAGGGTAAAAAACGCTGAAAAGAATTATTACGATTTTTGGTTACTTTTTTGAGTTACTCATTTTCCCAGCAGGTCCGCAGGTCAGGGCGAGAGGCCGATTTTTTAAAATTTCAAAAATTGTCAAAAAACACCCACATTCTGTTGCATTTCCCTATCTACATGTATGCAATGCATGAACAAGGGTAAAAAACGTTGAAAAAAATTACTACGATTTTTGGTTACTTTTTTGAGTTACTCATTTTTACCAGCAGGTCCGCAGGTCAGGGCGAGAGGCCGATTTTTTAAAATTTCAAAAATTGTCAAAAAACACTCACATTCTGTTGCATTTCACATGTATGCAATGCATGAACAAGGGTAAAAAACGCTGAAAAGAATTATTACGATTTTTGGTTACTTTTTTGAGTTACTCATTTTTACCCAGCAGGTCCGCGGTCAGGCGAGAGGCCGATTTTTTTGAAAATTTAAAAAATGTCAAAAAACACCCACATTCTGTTGCATTTCCCTATCTACATGTATGCAATGCATGAACAAGGGTAAAAAAACGCTGAAAAGAATTATTACGATTTTTGGTTACTTTTTGAGTTACTCATTTTTCCCAGCAGGTCGCGGTCAGGGCGAGAGGCCGATTTTTTGAAAATTTCAAAAAAGTGTCAAAAAACACCTACATTCTGTTGCATTTCCCATCTACATGTATGCAATGCATGAACAAGGGTAAAAAACGTTGAAAAGAATTATTACGATTTTTGGTTACTTTTTTGAGTTACTCATTTTCTCCAGCAGGTCCGCGGTCAGGGCGAGAGGCCGATTTTTAAAAATTTCAAAAATTGTCAAAAAACACCACATTCTGTTGCATTTCCCATCTACATGTATGCAATGCATGAACAAGGGTAAAAAACGCTGAAAAGAATTATTACGATTTTTGGTTACTTTTTTGAGTTACTCATTTTTACCAGCAGATCCGCGGTCAGGCCGAGAGGGCGTTTTTTTGAGAATTTAAAAAATTCTCAAAAAACACCCACATTCTGTTGCATTTCCTATCTAGATCTATGCAATGCATGAACAAGGGTAAAAAACGCTGAAAAGAATTATTACGATTTTTGGTTACTTTTTTGAGTTACTCATTTTTCCCAGCAGGTCCGCGGTCAGGGCGAGAGGCCGATTTTTTAAAATTTCAAAAATGTAAAAAACACCTACATTCTGTTGCATTTCCCATCTACATGTATGCAATGCATGAACAAGGGTAAAAAACGCTGAAAAGAATTATTACGATTTTTGGTTACTTTTTTGAGTTACTCATTTTTACCAGCAGGTCTGAGGTCAGGCCGAGAGGCCGATTTTTTTAAAAATTTAAAAAAGTGTCAAAAAACACCCACATTCTGTTGCATTTCCTATCTACATGTATGCAATGCATGAACAAGGGTAAAAAACGCTGAAAAGAATTATTACGATTTTTGGTTACTTTTTGAGTTACTCATTTTTCCCAGCAGGTCCGCGGTCAGGGCGAGAGGCCGATTTTTTGAAAATTTCAAAAATGTCAAAAAACACCCACATTCTGTTGCATTTCCCATCTACATGTATGCAATGCATGAACAAGGGTAAAAAACGTTGAAAAGAATTATTACGATTTTTGGTTACTTTTTTGAGTTACTCATTTTTCCCAGCAGGTCCGCGGTCAGGGCGAGAGGCCGATTTTTTGAAAATTTCAAAAATGTCAAAAACACCCACATTCTGTTGCATTTCCCATCTACATGTATGCAATGCATGAACAAGGGTAAAAAACGTTGAAAAGAATTATTACGATTTTTGGTTACTTTTTTGAGTTACTCATTTTACCAGCAGGTCCGCGGTCAGGGCGAGAGGCGATTTTTTAAAATTTCAAAAATGTCAAAAACACCCACATTCTGTTGCATTTCCTATCTACATGTATGCAATGCATGAACAAGGGTAAAAAACGTTGAAAAGAATTATTACGATTTTTGGTTACTTTTTTGAGTTACTCATTTTTCCCAGCAGGTCCGCGGTCAGGGCGAGAGGCCGATTTTTTAAAATTTCAAAAATTGTCAAAAACACCCACATTCTGTTGCATTTCCCATCTACATGTATGCAATGCATGAACAAGGGTAAAAAACGTTGAAAAGAATTATTACGATTTTTGGGTACTTTTTTGAGTTACTATTTTTCCCAACAGATCAGGGCTCATTTTTCATTTTTCCCAGCAGGTCCGCGGTCAGGGCGAGAGGACGATTTTTTAAAATTTCAAAAATTGTCAAAAAACACCCACATTCTGTTGCATTTCCCTATCTACATGTATGCAATGCATGAACAAGGGTAAAAAACGCTGAAAAGAATTATTACGATTTTTGGTTACTTTTTTGAGTTACTCATTTTTCCCAGCAGATCCGCAGGTCAGGGCGAGAGGCGATTTTTTAAATTTCAAAAAATGTCAAAAAACACCCACATCTGTTGCATTTCCCATCTACATGTATGCAATGCATGAACAAGGGTAAAAACGTGAAAAGAATTATTACGATTTTTGGTTACTTTTTTGAGTTACTCATTTTTCCCAGCAGGTCCGCGGTCAGGGCGAAAGGACGATTTTTTAAAATTTCAAAAATTGTCCAAAAACACCCACATTCTGTTGCATTTCCTATCTACATGTATGCAATGCATGAACAAGGGTAAAAAACGTTGAAAAGAATTATTACGATTTTTGGTTACTTTTTTGAGTTACTCATTTTTCCCAGCAGATCCGCGGTCAGGGCGAAAGGACGATTTTTAAAATTTCAAAAATTGTCAAAAAACACTCACATTATGTTGCATTTCACATGTATGCAATGCATGAACAAGGGTAAAAATCGTTGTAAAGAATTATTACGATTTTTGGTTACTTTTTTGAGTTACTCATTTTTACCAGCAGATCCGCGGTCAGGCCGAGAGGGCGATTTTTTTGAGAATTTCAAAAATTGTCAAAAAACACCCACATTCTGTTGCATTTCCCATCTACATGTATGCAATGCATGAACAAGGGTAAAAAACGTTGAAAAGAATTATTACGATTTTGGTTACTTTTTTGAGTTACTCATTTTTACCAGCAGGTCCGCGGTCAGGGCGAGAGGCCGATTTTTTTGAAAATTTCAAAAACTGTCAAAAAACACCCACATTCTGTTGCATTTCCTATCTACATGTATGCAATGCATGAACAAGGGTAAAAAACGCTGAAAAGAATTATTACGATTTTTGGTTACTTTTTGAGTTACTCATTTTTCCCAGCAGGTCCGCGGTCAGGGCGAGAGGCCGATTTTTTGAAAATTTCAAAAATTGTCCAAAAACACCCACATTCTGTTGCATTTCCTATCTACATGTATGCAATGCATGAACAAGGGTAAAAACGCTGAAAAGAATTATTACGATTTTTGGTTACTTTTTTGAGTTACTCATTTTTCCCAGCAGGTCCGCGGTCAGGGCGAGAGGCCGATTTTTTGAAAATTTCAAAAAAGTGTCAAAAAACACCCACATTCTGTTGCATTTCCTATCTACATGTATGCAATGCATGAACAAGGGTAAAAAACGCTGAAAAGAATTATTACGATTTTTGGGTACTTTTTGAGTTACTCATTTTCCCAACAGATCAGGGCTCATTTTTCATTTTCCCAGCAGATCCGCGGTCAGGGCCGAGAGGGCGATTTTTTTGAAAATTTAAAAAATGTCAAAAACACCCACATTCTGTTGCATTTCCTATCTACATGTATGCAATGCATGAACAAGGGTAAAAAACGCTGAAAAGAATTATTACGATTTTTGGGTACTTTTTGGTACTGATTTTTCCCAGAGGGCTCATTTTTCATTTTTCCCAGCAGGTCCGCGGTCAGGGCGAGAGGACGATTTTTTAAAATTTCAAAAATTGTCCAAAAACACCCACATTCTGTTGCATTTCCTATCTACATGTATGCAATGCATGAACAAGGGTAAAAAACGCTGAAAAGAATTATTACGATTTTTGGTTACTTTTTTGAGTTACTCATTTTTCCCAGCAGGTCCGCGGTCAGGGCGAGAGGCCGAATTTTTGAAAATTTAAAAAAGTGTCAAAAAACACCTACATTCTGTTGCATTTCCCATCTACATGTATGCAATGCATGAACAAGGGTAAAAAACGTTGAAAAAAATTACTACGATTTTTGGTTACTTTTATGAGTTACTCATTTTTCCCAGCAGAACCGCAGTCAGGGCGAAAGGCAGATTTTTTAAAATTTCAAAAATTGTCAAAAAACACTCACATTATGTTGCATTTCCACATGTATGCAATGCATGAACAAGGGTAAAAAACGCTGAAAAGAATTATTACGATTTTTGGGTACTTTTTTGAGTTACTCATTTTTCCCACAGATCAGGGTCATTTTTATTTTTCCCAGCAGGTCCGGGTCAGGGCGAGAGGCCGATTTTTTGAAAATTTCAAAAAAGTGTCAAAAAACACCCACATTCTGTTGCATTTCCCATCTACATGTATGCAATGCATGAACAAGGGTAAAAAACGCTGAAAAGAATTATTACGATTTTTGGTTACTTTTTTGAGTTACTCATTTTTACCAGCAGGTCTGCGGTCAGGCCGAGAGGCCGATTTTTTTAAATTTCAAAAACTGTCAAAAAACACCCACATTCTGTTGCATTTCCTATCTACATGTATGCAATGCATGAACAAGGGTAAAAAACGCTGAAAAGAATTATTACGATTTTTGGGTACATTTTTGCGTTACTGATTTTTCCCAACAGATCAGGGCTCATTTTTCATTTTTCCCAGCAGGTCCGCGGTCAGGGCGAAAGGACGATTTTTTAAAATTTCAAAAATTGTCCAAAAACACCCACATTCTGTTGCATTTCCTATCTACATGTATGCAATGCATGAACAAGGGTAAAAAACGCTGAAAAGAATTATTACGATTTTTGGTTACTTTTTTGAGTTACTCATTTTTCCCAGCAGGTCCGCGGTCAGGGCGAGAGGCCGAATTTTTGAAAATTTAAAAAAGTGTCAAAAAACACCTACATTCTGTTGCATTTCCCATCTACATGTATGCAATGCATGAACAAGGGTAAAAAACGCTGAAAAGAATTATTACGATTTTTGGTTACTTTTTTGAGTTACTCATCTTTTCCCAGCAGGTCCGCGGTCAGGGCGAAAAGGACGATTTTTTAAAATTTCAAAAATTTGTCCAAAAACACCCACATTCTGTTGCATTTCCTATCTACATGTATGCAATGCATGAACAAGGGTAAAAAACGCTGAAAAGAATTATTACGATTTTTGGTTACTTTTTTGAGTTACTCATTTTTCCCAGCAGGTCCGCGGTCAGGGCGAGAGGCCGAATTTTTGAAAATTTAAAAAAGTGTCAAAAAACACCTACATTCTGTTGCATTTCCCATCTACATGTATGCAATGCATGAACAAGGGTAAAAAACGTTGAAAAAAATTACTACGACTTTTGGTTACTTTTTTGAGTTACTCATTTTTCCCAGCAGGTCTGAGGTCAGGGTGAGAGGCCGATTTTTAAAATTTCAAAAATTGTCAAAAACACCCACATTCTGTTGCATTTCCCATCACATGTATGCAATGCATGAACAAGGGTAAAAAACGCTGAAAAGAATTATTACGATTTTTGGTTACTTTTTTGAGTTACTCATTTTTACCAGCAGGTCTGCGGTCAGGCCGAGAGGCCGATTTTTTTAAATTTCAAAAACTGTCAGAAAACACCCACATTCTGTTGCATTTCCTATCTACATGTATGCAATGCATGAACAAGGGTAAAAAACGCTGAAAAGAATTATTATGATTTTTGGGTACATTTTTGCGTTACTGATTTTTCCCAACAGATCAGGGCTCATTTTTCATTTTTCCCGCAGATCGCGGTCAGGGCGAGAGGCCGATTTTTAAAATTTCAAAAATTGTCAAAAAACACCCACATTCTGTTGCATTTCCCATCTACATGTATGCAATGCATGAACAAGGGTAAAAATCGTTGAAAAAGAAATTATTACGATTTTTGGTTACTTTTTTGAGTTACTCATTTATCTCAGCAGGTCCGCGGTCAGGGCGAGAGGCCGATTTTTTAAAATTTCAAAAATTGTCAAAAAACACCCACATTCTGTTGCATTTCCCATCTACATGTATGCAATGCATGAACAAGGGTAAAAATCGAAGAAAAGAATTATTACGATTTTTGGGTACTTTTTTGAGTTACTCATTTTTCCCACAGTCAGGGCTCATTTTTCGCAGGTCTGCGGTCAGGCCGAGAGGCCGATTTTTTTTAAATTTCAAAAACTGTCAGAAAACACCCACATTCTGTTGCATTTCCTATCTACATGTATGCAATGCATGAACAAGGGTAAAAAACGCTGAAAAGAATTATTACGATTTTTGGGTACATTTTTGAGTTACTGATTTTTCCCAACAGATCAGGGCTCATTTTTCATTTTTCCCAGCAGGTCCGAAGGTCCCAGCAGGCGAGTCAGGGCGAAAGGACGATTTTTTAAAATTTCAAAAATTGTCCAAAAACACCCACATTCTGTTGCATTTCCTATCTACATGTATGCAATGCATGAACAAGGGTAAAAAACGCTGAAAAGAATTATTACTGATTTTTGGTTACTTTTTTGAGTTACTCATTTTTCCCAGCAGTCGGGTCAGGGCGAGAGGCCGAATTTTTGAAAATTTAAAAAAGTGTCAAAAAACACCTACATTCTGTTGCATTTCCCATCTACATGTATGCAATGCATGAACAAGGGTAAAAAACGTTGAAAAAATTACTACGATTTTGGTTACTTTTTTGAGTTACTCATTTTTCCCAGCAGGTCCGCGGTCAGGGCGAGAGGCCGATTTTTTAAAATTTCAAAAACTGTCAAAAAACACTCACATTATGTTGCATTTCACATGTATGCAATGCATGAACAAGGGTAAAAAACGCTGAAAAGAATTATTACGATTTTTGGGTACATTTTTGAGTTACTGATTTTTCCCAACAGATCAGGGCTCATTTTTCATTTTTCCCAGCAGGTCCGCGGTCAGGGCGAAAGGACGATTTTTTAAAATTTCAAAAATTGTCCAAAAACACCCACATTCTGTTGCATTTCCTATCTACATGTATGCAATGCATGAACAAGGGTAAAAAACGCTGAAAAGAATTATTACGATTTTTGGTTACTTTTTTGAGTTACTCATTTTTCCCAGCAGGTCTGCGGTCAGGGCGAGAGGCCGAATTTTTGAAAATTTAAAAAAGTGTCAAATAAACACCTACATTCTGTTGCATTTCCCATCTACATGTATGCAATGCATGAACAAGGGTAAAAAACGCTGAAAAGAATTATTATGATTTTTGGGTACATTTTTGAGTTACTCATTTTACCCAGATCAGGGCATTTTTCTGTCCCAGCAGGTCCGCGGTCAGGGCAAGAGGACGATTTTTTAAAATTTCAAAAATTGTCCAAAAACACCCACATTCTGTTGCATTTCCTATCTACATGTATGCAATGCATGAACAAGGGTAAAAAACGCTGAAAAGAATTATTACGATTTTTGGTTACTTTTTTGAGTTACTCATTTTTCCCAGCAGGTCCGCGGTCAGGGCGAGAGGCCGAATTTTTGAAAATTTAAAAAAGTGTCAAAAAACACCTACATTCTGTTGCATTTCCCATCTACATGTATGCAATGCATGAACAAGGGTAAAAAACGTTGAAAAAAATTACTACGATTTTTGGTTACTTTATTGAGTTACTCATTTTTCCCAGCAGAACCGCAGTCAGGGCGAAAGGCCGATTTTTTAAAATTTCAAAAACTGTCAAAAAACACTCACATTATGTTGCATTTCACATGTATGCAATGCATGAACAAGGGTAAAAAAAGCTGAAAAGAATTATTATGATTTTTGGGTACATTTTTGCGTTACTGATTTTACCTAACAGATCAGGGCTCATTTTTCATTTTTCCCAGCAGGTCAGCGGTCAGGGCGAAAGGACGATTTTTTTAAATTTCAAAAATTGTCCAAAAACACCCACATTCTGTTGCATTTCCTATCTACATGTATGCAATGCATGAACAAGGGTAAAAAATGTTGAAAAAAATTACCACGATTTTTGTGTTACTTTGTTGAGTTACTCATTTTTCCCAGCAGATTTGCGGTCAGGGCGAGAGGCCGATTTTTAAAAATTTCAAAAATTGTCAAAAAACACCGACATTCTGTTGCATTTCCCATCTACATGTATGCAATGCATGAACAAGGGTAAAAATCGAAGAAAAGAATTATTACGATTTTTGGGTACATTTTTGCGTTACTGATTTTTCCCAACAGATCAGGGCTCATTTTTCATTTTTCCCAGCAGGTCCGCGGTCAGGCCGAGAGGCGGATTTTTTTAAATTTCAAAAACTGTCAGAAAACACCCACATTCTGTTGCATTTCCTATCTACATGTATGCAATGCATGAACAAGGGTAAAAAACGCTGAAAAGAATTATTACGATTTTTGGTTACTTTTTTGAGTTACTCATTTTTACCAGCAGGTCTGCGGTCAGGCCGAGAGGCCGATTTTTTTAAATTTCAAAAACTGTCAGAAAACACCCACATTCTGTTGCATTTCCTATCTACATGTATGCAATGCATGAACAAGGGTAAAAAACGCTGAAAAGAATTATTACGATTTTTGGGTACATTTTTGAGTTACTGATTTTTCCCAACAGATCAGGGCTCATTTTTCATTTTTCCCAGCAGGTCCGCGGTCAGGGCGAATGGACGATTTTTTAAAATTTCAAAAATTGTCCAAAAACACCCACATTCTGTTGCATTTCCTATCTACATGTATGCAATGCATGAACAAGGGTAAAAATCGAAGAAAAGAATTATTACGATTTTTGGTTACTTTTTTGAATTACTCATTTTTCCCAGCAGGTCTGCGGTCAGGGCGAGAGGCCGAATTTTTGAAAATTTAAAAAAGTGTCAAAAAACACCTACATTCTGTTGCATTTCCCATCTACATGTATGCAATGCATGAACAAGGGTAAAATACACTGAAAAGAATTATTACGATTTTTGGTTACTTTTTTGAGTTACTCATCTTTCCCAGCAGGTCCGCGGTCAGGGCAAAAGGACGATTTTTTAAAATTTCAAAAATTTTCCAAAAACACCCACATTCTGTTGCATTTCCTATCTACATGTATGCAATGCATGAACAAGGGTAAAAAACGCTGAAAAGAATTATTACGATTTTTGGTTACTTTTTTGAGTTACTCATTTTTCCCAGCAGAACCGCAGTCAGGGCGAAAGGCCGATTTTTTAAAATTTCAAAAAGTGTCAAAAAACACTCACATTATGTTGCATTTCACATGTATGCAATGCATGAACAAAGGTAAAAATCGTTGAAAAGAATTATTACGATTTTTGGGTACTTTTTTGAGTTACTCATTTTTCCCAACAGATCAGGGCTCATTTTTCATTTTTCACAGCAGGTCCGTGGTCAGGGCGAGAGGCCGAATTTTTGAAAATTTAAAAAAGTGTCAAAAAACACCTACATTATGTTGCATTTCCCATCTACATGTATGCAATGCATGAACAAGGGTAAAAATCGTTGAAAAGAATTATTACGATTTTTGGTTACTTTTTTGAGTTACCCATTTTTACCAGCAGGTCTGCGGTCAGGCCGAGAGGCCGATTTTTTGAAAATTTAAAAAAGTGTCAAAAAACACCTACATTCTGTTGCATTTCCCATCTACATGTATGCAATGCATGAACAAGGGTAAAAAACGTTGAAAAAAATTACTACGATTTTTGGTTACTTTATTGAGTTACTCATTTTTCCCAGCAGAACCGCAGTCAGGGCGAAAGGCCGATTTTTTAAAATTTCAAAAAGTGTCAAAAAACACTCACATTATGTTGCATTTCACATGTATGCAATGCATGAACAAAGGTAAAAATCGTTGAAAAGAATTATTACGATTTTTGGGTACTTTTTTGAGTTACTCATTTTTCCCAACAGATCAGGGCTCATTTTTCATTTTTCACAGCAGGTCCGTGGTCAGGGCGAGAGGCCGAATTTTTGAAAATTTAAAAAAGTGTCAAAAAACACCTACATTATGTTGCATTTCCCATCTACAGCATTTCCTATCTACATGTATGCAATGCATGAACAAGGGTAAAAAACGCTGAAAAGAATTATTACGATTTTTGGTTACTTTTTTGAGTTACTCATTTTACCAGCAGGTCCGCGGTCAGGGCGAGAGGCCGATTTTTGTAAAATTTCAAAAACTGTCAAAAAACACCCACATTCTGTTGCATTTCCCATCTACATGTATGCAATGCATGAACAAGGGTAAAAAACGTTGAAAAGAATATTACGATTTTTGGGTACATTTTTGAGTTACTGATTTTTCCCAACAGATCAGGGCTCATTTTTCATTTTTCCCAGCAGGTCCGCGGTCAGGGCGAAAGGACGATTTTTTAAAATTTCAAAAATTGTCCAAAAACACCCACATTCTGTTGCATTTCCTATCTACATGTATGCAATGCATGAACAAGGGTAAAAAACGTTGAAAAAAATTACTACGATTTTTGGTTACTTTTTTGAGTTACTCATTTTTCCCAACAGATCAGGGCTCATTTTTCATTTTTCCCAGCAGGTCCGCGGTCAGGGCGAGAGGACGATTTTTTAAAATTTCAAAAATTGTCCAAAAACACCCACATTCTGTTGCATTTCCTATCTACATGTATGCAATGCATGAACAAGGGTAAAAAACGCTGAAAAGAATTATTACGATTTTTGGTTACTTTTTTGAGTTACTCATCTTTCCCAGCAGGTCCGCGGTCAGGGCGAGAGGACGATTTTTTTAAATTTCAAAATTGTCCAAAAACACCCACATTCTGTTGCATTTCCTATCTACATGTATGCAATGCATGAACAAGGGTAAAAAACGCTGAAAAGAATTATTACGATTTTTGGTTACTTTTTTGAGTTACTCATTTTTACCCAGCAGATCCGCGATCAGGGCGAGAGGCCGATTTTTTTGAAAATTTAAAAAATGTCAAAAAACACTCACATTATGTTGCATTTCACATGTATGCAATGCATGAACAAGGGTAAAAAACGTTGAAAAAAATTACTACGATTTTTGGTTACTTTTTTGAGTTACTCATTTATCTCAGCAGGTCCGCGGTCACGGCGAGAGGCCGATTTTTAAAATTTCAAAAATTGTCAAAAAACACCCACATTCTGTTGCATTTCCCATCTACATGTATGCAATGCATGAACAAGGGTAAAAACGCTGAAAAGAATTATTACGATTTTTGGGTACTTTTTGAGTTACTCATTTTTCCCAACAGATCAGGGCTCATTTTTCATTTTTCCCAGCAGGTCCGCGGTCAGGGCAAGAGGACGATTTTTTTAAATTTCAAAAATTGTCCAAAAACACCCACATTCTGTTGCATTTCCTATCTACATGTATGCAATGCATGAACAAGGGTAAAAAACGCTGAAAAGAATTATTACGATTTTTGGTTACTTTTTGAGTTACTCATCTTTACCAGCAGGTCCGCGGTCAGGGCGAGAGGCCTATTTTGTAAAATTTCAAAAACTGTCAAAAAACACCCACATTCTGTTGCATTTCCTATCTACATGTATGCAATGCATGAACAAGGGTAAAAAACGTTGAAAAAAATTACTACGATTTTTGGTTACTTTTTGAGTATCTTTTTCCCACGATCAGGGCTCATTTTTCATTTTTCCCAGCAGGTCCGCGGTCAGGGCGAGAGGACGATTTTTTAAAATTTCAAAATTGTCCAAAAACACCCACATTCTGTTGCATTTCCTATCTACATGTATGCAATGCATGAACAAGGGTAAAAAACGCTGAAAAGAATTATTACGATTTTTGGTTACTTTTTTGAGTTACTCATTTTTCCCAGCAGGTCCGCGGTCAGGGCGAGAGGCCGAATTTTTGAAAATTTAAAAAAGTGTCAAAAAACACCTACATTCTGTTGCATTTCCCATCTACATGTATGCAATGCATGAACAAGGGTAAAAAACGTTGAAAAGAATTATTGCGATTTTTGGGTACTTTTTTGAGTTACTATTTTTCCCAACAGATCAGGGCTCATTTTTCATTTTTTACAGCAGGTCCGCGGTCAGGGCGAGAGGCCGAATTTTTGAAAATTTAAAAAAGTGTCAAAAAACACCTACATTATGTTGCATTTCCGATCTACATGTATGCAATGCATGAACAAGGGTAAAAATCGTTGAAAAGAATTATTACGATTTTTGGTTACTTTTTTGAGTTACTCATTTTTACCAGCAGGTCTGCGGTCAGGCCGAGAGGCCGATTTTTTTAAATTTCAAAAACTGTCAGAAAACACCCACATTCTGTTGCATTTCCTATCTACATGTATGCAATGCATGAACAAGGGTAAAAAACGCTGAAAAGAATAATTACGATTTTTGGGTACATTTTTGAGTTACTGATTTTTCCCAACAGATCAGGGCTCATTTTTCATTTTTCCCAGCAGGTCCGCGGTCAGGGCGAAAGGACGATTTTTTAAAATTTCAAAAATTGTCCAAAAACACCCACATTCTGTTGCATTTCCTATCTACATGTATGCAATGCATGAACAAGGGTAAAAAACGCTGAAAAGAATTATTACTGTTTTTGGTTACTTTTTTGAGTTACTCATTTTTCCCAGCGGTCAGGGCAAGAGGCAGAATTTTTGAAAATTTCAAAAATTGTCCAAAAACACCCACATTCTGTTGCATTTCCTATCTACATGTATGCAATGCATGAACAAGGGTAAAAAACGCTGAAAAGAATTATTACGATTTTTGGTTACTTTTTTGAGTTACTCATTTTTACCAGCAGATCCGCGATCAGGCCGAGAGGGCGTTTTTTTGAGAATTTAAAAAATTCTCAAAAAACACTCACATTATGTTGCATTTCACATGTATGCAATGCATGAACAAGGGTAAAAAACGTTGAAAAAAATTACTACGATTTTTGGTTACTTTTTTGAGTTACTCATTTATCTCAGCAGGTCTGCGGTCACGGCGAGAGGCCGATTTTTAAAAATTTCAAAAATTGTCAAAAAACACCCACATTCTGTTGCATTTCCTATCTACATGTATGCAATGCATGAACAAGGGTAAAAAACGCTGAAAAGAATTATTACGATTTTTGGTTACTTTTTTGAGTTACTCATTTTTCACAACAGATCAGGGCTCATTTTTCATTTTTCCCAGCAGGTCCGCGGTCAGGGCGAGAGGACGATTTTTTAAAATTTCAAAGATTGTCCAAAAACACCCACATTCTGTTGCATTTCCTATCTACATGTATGCAATGCATGAACAAGGGTAAAAAACGCTGAAAAGAATTATTACGATTTTTGGTTACTTTTTTGAGTTACTCATCTTCACCAGCAGGTCCGCAGTCAGGGCGAGAGGACGATTTTTTAAAATTTCAAAAATTGTCCAAAAACACCCACATTCTGTTGCATTTCCTATCTACATGTATGCAATGCATGAACAAGGGTAAAAAACACTGAAAAGAATTATTACGATTTTTGGTTACTTTTTTGAGTTACTCATTTTTACCAGCAGATCCGCGATCAGGCCGAGAGGGCGTTTTTTTGAGAATTTAAAAAATTCTCAAAAAACACTCACATTATGTTGCATTTCACATGTATGCAATGCATGAACAAGGGTAAAAAACGTTGAAAAAAATTACTACGATTTTTGGTTACTTTTTTGAGTTACTCATTTATCTCAGCAGGTCCGCGGTCACGGCGAGATGCCGATTTTTAAAAATTTCAAAAATTGTCAAAAAACACCCACATTCTGTTGCATTTCCCATCTACATGTATGCAATGCATGAACAAGGGTAAAAATCGAAGAAAAGAATTATTACGATTTTTGGGACGTTTTGAGTTACTCATTTTTCCCAACAGATCAGGGCTCATTTTTCATTTTTCCCAGCATGTTCGCGGTCAGGGCAAGAGGACAATTTTTTTAAATTTTAAAAATTGTCCAAAAACACCCACATTCTGTTGCATTTCCTATCTACATGTATGCAATGCATGAACAAGGGTAAAAAACGCTGAAAAGAATTATTACGATTTTTGGTTACTTTCTTGAGTTACTCATCTTTACCAGCAGGTCCGCAGTCAGGGCGAGAGGCCTATTTTGTAAAATTTCAAAAACTGTCAAAAAACACCAAAATTCTGTTGCATTTCCTATCTACATGTATGCAATGCATGAACAAGGGTAAAAAACGTTGAAAAGAATACTATGATTTTTGGTTACTTTTTGAGATACTCATTTTTCCCAACAGATCAGGGCTCATTTTTCATTTTTCCCAGCAGGTCCGCGGTCAGGGCGAGAGGACGATTTTTTAAAATTTCAAAGATTGTCCAAAAACACCCACATTCTGTTGCATTTCCTATCTACATGTATGCAATGCATGAACAAGGGTAAAAAACGCTGAAAAGAATTATTACGATTTTTGGTTACTTTTTTGAGTTACTCATTTTTCCCAGCAGGTCCGCGGTCAGGGCGAGAGGCCGATTTTTTGAAAATTTAAAAAAGTGTCAAAAAACACCTACATTCTGTTGCATTTCCCATCTACATGTATGCAATGCATGAACAAGGGTAAAAAACGTTGAAAAGAATTATTGCGATTTTTGGGTACTTTTTTGAGTTACTAATTTTTCCCAACAGATCAGGGCTCATTTTTCATTTTTTACAGCAGGTCCGCGGTCAGGGCGAGAGGCCGAATTTTTGAAAATTTAAAAAAGTGTCAAAAAACACCTACATTCTGTTGCATTTCCGATCTACATGTATGCAATGCATGAACAAGGGTAAAAATCGTTGAAAAGAATTATTACGATTTTTGGTTACTTTTTTGAGTTACCCATTTTTACCAGCAGGTCTGCGGTCAGGGCGAAAGGACGATTTTTTAAAATTTCAAAAATTGTCCAAAAACACCCACATTCTGTTGCATTTCCTATCCTAACACTGAAAAGAATTATTACGATTTTTGGTTACTTTTTTGAGTTACTCATTTTTACCAGCAGATCCGCGATCAGGCCGAGAGGGCGTTTTTTTGAGAATTTAAAAAATTCTCAAAAAACACTCACATTATGTTGCATTTCACATGTATGCAATGCATGAACAAGGGTAAAAAACGCTGAAAAGAATAATTACGATTTTTGGGTACATTTTTGAGTTACTGATTTTTCCCAACAGATCAGGGCTCATTTTTCATTTTTCCCAGCAGGTCCGCGGTCAGGGCGAAAGGACGATTTTTTAAAATTTCAAAAATTGTCCAAAAACACCCACATTCTGTTGCATTTCCTATCTACATGTATGCAATGCATGAACAAGGGTAAAAAACGCTGAAAAGAATTATTACGATTTTTGGTTACTTTTTTGAGTTACTCATTTTTACCAGCAGATCCGCGGTCAGGCCGAGAGGGCGATTTTTTTGAGAATTTAAAAAATTCTCAAAAAACACTCACATTATGTTGCATTTCACATGTATGCAATGCATGAACAAGGGTAAAAAACGTTGAAAAAAATTACTACGATTTTTGGTTACTTTTTTGAGTTACTCATTTATCTCAGCAGGTCTGCGGTCACGGGCGAGAGGCCAATTTTTAAAATTTCAAAAATTGTCAAAAAACACCCACATTCTGTTGCATTTCCTATCTACATGTATGCAATGCATGAACAAGGGTAAAAAACGCTGAAAAGAATTATTACGATTTTTGGTTACTTTTTTGAGTTACTCATTTTTCCCAGCGGTCAGGGCGAGAGGCAGAATTTTTGAAAATTTAAAAAAGTGTCAAAAAAAACCCTACATTCTGTTGCATTTCCCATCTACATGTATGCAATGCACGAACAAGGGTAAAAATCGTTGAAAAAAATTACTACGATTTTTGGTTACTTGTTTGAGTTACTCATTTTTCCCAGCAGATCCGCGGTCAGGGCGAAAGGCCGATTTTTTAAAATTTCAAAAATTGTCAAAAAACACTCACATTATGTTGCATTTCACATGTATGCAATGCATGAACAAGGTAAAAAGACGCTGAAAAGAATTATTATGATTTTTGGGTACATTTTTGCGTTACTGATTTTTCCCAACAGATCAGGGCTCATTTTTCATTTTTCCCAGCAGGTCCGCGGTCAGGGCGAAAGGACGATTTTTTTAAATTTCAAAAATTGTCAAAAACACCCACATTCTGTTGCATTTCCTATCTACATGTATGCAATGCATGAACAAGGGTAAAAAACGTGAAAAGAAATTACTACGATTTTTGGTTACTTTTTTGAGTTACTCATTTTATCCCAGCAGGTCCGCGGTCAGGGCGAGAGGCCGATTTTTGAAAATTTAAAAAAGTTTCAAAAAACACCTACATTCTGTTGCATTTCCCATCTACATGTATGCAATGCATGAACAAGGGTAAAAAACGTTGAAAAAAATTACTACGATTATTGGTTACTTTTTTGAGTTACTCATTTTTACCAGCAGTTCTGCGGTCAGGCCGAGAGGCCGATTTTTTTAAATTTCAAAAACTGTCAGAAAACACCCACATTCTGTTTCATTTCCTATCTACATGTATGCAATGCATGAACAAGGGTAAAAAACGCTGAAAAGAATTATTATGATTTTTGGGTACATTTTTGCGTTACTGATTTTACCTAACAGATCAGGGCTCATTTTTCATTTTTCCCAGCAGGTCAGCGGTCAGGGCGAAAGGACGATTTTTTTAAATTTCAAAAATTGTCCAAAAACACCCACATTCTGTTGCATTTCCTATCTACATGTATGCAATGCATGAACAAGGGTAAAAAATGTTGAAAAAAATTACCACGATTTTTGTGTTACTTTGTTGAGTTACTCATTTTTCCCAGCAGATTTGCGGTCAGGGCGATTTGCCGATTTTTAAAAATTTCAAAAATTGTCAAAAAACACCCACATTCTGTTGCATTTCCCATCTACATGTATGCAATGCATGAACAAGGGTAAAAAACGCTGAAAAGAAATTACTACGATTTTTGGTTACTTTTTTGAGTTACTCATTTATCTCAGCAGGTCCGCGGTCACGGCGAGAGGCCGATTTTTAAAAATTTCAAAAATTGTCAAAAAACACCGACATTCTGTTGCATTTCCCATCTACATGTATGCAATGCATGAACAAGGTAAAAATCGAAGAAAAGAATTATTACGATTTTTGGGTACGTTTTTTGAGTTACTCATTTTCCCAACAGATCAGGGCTCATTTTTCATTTTTCCCAGCAGGTCTGCGGTCAGGCCGAGAGGCCGATTTTTTTAAATTTCAAAAACTGTCAGAAAACACCCACATTCTGTTGCATTTCCTATCTACATGTATGCAATGCATGAACAAGGGTAAAAAACGCTGAAAAGAATTATTACGATTTTTGGGTACATTTTTGAGTTACTGATTTTTCCCAACAGATCAGGGCTCATTTTTCATTTTTCCCAGCAGGTCCGAAGGTCCCAGCAGGTCCGAAGGTCAGGGCGAAAGGACGATTTTTTAAAATTTCAAAAATTGTCCAAAAACACCCACATTCTGTTGCATTTCCTATCTACATGTATGCAATGCATGAACAAGGGTAAAAAACGCTGAAAAGAATTATTACTGTTTTTGGTTACTTTTTTGAGTTACTCATTTTTCCCAGCGGTCAGGGCGAGAGGCAGAATTTTTGAAAATTTAAAAAAGTGTCAAAAAACACCTACATTCTGTTGCATTTCCCATCTACATGTATGCAATGCATGAACAAGGGTAAAAAACGTTGAAAAAAATTACTATGATTTTTGGTTACTTTTTTGAGTTACTCATTTTTCCCAGCAGATCCGCGGTCAGGGCGAAAGGCCGATTTTTTAAAATTTCAAAAATTGTCAAAAAACACTCACATTATGTTGCATTTCACATGTATACAATGCATGAACAAAGGTAAAAAAACGCTGAAAAGAATTATTATGATTTTTGGGTACGTTTTTGCGTTACTGATTTTTCCCAAGCAGCAACGATTTTTTAAAATTTCAAAAATTGTCCAAAAACACCCACATTCTGTTGCATTTCCTATCTACATGTATGCAATGCATGAACAAGGGTAAAAAACACTGAAAAGAATTATTACGATTTTTGGTTACTTTTTTGAGTTACTCATTTTTACCAGCAGATCCGCGATCAGGCCGAGAGGGCGTTTTTTTGAGAATTTAAAAAATTCTCAAAAAACACTCACATTATGTTGCATTTCACATGTATGCAATGCATGAACAAGGGTAAAAAACGTTGAAAAAAATTACTACGATTTTTGGTTACTTTTTTGAGTTACTCATTTACCTCAGCAGGTCCGCGGTCACGGCGAGAGGCCGATTTTTAAAAATTTCAAAAATTGTCAAAAAACACCCACATTCTGTTGCATTTCCCATCTACATGTATGCAATGCATGAACAAGGGTAAAAATCGAAGAAAAGAATTATTACGATTTTTGGGTACTTTTTTGAGTTACTCATTTATCCCAACAGATCAGGGCTCATTTTTCATTTTTCCCAGCATGTTCGCGGTCAGGGCAATAGGACGATTTTTTTAAATTTTAAAAATTGTCCAAAAACACCCACATTCTGTTGCATTTCCTATCTACATGTATGCAATGCATGAACAAGGGTAAAAAACGCTGAAAAGAATTATTACGATTTTTGGTTACTTTTTTGAGTTACTCATCTTTACCAGCAGGTCCGCAGTCAGGGCGAGAGGCCTATTTTGTAAAATTTCAAAAACTGTCAAAAAACACCAAAATTCTGTTGCATTTCCCATCTACATCTATGCAATGCATGAACAATGGTAAAAGTCGTTGAAAAGAAATATTATGATTTTTGGGTACATTTTTGAGTTACTGATTTTTCCCAACAGATCAGGGCTCATTTTTCATTTTTCCCAGCAGGTCCGCGGTCAGGGCAAAAGGACGATTTTTTTAAATTTAAAAAATTGTCCAAAAACACCCACATTCTGTTGCATTTCCTATCTACATGTATGCAATGCATGAACAAGGGTAAAAAATTTTGAAAAAAATGACTATGATTTTTGGTTACTTTTTTGAGTTACTCATTTTTCACAACAGATCAGGGCTCATTTTTCATTTTTCCCAGCAGGTCCGCGGTCAGGGCGAGAGGACGATTTTTTAAAATTTCAAAGATTGTCCAAAAACACCCACATTCTGTTGCATTTCCTATCTACATGTATGCAATGCATGAACAAGGGTAAAAAACGCTGAAAAGAATTATTACGATTTTTGGTTACTTTTTTGAGTTACTCATCTTTACCAGCAGGTCCGCAGTCAGGGCGAGAGGACGATTTTTTAAAATTTCAAAGATTGTCCAAAAACACCCACATTCTGTTGCATTTCCTATCTACATGTATGCAATGCATGAACAAGGGTAAAAAACACTGAAAAGAATTATTACGATTTTTGGTTACTTTTTTGAGTTACTCATTTTTACCAGCAGATCCGCGATCAGGCCGAGAGGGCGTTTTTTTGAGAATTTAAAAAATTCTCAAAAAACACTCACATTATGTTGCATTTCACATGTATGCAATGCATGAACAAGGGTAAAAAACGTTGAAAAAAATTACTACGATTTTTGGTTACTTTTTTGAGTTACTCATTTATCTCAGCAGGTCCGCGGTCACGGCGAGATGCCGATTTTTAAAAATTTCAAAAATTGTCAAAAAACACCCACATTCTGTTGCATTTCCCATCTACATGTATGCAATGCATGAACAAGGGTAAAAATCGAAGAAAAGAATTATTACGATTTTTGGGAACGTTTTGAGTTACTCATTTTTCCCAACAGATCAGGGCTCATTTTTCATTTTTCCCAGCATGTTCGCGGTCAGGGCAAGAGGACAATTTTTTTAAATTTTAAAAATTGTCCAAAAACACCCACATTCTGTTGCATTTCCTATCTACATGTATGCAATGCATGAACAAGGGTAAAAAACGCTGAAAAGAATTATTACGATTTTTGGTTACTTTCTTGAGTTACTCATCTTTACCAGCAGGTCCGCAGTCAGGGCGAGAGGCCTATTTTGTAAAATTTCAAAAACTGTCAAAAAACACCAAAATTCTGTTGCATTTCCTATCTACATGTATGCAATGCATGAACAAGGGTAAAAAACGTTGAAAAAAACTACTATGATTTTTGGTTACTTTTTTGAGATATTCATTTTTCCCAACAGATCAGGGCTCATTTTTCATTTTTCCCAGCAGGTCCGCGGTCAGGGCGAGAGGACGATTTTTTAAAATTTCAAAGATTGTCCAAAAACACCCACATTCTGTTGCATTTCCTATCTACATGTATGCAATGCATGAACAAGGGTAAAAAACGCTGAAAAGAATTATTACGATTTTTGGTTACTTTTTTGAGTTACTCATTTTTCCCAGCAGGTCCGCGGTCAGGGCGAGAGGCCGAATTTTTGAAAATTTAAAAAAGTGTCAAAAAACACCTACATTCTGTTGCATTTCCCATCTACATGTATGCAATGCATGAACAAGGGTAAAAAACGTTGAGAAGAATTATTGCGATTTTTGGGTACTTTTTTGAGTTACTAATTTTTCCCAACAGATCAGGGCTCATTTTTCATTTTTTACAGCAGGTCCGCGGTCAGGGCGAGAGGCCGAATTTTTGAAAATTTAAAAAAGTGTCAAAAAACACCTACATTATGTTGCATTTCCGATCTACATGTATGCAATGCATGAACAAGGGTAAAAATCGTTGAAAAGAATTATTACGATTTTTGGTTACTTTTTTGAGTTACCCATTTTTACCAACAGATCAGGGCTCATTTTTCATTTTTCCCAGCAGGTCCGCGGTCAGGGCGAAAGGACGATTTTTTAAAATTTCAAAAATTGTCCAAAAACACCCACATTCTGTTGCATTTCCTATCTACATGTATGCAATGCATGAACAAGGGTAAAAAACGCTGAAAAGAATTATTACTGTTTTTGGTTACTTTTTTGAGTTACTCATTTTTCCCAGCGGTCAGGGCAAGAGGCAGAATTTTTGAAAATTTAAAAAAGTGTCAAAAAAAACCTACATTCTGTTGCATTTCCCATCTACATGTATGCAATGCATGAACAAGGGTAAAAAACGTTGAAAAAAATTACTATGATTTTTGGTTACTTTTTTGAGTTACTCATTTTTCCCAGCAGATCCGCGGTCAGGGCGAAAGGCCGATTTTTTAAAATTTCAAAAATTGTCAAAAAACACTCACATTATGTTGCATTTCACATGTATGCAATGCATGAACAAAGGTAAAAAAACGCTGAAAAGAATTATTATGATTTTTGGGTACTTTTTTGCGTTACTGATTTTTCCCAACAGATCAGGGCTCATTTTTCATTTTTCCCAGCAGGTCCGCGGTCAGGGCGAAAGGACGATTTTTTAAAATTTCAAAAATTGTCCAAAAACACCCACATTCTGTTGCATTTCCTATCCTAACACTGAAAAGAATTATTACGATTTTTGGTTACTTTTTTGAGTTACTCATTTTTACCAGCAGATCCGCGATAAGGCCGAGAGGGCGTTTTTTTGAGAATTTAAAAAATTCTCAAAAAACACTCACATTATGTTGCATTTCACATGTATGCAATGCATGAACAAGGGTAAAAAACGTTGAAAAAAATTACTACGATTTTTGGTTACTTTTTTGAGTTACTCATTTATCTCAGCAGGTCTGCGGTCACGGCGAGAGGCCAATTTTTAAAAATTTCAAAAATTGTCAAAAAACACCCACATTCTGTTGCATTTCCTATCTACATGTATGCAATGCATGAACAAGGGTAAAAAACGCTGAAAAGAATTATTACGATTTTTGGTTACTTTTTTGAGTTACTCATTTTTCCCAGCGGTCAGGGCAAGAGGCAGAATTTTTGAAAATTTAAAAAAGTGTAAAAAAAAACCTACATTCTGTTGCATTTCCCATCTACATGTATGCAATGCATGAACAAGGGTAAAAAACGTTGAAAAAAATTACTATGATTTTTGGTTACTTGTTTGAGTTACTCATTTTTCCCAGCAGATCCGCGGTCAGGGCGAAAGGCCGATTTTTTAAAATTTCAAAAATTGTCAAAAAACACTCACATTATGTTGCATTTCACATGTATGCAATGCATGAACAAAGGTAAAAAGACGCTGTAAAGAATTATTATGATTTTTGGGTACTTTTTTGCGTTACTGATTTTTCCCAACAGATCAGGGCTCATTTTTCATTTTTCCCAGCAGGTCCGCGGTCAGGGCGAAAGGACGATTTTTTAAAATTTCAAAAATTGTCCAAAAACACCCACATTCTGTTGCATTTCCTATCTACATGTATGCAATGCATGAACAAGGGTAAAAAACACTGAAAAGAATTATTACGATTTTTGGTTACTTTTTTGAGTTACTCATTTTTACCAGCAGATCCGCGATCAGGCCGAGAGGGCGTTTTTTTGAGAATTTAAAAAATTCTCAAAAAACACTCACATTATGTTGCATTTCACATGTATGCAATGCATGAACAAGGGTAAAAAACGTTGAAAAAAATTACTACGATTTTTGGTTACTTTTTTGAGTTACTCATTTATCTCAGCAGGTCCGCGGTCACGGCGAGAGGCCGATTTTTAAAAATTTCAAAAATTGTCAAAAAACACCCACATTCTGTTGCATTTCCCATCTACATGTATGCAATGCATGAACAAGGGTAAAAATCGAAGAAAAGAATTATTACGATTTGTGGGTACTTTTTTGAGTTACTCATTTTTCCCAACAGATCAGGGCTCATTTTTCATTTTTCCCAGCATGTTCGCGGTCAGGGCAAGAGGACGATTTTTTTAAATTTTAAAAATTGTCCAAAAACAACCACATTCTGTTGCATTTCCTATCTACATGTATGCAATGCATGAACAAGGGTAAAAAACGCTGAAAAGAATTATTACGATTTTTGGTTACTTTTTTGAGTTACTCATCTTTACCAGCAGGTCCGCAGTCAGGGCAAAAGGACGATTTTTTTAAATTTCAAAAATTGTCCAAAAACACCCACATTCTATTGCATTTCCTATCTACATGTATGCAATGCATGAACAAGGGTAAAAAACGTTGAAAAAAATTACTATGATTTTTGGTTACTTTTTTGAGTTACTCATTTTTCCCAACAGATCAGGGCTCATTTTTCATTTTTCCCAGCAGGTCCGCGGTCAGGGCAAAAGGACGATTTTTTTAAATTTCAAAAATTGTCCAAAAACACCCACATTCTGTTGCATTTCCTATCTACATGTATGCAATGCATGAACAAGGGTAAAAAAATTACTATGATTTTTGGTTACTTTTTTGAGTTACTCATTTTTCCCAGCAGATCCGCGGTCAGGGCGAAAGGCCGATTTTTTAAAATTTCAAAAATTGTCAAAAAACACTCACATTATGTTGCATTTCACATGTATGCAATGCATGAACAAGGTTAAAAAACGCTGAAAAGAATTATTACGATTTTTGGTTACTTTTTTGAGTTACTCATTTATCTCAGCAGGTCCGCGGTCAGGGCGAGAGGCCGATTTTTAAAAATTTCAAAAATTGTCAAAAAACACTCACATTCTGTTGCATTTCCCATCTACATGTATGCAATGCATGAACAAGGGTAAAAATCGAAGAAAAGAATTATTACGATTTTTGGGTACGTTTTTGCGTTACTGATTCTTCCCAACAGATCAGGGCTCATTTTTCATTTTTCCCAGCAGGTCCGCGGTCAGGGCGAAAGGACGATTTTTTAAAATTTCAAAAATTGTCCAAAAACACCCACATTCTGTTGCATTTCCTATCTACATGTATGCAATGCATGAACAAGGGTAAAAAACACTGAAAAGAATTATTACGATTTTTGGTTACTTTTTTGAGTTACTCATTTTTACCAGCAGATCCGCGATCAGGCCGAGAGGGCGTTTTTTTGAGAATTTAAAAAATTCTCAAAAAACACTCACATTATGTTGCATTTCACATGTATGCAATGCATGAACAAGGGTAAAAAACGTTGAAAAAAATTACTACGATTTTTGGTTACTTTTTTGAGTTACTCATTTATCTCAGCAGGTCTGCGGTCACGGCGAGAGGCCGATTTTTAAAAATTTCAAAAATTGTCAAAAAACACCCACATTCTGTTGCATTTCCCATCTACATGTATGCAATGCATAAACAAGGGTAAAAACGTTGAAAAGAATTATTACGATTTTTGGGTACATTTTTAAGTTACTGATTTTTCCCAACAGATCAGGGCTCATTTTTCATTTTTCCCAGCAGGTCCGCGGTCAGGGCGAAAGGACGATTATTTTAAATTTCAAAAATTGTCCAAAAACACCCACATTCTGTTGCATTTCCTATCTACATGTATGCAATGCATGAACAAGGGTAAAAAACGCTGAAAAGAATTATTACGATTTTTGGTTACTTTTTTGAGTTACTCATTTTTACCAGCAGGTCCGCAGTCAGGGCGAGAGGCCTATTTTGTAAAATTTCAAAAACTGTCAAAAAACACCAAAATTCTTTTGCATTTCCCATCTACATGTATGCAATGCATGAACAAGGGTAAAAAACGCTGAAAAGAATTACTACGATTTTTGGATACTTTTTTGAGTTACTCATTTATCTCAGCAGGTCCGCGGTCACGGCGAGAGGCCGATTTTTAAAAATTTCAAAAATTGTCAAAAAACACCCACATTCTGTTGCATTTCCCATCTACATGTATGCAATGCATGAACAAGGGTAAAATTCGAAGAAAATAATTATTACGATTTTTGGGTACTTTTTTGAGTTACTCATTTTTCCCAACAGATCAGGGCTCATTTTTCATTTTTCCCAGCAGGTCCGCGGTCAGGGCAAGAGGACGATTTTTTTAAATTTTAAAATTTGTCCAGAAACACTCACATTATGTTGCATTTCACATGTATGCAATGCATGAACAAGGGTAAAAAACGCTGAAAAGAATTATTACGATTTTTGGTTACTTTTTTGAGTTACTCATTTATCTCAGCAGGTCCGCGGTCAGGGCGAGAGGCCGATTTTTAAAAATTTCAAAAATTGTCAAAAAACACCCACATTCTGTTGCATTTCCCATCTACATGTATGCAATGCATGAACAAGGGTAAAATTCGAAGAAAATAATTATTACGATTTTTGGGTACTTTTTTGAGTTACTCATTTTTCCCAACAGATCAGGGCTCATTTTTCATTTTTCCCAGCAGGTCCGCGGTCAGGGTAAGAGGACGATTTTTTTAAATTTTAAAAATTGTCCAGAAACACCCACATTCTGTTGCATTTCCTATCTACATGTATGCAATGCATGAACAAGGGTTAAAAAACGCTGAAAAGAATTATTACGATTTTTGGTTACTTTTTTGAGTTACTCATTTTTACCAGCAGGTCCGCAGTCAGGGCGAGAGGCCTATTTTGTAAAATTTCAAAAACTGTCAAAAAACACCAAAATTCTGTTGCATTTCCCATCTACATGTATGCAATGCATGAACAAGGGTAAAAAACGCTGAAAAGAATTACTACGATTTTTGGTTACTTTTTTGAGTTACTCATTTATCTCAGCAGGTCCGCGGTCACGGCGAGAGGCCGATTTTTAAAAATTTCAAAATTGTCAAAAAACACCCACATTATGTTGCATTTCCCATCTACATGTATGCAATGCATGAACAAGGGTAAAAATCGAAGAAAAGAATTATTACGATTTTTGGGTACTTTTTTGAGTTACTCATTTTTCCCAAAAGATCAGGGCTCATTTTTCATTTTTCCCAGCAGGTCCGCGGTCAGGGCAAGAGGACGATTTTTTTAAATTTTAAAAATTGTCCAGAAACACCCACATTCTGTTGCATTTCCTATCTACATGTATGCAATGCATGAACAAGGGTAAAAAACGCTGAAAAGAATTATTACGATTTTTGGGTACTTTTTTGAGTTACTCATTTATCTCAGCAGGTCCGCGGTCAGGGCGAGAGGCCGATTTTTAAAAATTTAAAAAATTGTCAAAAAACACCCACATTTTGTTGCATTTCCCATCTACATGTATGCAATGCATGAACAAGGGTAAAAATCGTTGTAAAGAATTACTACGATTTTCGGTTACTTTTTTGAGTTACTCATTTATCTCAGCAGGTCCGCGGTCAGGGCGAGAGGCCGATTTTTAAAAATTTAAAAAATTGTCAAAAAACACCCACATTTTGTTGCATTTCCCATCTACATGTATGCAATGCATGAACAAGGGTAAAAATCGTTGTAAAGAATTATTACGATTTTTGGTTACTTTTTTGAGTTACTCATTTTTACCAGCAGAGCCGCGGTCAGGCCGAGAGGGCGTTTTTTTGAGAATTTAAAAAATTCTCAAAAAACACTCACATTATGTTGCATTTCACATCTACATGTATGCAATGCATGAACAAGGGTAAAAAACGCTGAAAAGAATTATTACGATTTTTGGTTACTTTTTTGAGTTACTCATCTTTACCAGCAGGTCCTCAGTCAAGGCGAGAGGCCTATTTTGTAAAATTTCAAAAACTGTCCAAAAACACCAAAATTCTGTTGCATTTCCCATCTACATCTATGCAATGTATGAACAAGGGTAAAAATCGTTGAAAAGAATTATTATGATTTTTGGTTACTTTTTTGAGTTACTCATTTATCTCAGCAGGTCCGCGGTCAGGGCGAGAGGCCGATTTTTAAAAATTTCAAAAATTGTCAAAAAACACTCAGATTATGTTGCATTTCACATGTATGCAATGCATGAACAAGGGTAAAAAACGCTGAAAAGAATTATTATGATTTTTGGTTACTTTTTTGAGTTACTCATTTTTACCAGCAGGTCCGCGGTCAGTGTGAAAGGACGATTTTTTAAAATTTCAAAAATTGTCCGAAAACAACCACATTCTGTTGCATTTCCTATCTACATGTATGCAATGCATGAACAAGGGTAAAAAACGCTGAAAAGATTTATTATGATTTTTGGGTACATTTTTGCGTTACTGACTTTACCCAACAGATCAGGGCTCATTTTTCATTTTTCCCAGCAGGTCCGCAGTCAGGGCGAGAGGACGATTTTTTAAAATTTCAAAAATTGTCCAAAAACACCCACATTCTGTTTCATTTCCTATCTACATGCATGCAATGCATGAACAAGGGTAAAAAACGCTGAAAAGAATAATTACGATTTTTGGTTACTTTTTTGAGTTACTCATTTATCTCAGCAGGTCCGCGGTCAGGGCGAGAGGCCGATTTTTAAAAATTTCAAAAATTGTCAAATAACACCCACATTCTGTTGCATTTCCCATCTACATGTATGCAATGCATGAACAAGGGTAAAAATCGTTGTAAAGAGTTATTACGATTTTTGGTTACTTTTTTGAGTTACTCATTTTTACCAGCAGATCCGCGGTCAGGCAGAGAGAAAGTTTTTTTGAGAATTTAAAAAATTCTCAAAAAACACACACATTCTGTTGCATTTCCTATCTAGATGTATGCAATGCATGAACAAGGCTAAAAAAAACTGAAAAGAATTATTACGATTTTTGGTTACTATTTTGAGTTACTCATTTTTCCCAGCAGGTCTGCGGTCAGGGCGAGAGGCCGAATTTTTGAAAATTTAAAAAAGTGTCAAAAAACACCTACATTCTGTTGCATTTCCCATCTACATGTATGCAATGCATGAACAAGGGTAAAAAACGTTGAAAAAAATTACTACGATTTTTGGTTACTTTTTTGAGTTACTCATTTATCTCAGCTGGTCCGCGGTCACGGCGAGAGGCCGATTTTTAAAAATTTCAAAAATTGTCAAAAAACACCCACATTCTGTTGCATTTCCTATCTACATGTATGCAATGCATGAACAAGGGTAAAAAACGCTGAAAAGAATTATTATGATTTTTGGTTACTTTTTTGAGTTACTCATTTTTACCAGCAGGTCTGCGGTCAGGCCGAGAGGCCGATTTTTTTAAATTTCAAAAACTGTCAGAAAACACCCACATTCTGTTGCATTTCCTATCTACATGTATGCAATGCATGAACAAGGGTAAAAAACGCTGAAAAGAATTATTACGATTTTTGGTTAATTTTTTGAGTTACTCATTTTCACCAGCAGGTCCGCAGTCAGGGCGAGAGGCAAATTTTGTAAAATTTCAAAAACTGTCAAAAAACTCCAAAATTCTGTTGCATTTCCCATCTACATCTATGCAATGCATGAACAAGGGTAAAAATCGTTGAAAAGAAATAGTATGATTTTTGGGTACATTTTTGAGTTACTGATATTTCCCAACAGATCAGGGATCATTTTTCATTTTTCCCAGCAGGTCCGCGGTCAGGGAGAAAGGACGATTTTTTTAAATTTCAAAAATTGTCCAAAAACACCCACATTCTGTTGCATTTCCTATCTACATGTATGCAATGCATGAACAAGGGTAAAAAACGTTGAAAAAAATTACTATGATTTTTGGTTACTTTTTTGAGTTACTAATTTTTCCCAGCAGGTCTGCGGTCAGGCCGAGAGGCCGATTTTTTTAAATTTCAAAAGCTGTCAGAAAACACCCACACTCTGTTGCATTTCCTATCTAGATGTATGCAATGCATGAACAAGGGTAAAAAACGCTGAAAAGAATTATTACGATTTGTGGTTACTTTTTTGAGTTACTCATTTTTACCAGCAGATCCGAGGTCAGGCCGAGAGGGAGTTTTTTTGAGAATTTAAAAAATTCTCAAAAAACACCCACATTCTGTTGCATTTCCTATCTAGATGTATGCAATGCATGAACAAGGGTAAAAAACGCCGAAAAGAATTATTACGATTTTCGGTTACTTTTTTGAGTTACTCATTTTTCCCAGCAGAACCGCAGTCAGGGCGAAAGGCAGATTTTTTAAAATTTCAAAAATTGTCAAAAAACACTCACATTATGTTGCATTTCACATGTATGCAATGCATAAACAAGGGTAAAAAACGCTGAAAAGAAATATTACGATTTTTGGTTACTTTTTTGAGTTACCCATTTTACCAGCAGCTCTGCGGTCAGGCCGATAGGCCGATTTTTTTAAATTTCAAAAACTGTCCGAAAACACCCACATTCTGTTGCATTTCCTATCTACATGTATGCAATGCATGAACAAGGGTAAAAAACGCTGAAAAGAATTATTACGATTTTTGGTTACTTTTTTGAGTTACTCATTTTTACCAGCAGGTCTGCGGTCAGGCCGAGAGGCCGATTTTTAAAAAATTCAAAAATTGTCAAAAAACACCCACATTCTGTTGCATTTCCCATCTACATGTATGCAATGCATGAACAAGGGTAAAAAACGCTGAAAAGAATTATCACGATTTTTGGTTACTTTTTTGAGTTACTCATTTACCTCAGCAGATCCGAGGTCAAGCCGAGGGGGCGTTTTTTTGAGAATTTAAAAAATTCTCAAAAAACACCCACATTCTGTTGCATTTCCTATCTAGATGTATGCAATGCATGAACAAGGCTAAAAAAAACTGAAAAGAATTATTATGATTTTTGGTTACTATTTTGAGTTACTCATTTTTCCCAGCAGGTCTGCGGTCAGGGCGAGAGGCCGAATTTTTGAAAATTTAAAAAAGTGTCAAAAAAAACCTACATTCTGTTGCATTTCCCATCTACATGTATGCAATGCATGAACAAGGGTAAAAAACGTTGAAAAAAATTACTACGATTTTTGGTTACTTTTTTGAGTTACTCATTTATCTCAGCTGGTCCGCGGTCACGGCGAGAGGCCGATTTTTAAATATTTCAAAAATTGTCAAAAAACACCCACATTCTGTTGCATTTCCTATCTAGATGTATGCAATGCATGAACAAGGCTAAAAAAAACTGAAAAGAATTATTACGATTTTTGGTTACTATTTTGAGTTACTCATTTTTCCCAGCAGGTCTGTGGTCAGGGCGAGATGCCGAATTTTTGAAAATTTAAAAAAGTGTCAAAAAAAACCTACATTCTGTTGCATTTCCCATCTACATGTATGCAATGCATGAACAAGGGTAAAAAACGTTGAAAAAAATTACTACGATTTTTGGTTACTTTTTTGAGTTACTCATTTATCTCAGCTGGTCCGCGGTCACGGCGAGAGGCCGATTTTTAAAAATTTCAAAAATTGTCAAAAAACACCCACATTCTGTTCCATTTCCTATCTACATGTATGCAATGCATGAACAAGGGTAAAAAACGCTGAAAAGAATTATTATGATTTTTGGTTACTTTTTTGAGTTACTCATTTTTACCAGCAGGTCTGCGGTCAGGCCGAGAGGCCGATTTTTTTAAATTTCAAAAACTGTCAGAAAACACCCACATTCTGTTGCATTTCCTATCTACATGTATGCAATGCATGAACAAGGGTAAAAAACGCTGAAAAGAATTATTACGATTTTTGGTACTTTTTGAGTTACTCATTTTTACCAGCAGGTCCGCAGTCAGGGCGAGAGGCCTATTTTGTAAAATTTCAAAAACTGTCAAAAAACACCAAAATTCTGTTGCATTTCCCATCTACATGTATGCAATGCATGAACAAGGGTAAAAAACGCTGGAAAGAATTACTACGATTTTTGGTTACTTTTTTGAGTTACTCATTTATCTCAGCAGGTCCGCGGTCACGGCGAGAGGCCGATTTTTAAAAATTTCAAAAATTGTCAAAAAACACCCACATTATGTTGCATTTCCCATCTACATGTATGCAATGCATGAACAAGGGTAAAAATCGAAGAAAAGAATTATTACGATTTTTGGGTACTTTTTTGAGTTACTCATTCTTCCCAAAAGATCAGGGCTCATTTTTCATTTTTCCCAGCAGGTCCGCGGTCAGGGCAAGGGGACGATTTTTTTAAATTTTAAAAAATTGTCCAGAAACACCCACATTCTGTTGCATTTCCTATCTACATGTATGCAATGCATGAACAAGGGTAAAAAACGCTGAAAAGAATTATTCGATTTTTGGGTACTTTTTTGAGTTACTCATTTATCTCAGCAGGTCCGCGGTCAGGGCGAGAGGCCGACTTTTAAAAATTTAAAAAATTGTCAAAAAACACCCACATTTTGTTGCATTTCCCATCTACATGTATGCAATGCATGAACAAGTGTAAAAATCGTTGTAAAGAATTACTACGATTTTTGGTTACTTTTTTGAGTTACTCATTTATCTCAGCGGCGAGAGGCCGATTTTTAAAAATTTCAAAAATTGTCAAAAAACACCCACATTCTGTTGCATTTCCCATCTACATGTATGCAATGCATGAACAAGGGTAAAAATCGAAGAAAAGAATTATTACGATTTTTGGGTACTTTTTTGAGTTACTCATTTTTCCCAACAGATCAGGGCTCATTTTTCATTTTTCCCAGCAGGTCCGCGGTCAGGGCAAGGGGACGATTTTTTTAAATTTTAAAAATTGTCCAAAAACACCCACATTCTGTTGCATTTCCTATCTACATGTATGCAATGCATGAACAAGGGTAAAAAACGCTGAAAAGAATTATTACGATTTTTGGGTACTTTTTTGAGTTACTCATTTATCTCAGCAGGTCCGCGGTCAGGGCGAGAGGCCGATTTTTAAAAATTTAAAAAATTGTCAAAAAACACACACATTTTGTTGCATTTCCCATCTACATGTATGCAATGCATGAACAAGGGTAAAAATCGTTGTAAAGAATTATTACGATTTTTGGTTACTTTTTTGAGTTACTCATTTATCTCAGCAGATCAGGGCTCATTTTTCATTTTTCCCAGCAGGTCCGCGGTCAGGGCAAGGGGACGATTTTTTTAAATTTCAAAAATTGTCAAAAAACACCCACATTCTGTTGCATTTCACATCTACATGTATGCAATGCATGAACAAGGGTAAAAATCGAAGAAAAGAATTATTACGATTTTTGGGTACTTTTTTGAGTTACTCATCTTTACCAGCAGGTCCTCAGTCAAGGCGAGAGGCCTATTTTGTAAAATTTCAAAAACTGTCCAAAAACACCAAAATTCTGTTGCATTTCCCATCTACATCTATGCAATGTATGAACAAGGGTAAAAATCGTTGAAAAGAATTATTATGATTTTTGGTTACTTTTTTGAGTTACTCATTTATCTCAGCAGGTCCGCGGTCAGGGCGAGAGGCCGATTTTTAAAAATTTCAAAAATTGTCAAAAAACACTCCGATTATGTTGCATTTCACATGTATGCAATGCATGAACAAGGGTAAAAAATGCTGAAAAGAATTATTATGATTTTTGGTTACTTTTTTGAGTTACTCATTTTTACCAGCAGGTCTGCGTCAGGCTGAGAGGCCGATTTTTTTAAATTTCAAAAACTGTCAGAAAACACCCACATTCTGTTGCATTTCCTATCTACATGTATGCAATGCATGAACAAGGGTAAAAAACGCTGAAAAGAATTATTACGATTTTTGTTTACTTTTTTGAGTTACTCATTTTTCCCAGCAGGTCCGCGGTCAGTGCGAAAGGACGATTTTTTAAAATTTCAAAAATTGTCCGAAAACAACCACATTCTGTTGCATTTCCTATCTACATGTATGCAATGCATGAACAAGGGTAAAAAACGCTGAAAAGATTTATTATGATTTTTGGGTACATTTTTGCGTTACTGACTTTACCCAACAGATCAGGGCTCATTTTTCATTTTTCCCAGCAGGTCCGCGGTCAGGGCGAGAGGACGATTTTTTAAAATTTCAAAAATTGTCCAAAAACACCCACATTCTGTTGCATTTCCTATCTAGATGTATGCAATGCATGAACAAGGCTAAAAAAAACTGAAAAGAATTATTACGATTTTTGGTTACTATTTTGAGTTACTCATTTTTCCCAGCAGGTCTGCGGTCAGGGCGAGATGCCGAATTTTTGAAAATTTAAAAAAGTGTCAAAAAAAACCTACATTCTGTTGCATTTCCCATCTACATGTATGCAATGCATGAACAAGGGTAAAAAACGTTGAAAAAAATTACTACGATTTTTGGTTACTTTTTTGAGTTACTCATTTATCTCAGCTGGTCCGCGGTCACGGCGAGAGGCCGATTTTTAAAAATTTCAAAAATTGTCAAAAAACACCCACATTCTGTTCCATTTCCTATCTACATGTATGCAATGCATGAACAAGGGTAAAAAACGCTGAAAAGAATTATTATGATTTTTGGTTACTTTTTTGAGTTACTCATTTTTACCAGCAGGTCTGCGGTCAGGCCGAGAGGCCGATTTTTTTAAATTTCAAAAACTGTCAGAAAACACCCACATTCTGTTGCATTTCCTATCTACATGTATGCAATGCATGAACAAGGGTAAAAAACGCTGAAAAGAATTATTACGATTTTTGGTTACTTTTTTGAGTTACTCATTTTTACCAGCAGGTCCGCAGTCAGGGCGAGAGGCCTATTTTGTAAAATTTCAAAAACTGTCAAAAAACACCAAAATTCTGTTGCATTTCCCATCTACATGTATGCAATGCATGAACAAGGGTAAAAAACGCTGGAAAGAATTACTACGATTTTTGGTTACTTTTTTGAGTTACTCATTTATCTCAGCAGGTCCGCGGTCAGGGCGAGAGGCCGATTTTTAAAAATTTAAAAAATTGTCAAAAAACACCCACATTTTGTTGCATTTCCCATCTACATGTATGCAATGCATGAACAAGGGTAAAAATCGTTGTAAAGAATTATTACGATTTTTGGTTACTTTTTTGAGTTACTCATTTATCTCAGCAGATCAGGGCTCATTTTTCATTTTTCCCAGCAGGTCCGCGGTCAGGGCAAGGGGACGATTTTTTTAAATTTCAAAAATTGTCAAAAAACACCCACATTCTGTTGCATTTCACATCTACATGTATGCAATGCATGAACAAGGGTAAAAATCGAAGAAAAGAATTATTACGATTTTTGGGTACTTTTTTGAGTTACTCATCTTTACCAGCAGGTCCTCAGTCAAGGCGAGAGGCCTATTTTGTAAAATTTCAAAAACTGTCCAAAAACACCAAAATTCTGTTGCATTTCCCATCTACATCTATGCAATGTATGAACAAGGGTAAAAATCGTTGAAAAGAATTATTATGATTTTTGGTTACTTTTTTGAGTTACTCATTTATCTCAGCAGGTCCGCGGTCAGGGCGAGAGGCCGATTTTTAAAAATTTCAAAAATTGTCAAAAAACACTCCGATTATGTTGCATTTCACATGTATGCAATGCATGAACAAGGGTAAAAAATGCTGAAAAGAATTATTATGATTTTGGTTACTTTTTGAGTTACTCATTTTTACCAGCAGGTCTGCGTCAGGCTGAGAGGCCGATTTTTTTAAATTTCAAAAACTGTCAGAAAACACCCACATTCTGTTGCATTTCCTATCTACATGTATGCAATGCATGAACAAGGGTAAAAAACGCTGAAAAGAATTATTACGATTTTTGTTTACTTTTTTGAGTTACTCATTTTTCCCAGCAGGTCCGCGGTCAGTGCGAAAGGACGATTTTTTAAAATTTCAAAAATTGTCCGAAAACAACCACATTCTGTTGCATTTCCTATCTACATGTATGCAATGCATGAACAAGGGTAAAAAACGCTGAAAAGATTTATTATGATTTTTGGGTACATTTTTGCGTTACTGACTTTACCCAACAGATCAGGGCTCATTTTTCATTTTTCCCAGCAGGTCCGCGGTCAGGGCGAGAGGACGATTTTTTAAAATTTCAAAAATTGTCCAAAAACACCCACATTCTGTTGCATTTCCTATCTACATGCATGCAATGCATGAACAAGGGTAAAAATCGTTGTAAAGAATTATTACGATTTTTGGTTACTTTTTTGAGTTACTCATTTATCTCAGCAGGTCTGCGGTCAGGGCGAGAGGCCGATTTTTAAAAATTTCAAAAATTGTCAAATAACACCCACATTCTGTTGCATTTCCCATCTACATGTATGCAATGCATGAACAAGGGTAAAAAAAAGCTGAAAAGAATTATTACGATTTTTGGTTACTTTTTTGAGTTACTCATTTTTACCAGCAGATCCGCGGTCAGGGCGAAAGGCCGATTTTTTAAAATTTCAAAAACTGTCAAAAAACACTCACATTATGTTGCATTTCACATGTATGCAATGCATGAACAAGGGTAAAGATCGTTGTAAAGAATTATTACGATTTTTGGTTACTTTTTTGAGTTACTCATTTATCTCAGCAGGTCCGCTGTCACGGCGAGAGGCCGATTTTTAAAAATTTCAAAAAATGTCAAAAAACACCCACATTCTGTTGCATTTCCTGTCTAGATGTATGCAATGCATGAACAAGGGTAAAAAACGCTGAAAAGAATTATTACGATTTTTGGTTACTTTTTTGAGTTACTCATTCTTCCTAGCAGAACCGCAGTCAGGGCGATAGGCCGAATTTTTGAAAATTTAAAAAAGTGTCAAAAAACACCTACATTATGTTGCATTTCCCATGTACATGTATGCAATGCATGAACAAGGGTAAAAAACGCTGAAAAGAATTATTATGATTGTTGGGTACATTTTTGCGTTACTGATTTTTCCCAACAGATCAGGGCTCATTTTTCATTTTTCCCAGCAGGTCCGCGGTCAGGGCGAAAGGACGATTTTTTAAAATTTCAAAAATTGTCCAAAAACACCCACATTCTGTTGCATTTCCTATCTACATGTATGTAATGCATGAACAAGGGTAAAAAACGCTGAAAAGAATTATTATGATTTTTGGGTACATTTTTGAGTTACTGATTTTTCCCAACAGATTAGGGCTCATTTTTCATTTTTCCCAGCAGGTCCGCGGTCAGGGCAAGAGGACGATTTTTTTAAATTTTAAAAATTGTCCAAAAACACCCACATTCTGTTGCATTTCCTATCTACATGTATGCAATGCATGAACAAGGGTAAAAAACGTTGAAAAAAATTACTACGATTTTTGGTTACTTTTTTGAGTTACTCATTTTTACCAGCAGGTCTGCGGTCAGGCCGAGAGGCCGATTTTTAAAAAATTCAAAAATTGTCAAAAAACACCCACATTCTGTTGCATTTCCCATCTACATGTATGCAATGCATGAACAAGGGTAAAAAACGCTGAAAAGAATTATCACGATTTTTGGTTACTTTTTTGAGTTACTCATTTACCTCAGCAGATCCGAGGTCAAGCCGAGGGGGCGTTTTTTTGAGAATTTAAAAAATTCTCAAAAAACACCCACATTCTGTTGCATTTCCTATCTAGATGTATGCAATGCATGAACAAGGCTAAAAAAAACTGAAAAGAATTATTATGATTTTTGGTTACTATTTTGAGTTACTCATTTTTCCCAGCAGGTCTGCGGTCAGGGCGAGAGGCCGAATTTTTGAAAATTTAAAAAAGTGTCAAAAAAAACCTACATTCTGTTGCATTTCCCATCTACATGTATGCAATGCATGAACAAGGGTAAAAAACGTTGAAAAAAATTACTACGATTTTTGGTTACTTTTTTGAGTTACTCATTTATCTCAGCTGGTCCGCGGTCACGGCGAGAGGCCGATTTTTAAATATTTCAAAAATTGTCAAAAAACACCCACATTCTGTTGCATTTCCTATCTAGATGTATGCAATGCATGAACAAGGCTAAAAAAAACTGAAAAGAATTATTACGATTTTTGGTTACTATTTTGAGTTACTCATTTTTCCCAGCAGGTCTGCGGTCAGGGCGAGAGGCCGAATTTTTGAAAATTTAAAAAAGTGTCAAAAAAAACCTACATTCTGTTGCATTTCCCATCTACATGTATGCAATGCATGAACAAGGGTAAAAAACGTTGAAAAAAATTACTACGATTTTTGGTTACTTTTTTGAGTTACTCATTTATCTCAGCTGGTCCGCGGTCACGGCGAGAGGCCGATTTTTAAAAATTTCAAAAATTGTCAAAAAACACCCACATTCTGTTGCATTTCCTATCTACATGTATGCAATGCATGAACAAGGGTAAAAAACGCTGAAAAGAATTATTATGATTTTTGGTTACTTTTTTGAGTTACTCATTTTTACCAGCAGGTCTGCGGTCAGGCCGAGAGGCCGATTTTTTTAAATTTCAAAAACTGTCAGAAAACACCCACATTCTGTTGCATTTCCTATCTACATGTATGCAATGCATGAACAAGGGTAAAAAACGCTGAAAAGAATTATTACGATTTTTGGTTACTTTTTTGAGTTACTCATTTTTACCAGCAGGTCCGCAGTCGGGCGAGAGGCCTATTTTGTAAAATTTCAAAAACTGTCAAAAAACACCAAAATTCTGTTGCATTTCCCATCTACATGTATGCAATGCATGAACAAGGGTAAAAAACGCTGGAAAGAATTACTACGATTTTTGGTTACTTTTTTGAGTTACTCATTTATCTCAGCAGGTCCGCGGTCACGGCGAGAGGCCGATTTTTAAAAATTTCAAAAATTGTCAAAAAACACCCACATTATGTTGCATTTCCCATCTACATGTATGCAATGCATGAACAAGGGTAAAAATCGAAGAAAAGAATTATTACGATTTTTGGGTACTTTTTTGAGTTACTCATTCTTCCCAAAAGATCAGGGCTCATTTTTCATTTTTCCCAGCAGGTCCGCGGTCAGGGCAAGGGGACGATTTTTTTAAATTTTAAAAATTGTCCAGAAACACCCACATTCTGTTGCATTTCCTATCTACATGTATGCAATGCATGAACAAGGGTAAAAAACGCTGAAAAGAATTATTCGATTTTTGGGTACTTTTTTGAGTTACTCATTTATCTCAGCAGGTCCGCGGTCAGGGCGAGAGGCCGATTTTTAAAAATTTAAAAAATTGTCAAAAAACACCCACATTTTGTTGCATTTCCCATCTACATGTATGCAATGCATGAACAAGTGTAAAAATCGTTGTAAAGAATTACTACGATTTTTGGTTACTTTTTTGAGTTACTCATTTATCTCAGCGGCGAGAGGCCGATTTTTAAAAATTTCAAAAATTGTCAAAAAACACCCACATTCTGTTGCATTTCCCATCTACATGTATGCAATGCATGAACAAGGGTAAAAATCGAAGAAAAGAATTATTACGATTTTTGGGTACTTTTTTGAGTTACTCATTTTTCCCAACAGATCAGGGCTCATTTTTCATTTTTCCCAGCAGGTCCGCGGTCAGGGCAAGGGGACGATTTTTTTAAATTTTAAAAATTGTCCAAAAACACCCACATTCTGTTGCATTTCCTATCTACATGTATGCAATGCATGAACAAGGGTAAAAAACGCTGAAAAGAATTATTACGATTTTTGGGTACTTTTTTGAGTTACTCATTTATCTCAGCAGGTCCGCGGTCAGGGCGAGAGGCCGATTTTTAAAAATTTAAAAAATTGTCAAATAACACCCACATTCTGTTGCATTTCCCATCTACATGTATGCAATGCATGAACAAGGGTAAAAAAACGCTGAAAAGAATTATTACGATTTTTGGTTACTTTTTTGAGTTACTCATTTTTACCAGCAGATCCGCGGTCAGGGCGAAAGGCCGATTTTTTAAAATTTCAAAAACTGTCAAAAAACACTCACATTATGTTGCATTTCACATGTATGCAATGCATGAACAAGGGTAAAGATCGTTGTAAAGAATTATTACGATTTTTGGTTACTTTTTTGAGTTACTCATTTATCTCAGCAGGTCCGCTGTCACGGCGAGAGGCCGATTTTTAAAAATTTCAAAAAATGTCAAAAAACACCCACATTCTGTTGCATTTCCTGTCTAGATGTATGCAATGCATGAACAAGGGTAAAAAACGCTGAAAAGAATTATTACGATTTTTGGTTACTTTTTTGAGTTACTCATTTTTCCTAGCAGAACCGCAGTCAGGGCGATAGGCCGAATTTTTGAACATTTAAAAAAGTGTCAAAAAACACCTACATTATGTTGCATTTCCCATCTACATGTATGCAATGCATGAACAAGGGTAAAAAACGCTGAAAAGAATTATTATGATTGTTGGGTACATTTTTGCGTTACTGATTTTTCCCAACAGATCAGGGCTCATTTTTCATTTTTCCCAGCAGGTCCGCGGTCAGGGCGAAAGGACGATTTTTTAAAATTTCAAAAATTGTCCAAAAACACCCACATTCTGTTGCATTTCCTATCTACATGTATGTAATGCATGAACAAGGGTAAAAAACGCTGAAAAGAATTATTATGATTTTTGGGTACATTTTTGAGTTACTGATTTTTCCCAACAGATTAGGGCTCATTTTTCATTTTTCCCAGCAGGTCCGCGGTCAGGGCAAGAGGACGATTTTTTAAATTTTAAAAAATTGTCCAAAAACACCCACATTCTGTTGCATTTCCTATCTACATGTATGCAATGCATGAACAAGGGTAAAAAACGTTGAAAAAAATTACTACGATTTTGGTTACTTTTTTGAGTTACTCATTTTACCAGCAGGTCTGCGGTCAGGCCGAGAGGCCGATTTTTTAAAAAATTCAAAAATTGTCAAAAAACACCCACATTCTGTTGCATTTCCCATCTACATGTATGCAATGCATGAACAAGGGTAAAAAACGCTGAAAAGAATTATCACGATTTTTGGTTACTTTTTTGAGTTACTCATTTACCTCAGCAGATCCGAGGTCAAGCCGAGGGGGCGTTTTTTTGAGAATTTAAAAAATTCTCAAAAAACACCCACATTCTGTTGCATTTCCTATCTAGATGTATGCAATGCATGAACAAGGCTAAAAAAAACTGAAAAGAATTATTATGATTTTTGGTTACTATTTTGAGTTACTCATTTTTCCCAGCAGGTCTGCGGTCAAGGCGAGAGGCCGAATTTTTGAAAATTTAAAAAAGTGTCAAAAAAAACCTACATTCTGTTGCATTTCCCATCTACATGTATGCAATGCATGAACAAGGGTAAAAAACGTTGAAAAAAATTACTACGATTTTTGGTTACTTTTTTGAGTTACTCATTTATCTCAGCTGGTCCGCGGTCACGGCGAGAGGCCGATTTTTAAATATTTCAAAAATTGTCAAAAAACACCCACATTCTGTTGCATTTCCTATCTAGATGTATGCAATGCATGAACAAGGCTAAAAAAAACTGAAAAGAATTATTACGATTTTTGGTTACTATTTTGAGTTACTCATTTTTCCCAGCAGGTCTGCGGTCAGGGCGAGAGGCCGAATTTTTGAAAATTTAAAAAAGTGTCAAAAAAAACCTACATTCTGTTGCATTTCCCATCTACATGTATGCAATGCATGAACAAGGGTAAAAAACGTTGAAAAAAATTACTACGATTTTTGGTTACTTTTTTGAGTTACTCATTTATCTCAGCTGGTCCGCGGTCACGGCGAGAGGCCGATTTTTAAATATTTCAAAAATTGTCAAAAAACACCCACATTCTGTTGCATTTCCTATCTAGATGTATGCAATGCATGAACAAGGCTAAAAAAAACTGAAAAGAATTATTACGATTTTTGGTTACTATTTTGAGTTACTCATTTTTCCCAGCAGGTCTGCGGTCAGGGCGAGAGGCCGAATTTTTGAAAATTTAAAAAAGTGTCAAAAAAAACCTACATTCTGTTGCATTTCCCATCTACATGTATGCAATGCATGAACAAGGGTAAAAAACGTTGAAAAAATTACTACGATTTTTGGTTACTTTTTTGAGTTACTCATTTATCTCAGCTGGTCCGCGGTCACGGCGAGAGGCCGATTTTTAAAAATTTCAAAAATTGTCAAAAAACACCCACATTCTGTTGCATTTCCTATCTACATGTATGCAATGCATGAACAAGGGTAAAAAACGCTGAAAAGAATTATTATGATTTTGGTTACTTTTTTGAGTTACTCATTTTTACCAGCAGGTCTGCGGTCAGGCCGAGAGGCCGATTTTTTTAAATTTCAAAAACTGTCAGAAAACACCCACATTCTGTTGCATTTCCTATCTACATGTATGCAATGCATGAACAAGGGTAAAAAACGCTGAAAAGAATTATTACGATTTTTGGTTACTTTTTTGAGTTACTCATTTTTACCAGCAGGTCCGCAGTCAGGGCGAGAGGCCTATTTTGTAAAATTTCAAAAACTGTCAAAAAACACCAAAATTCTGTTGCATTTCCCATCTACATGTATGCAATGCATGAACAAGGGTAAAAAACGCTGGAAAGAATTACTACGAATTTTGGTTACTTTTTTGAGTTACTCATTTATCTCAGCAGGTCCGCGGTCACGGCGAGAGGCCGATTTTTAAAAATTTCAAAAATTGTCAAAAAACACCCACATTATGTTGCATTTCCCATCTACATGTATGCAATGCATGAACAAGGGTAAAAATCGAAGAAAAGAATTATTACGATTTTTGGGTACTTTTTGAGTTACTCATTCTTCCCAAAAGATCAGGGCTCATTTTTCATTTTTCCCAGCAGGTCCGCGGTCAGGGCAAGGGGACGATTTTTTAAATTTTAAAAATTGTCCAGAAACACCCACATTCTGTTGCATTTCCTATCTACATGTATGCAATGCATGAACAAGGGTAAAAAACGCTGAAAAGAATTATTCGATTTTTGGGTACTTTTTGAGTTACTCATTTATCTCAGCAGGTCCGCGGTCAGGGCGAGAGGCCGATTTTTAAAAATTTAAAAAATTGTCAAAAAACACCCACATTTTGTTGCATTTCCCATCTACATGTATGCAATGCATGAACAAGTGTAAAAATCGTTGTAAAGAATTACTACGATTTTTGGTTACTTTTTTGAGTTACTCATTTATCTCAGCGGCGAGAGGCCGATTTTTAAAAATTTCAAAAATTGTCAAAAAACACCCACATTCTGTTGCATTTCCCATCTACATGTATGCAATGCATGAACAAGGGTAAAAATCGAAGAAAAGAATTATTACGATTTTTGGGTACTTTTTTGAGTTACTCATTTTTCCCAACAGATCAGGGCTCATTTTTCATTTTTCCCAGCAGGTCCGCGGTCAGGGCAAGGGGACGATTTTTTTAAATTTTAAAAATTGTCCAAAAACACCCACATTCTGTTGCATTTCCTATCTACATGTATGCAATGCATGAACAAGGGTAAAAAACGCTGAAAAGAATTATTACGATTTTTGGGTACTTTTTTGAGTTACTCATTTATCTCAGCAGGTCCGCGGTCAGGGCGAGAGGCCGATTTTTAAAAATTTAAAAAATTGTCAAAAAACACCCACATTTTGTTGCATTTCCCATCTACATGTATGCAATGCATGAACAAGTGTAAAAATCGTTGTAAAGAATTACTACGATTTTTGGTTACTTTTTTGAGTTACTCATTTATCTCAGCGGCGAGAGGCCGATTTTTAAAAATTTCAAAAATTGTCAAAAAACACCCACATTCTGTTGCATTTCCCATCTACATGTATGCAATGCATGAACAAGGGTAAAAATCGAAGAAAAGAATTATTACGATTTTTGGGTACTTTTTTGAGTTACTCATTTTTCCCAACAGATCAGGGCTCATTTTTCATTTTTCCCAGCAGGTCCGCGGTCAGGGCAAGGGGACGATTTTTTTAAATTTTAAAAATTGTCCAAAAACACCCACATTCTGTTGCATTTCCTATCTACATGTATGCAATGCATGAACAAGGGTAAAAAACGCTGAAAAGAATTATTACGATTTTTGGGTACTTTTTTGAGTTACTCATTTATCTCAGCAGGTCCGCGGTCAGGGCGAGAGGCCGATTTTTAAAAATTTAAAAAATTGTCAAAAAACACCCACATTTGTTGCATTTCCCATCTACATGTATGCAATGCATGAACAAGGGTAAAAATCGTTGTAAAGAATTATTACGATTTTTGGTTACTTTTTTGAGTTACTCATTTTTACCAGCAGAGCCGCGGTCAGGCCGAGAGGGCGTTTTTTTGAGAATTTAAAAAATTCTCAAAAAACACTCACATTATGTTGCATTTCACATGTATGCAATGCATGAACAAGGGTAAAAAACGTTGAAAAAAATTACTACGATTTTTGGTTACTTTTTTGAGTTACTCATTTATCTCAGCAGATCAGGGCTCATTTTTCATTTTTCCCAGCAGGTCCGCGGTCAGGGCAAGGGGACGATTTTTTTAAATTTCAAAAATTGTCAAAAAACACCCATATTCTGTTGCATTTCACATCTACATGTATGCAATGCATGAACAAGGGTAAAAATCGAAGAAAAGAATTATTACGATTTTTGGGTACTTTTTTGAGTTACTCATTTTTCCCAACAGATCAGGGCTCATTTTTCATTTTTCCCAGCAGGTCCGCGGTCAGGGCAAGGGGACGATTTTTTAAATTTTAAAAATTGTCCAAAAACACCCACATTCTGTTGCATTTCCTATCTACATGTATGCAATGCATGAACAAGGGTAAAAAACGCTGAAAAGAATTATTACGATTTTTGGTTACTTTTTTGAGTTACTCATCTTTACCAGCAGGTCCTCAGTCAAGGCGAGAGGCCTATTTTGTAAAATTTCAAAAACTGTCCAAAAACACCAAAATTCTGTTGCATTTCCCATCTACATCTATGCAATGTATGAACAAGGGTAAAAATCGTTGAAAAGAATTATTATGATTTTTGGTTACTTTTTTGAGTTACTCATTTATCTCAGCAGGTCCGCGGTCAGGGCGAGAGGCCGATTTTTAAAAATTTCAAAAATTGTCAAAAAACACTCCGATTATGTTGCATTTCACATGTATGCAATGCATGAACAAGGGTAAAAAATGCTGAAAAGAATTATTATGATTTTTGGTTACTTTTTTGAGTTACTCATTTTTACCAGCAGGTCTGCGTCAGGCTGAGAGGCCGATTTTTTTAAATTTCAAAAACTGTCAGAAAACACCCACATTCTGTTGCATTTCCTATCTACATGTATGCAATGCATGAACAAGGGTAAAAAACGCTGAAAAGAATTATTACGATTTTTGTTTACTTTTTTGAGTTACTCATTTTTCCCAGCAGGTCCGCGGTCAGTGCGAAAGGACGATTTTTTGAAATTTCAAAAATTGTCCGAAAACAACCACATTCTGTTGCATTTCCTATCTACATGTATGCAATGCATGAACAAGGGTAAAAAACGCTGAAAAGATTTATTATGATTTTTGGGTACATTTTTGCGTTACTGACTTTACCCAACAGATCAGGGCTCATTTTTCATTTTTCCCAGCAGGTCCGCGGTCAGGGCGAGAGGACGATTTTTTAAAATTTCAAAAATTGTCCAAAAACACCCACATTCTGTTGCATTTCCTATCTACATGCATGCAATGCATGAACAAGGGTAAAAATCGTTGTAAAGAATTATTACGATTTTTGGTTACTTTTTTGAGTTACTCATTTATCTCAGCAGGTCCGCGGTCAGGGCGAGAGGCCGATTTTTAAAAATTTCAAAAATTGTCAAATAACACCCACATTCTGTTGCATTTCCCATCTACATGTATGCAATGCATGAACAAGGGTAAAAATCGTTGTAAAGAATTATTACGATTTTTGGTTACTTTTTTGAGTTACTCATTTTTCCCAGCAGAACCGCAGTCAGGGCGAAAGGCCGAATTTTTGAAAATTTAAAAAAGTTTCAAAAAACATCTACATTATGTTGCATTTCCCATCTACATGTATGCAATGCATGAACAAGTGTAAAAAACGCTGAAAAGAATTATTATGATTGTTGGGTACATTTTTGCGTTACTGATTTTTCACAACAGATCAGGGCTCATTTTTCATTTTTCCCAGCAGGTCCGCGGTCAGGGCGAAAGGACGATTTTTTAAAATTTCAAAAATTGTCCAAAAACACCCACATTCTGTTGCATTTCCTATCTACATGTATGCAATGCATGAACAAGGGTAAAAAACGCTGAAAAGAATTATTATGATTTTTGGGTACATTTTTGAGTTACTGATTTTTCCCAACAGATCAGGGCTCATTTTTCATTTTTCCCAGCAGGTCCGCGGTCAGGGCAAGAGGACGATTTTTTTAAATTTTAAAAATTGTCCAAAAACACCCACATTCTGTTGCATTTCCTATCTACATGTATGCAATGCATGAACAAGGGTAAAAAACGCTGAAAAGAATTAATACGATTTTTGGTTACTTTTTTGAGTTACTCATTTTTACCAGCAGGTCCGCAGTCAGGGCGAGAGGCCTATTTTGTAAAATTTCAAAAACTGTCAAAAAACACCAAAATTCTGTTGCATTTCCCATCTACATCTATGCAATGCATGAACAAGGGTAAAAATCGTTGAAAAGAAATAGTATGATTTTTGGGTACATTTTTGAGTTACTGATTTTTCCCAACAGATCAGGGATCATTTTTCATTTTTCCCAGCAGGTCCTTTTGCCCAGGTCAGGGCAAAAGGACGATTTTTTTAAATTTCAAAAATTGTCAAAAAACACTCACATTATGTTGCATTTCACATGTATGCAATGCATAAACAAGGGCAAAAAACGCTGAAAAGAAATATTACGATTTTTGGTTACTTTTTTGAGTTACCCATTTTACCAGCAGCTCTGCGGTCAGGCCTAGAGGCCGATTTTTTTAAATTTCAAAAACTGTCAGAAAACACCCACATTCTGTTGCATTTCCTATCTACATGTATGCAATGCATGAACAAGGGTAAAAAACGCTGAAAAAAATTACTATGATTTTTGGTTACTTTTTTGAGTTACTCATTTTTCCCAGCAGATCCGCGGTCAGGGCGAAAGGCCGATTTTTTAAAATTTCAAAAATTGTCAAAAAACACCCACATTCTGTTGCATTTCCCATCTACATGTATGCAATGCATGAACAAGTGTAAAAATCGTTGTAAAGAATTATAACGATTTTTGGTTACTTTTTTGAGTTACTCATTTTTCCCAGCAGGTCCGCGGTCAGGGCGAGAGGCCGAATTTTTGAAAATTTAAAAAAGTGTCAAAAAACACCTACATTCTGTTGCATTCCCCATCTACATGTATGCAATGCATGAACAAGGGTAAAAAACGTTCAAAAAAATTACTATGATTTTTGGTTACTTTTTTGAGTTACTCATTTTTCCCAGCAGATCCGCGGTCAGGGCGAAAGGCCGATTTTTTAAAATTTCAAAAATTGTCAAAAAACACTCACATTATGTTGCATTTCACATGTATGCAATGGATGAACAAGGGTAAAAAACGCTGAAAAGAATTATTACGATTTTTGGTTACTTTTTTGAGTTACTCATTTATCTCAGCAGGTCCGCGGTCAGGGCGAGAGGCCGATTTTTAAAAATTTCAAATATTGTCAAAAAACACCCACATTCTGTTGCATTTCCCATCTACATCTATGCAATGCATGAACAAGGGTATAAATCGTTGTAAAGAATTATTACGATTTTTGGTTACTTTTTTGAGTTACTCATTCTTCCCAGCAGGTTCGCGGTCAGGGCGAAAGGATGATTTTTTAAAATTTAAAAAATTGTCCAAAAACACCCACATTCTGTTGCATTTCCTATCTACATGTATGCAATGCATGAACAAGGGTAAAAAACGCTGAAAAGAATTATTACGATTTTTGGTTACTTTTTTGAGTTACTCATTTTTCCCAGCAGATCCGCGGTCAGGGCGAAAGGCCGATTTTTTAAAATTTCAAAAACTGTCAAAAAACACTCACATTATGTTGCATTTTACATGTATGCAATGCATGAACAAGGGTAAAAAACGCTGAAAAGAATTATTACGATTTTTGGTTACTTTTTTGAGTTACTCATTTTTCCCAGCAGGTCTGCGGTCAGGGCGAGAGGCCGATTTTTAAAAATTTCAAAAATTGTCAAAAAAAACCCACATTCTGTTGCATTTCCCATCTACATGTATGCAATGCATGAACAAGGGTATAAATCGTTGTAAAGAATTATTACGATTTTTGGTTACTGTTTTGAGTTACTCATTCTTCCCAGCAGGTTCGCGGTCAGGGCGAAAGGACGATTTTTTAAAATTTCAAAAATTGTCCAAAAACACCCACATTCTGTTGCATTTCCTATCTACATGTATGCAATGCATGAACAAGGGTAAAAAACGCTGAAAAGAATTATTACGATTTTTGGTTACTTTTTTGAGTTACTCATTTTTCCCAGCAGGTCTGCGGTCAGGGCGAGAGGCCGATTTTTAAAAATTTCAAAAATTGTCAAAAAAAACCCACATTCTGTTGCATTTCCCATCTACATGTATGCAATGCATGAACAAGGGTAAAAATCGTTGTAAAGAATTATTACGATTTTTGGTTACTTTTTTGAGTTACTCATTCTTCCCAGCAGGTTCGCGGTCAGGGCGAAAGGACGATTTTTTAAAATTTCAAAAATTGTCCAAAAACACCCACATTCTGTTGCATTTCCTATCTACATGTATGCAATGCATGAACAAGGGTAAAAAACGCTGAAAAGAATTATTACGATTTTTGGTTACTTTTTTGAGTTACTCATTTTTCCCAGCAGATCCGCGGTCAGGGCGAAAGGCCGATTTTTTAAAATTTCAAAAACTGTCAAAAAACACTCACATTATGTTGCATTTTACATGTATGCAATGCATGAACAAGGGTAAAAAACGCTGAAAAGAATTATTACGATTTTTGGTTACTTTTTTGAGTTACTCATTTTTCCCAGCAGGTCTGCGGTCAGGGCGAGAGGCCGATTTTTTAAAATTTCAAAAATTGTCAAAAAACACCCACATTCTGTTGCATTTCCCATCTACATGTATGCAATGCATGAACAAGGGTAAAAATCGTTGTAAAGAATTATTACGATTTTTGGTTACTTTTTTGAGTTACTCATTTTTCCCAGCAGGTCTGCGGTCAGGGCAAGAGGCCGAATTTTTGAAAATTTTAAAAAGTGTCAAAAAACACCTACATTCTGTTGCATTTCCCATCTACATGTATGCAATGCATAAACAAAGGTAAAAAACGTTGAAAAGAATTATTACGATTTTTGGGTACATTTTTGAGTTACTGATTTTCTCAACAGATCAGGGCTCATTTTTCATTTTTCCCAGGGCGAAAGGACGATTTTTAAAAATTTTTTTGTCAGGGCGAAAGGACGATTTATTTAAATTTCAAAAGTTGTCCAAAAACACCCACATTCTGTTGCATTTCCTATCTACATGTATGCAATGCATGAACAAGGGTAAAAAACGTTGAAAAAAATTACTATGATTTTTGGTTACTTTTTTGAGTTACTCACTTTTACCAGCAGATCCGCGGTCAGTCCGAGAGGGCGTTTTTTTGAGAATTTAAAAAATTCTCAAAAAACACCCACATTCTGTTGCATTTACTATCTAGATGTATGCAATGCATGAACAAGGGTAAAAAACGCTGAAAAGAATTATTACTATTTTTGGTTACTTTTTTGAGTTACTCATTTTTCCCAGCAGGTCTGCAGTCAGGGCTAGAGGCCGAATTTTTGAAAATTTAAAAAAGTGTCAAAAAACACCTACATTCTGTTGCATTTCCCATCTACATGTATGCAATGCATAAACAAGGGTAAAAACGTTGAAAAGAATTATTACGATTTTTGGGTACATTTTTAAGTTACTGATTTTTCCCAACAGATCAGGGCTCATTTTTCATTTTTCCCAGCAGGTCCGCGGTCAGGGCGAAAGGACGATTATTTTAAATTTCAAAAATTGTCCAAAAACACCCACATTCTGTTGCATTTCCTATCTACATGTATGCAATGCATGAACAAGGGTAAAAAACGCTGAAAAGAATTATTACGATTTTTGGTTACTTTTTTGAGTTACTCATTTTTCCAAGCAGGTCCATGGTCAGGGCGAGAGGCCGAATTTTTGAAAATTTAAAAAAGTGTCAAAAAAAACCTACATTCTGTTGCATTTCCTGTCTAGATGTATGCAATGCATGAACAAGGGTAAAAAACGCTGAAAAGAATTATTACGATTTTTGGTTACTTTTTTGAGTTACTCATTTTTCCCAGCAGGTCCGCAGTCAGGGCGAGAGGCTATTTTGTAAAATTTCAAAAACTGTCAAAAAACACCAAAATTCTGTTGCATTTCCCATCTATATCTATGCAATGCATGAACAAGGGTAAAAATCGTTGAAAAGAAATATTATAATTTTTGGGTACATTTTTGAGTTACTGATTTTTCCCTACAGATCAGGGCTCATTTTTCATTTTTCCCAGGGCGAAAGGACGATTTTTTTTAATTTTTTTTGTCAGGGCGAAAGGACGATTTTTTTAAATTTCAAAAATTGTCCAAAAACACCCACATTCTGTTGCATTTCCTATCTAGATGTATGCAATGCATGAACAAGGGTAAAAAACGCTGAAAAGAATTATTACGATTTTTGGTTACTTTTTTGAGTTACTCATTTTTCCCAACAGATCAGGGCTCATTTTTAATTTTTCCCAGCAGGTCCGCGGTCAGGGCGAAAGGACGATTTTTTTAAATTTCAAAAATTGTCCAAAAACACCCACATTCTGTTGCATTTCCTATCTACATGTATGCAATGCATGAACAAGGGTAAAAAACGCTGAAAAGAATTATTACGATTTTTGGTTACTTTTTTGAGTTACTCATTTTTCCAAGCAGGTCCGTGTTCAGGGGGTGAAAGGCCGATTTTTTAAAATTTCAAAAATTGTCAAAAAACACTCACATTATGTTGCATTTCACATGTATGCAATGCATGAACAAGGGTAAAAAACGCTGAAAAGAATTATTACGATTTTTGGTTACTTTTTTGAGTTACTCATTTATCTCAGCAGGTCCGCGGTCAGGGCGAGAGGCCGATTTTTAAAAATTTCAAAAATTGTCAAAAAACACCCACATTCTGTTGCATTTCCCATCTACATGTATGCAATGCATGAACAAGGGTAAAAATCGTTGTAAAGAATTATTACGATTTTTGGTTACTTTTTTGAGTTACTCATTTTTACCAGCAGATCCGCGGTCAGGCCGAGAGGGCGTTTTTTTGAGAATTTCAAAAATTCTCAAAAAACACCCACATTCTGTTGCATTTCACATCTACATGTATGCAATGCATGAACAAGGGTAAAAAACGTTGAAAAAAATTACTACGATTTTTGGTTACTTTTTTGAGTTACTCATTTATCTCAGCAGGTCCGCGGTCAGGGCGAGAGGCCTATTTTGGAAAATTTCAAAAACTGTCAAAAAACACCAAAATTCTGTTGCATTTCCCATCTACATCTATGCAATGCATGAACAAGGGTAAAAATCGTTGAAAAGAATTATTATGATTTTTGGGTACATTTTTGAGTTACTGATTTTTTCCAAACAGATCAGGGCTCATTTTTCATTTTTCCCAGCAGGTCCGCGGTCAGGGCGAAAGGACGATTTTTTTAAATTTCAAAAATTGTCCAAAAACACCCACATTCTGTTGCATTTCCTATCTACATGTATGCAATGCATGAACAAGGGTAAAAAACGTTGAAAAAAATTACTATGATTTTTGGTTACTTTTTTGAGTTACTCATTTTTACCAGCAGATCAGGGCGAAAGGCCGATTTTTTAAAATTTCAAAAATGTCAAAAAACACCACATTATGTTGCATTTCCCATCTACATGTATGCAATGCATGAACAAGGGTAAAAAACGCTGAAAAGAATTATACGATTTTTGGTTACTTTTTTGAGTTACTCATTTATCTCAGCAGTTCCGCGGTCAGGGCGAGAGGCCCATTTTTAAAAATTTCAAAAATTGTCAAAAAACACTCACATTATGTTGCATTTCACATGTATGCAATGCATGAACAAGGGTAAAAAACGCTGAAAAGAATTATTACGATTTTTGGTTACTTTTTTGATTTACTCATTTTTACCAGAAGGTCCGCAGTCAGGGCGAGAGGCCTATTTTGGAAAATTTCAAAAACTGTCAAAAAACACCAAAATTCTGTTGCATTTCCCATCTACATCTATGCAATGCATGAACAAGGGTAAAAATCGTTGAAAAGAAATATTATGATTTTTGGGTACATATTTGAGTTACTGATTGTTCCCAACAGATCAGGGCTCATTTTTCATTTTTCCCAGCAGGTCCGGGTGAAAGGACGATTTTTTAAAATTTCAAAAATTGTCCAAAAACACCCACATTCTGTTGCATTTCCTATCTACATGTATGCAATGCATGAACAAGGGTAAAAAACGCTGAAAAGAATTATTACGATTTTTGGTTACTTTTTTGAGTTACTCATTTTTCCCAGCAGGTCCGCGGTCAGGGCGAGAGGCCGAATTTTTGAAAATTTAAAAAAGTGTCAAAAAACACCTACATTCTGTTGCATTTCCTATCTACATGTATGCAATGCATGAACAAGGGTAAAAAACGCTGAAAAGAATTATTACGATTTTTGGTTACTTTTTTGAGTTACTCATTTTTCCCAACAGATCAGGGCTCATTTTTCATTTTTCCCAGCAGGTCCGCGGTCAGGGCGAGAGGACGATTTTTTTAAATTTCAAAAATTGTCCAAAAACACCCACATTCTGTTGCATTTCCTATCTACATGTATGCAATGCATGAACAAGGGTAAAAATCGTTGTAAAGAATTATTACGATTTTTGGTTACTTTTTTGAGTTACTCATTTTTACCAGCAGATCCGCGGTCAGGCCGAGAGGGCCTTTTTTTGAGAATTTAAAAAATTCTCAAAAAACACCCACATTCTGTTGCATTTCCCATCTACATGTATGCAATGCATGAACAAGGGTAAAAAACGTTGAAAAAAATTACTACGATTTTTGGTTACTTTTTTGAGTTACTCATTTTTCCCAGCAGAACCGCGGTCAGGGCGAGAGGCCGATTTTTAAAATTTCAAAAATTGTCAAAAAACACCCACATTCTGTTGCATTTCCCATCTACATGTATGCAATGCATGAACAAGGGTAAAAACGCTGAAAAGAATTATTACGATTTTTGGTTACTTTTTTGAGTTACTCATTTTTACCAGCAGGTCCGCAGTCAGGGCGAGAGGCCGATTTTTGAAAATTTCAAAAACTGTCAAAAAACACCCACATTCTGTTGCATTTCCCATCTACATGTATGCAATGCATGAACAAGGGTAAAAACGTTGAAAAGAATTATTACGATTTTTGGGTACATTTTTAAGTTACTGATTTTTCCCAACAGATCAGGGCTCATTTTTCATTTTTCCCAGCAGGTCCGCGGTCAGGGCGAAAGGACGATTATTTTAAATTTCAAAAATTGTCCAAAAACACCCACATTCTGTTGCATTTCCTATCTACATGTATGCAATGCATGAACAAGGGTAAAAAACGCTGAAAAGAATTATTACGATTTTTGGTTACTTTTTTGAGTTACTCATTTTTACCAGCAGGTCAGGGCGAGAGGCCGATTTTTGAAAATTTCAAAAATGTCAAAAAACACCACATTCTGTTGCATTTCACATGTATGCAATGCATGAACAAGGGTAAAAAACGTTGAAAAGAATTATTACGATTTTTGGTTACTTTTTTGAGTTACTCATTCATCCCAGCAGGTCCGCGGTCAGGGCGAGAGGCCGATTTTTTAAAATTTCAAAAATTGTCAAAAACACCCACATTCTGTTGCATTTCCCATCTACATGTATGCAATGCATGAACAAGGGTAAAAAACGTGAAAAGAATTATTACGATTTTTGGTTACTTTTTTGAGTTACTCATTTTTCCCAGCAGGTCCGCGGTCAGGGCGAGAGGACGATTTTTTAAAATTTAAAAAATTGTCCAAAAACACCCACATTCTGTTGCATTTCCTATCTACATGTATGCAATGCATGAACAAGGGTAAAAACGTTGAAAAGAATTATTACGATTTTTGGTTACTTTTTTGAGTTACTCATTTTTACCCAGCAGGTCCGCGGTCAGGGCGAGAGGCCGATTTTTTTGAAATTTCAAAAATTGTCAAAAACACCCACATTCTGTTGCATTTCCTATCTACATGTATGCAATGCATGAACAAGGGTAAAAAACGCTGAAAAGAATTATTACGATTTTTGGTTACTTTTTTGAGTTACTCATTTTTCCCAGCAGGTCCGCGGTCAGGGCGAAAGGACGATTTTTTTAAATTTCAAAAATTGTCAAAAAACACCTACATTATGTTGCATTTCCCATCTACATGTATGCAATGCATGAACAAGGGTAAAAAATGTTGAAAAGAATTATTACGATTTTGGGTACATTTTTTGAGTTACTGATTTTTCCCAACAGATCAGGGCCATTTTTCATTTTTCCCGCAGGTCAGGGCGAGAGGGACGATTTTTTTAAAATTTCAAAAACTGTCAAAAAACACCCACATTCTGTTGCATTTCCTATCTACATGTATGCAATGCATGAACAAGGGTAAAAAACGCTGAAAAGAATTATTACGATTTTTGGTTACTTTTTTGAGTTACTCATTTTTCCCAGCAGATCCGCGGTCAGGGCGAGAGGCCGATTTTTAAAAATTTCAAAAATTGTCAAAAAACACCCACATTCTGTTGCATTTCCCATCTACATGTATGCAATGCATGAACAAGGGTAAAAATCGTTGTAAAGAATTATTACGATTTTTGGTTACTTTTTTGAGTTACTCACTTTCACCAGCAGATACGCGGTCAGGCCGAGAGGGCGTTTTTTTGAGAATTTAAAAAATTCTCAAAAAACACCCACATTCTGTTGCATTTCCTATCTAGATGTATGCAATGCATGAACAAGGGTAAAAACGCTGAAAAGAATTATTACGATTTTTGGTTACTTTTTTGAGTTACTCATTTTTCCCAGCAGATCCGCGGTCAGGGCGAGAGGCCGATTTTTTTAAAATTTCAAAAATTGTCAAAAAACACCCACATTCTGTTGCATTTCCTACATGTATGCAATGCATGAACAAGGGTAAAAAACGCTGAAAAGAATTATTACGATTTTTGGTTACTTTTTTGAGTTACTCATTTTTACCAGCAGGTCTGCGGTCAGGGCGAGAGGCCGAATTTTTGAAAATTTCAAAAACTGTCAGAAAACACCCACATTCTGTTGCATTTCCTATCTACATGTATGCAATGCATGAACAAGGGTAAAAAACGCTGAAAAGAATTATTATGATTTTTGGGTACATTTTTGAGTTACTGATTTTTCCCAACAGATCAGGGCTCATTTTTCATTTTTCCCAGCAGGTCCGCGGTCAGGGCGAAAGGACGATTTTTTAAAATTTCAAAAATTGTCCAAAAACACCCACATTCTGTTGCATTTCCTATCTACATGTATGCAATGCATGAACAAGGGTAAAAAACGCTGAAAAGAAGTGTCAAAAAACACCTACATTCTGTTGCATTTCCCATCTACATGTATGCAATGCATGAACAAGGGTAAAAAACGTTGAAAAAAATTACTACGATTTTTGGTTACTTTTTTGAGTTACTCATTTTTCCCAGCAGAACCGCAGTCAGGGCAAAAGGCAGATTTTTTAAAATTTCAAAAATTGTCAAAAAACACTCACATTATGTTGCATTTCACATGTATGCAATGCATGAACAAGGGTAAAAATCGTTGTAAAGAATTATTACGATTTTTGGTTACTTTTTTGAGTTACTCATTTTTACCAGCAGGTCTGAGGTCAGGCCGAGAGGCCGATTTTTTTAAATTTCAAAAACTGTCAGAAAACACCCACATTCTGTTGCATTTCCTATCTACATGTATGCAATGCATGAACAAGGGTAAAAAACGCTGAAAAGAATTATTACGATTTTTGGTTACTTTTTTGAGTTACTCATTTTTCCCAGCAGGTCTGCGGTCAGGGCGAGAGGCCGAATTTTTGAAAATTTCAAAACTGTCAAAAAACACCTACATTCTGTTGCATTTCCCATCTACATGTATGCAATGCATGAAACAAGGGTAAAAAACGTTGAAAAGAATAATTACGATTTTTGGGTACATTTTTGAGTTACTGATTTTTCCCAACAGATCAGGGCTCATTTTTCATTTTTCCCAGCAGGTCCGCGGTCAGGGCGAGAGGACGATTTTTTAAAATTTCAAAAATTGTCCAAAAACACCCACATTCTGTTGCATTTCCTATCTACATGTATGCAATGCATGAACAAGGGTAAAAAACGCTGAAAAGAATTATTACGATTTTTGGTTACTTTTTTGAGTTACTCATTTATCTCAGCAGATCCGAGGTCAGGGCCGAGAGGGCGTTTTTTTGAGAATTTAAAAATTCTCAAAAAACACCCACATTCTGTTGCATTTCCTATCTAGATGTATGCAATGCATGAACAAGGGTAAAAAACGCTGAAAAGAATTATTACGATTTTTGGTTACTTTTTTGAGTTACTCATTTTTCCCAGCAGAACCGCAGTCAGGGCGAAAGGCCGATTTTTTAAAATTTCAAAAATTGTCAAAAAACACTCACATTATGTTGCATTTCACATGTATGCAATGCATGAACAAGGGTAAAAAACGCTGAAAAGAATTATTACGATTTTTGGTTACTTTTTTGAGTTACTCATTTTACCAGCAGGTCTGCGGTCAGGGCGAGAGGCCGATTTTTTTAAATTTCAAAAACTGTCAGAAAACACCCACATTCTGTTGCATTTCCTATCTACATGTATGCAATGCATGAACAAGGGTAAAAAACGCTGAAAAGAATTATTACGATTTTTGGTTACTTTTTTGAGTTACTCATTTTATCCCAGCAGGTCCGCGGTCAGGGCGAAAGGACGATTTTTTAAAATTTCAAAAATTGTCAAAAAACACCCACATTCTGTTGCATTTCCCATCTACATGTATGCAATGCATGAACAAGGGTAAAAAACGCTGAAAAGAATTATTACGATTTTTGGTTACTTTTTTGAGTTACTCATTTTTCCCAGCAGGTCCGCGGTCAGGGCGAGAGGCCGATTTTTAAAAATTTCAAAAATTGTCAAAAAACACCCACATTCTGTTGCATTTCCCATCTACATGTATGCAATGCATGAACAAGGGTAAAAAACGTTGAAAAAAATTATTACGATTTTTGGTTACTTTTTTGAGTTACTCATTTTACCAGCAGATCCGCGGTCAGGGCGAGAGGCGATTTTTTTGAAAATTTCAAAAAATGTCCAAAAAACACCCACATTCTGTTGCATTTCCTATCTAGATGTATGCAATGCATGAACAAGGGTAAAAAACGCTGAAAAGAATTATTACGATTTTTGGTTACTTTTTTGAGTTACTCATTTATCTCAGCAGGTCCGCGGTCAGGGCGAGAGGCCGATTTTTAAAAATTTCAAAAATTGTCAAAAAACACCCACATTCTGTTGCATTTCCCATCTACATGTATGCAATGCATGAACAAGGGTAAAAAACGTTGAAAAGAATTATTACGATTTTTGGTTACTTTTTTGAGTTACTCATTTTTCCCAGCAGAACCGCAGTCAGGGCGAGAGGCCGATTTTTTAAAATTTCAAAAATTGTCAAAAAACACCACATTCTGTTGCATTTCACATGTATGCAATGCATGAACAAGGGTAAAAAACGCTGAAAAGAATTATTACGATTTTTGGTTACTTTTTTGAGTTACTCATTTTTACCAGCAGGTCTGCGGTCAGGGCGAGAGGCCGATTTTTTAAATTTCAAAAACTGTCAAAAACACCCACATTCTGTTGCATTTCCTATCTACATGTATGCAATGCATGAACAAGGGTAAAAAACGCTGAAAAGAATTATTACGATTTTTGGGTACTTTTTGGTTACTGATTTTTCCCAACAGTCAGCTCATTTTTCATTTTCCCAGCAGGTCCGCGGTCAGGGCGAAAGGACGATTTTTTAAAATTTCAAAAATTGTCAAAAACACCCACATTCTGTTGCATTTCCTATCTACATGTATGCAATGCATGAACAAGGGTAAAAAACGTTGAAAAAAATTACTACGATTTTTGGTTACTTTTTTGAGTTACTCATTTTTCCCAGCAGATCCGCGTCAGGGCGAGAGGCAGATTTTTTAAAATTTCAAAAATTGTCAAAAAACACTCACATTATGTTGCATTTCACATGTATGCAATGCATGAACAAGGGTAAAAAACGCTGAAAAGAATTATTACGATTTTTGGTTACTTTTTTGAGTTTCTCATTTTTACCAGCAGGTCGCGGTCAGGGCCGAGAGGCCGATTTTTTTAAATTTCAAAAACTGTCAAAAAACACCCACATTCTGTTGCATTTCCTATCTACATGTATGCAATGCATGAACAAGGGTAAAAAACGCTGAAAAGAATTATTACGATTTTTGGTTACTTTTTTGAGTTACTCATTTTTCCCAGCAGGTCTGCGGTCAGGGCGAGAGGCCGAATTTTTGAAAATTTAAAAAAGTGTCAAAAAACACCTACATTATGTTGCATTTCCCATCTACATGTATGCAATGCATGAACAAGGGTAAAAAACGTTGAAAAGAATTATACGATTTTTGGGTACATTTTTGAGTTACTGATTTTTCCCAACAGATCAGGGCTCATTTTTCATTTTTCCCAGCAGGTCCGCGGTCAGGGCGAGAGGACGATTTTTTAAAATTTCAAAAATTGTCCAAAAACACCCACATTCTGTTGCATTTCCTATCTACATGTATGCAATGCATGAACAAGGGTAAAAAACGCTGAAAAGAATTATTACGATTTTTGGTTACTTTTTTGAGTTACTCATTTATCTCAGCAGATCCGAGGTCAGGCCGAGAGGGCGTTTTTTTGAGAATTTAAAAAATTCTCAAAAAACACCCACATTCTGTTGCATTTCCTATCTAGATGTATGCAATGCATGAACAAGGGTAAAAAACGCTGAAAAGAATTATTACGATTTTTGGTTACTTTTTTGAGTTACTCATTTTTCCCAGCAGATCCGCGGTCAGGGCGAAAGGCCGATTTTTTAAAATTTCAAAAATTGTCAAAAAACACTCACATTATGTTGCATTTCACATGTATGCAATGCATGAACAAGGGTAAAAATCGTTGTAAAGAATTATTACGATTTTTGGTTACTTTTTTGAGTTACTCATTTTTCCAGCAGGTCCGCGGTCAGGGCGAGAGGCCGATTTTTTAAAATTTCAAAAATGTCAAAAACACCCACATTCTGTTGCATTTCCTATCTACATGTATGCAATGCATGAACAAGGGTAAAAAACGCTGAAAAGAATTATTACGATTTTTGGTTACTTTTTTGAGTTACTCATTTATCTCAGCAGGTCCGCGGTCAGGGCGAGAGGCCGATTTTTTAAAATTTCAAAAATTGTCAAAAAACACTCACATTATGTTGCATTTCACATGTATGCAATGCATGAACAAGGGTAAAAAACGCTGAAAAGAATTATTACGATTTTTGGTTACTTTTTTGAGTTACTCATTTTATCTCAGCAGGTCCGCGGTCAGGGCGAGAGGCCGATTTTTTAAAATTTCAAAAATTGTCAAAAAACACTCACATTATGTTGCATTTCACATGTATGCAATGCATGAACAAGGGTAAAAAACGCTGAAAAGAATTATTACGATTTTTGGTTACTTTTTTGAGTTACTCATTTTTACCAGCAGGTCTGAGGTCAGGCCGAGAGGCCGATTTTTTTAAATTTCAAAAACTGTCAGAAAACACCCACATTCTGTTGCATTTCCTATCTACATGTATGCAATGCATGAACAAGGGTAAAAAACGCTGAAAAGAATTATTATGATTTTTGGGTACATTTTTGCGTTACTGATTTTTCCCACGATCAGGGCTCATTTTTCATTTTTCCCAGCAGGTCCGCGGTCAGGGCGAAAGGACGATTTTTTAAAATTTCAAAAATTGTCCAAAAACACCCACATTCTGTTGCATTTCCTATCTACATGTATGCAATGCATGAACAAGGGTAAAAAACGCTGAAAAGAAGTGTCAAAAAACACCTACATTCTGTTGCATTTCCCATCTACATGTATGCAATGCATGAACAAGGGTAAAAAACGTTGAAAAAAATTACTACGATTTTTGGTTACTTTTTTGAGTTACTCATTTTTCCCAGCAGAACCGCAGTGAAAGGCCGATTTTTTAAAATTTCAAAAATTGTCAAAAAACACTCACATTATGTTGCATTTCACATGTATGCAATGCATGAACAAGGGTAAAAACACTGAAAAGAATTATTACGATTTTTGGTTACTTTTGTGAGTTACTCATTTTTACCAGCAGGTCTGCGGTCAGGCCGATAGGCCGATTTTTTTAAATTTCAAAAACTGTCAGAAAACACCCACATTCTGTTGCATTTCCTATCTACATGTATGCAATGCATGAACAAGGGTAAAAAACGCTGAAAAGAATTATTACGATTTTTGGTTACTTTTTTGAGTTACTCATTTTTCCCAGCAGGTCTGCGGTCAGGGCGAGAGGCCGAATTTTTGAAAATTTCAAAACTGTCACAAAACACCTACATTCTGTTGCATTTCCCATCTACATGTATGCAATGCATAAACAAGGGTAAAAAACGTTGAAAAGAATTATAACGACTTTTGGGTACATTTTTGAGTTACTGATTTTTCCCAACAGATCAGGGCTCATTTTTCATTTTTCCCAGCAGGTCCGCGGTCAGGGCGAGAGGACGATTTTTTAAAATTTCAAAAATTGTCCAAAAACACCCACATTCTGTTGCATTTCCTATCTACATGTATGCAATGCATGAACAAGGGTAAAAAACGCTGAAAAGAATTATTACGATTTTTTGTTACTTTTTTGAGTTACTCATTTATCTCAGCAGATCCGAGGTCAGGCCGAGAGGGCGTTTTTTTGAGAATTTAAAAAATTCTCAAAAAATACCCACATTCTGTTGCTTTTCCTATCTACATGTATGCAATGCATGAACAAGGGTAAAAAACGCTGAAAATAATTATTACGATTTTTGGTTACTTTTTTGAGTTACTCATTTATCTCAGCAGGTCCGCGGTCAGGGCGAGAGGCCGATTTTTAAAAATTTCAAAAATTGTCAAAAAACACCCACATTCTGTTGCATTTCCCATCTACATGTATGCAATGCATGAACAAGGGTAAAAATCGTTGTAAAGAATTATTACGATTTTTGGTTACTTTTTTGAGTTACTCATTTTTACCAGCAGATCCGAGGTCAGGCCGAGAGGGCGTTTTTTTGAGAATTTAAAAAATTCTCAAAAAACACCCACATTCTGTTGCATTTCCTATCTAGATGTATGCAATGCATGAACAAGGGTAAAAAACGCTGAAAAAAATTATTACGATTTTTGGTTACTTTTTTGAGTTACTCATTTTTCCCAGCAGAACCGCAGTCAGGGCGAAAGGCCGATTTTTTAAAATTTCAAAAATTGTCAAAAAACACTCACATTATGTTGCATTTCACATGTATGCAATGCATGAACAAGGGTAAAAAACGCTGAAAAGAATTATTACGATTTTTGGTTACTTTTTTGAGTTACTCATTTTTACCAGCAGGTCTGAGGTCAGGCCGAGAGGCCGATTTTTTTAAATTTCAAAAACTGTCAGAAAACACCCACATTCTGTTGCATTTCCTATCTACATGTATGCAATGCATGAACAAGGGTAAAAAACGCTGAAAAGAATTATTATGATTTTTGGGTACATTTTTGCGTTACTGATTTTTCCCAACAGATCAGGGCTCATTTTTCAGTTTTCCCAGCAGGTCCGCGGTCAGGGCGAAAGGACGATTTTTTAAAATTTCAAAAATTGTCCAAAAACACCCACATTCTGTTGCATTTCCTATCTACATGTATGCAATGCATGAACAAGGGTAAAAAACGCTGAAAAGAAGTGTCAAAAAACACCTACATTCTGTTGCATTTCCCATCTACATGTATGCAATGCATGAACAAGGGTAAAAAACGTTGAAAAAAATTACTACGATTTTTGGTTACTTTTTTGAGTTACTCATTTTTCCCAGCAGAACCGCAGTGAAAGGCCGATTTTTTAAAATTTCAAAAATTGTCAAAAAACACTCACATTATGTTGCATTTCACATGTATGCAATGCATGAACAAGGGTAAAAAACACTGAAAAGAATTATTACGATTTTTGGTTACTTTTGTGAGTTACTCATTTTTACCAGCAGGTCTGCGGTCAGGCCGATATGCCGATTTTTTTAAATTTCAAAAACTGTCAGAAAACACCCACATTCTGTTGCATTTCCTATCTACATGTATGCAATGCATGAACAAGGGTAAAAAACGCTGAAAAGAATTATTACGATTTTTGGTTACTTTTTTGAGTTACTCATTTTTCCCAGCAGGTCTGCGGTCAGGGCGAGAGGCCGAATTTTTGAAAATTTCAACAACTGTCACAAAACACCTACATTCTGTTGCATTTCCCATCTACATGTATGCAATGCATAAACAAGGGTAAAAAACGTTGAAAAGAATTATAACGACTTTTGGGTACATTTTTGAGTTACTGATTTTTCCCAACAGATCAGGGCTCATTTTTCATTTTTCCCAGCAGGTCCGCGGTCAGGGCGAGAGGACGATTTTTTAAAATTTCAAAAATTGTCCAAAAACACCCACATTCTGTTGCATTTCCTATCTACATGTATGCAATGCATGAACAAGGGTAAAAAACGCTGAAAAGAATTATTACGATTTTTTGTTACTTTTTTGAGTTACTCATTTATCTCAGCAGATCCGAGGTCAGGCCGAGAGGGCGTTTTTTTGAGAATTTAAAAAATTCTCAAAAAATACCCACATTCTGTTGCATTTCCTATCTAGATGTATGCAATGCATGAACAAGGGTAAAAAACGCTGAAAAGAATTATTACGATTTTTGGTTACTTTTTTGAGTTACTCATTTTTCCCAGCAGAACCGCAGTCAGGGCGAAAAGCTGATTTTTTAAAATTTCAAAAAATGTCAAAAAACACTCACATTATGTTGCATTTCACATCTATGCAATGCATGAACAAGGGTAAAAAACGCTGAAAAGAATTATTTCGATTTTTGGTTACTTTTTTGAGTTACTCATTTTTACCAGCAGGTCTGCGATCAGGCCGAGAGGCCGATTTTTTTAAATTTCAAAAACTGTCAGAAAACACCCACATTCTGTTGCATTTCCTATCTACATATATGCAATGCATGAACAAGGGTAAAAAACGCTGAAAAGAATTATTACGATTTTTGGTTACTTTTTTGAGTTACTCATTTATCTCAGCAGGTCCGCGGTCAGGGCGAGAGGCCGATTTTTTAAAATTTCAAAAATTGTCAAAAAACACTCACATTATGTTGCATTTCACATGTATGCAATGCATGAACAAGGGTAAAAAACGCTGAAAAGAATTATTACGATTTTTGGTTACTTTTTTGAGTTACTCATTTATCTCAGCAGGTCCGCGGTCAGGGCGAGAGGCCGATTTTTAAAAATTTCAAAAATTGTCAAAAAACACCCACATTCTGTTGCATTTCCCATCTACATGTATGCAATGCATGAACAAGGGTAAAAATCGTTGTAAAGAATTATTACGATTTTTGATTACTTTTTTAAATTACTCATTTTTACCAGCAGATCCGAGGTCAGGCCGAGAGGGCGTTTTTTTGAGAATTTAAAAAATTCTCAAAAAATACCCACATTCTGTTGCATTTCCTATCTAGATGTATGCAATGCATGAACAAGGGTAAAAAACGCTGAAAAGAATTATTACGATTTTTGGTTACTTTTTTGAGTTACTCATTTATCTCAGCAGGTCCGCGGTCAGGGCGAGAGGCCGATTTGTAAAAATTTCAAAAATTGTCAAAAAACACCCACATTCTGTTGCATTTCCCATCTAGATGTATGCAATGCATGAACAAGGGTAAAAAACGCTTAAAAAAATTATTACGATTTTTGGTTACTTTTTTGAGTTACTCATTTTTCCCAGCAGAACCGCAGTCAGGGCGAAAGGCCGATTTTTTAAAATTTCAAAAATTGTCAAAAAACACTCACATTATGTTGCATTTCACATGTATGCAATGCATGAACAAGGGTAAAAAACGCTGAAAAGAATTATTACGATTTTTGGTTACTTTTTTGAGTTACTCATTTTTACCAGCAGGTCTGAGGTCAGGCCGAGAGGCCGATTTTTTTAAATTTCAAAAACTGTCAGAAAACACCCACATTCTGTTGCATTTCCTATCTACATGTATGCAATGCATGAACAAGGGTAAAAAACGCTGAAAAGAATTATTATGATTTTTGGGTACATTTTTGCGTTACTGATTTTTCCCAACAGATCAGGGCTCATTTTTCAGTTTTCCCAGCAGGTCCGCGGTCAGGGCGAAAGGACGATTTTTTAAAATTTCAAAAATTGTCCAAAAACACCCACATTCTGTTGCATTTCCTATCTACATGTATGCAATGCATGAACAAGGGTAAAAAACGCTGAAAAGAAGTGTCAAAAAACACCTACATTCTGTTGCATTTCCCATCTACATGTATGCAATGCATGAACAAGGGTAAAAAACGTTGAAAAAAATTACTACGATTTTTGGTTACTTTTTTGAGTTACTCATTTTTCCCAGCAGAACCGCAGTGAAAGGCCGATTTTTTAAAATTTCAAAAATTGTCAAAAAACACTCACATTATGTTGCATTTCACATGTATGCAATGCATGAACAAGGGTAAAAAAAACACTGAAAAGAATTATTACGATTTTTGGTTACTTTTTTGAGTTACTCATTTTTACCAGCAGGTCTGCGGTCAGGCCGATATGCCGATTTTTTTAAATTTCAAAAACTGTCAGAAAACACCCACATTCTGTTGCATTTCCTATCTACATGTATGCAATGCATGAACAAGGGTAAAAAACGCTGAAAAGAATTATTACGATTTTTGGTTACTTTTTTGAGTTACTCATTTTTCCCAGCAGGTCTGCGGTCAGGGCGAGAGGCCGAATTTTTGAAAATTTCAACAACTGTCACAAAACACCTACATTCTGTTGCATTTCCCATCTACATGTATGCAATGCATAAACAAGGGTAAAAAACGTTGAAAAGAATTATAACGACTTTTGGGTACATTTTTGAGTTACTGATTTTTCCCAACAGATCAGGGCTCATTTTTCATTTTTCCCAGCAGGTCCGCGGTCAGGGCGAGAGGACGATTTTTTAAAATTTCAAAAATTGTCCAAAAACACCCACATTCTGTTGCATTTCCTATCTACATGTATGCAATGCATGAACAAGGGTAAAAAACGCTGAAAAGAATTATTACGATTTTTTGTTACTTTTTTGAGTTACTCATTTATCTCAGCAGATCCGAGGTCAGGCCGAGAGGGCGTTTTTTTGAGAATTTAAAAAATTCTCAAAAAATACCCACATTCTGTTGCATTTCCTATCTAGATGTATGCAATGCATGAACAAGGGTAAAAAACGCTGAAAAGAATTATTACGATTTTTGGTTACTTTTTTGAGTTACTCATTTTTCCCAGCAGAACCGCAGTCAGGGCGAAAAGCTGATTTTTTAAAATTTCAAAAAATGTCAAAAAACACTCACATTATGTTGCATTTCACATCTATGCAATGCATGAACAAGGGTAAAAAACGCTGAAAAGAATTATTTCGATTTTTGGTTACTTTTTTGAGTTACTCATTTTTACCAGCAGGTCTGCGATCAGGCCGAGAGGCCGATTTTTTTAAATTTCAAAAACTGTCAGAAAACACCCACATTCTGTTGCATTTCCTATCTACATATATGCAATGCATGAACAAGGGTAAAAAACGCTGAAAAGAATTATTACGATTTTTGGTTACTTTTTTGAGTTACTCATTTATCTCAGCAGGTCCGCGGTCAGGGCGAGAGGCCGATTTTTTAAAATTTCAAAAATTGTCAAAAAACACTCACATTATGTTGCATTTCACATGTATGCAATGCATGAACAAGGGTAAAAAACGCTGAAAAGAATTATTACGATTTTTGGTTACTTTTTTGAGTTACTCATTTATCTCAGCAGGTCCGCGGTCAGGGCGAGAGGCCGATTTTTAAAAATTTCAAAAATTGTCAAAAAACACCCACATTCTGTTGCATTTCCCATCTACATGTATGCAATGCATGAACAAGGGTAAAAATCGTTGTAAAGAATTATTACGATTTTTGATTACTTTTTTAAATTACTCATTTTTACCAGCAGATCCGAGGTCAGGCCGAGAGGGCGTTTTTTTGAGAATTTAAAAAATTCTCAAAAAATACCCACATTCTGTTGCATTTCCTATCTAGATGTATGCAATGCATGAACAAGGGTAAAAAACGCTGAAAAGAATTATTACGATTTTTGGTTACTTTTTTGAGTTACTCATTTATCTCAGCAGGTCCGCGGTCAGGGCGAGAGGCCGATTTGTAAAAATTTCAAAAATTGTCAAAAAACACCCACATTCTGTTGCATTTCCCATCTACATGTATGCAATGCATGAACAAGGGTAAAAAACGCTGAAAAGAATTATTACGATTTTTGGTTACTTTTTTGAGTTACTCATTTTTACCAGCAGGTCTGCGGTCAGGGCGAGAGGCCGAATTTTTGAAAATTTCAAAAATTGTCCAAAAACACCCACATTCTGTTGCATTTCCTATCTACATGTATGCAATGCATGAACAAGGGTAAAAAACGCTGAAAAGAATTATTACGATTTTTGGTTACTTTTTTGAGTTACTCATTTATCTCAGCAGATCCGAGGTCAGGCCGAGAGGGCGTTTTTTTGAGAATTTAAAAAATTCTCAAAAAACACCCACATTCTGTTGCATTTCCTATCTAGATGTATGCAATGCATGAACAAGGGTAAAAAACGCTTAAAAAAATTATTACGATTTTTGGTTACTTTTTTGAGTTACTCATTTTTCCCAGCAGAACCGCAGTCAGGGCGAAAGGCCGATTTTTTAAAATTTCAAAAATTGTCAAAAAACACTCACATTATGTTGCATTTCACATGTATGCAATGCATGAACAAGGGTAAAAAACGCTGAAAAGAATTATTACGATTTTTGGTTACTTTTTTGAGTTACTCATTTTTACCAGCAGGTCTGCGGTCAGGGCGAGAGGCCGAATTTTTGAAAATTTCAAAAACTGTCAAAAAACACCTACATTCTGTTGCATTTCCCATCTACATGTATGCAATGCATAAACAAGGGTAAAAAACGTTGAAAAGAATTATAACGATTTTGGGTACATTTTTGAGTTACTGATTTTTCCCAACAGATCAGGGCTCATTTTTCATTTTTCCCAGCAGGTCCGCGGTCAGGGCGAGAGGACGATTTTTTAAAATTTCAAAAATTGTCCAAAAACACCCACATTCTGTTGCATTTCCTATCTACATGTATGCAATGCATGAACAAGGGTAAAAAACGCTGAAAAGAATTATTACGATTTTTGGTTACTTTTTTGAGTTACTCATTTATCTCAGCAGATCCGAGGTCAGGCCGAGAGGGCGTTTTTTTGAGAATTTAAAAAATTCTCAAAAAATACCCACATTCTGTTGCATTTCCTATCTAGATGTATGCAATGCATGAACAAGGGTAAAAAACGCTGAAAAGAATTATTACGATTTTTGGTTACTTTTTTGAGTTACTCATTTTTCCCAGCAGAACCGCAGTCAGGGCGAAAGGCTGATTTTTTAAAATTTCAAAAAATGTCAAAAAACACTCACATTATGTTGCATTTCACATCTATGCAATGCATGAACAAGGGTAAAAAACGCTGAAAAGAATTATTTCGATTTTTGGTTACTTTTTTGAGTTACTCATTTTTACCAGCAGGTCTGCGATCAGGCCGAGAGGCCGATTTTTTTAAATTTCAAAAACTGTCAGAAAACACCCACATTCTGTTGCATTTCCTATCTACATGTATGCAATGCATGAACAAGGGTAAAAAACGCTGAAAAGAATTATTACGATTTTTGGTTACTTTTTTGAGTTACTCATTTATCTCAGCAGGTCCGCGGTCAGGGCGAGAGGCCGATTTTTTAAAATTTCAAAAATTGTCAAAAAACACTCACATTATGTTGCATTTCACATGTATGCAATGCATGAACAAGGGTAAAAAACGCTGAAAAGAATTATTACGATTTTTGGTTACTTTTTTGAGTTACTCATTTATCTCAGCAGGTCCGCGGTCAGGGCGAGAGGCCGATTTTTAAAAATTTCAAAAATTGTCAAAAAACACCCACATTCTGTTGCATTTCCCATCTACATGTATGCAATGCATGAACAAGGGTAAAAATCGTTGTAAAGAATTATTACGATTTTTGATTACTTTTTTAAATTACTCGTTTTTACCAGCAGATCCGAGGTCAGGCCGAGAGGGCGTTTTTTTGAGAATTTAAAAAATTCTCAAAAAATACCCACATTCTGTTGCATTTCCTATCTAGATGTATGCAATGCATGAACAAGGGTAAAAAACGCTGAAAAGAATTATTACGATTTTTGGTTACTTTTTTGAGTTACTCATTTATCTCAGCAGGTCCGCGGTCAGGGCGAGAGGCCGATTTTGTAAAATTTCAAAAATTGTCAAAAAACACCCACATTCTGTTGCATTTCCCATCTACATGTATGCAATGCATGAACAAGGGTAAAAAACGCTGAAAAGAATTATTACGATTTTTGGTTACTTTTTTGAGTTACTCATTTTTACCAGCAGGTCTGCGGTCAGGGCGAGAGGCCGATTTTTTGAAAATTTCAAAAATTGTCCAAAAACACCCACATTCTGTTGCATTTCCTATCTACATGTATGCAATGCATGAACAAGGGTAAAAAACGCTGAAAAGAATTATTACGATTTTTGGTTACTTTTTTGAGTTACTCATTTATCTCAGCAGATCCGAGGTCAGGCCGAGAGGGCGTTTTTTTGAGAATTTAAAAAATTCTCAAAAAACACCCACATTCTGTTGCATTTCCTATCTAGATGTATGCAATGCATGAACAAGGGTAAAAAACGCTGAAAAAAATTATTACGATTTTTGGTTACTTTTTTGAGTTACTCATTTTTCCCAGCAGAACCGCAGTCAGGGCGAAAGGCCGATTTTTTAAAATTTCAAAAATTGTCAAAAAACACTCACATTATGTTGCATTTCACATGTATGCAATGCATGAACAAGGGTAAAAAACGCTGAAAAGAATTATTACGATTTTTGGTTACTTTTTTGAGTTACTCATTTTTACCAGCAGGTCTGCGGTCAGGGCGAGAGGCCGAATTTTTGAAAATTTCAAAAACTGTCAAAAAACACCTACATTCTGTTGCATTTCCCATCTACATGTATGCAATGCATAAACAAGGGTAAAAAACGTTGAAAAGAATTATAACGATTTTTGGGTACATTTTTGAGTTACTGATTTTTCCCAACAGATCAGGGCTCATTTTTCATTTTTCCCAGCAGGTCCGCGGTCAGGGCGAGAGGACGATTTTTTAAAATTTCAAAAATTGTCCAAAAACACCCACATTCTGTTGCATTTCCTATCTACATGTATGCAATGCATGAACAAGGGTAAAAAACGCTGAAAAGAATTATTACGATTTTTGGTTACTTTTTTGAGTTACTCATTTATCTCAGCAGATCCGAGGTCAGGCCGAGAGGGCGTTTTTTTGAGAATTTAAAAAATTCTCAAAAAATACCCACATTCTGTTGCATTTCCTATCTAGATGTATGCAATCCATGAACAAGGGTAAAAAACGCTGAAAAGAATTATTACGATTTTTGGTTACTTTTTTGAGTTACTCATTTTTCCCAGCAGAACCGCAGTCAGGGCGAAAGGCTGATTTTTTAAAATTTCAAAAAATGTCAAAAAACACTCACATTATGTTGCATTTCACATCTATGCAATGCATGAACAAGGGTAAAAAACGCTGAAAAGAATTATTACGATTTTTGGTTACTTTTTTGAGTTACTCATTTTTACCAGCAGGTCTGCGGTCAGGCCAAGAGGCCGATTTTTTTAAATTTCAAAAATTGTCAGAAAACACCCACATTCTGTTGCATTTCCTATCTACATGTATGCAATGCATGAACAAGGGTAAAAAACGCTGAAAAGAATTATTATGATTTTTGGGTACATTTTTGCTTTACTGATTTTTCCCAACAGATCAGGGCTCATTTTTCATTTTTCCCAGCAGGTCCGCGGTCAGGGCGAGAGGCCGAATTTTTGAAAATTTAAAAAAGTGTCAAAAAACACCTACATTCTGTTGCATTTCCCATCTACATGTATGCAATGCATGAACAAGGGTAAAAAACGTTGAAAAAAATTACTACGATTTTTGGTTACTTTTTTGAGTTACTCATTTTTCCCAGCAGATCCGCGGTCAGGGCGAAAGGCCGATTTTTTAAAATTTCAAAAATTGTCAAAAAACACTCACATTATGTTGCATTTCACATGTATGCAATGCATGAACAAGGGTAAAAAACGCTGAAAAGAATTATTACGATTTTTGGTTACTTTTTTGAGTTACTCATTTATCTCAGCAGGTCCGCGGTCAGGGCGAGAGGCCGATTTTTAAAAATTTCAAAAATTGTCAAAAAACACCCACATTCTGTTGCATTTCCCATCTACATGTATGCAATGCATGAACAAGGGTAAAAATCGTTGTAAAGAATTATTACGATTTTTGATTACTTTTTTAAATTACTCATTTTTACCAGCAGATCCGAGGTCAGGCCGAGAGGGCGTTTTTTTGAGAATTTAAAAAATTCTCAAAAAATACCCACATTCTGTTGCATTTCCTATCTAGATGTATGCAATGCATGAACAAGGGTAAAAAACGCTGAAAAGAATTATTACGATTTTTGGTTACTTTTTTGAGTTACTCATTTTTACCAGCAGGTCTGCGGTCAGGCCGAGAGGCCGATTTTTTTAAATTTCAAAAACTGTCAGAAAACACCCACATTCTGTTGCATTTCCTATCTACATGTATGCAATGCATGAACAAGGGTAAAAAACGCTGAAAAGAATTATTATGATTTTTGGGTACATTTTTGCGTTGCTCATTTTTCCCAGCAGATCCGCGGTCAGGGCGAGAGGCCGATTTTTAAAAATTTCAAAAGTGGTCAAAAAACACCCACATTCTGTTGCATTTCCCATCTACATGTATGCAATGCATGAACAAGGGTAAAAATCGTTGTAAAAAATTATAACGATTTTTGGTTACTTTTTTGAGTTACTGATTTTTCCCAACAGATCAGGGCTCATTTTTCATTTTTCCCAGCAGGTCCGCGGTCAGGGCGAGAGGACGATTTTTTAAAATTTCAAAAATTGTCCAAAAACACCCACATTCTGTTGCTTTTCCTATCTACATGTATGCAATGCATGAACAAGGGTAAAAAACGCTGAAAAGAATTATTACGATTTTTGGTTACTTTTTTGAGTTACTCATTTTTACCAGCAGATCCGAGGTCAGGCCGAGAGGGCGTTTTTTTGAGAATTTAAAAAATTCTCAAAAAATACCCACATTCTGTTGCATTTCCTATCTAGATGTATGCAATGCATGAACAAGGGTAAAAAACGCTGAAAAGAATTATTACGATTTTTGGTTACTTTTTTGAGTTACTCATTTTTACCAGCAGGTCTGCGGTCAGGGCGAGAGGCCGATTTTTTTAAATTTCAAAAATGTCAAAAACACCCACATTCTGTTGCATTTCCTATCTACATGTATGCAATGCATGAACAAGGGTAAAAAACGTTGAAAAAAATTATTACGATTTTTGGTTACTTTTTTGAGTTACTCATTTTTCCCAGCAGATCCGCGGTCAGGGCGAGAGGCCGATTTTTAAAAATTTCAAAAGTGGTCAAAAAACACCCACATTATGTTGCATTTCACATGTATGCAATGCATGAAGAAGGGTAAAAAACACTGAAAAGAATTATTACGATTTTTGGTTACTTTTTTGAGTTACTCATTTTCACCAGCAGGTCTGCGGTCAGGGCGAGAGGCCGAATTTTTGAAAATTTCAAAAACTGTCAAAAAACACCTACATTCTGTTGCATTTCCCATCTACATGTATGCAATGCATAAACAAGGGTAAAAAACGTTGAAAAGAATTATAACGATTTTTGGGTACATTTTTGAGTTACTGATTTTTCCCGACAGATCAGGGCTCATTTTTCATTTTTCCCAGCAGCTCCACAGTCAGGGCGAGAGGACGATTTTTTAAAATTTCAAAAATTGTCCAAAAACACCCACATTGTGTTGCATTTCCTATCTACATGTATGCATTGCATGAACAAGGGTAAAAAACGCTGAAAAGAATTATTACGATTTTTGGTTACTTTTTTGAGTTACTCATTTATCTCAGCAGATCCGAGGTCAGGCCGAGAGGGCGTTTTTTTGAGAATTTAAAAAATTCTCAAAAAATACCCACATTCTGTTGCATTTCCTATCTAGATGTATGCAATGCATGAACAAGGGTAAAAAACGCTGAAAAGAATTATTACGATTTTTGGTTACTTTTATGAGTTACTCATTTTTCCCAGCAGATCCGCGGTCAGGGCGAAAGGCCGATTTTTAAAAATTTCAAAAATTGTCAAAAAACACCCACATTCTGTTGCATTTCCCATCTACATGTATGCAATGCATGAACAAGGGTAAAAATCGTTGTAAAGAATTATTACGATTTTTGATTACTTTTTTGAGTTACTCATTTTTACCAGCAGATCCGAGGTCAGGCCGAGAGGGCGTTTTTTTGAGAATTTAAAAAATTCTCAAAAAATACCCACATTCTGTTGCATTTCCTATCTAGATGTATGCAATGCATGAACAAGGGTAAAAAACGCTGAAAAGAATTATTACGATTTTTGGTTACTTTTTTGAGTTACTCATTTTTACCAGCAGGTCTGCGGTCAGGCCGAGAGGCCGATTTTTTTAAATTTCAAAAACTGTCAGAAAACACCCACATTCTGTTGCATTTCCTATCTACATGTATGCAATGCATGAACAAGGGTAAAAAACGCTGAAAAGAATTATTATGATTTTTGGGTACATTTTTGCGTTACTCATTTTTCCCAGCAGATCCGCGGTCAGGGCGAGAGGCCGATTTTTAAAAATTTCAAAAGTGGTCAAAAAACACCCACATTCTGTTTTATTTCCCATCTACATGTATGCAATGCATGAACAAGGGTAAAAATCGTTGTAAAAAATTATAACGATTTTTGGTTACTTTTTTGAGTTACTCATTTTTACCAGCAGAGCCGCGGTCAGGCCGAGAGGGCTTTTTTTGAGAATTTAAAAAATTCTCAAAAAACACCCACATTCTGTTGCATTTCCTATCTAGATGTATGCAATGCATGAACAAGGGTAAAAAACGCTGAAAAGAATTATTACGATTTTTGGTTACTTTTTTGAGTTACTCATTTTTCCCAGCAGGTCTGCGGTCAGGGCGAGAGGCCAAATTTTTGAAAATTTAAAAAAGTGTCAAAAAACACCTACATTCTGTTGCATTTCCCATCTACATGTATGCAATGCATAAACAAGGGTAAATAACGTTGAAAAGAATTATTACGATTTTTGGGTACATTTTTGAGTTACTGATTTTTCCCAACAGATCAGGGCTCATTTTTCATTTTTCCCAGCAGGTCCGCGGTCAGGGCGAGAGGACGATTTTTTAAAATTTAAAAAATTGTCCAAAAACACCCACATTCTGTTGCTTTTCCTATCTACATGTATGCAATGCATGAACAAGGGTAAAAAACGCTGAAAAGAATTATTACGATTTTTGGTTACTTTTTTGAGTTACTCATTTATCTCAGCAGGTCCGCGGTCAGGGCGAGAGGCCGATTTTTAAAAATTTCAAAAATTGTCAAAAAACACCCACATTCTGTTGCATTTCCCATCTACATGTATGCAATGCATGAACAAGGGTAAAAAACGTTGAAAAAAATTACTACGATTTTTGGTTACTTTTTTGAGTTACTCATTTTTACCAGCAGATCCGAGGTCAGGCCGAGAGGGCGTTTTTTTGAGAATTTAAAAAATTCTCAAAAAACACTCACATTATGTTGCATTTCACATGTATGCAATGCATGAACAAGGGTAAAAAAAACACTGAAAAGAATTATTACGATTTTTGGTTACTTTTTTGAGTTACTCATTTTTACCAGCAGGTCTGCGGTCAGGCCGAGAGGCCGATTTTTTTAAATTTCAAAAACTGTCAGAAAACACCCACATTCTGTTGCATTTCCTATCTACATGTATGCAATGCATGAACAAGGGTAAAAAACGCTGAAAAGAATTATTACGATTTTTGGTTACTTTTTTGAGTTACTCATTTTTCCCAGCAGGTCTGCGGTCAGGGCGAGAGGCCGAATTTTTGAAAATTTCAAAAACTGTCAAAAAACACCTACATTCTGTTGCATTTCCCATCTACATGTATGCAATGCATAAACAAGGGTAAAAAACGTTGAAAAGAATTATAACGATTTTTGGGTACATTTTTGAGTTACTGATTTTTCCCAACAGATCAGGGCTCATTTTTCATTTTTCCCAGCAGGTCCGCGGTCAGGGCGAGAGGACGATTTTTTAAAATTTCAAAAATTGTCCAAAAACACCCACATTCTGTTGCATTTCTTATCTACATGTATGCAATGCATGAACAAGGGTAAAAAACGCTGAAAAGAATTATTACGATTTTTGGTTACTTTTTTGAGTTACTCATTTATCTCAGCAGATCCGAGGTCAGGCCGAGAGGGCGTTTTTTTGAGAATTTAAAAAATTCTCAAAAAATACCCACATTCTGTTGCATTTCCTATCTAGATGTATGCAATGCATGAACAAGGGTAAAAAACGCTGAAAAGAATTATTACGATTTTTGGTTACTTTTTTGAGTTACTCATTTTTCCCAGCAGAACCGCAGTCAGGGCGAAAGGCTGATTTTTTAAAATTTCAAAAAATGTCAAAAAACACTCACATTATGTTGCATTTCACATCTATGCAATGCATGAACAAGGGTAAAAAACGCTGAAAAGAATTATTTCGATTTTTGGTTACTTTTTTGAGTTACTCATTTTTACCAGCAGGTCTGCGATCAGGCGAGAGGCCGATTTTTTAAATTTCAAAAACTGTCAGAAAACACCCACATTCTGTTGCATTTCCTATCTACATGTATGCAATGCATGAACAAGGGTAAAAAACGCTGAAAAGAATTATTATGATTTTTGGGTACATTTTTGCGTTACTGATTTTTCCCAACAGATCAGGGCTCATTTTTCATTTTTCCCAGCAGGTCCGCGGTCAGGGCGAGAGGCCGAATTTTTGAGAATTTAAAAAATTCTCAAAAAATACCCACATTCTGTTGCATTTCCTATCTAGATGTATGCAATGCATGAACAAGGGTAAAAAACGCTGAAAAGAATTATTACGATTTTTGGTTACTTTTTTGAGTTACTCATTTATCTCAGCAGGTCCGCGGTCAGGGCGAGAGGCCGATTTTTAAAAATTTCAAAAATTGTCAAAAAACACCCACATTCTGTTGCATTTCCCATCTACATGTATGCAATGCATGAACAAGGGTAAAAATCGTTGTAAAGAATTATTACGATTTTTGATTACTTTTTTAAATTACTCGTTTTTACCAGCAGATCCGAGGTCAGGCCGAGAGGGCGTTTTTTTGAGAATTTAAAAAATTCTCAAAAAATACCCACATTCTGTTGCATTTCCTATCTACATGTATGCAATGCATGAACAAGGGTAAAAAACGCTGAAAAGAATTATTACGATTTTTGGTTACTTTTTTGAGTTACTCATTTTTACCCGCAGGTCTGCGGTCAGGCCGAGAGGCCGATTTTTTTAAATTTCAAAAACTGTCAGAAAACACCCACATTCTGTTGCATTTCCTATCTACATGTATGCAATGCATGAACAAGGGTAAAAAACGCTGAAAAGAATTATTATGATTTTTGGGTACAGTTTTTGCGTTGCTCATTTTTCCCAGCAGATCCGCGGTCAGGGCGAGAGGCCGATTTGTAAAAATTTCAAAAGTGGTCAAAAAACACCCACATTCTGTTGCATTTCCAATCTACATGTATGCAATGCATGAACAAGGGTAAAAACGTTGTAAAAAATTATAACGATTTTTGGTTACTTTTTTGAGTTACTCATTTTTACCAGCAGAGTCCGCGGTCAGGGCGAGAGGGCATTTTTTTGAAAATTTAAAAATGTCCAAAAAACACCACATTCTGTTGCATTTCCTATCTACATGTATGCAATGCATGAACAAGGGTAAAAAACGCTGAAAAGAATTATTACGATTTTTGGTTACTTTTTTGAGTTACTCATTTTTCCCAGCAGGTCCGCGGTCAGGGCGAGAGGCCGAATTTTTGAAAATTTAAAAAAGTGTCAAAAAACACCCACATTCTGTTGCATTTCCCATCTACATGTATGCAATGCATGAACAAGGGTAAAAAACGTGAAAAGAATTATTACGATTTTTGGGTACTTTTTGAGTTACTGATTTTTCCCACAGATCAGGGCTCATTTTTCATTTTTCCCAGCAGGTCCGCGGTCAGGGCGAGAGGACGATTTTTTAAAATTTAAAAAATTGTCCAAAAACACCCACATTCTGTTGCATTTCCTATCTACATGTATGCAATGCATGAACAAGGGTAAAAAACGCTGAAAAGAATTATTACGATTTTTGGTTACTTTTTTGAGTTACTCATTTATACCAGCAGATACGCGGTCAGGCCGAGAGGGCGTTTTTTTGAGAATTTAAAAAATTCTCAAAAAACACCCACATTCTGTTGCATTTCCTATCTAGATGTATGCAATGCATGAACAAGGGTAAAAAACGCTGAAAAGAATTATTACGATTTTTGGTTACTTTTTTGAGTTACTCATTTTTCCCAGCAGGTCTGCGGTCAGGGCGAGAGGCGATTTTTGAAAATTTCAAAAAAAGTGTCAAAAAACACCTACATTCTGTTGCATTTCCCATCTACATGTATGCAATGCATAAACAAGGGTAAAAAACGTTGAAAAGAATTATTACGATTTTTGGGTACATTTTTGAGTTACTGATTTTTCCCAACAGATCAGGGCTCATTTTTCATTTTTCCCAGCAGGTCCGCGGTCAGGGCGAGAGGACGATTTTTTAAAATTTCAAAAATTGTCCAAAAACACCCACATTCTGTTGCATTTCCTATCTACATGTATGCAATGCATGAACAAGGGTAAAAAACGCTGAAAAGAATTATTACGATTTTTGGTTACTTTTTTGAGTTACTCATTTATCCAGCAGATCCGAGGTCAGGCCGAGAGGGCGTTTTTTTGAGAATTTAAAAAATTCTCAAAAAACACCCACATTCTGTTGCATTTCCTATCTAGATGTATGCAATGCATGAACAAGGGTAAAAAACGCTGAAAAGAATTATTACGATTTTTGGTTACTTTTTTGAGTTACTCATTTTTCCCAGCAGAACCGCGGTCAGGGCGAAAGGCGATTTTTTAAAATTTCAAAAATGTCAAAAAACACTCACATTATGTTGCATTTCCACATGTATGCAATGCATGAACAAGGGTAAAAAACGTTGAAAAGAATTATACGATTTTTGGGTTACTTTTTGAGTTACTCATTTTTCCCAACAGATCAGGGCGTCATGTTTTCATTTTTACCCAGCAGGTCCAGGTCAGGGCGAGAGGCGATTTTTTTGAAAATTTCAAAAATGTCCAAAAACACCCACATTCTGTTGCATTTCCTATCTACATGTATGCAATGCATGAACAAGGGTAAAAAACGCTGAAAAGAATTATTACGATTTTTGGTTACTTTTTTGAGTTACTCATTTATACCAGCAGATCCGCGGTCAGGCCGAGAGGGCGTTTTTTTGAGAATTTAAAAAATTCTCAAAAAACACCCACATTCTGTTGCATTTCCTATCTAGATGTATGCAATGCATGAACAAGGGTAAAAAACGCTGAAAAGAATTATTACGATTTTTGGTTACTTTTTTGAGTTACTCATTTTTCCCAGCAGGTCTGCGGTCAGGGCGAGAGGCCAGATTTTTGAAAATTTAAAAAAGTGTCAAAAAACACCTACATTCTGTTGCATTTCCCATCTACATGTATGCAATGCATGAACAAGGGTAAAAAACGTTGAAAAGAATTACTACGATTTTTGGTTACTTTTTTGAGTTACTCATTTTTCCCAGCAGGTCCGCGGTCAGGGCGAGAGGACGATTTTTTAAAATTTAAAAAATGTCAAAAACACCCACATTCTGTTGCTTTTCCTATCTACATGTATGCAAGCATGAACAAGGGTAAAAAAACGCTGAAAAGAATTATTACGATTTTTGGTTACTTTTTTGAGTTACTCATTTTTCCCAGCAGATCCGCAGTCAGGCGAGAGGCGATTTTTTAAAATTTCAAAAAATGTCAAAAAACACCCACATTATGTTGCATTTCACATCTATGCAATGCATGAACAAGGGTAAAAAACGCTGAAAAGAATTATTTCGATTTTTGGTTACTTTTTTGAGTTACTCATTTTTACCAGCAGGTCTGCGGTCAGGCCGAGAGGGCTTTTTTTGAGAATTAAAAAAATTCTCAAAAAACACCCACATTCTGTTGCATTTCCTATCTAGATGTATGCAATGCATGAACAAGGGTAAAAAACGCTGAAAAGAATTATTACGATTTTTGGTTACTTTTTTGAGTTACTCATTTTTCCCAGCAGGTCTGCGGTCAGGGCGAGAGGCCAAATTTTTGAAAATTTAAAAAAGTGTCAAAAAACACCTACATTCTGTTGCATTTCCCATCTACATGTATGCAATGCATAAACAAGGGTAAATAACGTTGAAAAGAATTATTACGATTTTTGGGTACATTTTTGAGTTACTGATTTTTCCCAACAGATCAGGGCTCATTTTTCATTTTTCCCAGCAGGTCCACGGTCAGGGCGAGAGGACGATTTTTTAAAATTTCAAAAATTGTCCAAAAACACCCACATTCTGTTGCATTTCCTATCTACATGTATGCAATGCATGAACAAGGGTAAAAAACGCTGAAAAGAATTATTACGATTTTTGGTTACTTTTTTGAGTTACTCATTTATCTCAGCAGATCCGAGGTCAGGCCGAGAGGGCGTTTTTTTGAGAATTTAAAAAATTCTCAAAAAATACCCACATTCTGTTGCATTTCCTATCTAGATGTATGCAATGCATGAACAAGGGTAAAAAACGCTGAAAAGAATTATTACGATTTTTGGTTACTTTTTTGAGTTACTCATTTTTCCCAGCAGAACCGCAGTCAGGGCGAAAGGATGATTTTTTAAAATTTCAAAAAATGTCAGAAAACACTCACATTATGTTGCATTTCACATCTATGCAATGCATGAACAAGGTTAAAAAACGTTGAAAAAAATTACTACGATTTTTGGTTACTTTTTTGAGTTACTCATTTTTCCCAGCAGATCCGCGGTCAGGGCGAAAGGCCGATTTTTTAAAATTTCAAAAACGCTGAAAAGAATTATTACGATTTTTGATTACTTTTTTGAGTTACTCATTTTTACCAGCAGATCCGAGGTCAGGCCGAGAGGGCGTTTTTTTGAGAATTTAAAAAATTCTCAAAAAATACCCACATTCTGTTGCATTTCCTATCTAGATGTATGCAATGCATGAACAAGGGTAAAAAACGCTGAAAAGAATTATTACGATTTTTGGTTACTTTTTTGAGTTACTCATTTTTACCAGCAGGTCTGCGGTCAGGCCGAGAGGGCTTTTTTTGAGAATTAAAAAAATTCTCAAAAAACACCCACATTCTGTTGCATTTCCTATCTAGATGTATGCAATGCATGAACAAGGGTAAAAAACGCTGAAAAGAATTATTACGATTTTTGGTTACTTTTTTGAGTTACTCATTTTTCCCAGCAGGTCTGCGGTCAGGGCGAGAGGCCAAATTTTTGAAAATTTAAAAAAGTGTCAAAAAACACCTACATTCTGTTGCATTTCCCATCTACATGTATGCAATGCATAAACAAGGGTAAATAACGTTGAAAAGAATTATTACGATTTTTGGGTACATTTTTGAGTTACTGATTTTTCCCAACAGATCAGGGCTCATTTTTCATTTTTCCCAGCAGGTCCGCGGTCAGGGCGAGAGGACGATTTTTTAAAATTTAAAAAATTGTCCAAAAACACCCACATTCTGTTGCTTTTCCTATCTACATGTATGCAATGCATGAACAAGGGTAAAAAAACGCTGAAAAGAATTATTACGATTTTTGGTTACTTTTTTGAGTTACTCATTTATCTCAGCAGGTCCGCGGTCAGGGCGAGAGGCCGATTTTTAAAAATTTCAAAAATTGTCAAAAAACACCCACATTCTGTTGCATTTCCCATCTACATGTATGCAATGCATGAACAAGGGTAAAAATCGTTGTAAAGAATTATTACGATTTTTGCTTACTTTTTTGAGTTACTCATTTTACCAGCAGATCCGAGGTCAGGCCGAGAGGGCGTTTTTTTGAGAATTTAAAAAATTCTCAAAAAATACCCACATTCTGTTGCATTTCCTATCTAGATGTATGCAATGCATGAACAAGGGTAAAAAACGCTGAAAAGAATTATTACGATTTTTGGTTACTTTTTTGAGTTACTCATTTTTACCAGCAGGTCTGCGGTCAGGCCGAGAGGGCTTTTTTTGAGAATTAAAAAAATTCTCAAAAAACACCCACATTCTGTTGCATTTCCTATCTAGATGTATGCAATGCATGAACAAGGGTAAAAAACGCTGAAAAGAATTATTACGATTTTTGGTTACTTTTTTGAGTTACTCATTTTTCCCAGCAGGTCTGCGGTCAGGGCGAGAGGCCAAATTTTTGAAAATTTAAAAAAGTGTCAAAAAACACCTACATTCTGTTGCATTTCCCATCTACATGTATGCAATGCATAAACAAGGGTAAATAACGTTGAAAAGAATTATTACGATTTTTGGGTACATTTTTGAGTTACTGATTTTTCCCAACAGATCAGGGCTCATTTTTCATTTTTCCCAGCAGGTCCGCGGTAAGGGCGAGAGGACGATTTTTTAAAATTTAAAAAATTGTCCAAAAACACCCACATTCTGTTGCTTTTCCTATCTACATGTATGCAATGCATGAACAAGGGTAAAAAAACGCTGAAAAGAATTATTACGATTTTTGGTTACTTTTTTGAGTTACTCATTTATCTCAGCAGGTCCGCGGTCAGGGCGAGAGGCCGATTTTTAAAAATTTCAAAAATTGTCAAAAAACACCCACATTCTGTTGCATTTCCCATCTACATGTATGCAATGCATGAACAAGGGTAAAAATCGTTGTAAAGAATTATTACGATTTTTGCTTACTTTTTTGAGTTACTCATTTTTACCAGCAGATCCGAGGTCAGGCCGAGAGGGCGTTTTTTTGAGAATTTAAAAAATTCTCAAAAAATACCCACATTCTGTTGCATTTCCTATCTAGATGTATGCAATGCATGAACAAGGGTAAAAAACGCTGAAAAGAATTATTACGATTTTTGGTTACTTTTTTGAGTTACTCATTTTTACCAGCAGGTCTGCGGTCAGGTCGAGAGGGCTTTTTTTGAGAATTAAAAAAATTCTCAAAAAACACCCACATTCTGTTGCATTTCCTATCTAGATGTATGCAATGCATGAACAAGGGTAAAAAACGCTGAAAAGAATTATTACGATTTTTGGTTACTTTTTTGAGTTACTCATTTTTCCCAGCAGGTCTGCGGTCAGGGCGAGAGGCCAAATTTTTGAAAATTTAAAAAAGTGTCAAAAAACACCTACATTCTGTTGCATTTCCCATCTACATGTATGCAATGCATAAACAAGGGTAAATAACGTTGAAAAGAATTATTACGATTTTTGGGTACATTTTTGAGTTACTGATTTTTCCCAACAGATCAGGGCTCATTTTTCATTTTTCCCAGCAGGTCCGCGGTCAGGGCGAGAGGACGATTTTTTAAAATTTAAAAAATTGTCCAAAAACACCCACATTCTGTTGCTTTTCCTATCTACATGTATGCAATGCATGAACAAGGGTAAAAAAACGCTGAAAAGAATTATTACGATTTTTGGTTACTTTTTTGAGTTACTCATTTATCTCAGCAGGTCCGCGGTCAGGGCGAGAGGCCGATTTTTAAAAATTTCAAAAATTGTCAAAAAACACCCACATTCTGTTGCATTTCCCATCTACATGTATGCAATGCATGAACAAGGGTAAAAATCGTTGTAAAGAATTATTACGATTTTTGCTTACTTTTTTGAGTTACTCATTTTTACCAGCAGATCCGAGGTCAGGCCGAGAGGGCGTTTTTTTGAGAATTTAAAAAATTCTCAAAAAATACCCACATTCTGTTGCATTTCCTATCTAGATGTATGCAATGCATGAACAAGGGTAAAAAACGCTGAAAAGAATTATTACGATTTTTGGTTACTTTTTTGAGTTACTCATTTTTACCAGCAGGTCTGCGGTCAGGCCGAGAGGGCTTTTTTTGAGAATTAAAAAAATTCTCAAAAAACACCCACATTCTGTTGCATTTCCTATCTAGATGTATGCAATGCATGAACAAGGGTAAAAAACGCTGAAAAGAATTATTACGATTTTTGGTTACTTTTTTGAGTTACTCATTTTTCCCAGCAGGTCTGCGGTCAGGGCGAGAGGCCAAATTTTTGAAAATTTAAAAAAGTGTCAAAAAACACCTACATTCTGTTGCATTTCCCATCTACATGTATGCAATGCATAAACAAGGGTAAATAACGTTGAAAAGAATTATTACGATTTTTGGGTACATTTTTGAGTTACTGATTTTTCCCAACAGATCAGGGCTCATTTTTCATTTTTCCCAGCAGGTCCGCGGTCAGGGCGAGAGGACGATTTTTTAAAATTTAAAAAATTGTCCAAAAACACCCACATTCTGTTGCTTTTCCTATCTACATGTATGCAATGCATGAACAAGGGTAAAAAAACGCTGAAAAGAATTATTACGATTTTTGGTTACTTTTTTGAGTTACTCATTTATCTCAGCAGGTCCGCGGTCAGGGCGAGAGGCCGATTTTTAAAAATTTCAAAAATTGTCAAAAAACACCCACATTCTGTTGCATTTCCTATCTAGATGTATGCAATGCATGAACAAGGGTAAAAAACGCTTAAAAAAATTATTACGATTTTTGGTTACTTTTTTGAGTTACTCATTTTTCCCAGCAGAACCGCAGTCAGGGCGAAAGGCCGATTTTTTAAAATTTCAAAAATTGTCAAAAAACACTCACATTATGTTGCATTTCACATGTATGCAATGCATGAACAAGGGTAAAAAACGCTGAAAAGAATTATTACGATTTTTGGTTACTTTTTTGAGTTACTCATTTTTACCAGCAGGTCTGAGGTCAGGCCGAGAGGCCGATTTTTTTAAATTTCAAAAACTGTCAGAAAACACCCACATTCTGTTGCATTTCCTATCTACATGTATGCAATGCATGAACAAGGGTAAAAAACGCTGAAAAGAATTATTATGATTTTTGGGTACATTTTTGCGTTACTGATTTTTCCCAACAGATCAGGGCTCATTTTTCAGTTTTCCCAGCAGGTCCGCGGTCAGGGCGAAAGGACGATTTTTTAAAATTTCAAAAATTGTCCAAAAACACCCACATTCTGTTGCATTTCCTATCTACATGTATGCAATGCATGAACAAGGGTAAAAAACGCTGAAAAGAATTATTACGATTTTTGGTTACTTTTTTGAGTTACTAATTTTTCCCAGCAGGTCCGCGGTCATGGCGAGAGGCCGAATTTTTGAAAATTTAAAAAAGTGTCAAAAAACACCTACATTCTGTTGCATTTCCCATCTACATGTATGCAATGCATGAACAAGGGTAAAAAACGTTGAAAAAAATTACTACGATTTTTGGTTACTTTTTTGAGTTACTCATTTTTCCCAGCAGAACCGCAGTGAAAGGCCGATTTTTTAAAATTTCAAAAATTGTCAAAAAACACTCACATTATGTTGCATTTCCTATCTACATGTATGCAATGCATGAACAAGGGTAAAAAACACTGAAAAGAATTATTACGATTTTTGGTTACTTTTTTGAGTTACTCATTTTTACCAGCAGGTCTGCGGTCAGGCCGATATGCCGATTTTTAAAAATTTCAAAAATTGTCAAAAAACACCCACATTCTGTTGCATTTCCCATCTACATGTATGCAATGCATGAACAAGGGTAAAAAAACGTTGAAAAAAATTACTACGATTTTTGATTACTTTTTTGAGTTACTCATTTTTACCAGCAGATCCGAGGTCAGGCCAAGAGGGCGTTTTTTTGAGAATTTAAAAAATTCTCAAAAAACACCCACATTCTGTTGCATTTCCTATCTAGATGTATGCAATGCATGAACAAGGGTAAAAAACGCTGAAAAAAATTATTACGATTTTTGGTTACTTTTTTGAGTTACTCATTTTTCCCAGCAGAATCGCAGTCAGGGCGAAAGGCCGATTTTTTAAAATTTCAAAAATTGTCAAAAAACACTCACATTATGTTGCATTTCACATGTATGCAATGCATGAACAAGGGTAAAAAACGCTGAAAAGAATTATTACGATTTTTGGTTACTTTTTTGAGTTACTCATTTTTACCAGCAGGTCTGAGGTCAGGCCGAGAGGCCGATTTTTTTAAATTTCAAAAACTGTCAGAAAACACCCACATTCTGTTGCATTTCCTATCTACATGTATGCAATGCATGAACAAGGGTAAAAAACGCTGAAAAGAATTATTATGATTTTTGGGTACATTTTTGCGTTACTGATTTTTCCCAACAGATCAGGGCTCATTTTTCAGTTTTCCCAGCAGGTCCGCGGTCAGGGCGAAAGGACGATTTTTTAAAATTTCAAAAATTGTCCAAAAACACCCACATTCTGTTGTATTTCCTATCTACATGTATGCAATGCATGAACAAGGGTAAAAAACGCTGAAAAGAATTATTACGATTTTTGGTTACTTTTTTGAGTTACTCATTTTTCCCAGCAGAACCGCAGTGAAAGGCCGATTTTTTAAATTTTCAAAAATTGTCAAAAAACACTGACATTATGTTGCATTTCACATGTATGCAATGCATGAACAAGGGTAAAAAACACTGAAAAGAATTATTACGATTTTTGGTTACTTTTTTGAGTTACTCATTTTTACCAGCAGGTCTGCGGTCAGGCCGATATGCCGATTTTTTTAAATTTCAAAAACTGTCAGAAAACACCCACATTCTGTTGCATTTCCTATCTACATGTATGCAATGCATGAACAAGGGTAAAAAACGCTGAAAAGAATTATTTCGATTTTTGGTTACTTTTTTGAGTTACTCATTTTTACCAGCAGGTCTGCGATCAGGCCGAGAGGCCGATTTTTTTAAATTTCAAAAACTGTCAGAAAACACCCACATTCTGTTGCATTTCCTATCTACATGTATGCAATGCATGAACAAGGGTAAAAAACGCTGAAAAGAATTATTATGATTTTTGGGTACATTTTTGCGTTACTGATTTTTCCCAACAGATCAGGGCTCATTTTGCATTTTTCCCAGCAGGTCCGCGGTCAGGGCGAGAGGCCGAATTTTTGAAAATTTAAAAAAGTGTCAAAAAACACTCACATTATGTTGCATTTCACATGTATGCAATGCATGAACAAGGGTAAAAAACGCTGAAAAGAATTATTACGATTTTTGGTTACTTTTTTGAGTTACTCATTTATCTCAGCAGGTCCGCGGTCAGGGCGAGAGGCCGATTTTTTAAAATTTCAAAAATTGTCAAAAAACACACATTATGTTGCATTTCACATGTATGCAATGCATGAACAAGGGTAAAAAACGCTGAAAAGAATTATTACGATTTTTGGTTACTTTTTTGAGTTACTCATTTATCTCAGCAGGTCCGCGGTCAGGGCGAGAGGCCGATTTTTAAAAATTTCAAAAATTGTCAAAAAACACCCACATTCTGTTGCATTTCCCATCTACATGTATGCAATGCATGAACAAGGGTAAAAATCGTTGTAAAGAATTATTACGATTTTTGATTACTTTTTTGAGTTACTCATTTTTACCAGCAGATCCGAGGTCAGGCCGAGAGGGCGTTTTTTTGAGAATTTAAAAAATTCTCAAAAAATACCCACATTCTGTTGCATTTCCTATCTAGATGTATGCAATGCATGAACAAGGGTAAAAAACGCTGAAAAGAATTATTACGATTTTTGGTTACTTTTTTGAGTTACTCATTTTTCCCAGCAGAACCGCAGTCAGGGCGAAAGGCCGATTTTTTAAAATTTCAAAAAATGTCAAAAAACACTCACATTATGTTGCATTTCACATGTATGCAATGCATGAACAAGGGTAAAAAAAACGCTGAAAAGAATTATTACGATTTTTGGTTACTTTTTTGAGTTACTCATTTATCTCAGCAGGTCCGCGGTCAGGGCGAGAGGCCGATTTTTAAAAATTTCAAAAATTGTCAAAAAACACCCACATTCTGTTGCATTTCCTATCTAGATGTATGCAATGCATGAACAAGGGTAAAAAACGCTGAAAAGAATTATTACGATTTTTGGTTACTTTTTTGAGTTACTCATTTTTCCCAGCAGAACCGCAGTCAGGGCGAAAGGCCGATTTTTTAAAATTTCAAAAAATGTCAAAAAACACTCACATTATGTTGCATTTCACATGTATGCAATGCATGAACAAGGGTAAAAAACGCTGAAAAGAATTATTACGATTTTTGGTTACTTTTTTGAGTTACTCATTTTTACCAGCAGGTCTGCGGTCAGGCCGAGAGGCCGATTTTCTTAAATTTCAAAAACTGTCAGAAAACACCCACATTCTGTTGCATTTCCTATCTACATGTATGCAATGCATGAACAAGGGTAAAAAACGCTGAAAAGAATTATTATGATTTTTGGGTACATTTTTGCGTTACTGATTTTTCCCAACAGATCAGGGCTCATTTTTCATTTTTCCCAGCAGGTCCGCGGTCAGGGCGAGAGGCCGAATTTTTGAAAATTTAAAAAAGTGTCGAAAAACACCTACATTCTTTTGCATTTCCCATCTACATGTATGCAATGCATGAACAAGGTTAAAAAACGTTGAAAAAAATTACTACGATTTTTGGTTACTTTTTTGAGTTACTCATTTTTCCCAGCAGAGCCGCGGTCAGGGCGAAAGGCCGATTTTTTTAAATTTCAAAAATTGTCAAAAAACACTCACATTATGTTGCATTTCACATGTATGCAATGCATGAACAAGGGTAAAAAACGCTGAAAAGAATTATTACGATTTTTGGTTACTTTTTTGAGTTACTCATTTATCTCAGCAGGTCCGCGGTCAGGGCGAGAGGCCGATTTTTAAAAATTTCAAAAATTGTCAAAAAACACCCACATTCTGTTGCATTTCCCATCTACATGTATGCAATGCATGAACAAGGGTAAAAATCGTTGTAAAGAATTATTACGATTTTTGATTACTTTTTTGAGTTACTCATTTTTCCCAGCAGATCCGAGGTCAGGCCGAGAGGGCGTTTTTTTGAGAATTTAAAAAATTCTCAAAAAATACCCACATTCTGTTGCATTTCCTATCTAGATGTATGCAATGCATGAACAAGGGTAAAAAACGCTGAAAAGAATTATTACGATTTTTGGTTACTTTTTTGAGTTACTCATTTTTACCAGCAGGTCTGCGGTCAGGCCGAGAGGCCGATTTTTTTAAATTTCAAAAACTGTCAGAAAACACCCACATTCTGTTGCATTTCCTATCTACATGTATGCAATGCATGAACAAGGGTAAAAAACGCTGAAAAGAATTATTATGATTTTTGGGTACATTTTTGCGTTACTGATTTTTCCCAACAGATCAGGGCTCATTTTTCATTTTTCCCAGCAGGTCCACAGTCAGGGCGAGAGGCCGAATTTTTGAAAATTTAAAAAAGTGTCAAAAAACACCCACATTCTGTTGCATTTCCCATCTACATGAATGCAATGCATGAACAAGGGTAAAAATCGTTGTAAAAAATTATAACGATTTTTGGTTACTTTTTTGAGTTACTCATTTTTACCAGCAGAGCCGCGGTCAGGCCGAGAGGGCGTTTTTTTGAGAATTTAAAAAATTCTCAAAAAACACCCACATTCTGTTGCATTTCCTATCTAGATGTATGCAATGCATGAACAAGGGTAAAAAACGCTGAAAAGAATTATTACGATTTTTGGTTACTTTTTTGAGTTACTCATTTATCTCAGCAGGTCCGCGGTCAGGGCGAGAGGCCGATTTTTTTAAATTTCAAAAATTGTCAAAAAACACTCACATTATGTTGCATTTCACATGTATGCAATGCATGAACAAGGGTAAAAAACGCTGAAAAGAATTATTACGATTTTTGGTTACTTTTTTGAGTTACTCATTTATCTCAGCAGGTCCGCGGTCAGGGCGAGAGGCCGATTTTTAAAAATTTCAAAAATTGTCAAAAAACACCCACATTCTGTTGCATTTCCCATCTACATGTATGCAATGCATGAACAAGGGTAAAAAACGTTGAAAAAAATTACTACGATTTTTGGTTACTTTTTTGAGTTACTCATTTTTACCAGCAGATCCGAGGTCAGGCCGAGAGGGCGTTTTTTTGAGAATTTAAAAAATTCTCAAAAAACACCCACATTCTGTTGCATTTCCTATCTAGATGTATGCAATGCATGAACAAGGGTAAAAAACGCTGAAAAAAATTATTACGATTTTTGGTTACTTTTTTGAGTTACTCATTTTTCCCAGCAGAACCGCAGTCAGGGCGAAAGGCCGAATTTTTGAAAATTTAAAAAAGTGTCAAAAAACACTCACATTATGTTGCATTTCACATGTATGCAATGCATGAACAAGGGTAAAAAACACTGAAAAGAATTATTACGATTTTTGGTTACTTTTTTGAGTTACTCATTTTTACCAGCAGGTCTGCGGTCAGGCCGAGAGGCCGATTTTTTTAAATTTCAAAAACTGTCAGAAAACACCCACATTCTGTTGCATTTCCTATCTACATGTATGCAATGCATGAACAAGGGTAAAAAACGCTGAAAAGAATTATTACGATTTTTGGTTACTTTTTTGAGTTACTCATTTTTCCCAGCAGGTCTGCGGTCAGGGCGAGAGGCCGAATTTTTGAAAATTTCAAAAACTGTCAAAAAACACCTACATTCTGTTGCATTTCCCATCTACATGTATGCAATGCATAAACAAGGGTAAAAAACGTTGAAAAGAATTATAACGATTTTTGGGTACATTTTTGAGTTACTGATTTTTCCCAACAGATCAGGGCTCATTTTTCATTTTTCCCAGCAGGTCCGCGGTCAGGGCGAGAGGACGATTTTTTAAAATTTCAAAAATTGTCCAAAAACACCCACATTCTGTTGCATTTCCTATCTACATGTATGCAATGCATGAACAAGGGTAAAAAACGCTGAAAAGAATTATTACGATTTTTGGTTACTTTTTTGAGTTACTCATTTTTACCAGCAGATCCGAGGTCAGGCCGAGAGGGCGTTTTTTTGAGAATTTAAAAAATTCTCAAAAAATACCCACATTCTGTTGCATTTCCTATCTAGATGTATGCAATGCATGAACAAGGGTAAAAAACGCTGAAAAGAATTATTACGATTTTTGGTTACTTTTTTGAGTTACTCATTTTTACCAGCAGGTCTGCGGTCAGGCCGAGAGGCCGATTTTTTTAAATTTCAAAAACTGTCAGAAAACACCCACATTCTGTTGCATTTCCTATCTACATGTATGCAATGCATGAACAAGGGTAAGAAACGCTGAAAAGAATTATTATGATTTTTGGGTACATTTTTGCGTTACTCATTTTTCCCAGCAGATCCGCGGTCAGGGCGAGAGGCCGATTTTTAAAAATTTCAAAAGTGGTCAAAAAACACCCACATTCTGTTGCATTTCCCATCTACATGTATGCAATGCATGAACAAGGGTAAAAATCGTTGTAAAAAATTATAACGATTTTTGGTTACTTTTTTGAGTTACTCATTTTTACCAGCAGAGCCGCGGTCAGGCCGAGAGGGCGTTTTTTTGAGAATTTAAAAAATTCTCAAAAAATACCCACATTCTGTTGCATTTCCTATCTAGATGTATGCAATGCATGAACAAGGGTAAAAAACGCTGAAAAGAATTATTACGATTTTTGGTTACTTTTTTGAGTTACTAATTTTTCCCAGCAGGTCTGCGGTCAGGGCGAGAGGCCGAATTTTTGAAAATTTAAAAAAGTGTCAAAAAACACCTACATTCTGTTGCATTTCCCATCTACATGTATGCAATGCATAAACAAGGGTAAATAACGTTGAAAAGAATTATTACGATTTTTGGGTACATTTTTGAGTTACTGATTTTTCCCAACAGATCAGGGCTCATTTTTCATTTTTCCCAGCAGGTCCGCGGTCAGGGCGAGAGGACGATTTTTTAAAATTTAAAAAATTGTCCAAAAACACCCACATTCTGTTGCTTTTCCTATCTACATGTATGCAATGCATGAACAAGGGTAAAAAACGCTGAAAAGAATTATTACGATTTTTGGTTACTTTTTTGAGTTACTCATTTATCTCAGCAGGTCCGCGGTCAGGGCGAAAGGACGATTTTTTTAAATTTCAAAAATTGTCCAAAAACACCCACATTCTGTTGCATTTCCTATCTACATGAATGCAATGCATGAACAAGGGTAAAAAACGCTGAAAAGAATTATTACGATTTTTGGTTACTTTTTTGAGTTACTAATTTTTCCCAGCAGGTCCGCGGTCATGGCGAGAGGCCGAATTTTTGAAAATTTAAAAAAGTGTCAAAAAACACCTACATTCTGTTGCATTTCCCATATACATGTATGCAATGCTTGAACAAGGGTAAAAAACGCTGAAAAGAATTATTACGAGTTTTGGTTACTTTTTTGAGTTACTCATTTTTACCAGCAGGCCTGCGGTCAGGCCGAGAGGCCGATTTTTTTAAATTTCAAAAACTGTCAGAAAACACCCACATTCTGTTGCATTTCTTATCTACATGTATGCAATGCATGAACAAGGGTAAAAAACGCTGAAAAGAATTATTACGATTTTTGGTTACTTTTTTGAGTTACTCATTTTTCCCAGCAGGTCTGCGGTCAGGGCGAGAGGCCGAATTTTTGAAAATTTAAAAAAGTGTCAAAGAACACCTACATTCTGTTGCATTTCCCATCTACATGTATGCAATGCATGAACAAGGGTAAAAAACGTTGAAAAAAATTACTACGATTTTTGGTTACTTTTTTGAGTTACTCATTTTTCCCAGCAGATCCGCGGTCAGGGCGAAAGGCCGATTTTTTAAAATTTCAAAAACTGTCAAAAAACACTCACATTATGTTGCATTTCCTATCTAAATGTATGCAATGCATGAACAATGGAGAAAATGTTGATAAAAAATATATATACATTTCTTGTTACTTTGTTGAGTTACTCAATTTTCCCAGCAGATCAGGGCTCATTTGTCATTTTTCCCAGCAGGTCCGCGGTCAGGGCGAGAGGCCTACTTTGTAAAATTTCAAAAACTGTCAAAAAACACCCAAATTCTGTTGCATTTCCTATCTACATGTATGCAATGCATGAACAAGGGTAAAAAACGCTGAAAAGAATTATTACGATTTTTGGTTACTTTTTTTATTTACTCATTTTTCCCAACAGATCGCGGTCAGGGCGAGAGGCCGATTTTTTAAAATTTCAAAAATTGTAAAAAAACACCCACATTCTGTTGCATTTCACATCTACATGTATGCAATGCATGAACAAGGGTAAAAAACGTTGAAAAGAATTATTACGATTTTTTGTTACTTTTTTGAGTTACTCATTTTTACCAGCAGGTCCGCGGTCAGGCCGAGAGGCCGATTTTTTTAAATTTCAAAAACTGTCAAAAAACACCCACATTCTGTTGCATTTCCTATCTACATGTATGCAATGCATGAACAAGGGTAAAAAACATTGAAAAGAATTATTACGATTTTTGTTTACTTTTTTTAGTTACTCATTTTTCCCAGCAGATCCGAGATCCGAGTGGCCGATTTTTTAAAATTTCAAAAACTTTCAAAAAACACCCACATTCTGTTGCATTTCACATCTACATGTATGCAATGCATGAACAAGGGTAAAAAACGTTGAAAAGAATTACTACGATTTTTGGTTACTTTTTTGAGTTACTCATTTTTCCCAGCATCACGGCGAGAGGCCTATTTTTTAAAATTTCAAAAACTGTCAAAAAACCCCCACATTCTGTTGCATGTCCCATCTACATGTATGCAATGCATGAACAATGGTAAAAAACGTTGAAACGAATTATTACAATTTTTGTTTAGTTTTTTGAGTTACTCATTTTTACCAGCAGATCCGCGGTCACGGCGAAAGGCCGATTTTTTTTAAATTTCAAAAATTGTCAAAAAACACCCACATTATGTTGTATTTCACATGTATGCAATGCATGAACAAGGGTAAAAAATGCTGAAAAGAATTATTACGATTTTTGGTTACTTTTTTGAGTTACTCATTTATCTCAGCAGGTCCGCGGTCAGGGCGAGAGGCCAATTTTTAAAAATTTCAAAAATTGTCAAAAAACACCCACATTCTGTTGCATTTCCCATCTACATGTATGCAATGCATGAACAAGGGTAAAAAACATTGAAAAGAATTATAACGATTTTTGGTTACTTTTTTGAGTTACTCATTTTTACCAGCAGATCCGCGATCAGGGCGAGAGGCAGATTTTTTGAAAATTAAAAAAATTGTCAAAAAACACCCACATTCTGTTGCATGACCTGCTGCTAGGATGTGAAATGCAACAGAATGTTGGTGTTTTTTGACAGTTTTTGAAATTTAAAAAAATCGCCCTCTCGCCCTGACCTGCTGGGAAAAATGAGTAACTCAAAAAAGTAACAAAAAAATGTATATACATTTTTTTCAACGTTTTTTACCCTTGTTCATGCATTGCATATGTGTAGTTGTGAAATGAAACAGAATGTGGATGTTTATGACAGTTTTTTTTATTTTTTAAATCGGCCTCTCGCCAAGACCTGCGGGGAAAAATGAGTAACTAAAATGAGTAAAAAAAAAATAATTTTACTGTTTTTTTCAATGTTTTTTACCCTAGTACTAATTTAACCATTGCTAACCATTACTAAATGAAACTTAATTTGGGTGTTTTTTGAAAGTTTTTGAAATTTTAAAAAATCTGCCTCTCGCCCTGACCTGCTGGGAAAAATGAGTAACTCAAAAAAGTAACAAAAAATGTATATACATTTTTTTCAGCGTTTTTTACCTTTGTTCATGCATTGCATATGTGTAGATGTGAAATGCAACAGAATGTGGGTGTTTTTTGACAGTTTTTGAAATTTAAAAAAATCGGCCTCTCGCCCTGACCCGTGGACTTGCTGGGAAAAATTAGTAACTCAAAAAAGTTAAATAAAATTGTACTAATTGTTTTCAACATTTTTACCCTAGTGCTAATTTAACCATTGATAACCATTGCTAAATGCAACAGAATGTGGGTGTTTTTTGACAGTTTTTGAAATTTTCAAAAATCGGCCTCTTGCCCTGACCTGCTGGGAAAAATGAGTAATTCAGAAAAGTAAAAAAAAATCATGCTAATTGTATAATTGAATATTGGGCCAAATCCTGGCCGAAGCCGAATCCAAAGCCGAAGCCGAATCCTGGCACCGATTCCATATTTCGTCCCAATATTTGGCTGAATCCAAAGCCGAATCCTGGATCCGGTGCCAGGATTCGGCTTCGTTTTTGGCCGAATATTGCGCCGAATCTCTTATTCCCTCTGTCATTAGTCAGTGGATAACTTTGCATCTCAGTAGGCTTTGTCAGTTTCTTTAGCAGAAGCCCTCCACACCCTCCTCAGCTGCAGTCTCATCTGAGGGATCAGCCTGAATATTGATTCACTCTTTAGTTTTATCCCAAAGATACTTCAATCACAAGCTATCAGGGCCCTGCCTTTAGATGCTCAAAATATTAGTAAAACACCTTGGAATCCTGAGATGTGGTTGCTTGCTTGACTTTTAACTTGATTGGTTAATAGACTAGGAAGTACTTTACTCTCCTGACCTCCCTCTCACCCCTCTCTCTTTGTGTGAGTGAGGATGGTGTTGGATTCATACTTGCTCTCCCTCTGCTCTCTTCTTCACAGTGACTATATCATAGAGGAGAAGATTGCTGTTTTACAGAAGAAAGAAAATGAGGGGTTTGGCTTTGTCCTCCGGGGAGCCAAAGGTGAGACACACACACACACACACACACACACACACACACACACACACATCCGGCTGAACCTAATCCTGGATTCGGTGCCAGGATTCGGCATCGGATTCAGCTGAATATTGGGCTTTTTGACGGGGTTCGGTTTCTGCCGAACCGTAGAATTTTTTTTTGCATATGAAGCATCCGAAAGAATACGCATTGTGCATGAAGGAATCTACAGACAGCAGCCAAAATGCAGCAATTTCAGGTACGACAAAGGATGGACAGTCACAGCTAAAAACTTGTGTTAACCAGACAGTGCCTCTCCCAGGCTGCAGCCGTTCTCTCGGCAAATGAGTCTCCCTACAGTCGGAGCGGAGCGACGGAACGGCCGGCTGCTGCTCGTTAGCTTTCTAATTTCACCCACCCAATATGCCTACATCATACGGTTAGCGAAAATTTCCAAACAAAATTGTCACTCATCTGGCAATAGCGATGTGCTTTCCTACGATGTTAAAAGAGTGTGTGAATTCAACATTAAGTTGTTACATTTAACTATTTTAGAGGCTGTGGACGTTGTTTACTTCATTAATGTGTTTACTGTGTTATATACGGTGGTCCTGAAGTGCAAATCACAACAGCAATAAGAAAAACGCAACAACAAATCATAAAACACAACGGCAAATAGGAAAACAAAACGGCAAATATGAAAACACTTCAACAAATCATAAAACACAACGGCAAATAGGAAAACACGACAACAAATAGGAAAACAAAACGGCAAATAGGAAAACACGACAGCAAATAGGAAAACACGACAGCAAATAGGAAAAAAAAACGGCAAATAGGAAAACACGACAGCAAATAGGAAAACACGAGAGCAAATAGGAAAACACGACAGCAAATAGGAAAACACGACAGCAAATAGGAAAACAAAACGGCAAATAGGAAAACACGACAGCAAATAGGAAAACAAAATGGTAAATAGGAAAACACGACAGCAAATAGGAAAACACGACAGCAAATAGGAAAACAAAACGGCAAATAGGAAAACATGACAGCAAATAGGAAAACACGACAGCAAATAGGAAACACGACAGCAAATAGGAAAACAAAACGGCAAATAGGAAAAAAACGAGAGCAAATAGGAAAACACGACAGCAAATAGGAAAACACGACAGCAAATAGGAAAACAAAACGGCAAATAGGAAAACACGACAGCAAATAGGAAAACACGACAGCAAATAGGAAAACACGACAACAAACATGAAAACACTTCAACAAATCACAAAACACAACAGCATTAACTTCTACCAGAAAAGGTAGGGCCTATCTAGCAGAGGACGGACCCTCCTGATTGGACAGACACACTGTCCGTCCGTTTTGTTTTCCTATTTGCTGTCGTGTTTTCCTATTTGCTGTCGTGTTTTCATTTTTGCCGTTGTGTTTTATGATTTGTTGTTGCGTTTTTCTAATTGCTGTTGTGATTTGCACTTCAGGGCCACCGTAGTTATATCTATAATTAAGAATCCAGATTTTCGGGGTTCGGCCGAATCCACTGGTTAAGATTCTGCCGAATCCGAAACCGAATACCGAATCCTACTCCCATCCTCAGTCTATTAAAATAAACAAAAGGTCAATAGGGGCACCATTTAAAAAAAATCTAAAGCATGTTATTAATTAATTTAATAATCATTTTAATGTACTCATTTGGTTGACATTTTTATTGTTTATGGGGAAAACAGAAAATTCATTTTTAGACTAAATTTGAGAATTTGTGAGAAGGGTGACATGTTGTGGTTTCCAACATGTGGGGCATGACATCCACAAGGGGCTACAAGATAAATCTAAGGGGTTGCATGATGATTACCACAAGAGAGCAGGAGAAAAACATTTCTAATACAGTTATGCTTTTCCTCTAATCTTTGCTTTTTCTAGTAAATCACTGAATGTTTTTTTCTTCAGGACTCCAAATAACACAAGGAATGAAAATTGGTTGAACTGGGAACAACTGGCAGACGATGGAAACCTGTGCTGAAAAGGATTGACCGTGGTGATAAAAACTTGCACTGAACTCAAAGAGGAATCCTGTATATTTGGATAGTTTTTGTGCATTAGTGCCAACATATGAAATTTGGCTGCCAAATCAATAATCTTTTCAACCAAAGTAAAATAAATATAAATTGGAACTGAAATTGTGTCGTTAACTCTTAAAGTCACTTTGTAACACACCTTATAATGCTCGCCTAGCTGCTAGCGTGGAACGCCACACTCTGCAACTGACTGGCTTGTTGTCCTTACCTAGGTACTGCGCATGTTCAACTCCCAACAAAGATGTAACAGAAGTGAGATGCCTCACTCTGTAGCTAAAACAGAGAGCTCAACACACAGGGTGAAAAGAGGAGCTGCAGCAATGTGCAGTACAACAAAAATATGGTGTTTTTTGAAAATGAAACCATGTAAACCTATTCTGATATAACCTCTAAATACAATTATGAACCTCAAAATGAGCATAGCACTTTAAAGATTACACTATCTTTAAACTCGATATTTGGTAATTGACATACATGATCTTTTAAGACATACGTTCCATGAAATGTTTCATCAAGAACCCAACATTTACTCAAACATCTGGTTTTCAAAAAGGACACCAAGGAAAGGACTCAATTAAGAGTTATCCAAGTTTATTAATATTTTTTAAAACTAATATAAATCCCACAGAATATGATCCTGGTGCCTTTAAGTCAATGAATGCATGGATACCTGCTTTAAGTACTGCATTTCAACACTCCATTCAAAATATTTTTTGATTTTATTTTCCTCTTTAAATATTCATCAGAGTGGAAATACATGGCCTTAGTGCACTGTCATATTCACTACTATTCTCCTACCTTTTTCTCTCTTGTGCAAGTCTATGCGAGTGAGTTAGTCAACAGTATTAGCGTTTTTCTTTCTGCAGCAGCCAAAATGGACACTGCTGCTCAACTACAGAGAGACAAAAGGGAGGGTGGATAAAATGGTTTGAAGTGTGAGAACAAACAGTAAATATTGAGCTGTGTATTTCCCTCTGAACACACACACACGGGAAGTTAAACGCCACTGCCGGTATCAAATTGACAAAATGATCCCAGGTTTTAGGCTCACGTGAAATTTCTTACACACATGTAGACCTGAGATCATCTTACAGAAACCAGGTTAACCATCACAGGCCCATCTGCAGGGAAGAACCCCAAACAAAATGAAGAAAAGATTCACAGCAGGTCCCAACAATCGTTCAGTTTAGAAAGAACAGTCAAGAGAGGGATGTGACATTCTTTTTCTTGTTCTCTAAAATACATCAGATGATGGTGCTAATGGTGTTTTTAGTCAAATGAAGGTGCTGGAGGGAGGTGTAATCGTAGCAAAGCATGTGCATATTCTGGGAGGTGAGGTGAACATTGGAGTTTATTTCCACTCTAGAAATACTGGGTGTGCACTAATACAGCAGCTGATCTGTTAACATATTTCCCTAGTTAGGAATGTCTTGATTTACTTAAAAAACATATTTCACTAACAATCCACATGTTCTAAACAAACTAATCAATACAATGATTGGTAAAATGAATCCTGCAATGTTTGTTTTTTTTTTTTTAAAACTGGAGGGTGACATTCTAGTAAAGCAAGGCATTAGGTTTACAGAAATGCATCTTTACTAGAGCAGCTATCCTCACCTGCGAGTTGTTAGGCTGTGTTAAGCCCACATTATATGTGCAAAGAAATGCATTGCAAGGAAACATGCAGAGAAACAAAACAAAAAATGACACTTGAGGAAACAATCAAAAGCTACATAAAAGCTTTATAAATACAATAAAATCTTAAACCCTTAATGGAGAATTCTAGCCGTTGTAGTAATGTGCGATAGCTGGCACTCTAGGCTCAATGCTTTTTTGTCAGGTGTTTTTTTATTTTCTCAAAGTAGAGCTGCGCAGGTAATTCATGCCATCTTTGGTTGACTGCAGTACTGAAGAGAAAATTAATATGATCTCAAAATAAATTTTCAACAAAAGGGGTTGTTTAAAAAAAAAAAAACAGCATCAACTCTCAGCAGACAGCTGCGCCTCAATGTCCACTCTGCAGATGGGGCACTTCTTATTGGTGAGGAGCCACTGATCCACACACAGCTGATGGAAGAGGTGCATACATGGTAGGCGCCTAGTGGGGAAACACAGAGGCAAAGATTCAAACCAACAATAAATGGTGGGCAGTGGTGGCCTAAAGGTTAAAGAAGAAGCGAGCTTGTGACCGGGAGATCGCCGGTTCAATCCCCAGACCGACAGAATAAAATCTGGGTGGGGAAAGAGCAGCGCTTGTCCCTCCCTCATTACCACCACTGAGGTGCCCTTGAGCAAGGCGCTTAACCCCAACTGCTCCTGTGACCAGCAGATCAGACTGTGGTTGTACTGGGCAACTTCCAGGTATGAATGTGTAACTGTGTGAATGTGACAGGTCGTCGTTGCAAATGAGGATTTGTTCTCAATCGACATACCTGGATAAATAAAGGTTAAATAAAAAATTAAATAATTGACCCTACCAACAAGTATTGTCTATGTAGAGAGATGAGCCAGAGACTGATATAGCCTCGTCATGTGTGCTGTAAAGCTCCATTGTCCAGAAACTATTAAAAAACCACACCAGTGAGCCCCAACATTACACTGGGTGACATGTTCCTTCATTATCATGATGATGGGCACTGTGGTTTATTTTGATCAATCTCTGTCCTTCTGCTGTAAATACTCACTACAGCACCAAATCCATGGCTGAAAACAATCCCCAATAAAATACACTATTTCCTCTTTTTTTTTTTTTTAAGCAACATTTGTTACACACCTATAACAAAAAAAATATATATTTGTGACCCAATTTTTTTTAAGATTTTCATCTTTATTTTAAGTTCATTAAAATTTATTGTAGGTATATAGATTTATTTTTTATTTGGAGTGGTACTTGAGAAGATTTGGAAAAGTTTCATGCCTTCATAACCTTAAAGGAATCCATTAAATTCACTTTACGTTATGATCGGGATGATTGATTGACATGATTTTGGATGCTAAGGTGAAAAAAGAGGGGACCTATTTACTAGGGGTGTGCAAAAAAAATCGATTCACATTTGTATCGCGATTCAAGGTCTACCGATTCAAAATCGATTTTTTTTTCTTCGTTTTGTAATGGCGTGTATACTACTGTCCTGAAATGAGTTTAGCTTGCCATTCCCATAGATGCCGCTGTGTTAAATTCACACTGACGCCTGGGCACTCTTGTTATAATCAAAAGAAGAACGAGTGCAGCAGAAGTAGTTTAGTCGGCGCAAACAATGGCAAACCTCACAGAAAGAATTATTCAACCTGCTCCATCCTCATTGAAGGCGAGAGTTTGGACACATTTCGGCTTTTATAACCTCAAGAGGAAGATGGAACTTGATAGGAATCATGCTATATGCAGGCTTTGCGAAGCGAAAGTTAAGTATTTTGGAAACACCACAAACTTGAGAACTCACATGGTACGCCATCACCCAGAGATTAACATTAAAGACGTGGACGAACAACAACCTAAAGTACCTAACATACCAGTCAACCAACTCTTTCAATGCTCTAAACTCCCACCGAACTCTGAACAAAAATCTCTTTTTATTTAACGGTTTTATTTTATACTTGAATTAAATGTATTTGAAAGCTGGCCAAAGCTTGGCACTTTGCAGTTTTTAGTTGCAAAAGTTTTTATTTTTATATGAAGACATATAAAGTAATATCAAACTACATTTAATTTGTTGTGTTTCTTTTAAATTGTATGTCTACTGCAATCACATAGGAAAAGTAACTACATTTACATACTGTGAATCGATTTTTTTTTTTTTTTTTCTTTTTTTTAAAATTGAAAATCGATTTTGAATCGAATCTTGAGCCTGAAAATCAATATCGAATCCAGCTAAATTATTTTTCACTGCTTATTTATGATTTGGTTTGTGTTTACTAACCCTGATCTAGATTGGTTGTGGCTCCCTCCGCTGGGATTGATGGGCTAGTTGCAGATGATTTACTCCACGTAGTTTATAACTATTGTTTATAATTGCCTGTGCACACGCTGAGAAGGGGCGCTGCCTGAAACGTCCGTTATGTGGCAATAAATTCTATCAAATTGGAGTGCTGTCCTAGTAGCTTTATTTATGATTATTCACTTTTAGGATCCAGCACCCAGCCTTCAAAGCTTTCTAAGTATCTATGTGAGTTGAGCGCATCCTGTCCTATTTTTTTATAGGTGGTTGTAAATAATTTAGCAAAAGCCTCAATTTTTTTTAAACTTCGTTTTTTGTTTAAAAAAAGAAAAATAATTATTCTGAATTATAATAATTTCCTTTTATACCAACAGAGGGCAGAAAAATCCTTTTAAAAAAACCTGAGTGAGTGCCAAAAAACAGTTCCATTAGGGCTGGTAATTTTAAGGCACTCTGGGGTTTTCTGTTGATTACTATACCTTTGGGTTTAACATAATATAGAGAGAGAGCGATAGAGAGCGAGAGCGAGCGAGCAAGAGGCAAAATGGAACAACTACACCTGCCATCCCACTTGTCACACCCCTGAAAGCATAATTGAACACACTCAAAACTGTAAGCAACAAACGGCACAAACACCCAGGAGGGGAGCTATTTACCTGACGTCCTCCCCCTCCTCCAGTATTGACAGACAGATGGTGCATTTTTCTTCTGTGTCTTCATCTGCCCCCTCATCTTCATCTTGCTTACCATGCAGCTTTCTCTGTTTGTGAGAAACATTTGGAAACATGATTTTTTATATGCAGCATCGAAATAGGAAACGGTAGCTGCCTCATTACATAATATCCTATTAATCCACTCTTTGTGTAACACATTAAACTGCTCAACTTAAACACTTTGGTAACATTACAAGTACATATTACGTTTGTTTAAAACCTTATTATTGCCTATAAAGAGGTAACAATATTTAGAACAAACATTTCAACAGAAAACATTAAAAATTCCTTTGGGGACAGAGAGAATGGTCATTTTGTCCTGAAAACAGAAAAAAACATTCTATCTGTTGTCTCTATGCTAAACAAATAAAAATTATCCAAATCAAAGTTATTCTAGAGCCGAATTCCCTGGCCCCCAAGACTAATACTAATATCTACTGTACATGTGAGCAGAGACATGTTTCCAAATTGATTCGTTCATTATTTCTCACCGATTCTGGGGTTGCGTGCATATTTTTCCCAATAGATGCCCAAGCTTCAGGGGTTAACTGTTGGTCAATGTCTCTCTCCAACACCTTCTGTATTGGGTGGCAGGGTGTTAGATTGCTTGTTTAGATACATTTAGAAACTTCTAAGGAAACTTTTCCTTATCAATGTCTTCACAGCTGCAATCTAAAACACACTACAGTACTTGGCTAAACATCAGATGTTTGAAATGAGCACAAAAGACCACTGTGCACTCTGTCCCAGAATAAACTGTAACAGACATGCACAACTATTTACAGTATCTGCAAAAATCAATAAACAATATACACATAACTAATAATAGCTCATAAGTCCTCACCTTTTTGTACTTGTGTGGGTAAGTGCACCTCTCTATGGTTCCCTGAGAGGCTCCTCGGTTCACAGTCCCCAATCTTTCCTCTAAATGCAGCAGGTCCTGAGTGGATGCAGTATAAACAACCCTCTATGAGAATCAACATGTGGATCAAACCACCAACATTATGATCAATAGCCGATCTGCTCTACCAAATGGGTGACAGCTGCCTCGAGTTAAACAAGACATTAAACTGAGCAAACTTTATCCACTGATGAAGGTTGTGAGATGTGGTTGAACACTCTGGAAAAAAGCTAGTAAGTGGACCTTGAGTTAGGGCTGTCCAATTAATCGAATTTTGATCGTGATTTTGATTTTGGCTCCTCACGATCACAAAACAATGTAATGTTTGCACATTACATTTTGCCAGTAAACTCTTATTTTGTCTAGTGTTCTGAATTCTATATTCTTCTATAATTCTATACTGTTATAATGTGTCCTCATTATAACAGCATGAAAATAGTGATGGCAGTGATTAATTAAACGGTAATTAATTTACTCTTTCAGTGCTTGAGTTGTGTCGGGACTGACAAAAACTAATTTAGCAACTGTAAAATAATAAAAAAAAAAAAAGTCCTCACCTCATAGGTTCTTCCAAAGCCAGTCATTCTAGATGAGATGTACCGAATGTGCGGGTAGGTCACTTCAGATATGCCAGTGTGCTGTGGAGGGACAGAAGAAAACATTTTGTTTAACTTTGGGAAACATTTTATTTTAATAATCTCAGCATGTCTGTTTCATAAACAAATGCACTTCTGTGAGTGAGAAAGGGAGGGAGCTCCCCGGAAGAAGAGAAGTAGAAGCCTTGCCCAGACAGGCTCCAAGACACCTTATCTTCAGCCTTCTGCTAAGAAGTAAAGTAGAAGCAAATTAATACAATACGGTTTCTGTCTTTTATTTGATATCTAGTGTGAGCTTGAATGTTGCACATTTTGAATCCGTCGGGAGCGTAGTTAGCACGCATTAGTAAGGAGGGCTAACTTGACCTGTTTACGATATTAAGCGAACATTTTTCTCACCCTGAACATCCCGCCGAACCCTGTTAGAATATCTGGCAGTTATATAAAGCGTAACTTGATAGTCTATTTGGGGGAGAAAAGGATTGAGTATTCGTGAGTAACTGCCAAATCTGATTTGACTGACAAAAGTCTGAGTCGGGTACAGCCTTAGAATCAAAACAGTAAAGTTGATGGTTGGACAGCTTAACAAGCTGAAACTCACTATAAAGCTCCGTAAAGCTGAGAGGAGCTGCAGATTGGAATGTTTTGTAGGTTCATCATTATGAACGACTCTTTTCGCATATAGAAATATAGATCATCATCATATTAACTATACATTGTGTAAGCTGTAAGTGGCAATGGCAGTTCTAAAATGAAACTTGTGTTTTAACAAGATAATCTATTTTAAAAGCAAATTAGAGGGGCCCTTTGAATGTGTTCACGTGGCAAATATGTAATGATGAAGGTCATGGATGTATACAAATTAAAACTAATGAACTCTGCCTAGACTTATCACAAATTCACTTGCATATCCTTTGGTTCTACTTCTCTACCCCCTAATTCTGAGCATGCATGCTGTGATGAACTGTGGATATGCTCAAAGCATTTGCAAAACAGCATCCTGACTTTATGTGCACTTGCATCGATGCTACAGAGGAGAACTGATTGTAGAAGACGACTAATGTTTGGATGTTTGAGGGTGACCAAGAAAAAAAGCAATAACATCAGGAAACTGTCGACTACATTTGCGCAGGATCTGTGTCAAGGCTTGTGGATTTGTTGAGTTTGCACATGAAATGCCTGATGAGATATTATTAATTGCTAATACATTATTCATGTGGTACACTAAACCATCCTTGAAATAACTGATGTTATAAATAAGGGGCCAACACCATTAATCACACTTCATTTTAAAGTGATTCTTTCCCATTTATGCTAATGTATGCATGTGTGCCGAGAGGTTCTCTCACCATGAAGGGGATGGGGAAGTGGTGCAGTCTGGGGGGAGGATGGTAGTGGGGCAGGTGGGAGTGCAGGTGCCCTGAAGGGTACGGTGCCACAGTCACTCCAGCCTCAATGCCAAGCTCCCTGTTGATAAACACATAAGAAGTAAACTGTCATCATTACATCAACACTTTCTCTAGATCTTAATCTGAACATAACAACAAGGAACCTTAGCGTCGCATTCAGCTGAAACCAGCAATCTGCCAAACCTCAATGCCTCTGATACTGACCATGCTGTTCTCTGCTCAGGCTGGCGAGGGTGGGAAGACATAGTTTGTGGCACATGGATGTGGTGTCCATGGCCGTAGTTGGGGTGCATTCTGTGGGGGTGTGGAGGTGGACGCTCATGCGCTCGTCTGCACGGAAAGGAGAATTCAGGTTCACGGCTGGAGTTGTATCTTTTATGCTAATATGAATACTCATGATGAGGAAAACACCAGCTGGGTGATGGAGGTACTCACGTCGGGTGCTGCATCATTCTGCGCCTCTGGACCTCCATCCTCTGCAGCATCTCGTGTTGATGGAGCCTCTGCACCGACGCCCCCAGCGCCGGCATATGGTGCGGCAGGGACTGGTGATCCGTAGGCAGGTGCTGGGCCAGTGGGGCACTTGAACCAGAGAGGTGGTGGGTAGACAGAGGAGGGGGAGGGGCAGGGGGCACAGCGTGGCCTGAGGGGTGAGACGGCAGTGGCGGATGAAAGGTGACAGTGTGGGGAATGACATAATCGCCTTGTGGAGGGGGCTGAGGTGTAAGTTGGGGGTTCCCATGGGAATGAGGACAGGCAGAGGAGGGCTGATGATGCAGTGAGCGTGCTAGAGAGCCATCTAGGTTTGAGGAAAGAGAAAAGGAAAAAAATTACGCAAAACATCTTTAAATTCTAAAGGATGCTCTATGTTTTTGTTATTGTTAACAAAAGACCAAACCCAACAATGTGTGAGACTCTCTCAATATTTTTCCAGCCTGTCTGTGGAACTCAGCCCCAAGTCTATTCATTCTTACTGAAGGAAGGCGTAGATAAAAAAAAAAAAAAATGGCCACACATATTTACTTTCATTTTTAAAAAGGCATTAGTGAGCATTTACAGCAGCAGGAAGGTGCATTGTAGTACCCAAGTTCAATGTAATAAAGAAACATGTCAGCTAGTACAATAATTTAGTAATTTCTGGATTCTGGATACTTCCTCTTCTTGTCTTGTGTTAAGTGTGATGTTTTTTTCTTGGACAACAATGGAGCTCTACAGCACAGAGGATTAAGCTACATTAGGCTTTGGCTACACAGGAAATACTTGCTAATAGGATCAATTTGTTTTTTGGTGTTGCTAATTTTGTTGCATTTGTTATCATTAATATAGAAGGTCACCAGACAGATCCTTGTTTACTTATTTACAAAAACTACAGCGTTCTACATGTGTACTTTATGCCAGCAGACAAACATCTCGGCTCATCATGTTAAAGATGATGCCTTTGTAGCACTTAATTAATGTTGTTGTTGTTGATGACACAAACCTTCTCTGTTCTCTGGCAAAGACAAAACGATCTGAGTTCACTACTGTGAGTCATCCACTTTAGAAATATTCATGTATTCTTTTGTTTGTAGCTCTTCTTGGTGCAGACTACTTGTCCAAGCAGCAGTACAATGAGGAGGAGAGGCAGGCAAGAGAGAGGTGAACGTATGCACCAGCAGCAACTAACTCTCTTACTACATCCCCTCCAGAGAACCTGGTCACACCGCTTTACTCTCCATACTGAGCTAGTCTGAGTAGAATGAGAAATTAACTACTTCTGCTTGCTGGTACAGTTCCCACAGCACTTGGCACATTAACCACCAGGCTCTGTTAATTACTATTAGCATTAGGTTTTAGAAGTGCAGCTGTCTGCCAATTTTCACAAGTACTACGGCACTGCAAATGAGTGAATTTTTTTTAAATGCAGTAGCTGACACTTGAAAGTCCAACTGAAATGAAATTGCATTGTATTTGTTTGCTACATCATACATACAGTATATGCTCTTTAAATGACTTTTCCTTTGTTCTCCTTTGAGAGAAAAATCAGAAACCAAAACGGATAAATTTGTATTTTATATTTTTTGATTTCATTCAACGGAATACCGTCCAGCGTCTGTCTTGTAAGTGAAGGAGACCTTATTTCGATGCAGGCAATCAAATCTTGGTAAAGCAGTAATGTCAGTGTTTTATCTAGCTGTCACACAACACAAGAGCCACACATTTTAAAACAGAAAACAATACATTTAATCAACACGTTGACATTATCTTTTACTACAAAAAGGGATGACTAAATGTGATTTCAGTTGGACTTTAAAATTCTGATTTGAAAAACTAGTGGTGAATGTCAGGTTTCCTGTACTGCATTAACGTGGTATACTCACAGGAGGGGTGCATATAATGTCTGCAGGGCTGGGGTTGTGTTTGTGGCTGTGGCTGAGCCACCATGGAGGAGCTGAACGAGTCCACCACAGCTGGCTGGCTGGGCCCAGGGGTGGCCTGGGAAACGTAAGCAGGAGGCCGTGAGGTGGAGCCTGGGCAGCACGGGTCAAAGGCTGAGGTGCTGCCATGGAAACTAGCCCCATTGTTTCCTCCGCTCCGAACACTGCTGTTGCTCAGGTCCACTGGCAGAGTTTGCTGTGGAAGGAAGGCGGAGATGTTATAAAAAGAAGAGGGACACATTTCTACTGTGGAATGCTAAATGAGTCATGCACAAGTCATACACAATTCAAGCCATACAGTATACCATGTACAATGAAATTGTCTTTTCACTGTTGCATTTCTCTTTCTGAGTCAAAAAATATATAGGAGGGACCTTTGTCTATTCTGTTTCCCTCAGTCTCAAGCTAAATGCTCTTTCAAGATACAGCATGCATCATCATTAGTGGAGAATGCTGGACCATGACCTTCACTAACTGAGGGGGTGGAGGGGAGGATGATGCATAGTGAAGCTTTGACAAAGTAAAGGAGGACGTTAGCACAGTATGAAATCATGGCTGCAAGACCATTTAAAACACTTTAAAACTTAAAATGTGATCCTCTCACCTCATTTATACAGTTTTCATACTTGAAGTGAGATACAAGGCATTAATTCAATTACTACTCGTCCTAGATTCATTTTGTTGTGCTTTCAACACTACTTCTTGATCTTAATATTTGCCTCAAAACCAAAATGAGTTCATACATGTATTTAAGACATTTATATTTACAGAGAGGAATATTCTTTCTCAGGAACAACCCGGTTCAAGCTCACAGTTACACACATTCACACCTGGAAGCTGCCCAGTACAGCACACAGTCGGATCTGAGCCGCTCCACTGGAGCAGTTGGGGGTTAAGGTCCTTGATTTTACTTTCCTCACCAATATTTTTCCCGACAGTCCACAGATTGGACCAGCAACCTTCCAGTCACAAGCCTACACTATACTAAACTTAAAGTTTACATTTAATTAATCTGGTGGCCAAGGATACCACAGTGAAGTAGACAGCACAAACAGCAATAATTAAAAAAGCTATTGTATAACAACAGTATGTTGTTGTTGTTGTTGAATGCAGCATGGGCATACCTGGTCGTGGTAGTGGGCTGTGTTGCTACTACTACTACTGTTGCTGCTGCTGCTGACTCCAGCGCAAGATGCGGGCAGAGCACTGGGTCGCTCCACAGGGCAGCTCGGCTCTTGAAAGGGCAGGGTGCCCGGGGGCTGTGGTGCTGGGTGATGGACATGGTGGATGAAGTGGTGAGCATTGCTGTGGCTGTGACCGTGCTGAGAGCCACTGGTCTGCTGAGAGGACGACGCCTGCAAGCAGCTTGAATGGGAGTGGCTCAGGGACAGGTGAGCGGGGGAGGGGCCTCCACACGGAGAGTGCTGCTGACAGCAGGATGGGAGTCTGGGCATAGCCGTGCCGGCGTTTTCTCCTGTACCTGACAAACCTGGTCTGCTGTCATCTGATGAGAGTAAGATATATGAAAACTATACGATGAGACAGCAGGTTAGCATTTTAAAGGGCAGAGAAAAAATAGAAAATTACTACATAATATAGACCATTTCACAGTTTAATATATAAACATTTTTGGTAATAGCAGCAGCTTAAAGGAAGTCATTTTGAACCCAAGCTGCCTCAGAGCAAAAGAGACTAAATGAAATGGTCTACAGCAGCTGGTTTCAACATGCCATGTCCTGGCTTACCCTCTGTGGCTGTGCGAGTAGAGCCACTTGGCCTGTGTGTGTGCATACTTTCAGGTATTGAGCCTGGGCAGCTAGTGGAAGGGCCGGGGGCATCATTGAGCTCTGAGGTAGAGGCATGATGGGAAGATGATGAAGAGGACGACCTGACTGTTTGAGGGTGAATGCTGCCAGAGGTTGTTGGCACAACTGAGAGATCTGTGGAGAAAAAAAAAAAGTCGGTGATAATTTAGAAAAGGAGGATTCATGACAACAGCGCTCAGAGGGAGAGCATTTAAAAAGGAGAGAAATGAAAGAGCAGACAACTCCTTGACGAAACAACTTGTCTTTCATTTCTCGAGTTACTGACGGAAATGAGAATTTCTGATACTAAAATTTTTCATTTATAAATATTTCATAATTAAATTTAAAAGGAGATGGGTCTGTATGTATGTGTGTGCGTTTTGTTTGTCAAATCATCCTGCTATTGTCCTGAAATGTCTTTTATACTACGTTAGTTTTCAAATACATACAATACATATTATTATAACAAATATTTACAATAATAGTAAACAAAACTATGAATTTATTTTGACAACATTTGTAGACATTATTTGTAGATTAATAGGCATGATTTTCACAAATTATATCACAATCTAAAATCCAACTTTGTCTGGGAGAAATAACCCCAGCGTGGACTGTAGCATGTGTTTACTTGTCTGCAGAGGGTTAGCAGCCGAGAAGAAGAGCAGACCTTATTAGCATTCCAGTGTGTGCACTACGTCTGCTTTTCATATTCACAAATTAATTTCCCCTCTTTCTCCTAAGAAATGCAAAGGCTCTAATACTCCCATTAGCCAATACTACCATTTTACTATCCATCATGGGCGTGGGCTGATAAAGAGTCACACAAATGCCTAAGGTCACGAAGCAGCGTCCTTTTACAGAAAAAAAAGTAAAAGGTGGTTAATGTTAGTGGCTTATCACCGAGTGGTTAATTGATGCACATTAGTAATATTTAAAGCATAACAACAACCCTTTTTTTTGCTAGTTGATTTAAACTACTTAAGTACTAAGATATCAGGATCTAAAATATTATTTTTGCTAACGGCTATCGCACATTTGTAAAACTATAATTTATGATTGCTCTGTCTTTGACATGGCATCTTAGGAGCTAAGGTTTTTCCCCATGTTTAGTGTAAACACTTAATCTTGCAAACCGTTTGTATGACATTTTTTCAAATGCTGCTATTTTCGCCATCTCACAAGCCCATTCTTGGATTGAAGGTACCCCTTCGTTCCCCCATACTCTCAGAAGAATCTGTCTGGCTATCACTAAACTAGTTTGGACCCAACTTCTTGTGTGCTCATCTATCCCGCTCATCTCCCAGAACAAATAATTTTGGGTTGAATGGAATCTTGGTCCCTGCAGTCCGACATACGTTATCATGTGTCCTTGTCCAAAACTCCTGGACCTTATCACAGGACCATAGGACATGGAGCAATTGGCCGTCCTCCGTCTTACATTTCCAACAATTTGGTGTGTCTCTTAATCCAAGTCTAAACAATTTGGAGGGAGTCCAATAGAATAATAATAATCTTAAACTGAATGAGGCGGACCCTGACATTGCGTGACATAGTTTTAATATACGTTTATTCTTACCATCTTCATCGACAGTGAGGTCCACCACCTCTCCAGCATTCTGACGCAGTGGTTGGATGACAGTGGACAGTCTGTGACGTCCACGTGGCTCCTGGAGACGATTCTGGGAACAACTATTAGTCCAAATCCTGCCAAGACCCACTGACCGTGACCTGTAGACACAAAAAAACTACGGTATTACAGCCAACTGCAGTAGAGGAACGCTGGTCCTATCAGGAATATTCTCCCAGCTCAGTGAAGCATTTGCTTCGCCAGAGCCAGACTCTCATGCTCATTTCCAGGAACGTGGCTGCTTAGGTAGGCGAGGAAGCAACAGTGGACAATTCTGACAAAGGCATTTAGATCTGGTTTTATTACCTAGTGAGTATATATATAGTTTAATTGCAGTCTTTTAAACTCCGGTGGATTTATGAGGACTATGGTTAGCCTTTTCTCAGATCTCTGCAGGGTAAATCCAGACAGTTAGCTAGACTATTTGTCCAATTTGAGTTTTCTGTCGCACAACTAGAAAAACTTTTGAACGTACACGTTCCACCAAAACAAGTTCCTTCCCGAGGCTATTTTGCAGAGGCTCCGTGGCTTTTCCCGGTGCTTAGCGCCGCCCATGACGATTGTGATTGGTTTGAATAAATGCAAATAAACCAGAACACGTTTCTCTCCCATCCCGGAATGCTGTGTGGACTAGCTAGACCTTCCTCCGCAGCGCCGCGGTGGAGGTAGGTCTGGCAAAGCGAGACTAGCATATTGGTGACGTCATCGCACATTCATTTACAGTCAGAAGACAATGAGCCGACGCCCGGTCCAGATGCTCTCAACATTGTTTTTACGTCCATACGGAGCTGCAGCGCAAAAAACTTTTAGACCCTTCAAATTTGGGAGCTAACATGGTGATCAATCCTTATATGATTAGTGTGGTCTGTAGTCAAAACAGATTTTTCTGTTAAGTGAGTATAAAATCAGCCTGGCTTTGTGAGTTGCTGGAAAGCATGGTAGGACTATATAGACTTGGTACACAAGTTGTGGCACACAAGTTGACTCAAAAACATTAGCACATAATCAAACATTGTACACTATAAATGTTTAGATCGCCTCTGTTAATAAGCTCTATCAGAAACTACAGATAGCTTGTTCTCTCTGGACTGCTATCATGGAGCTCTGCATCTACAACCACCCCACCACTTCCATCTAAATCTCACCATTCTTTCCACCCACCTTCCTTTTTCCTATATCTCGCTACAATGCTCTGTACCTCTCTTGCCATGCCTTCAGCCCTTTGTCTTTTCTTCCTTTTAATTTTCTCTTTCAAAGGCTGCTGTTGGCTCTACCCCTTGCTCTCTGAGACTGGAGTGAGTGGCCAGGGAATAGCCTCATTTCCACCCACAGTCCCGTAAAGCCAGGTGATCAGAGGGAGGAGGGATGAGCCCAAGGGACAAGAGACTACAAACTATATGGGTGTGCCATAAATCTGGATACCATGGAGCTTTGTGGCTAGGGGATTTCACTGCTATTCCCTTGCAGCGTTTAAAAGATGCACAGGAGCAGAGGGGAAAGGCTGTGTATTGAGTGCCAAAAGCTCTTGGTGTCAATGTATATGTAACGTAATGTGTCTCTCTTTTTCTTAGCCCTCTCTATGCACTTGATAAAATTAGCAATAAATAAAAAACTAAAACTGAAAATTGAAAAAATGTATATAGTATGAATACTTACACATGAATACACTTTTTAAAGATGATTTTTTTTTTGGGGGGGCTTTACCCTTAATTTGATAGTGACAGTGGCTAGACAGGAAAGGTGTGAGAGAGATGGGGGATGACACGCAGCAAAGTGTCGCAGGCCGGACTCGAACCCGGGCCACTGCAGGACTCAGCCAACATGGGGTGCACCTTCTTACTGGGTGAGCTAGAGGTCGCCCCGTTATTAGCAACACTTACAAAAATGTTTGTGTTTATTTTGTAATTTTCTATTTTAAAGTTATTTCAACTAGTGCAGCGCCCGTTTGGAGCGCGTGCCTGTTTGGAATGGGCCAATTGCTTGGTTCCCAGTCATTTTTTTTCCACGTTATCTAACTATAAGTGCGGTACAATCAGGCGCATCTCGGCTGTGGCTCATCTAGATTCGGTGTGTCCCCTTTTTTTGTCTAGCCATCACACATCCAGGTAGCGATGTGGCCCGGGTGGGGGAAGCAGGGAGCCCGGCTCTGCCTGTTGGGGAAGCCCCTCCAGCGTGCAGAACGGCGTACACGAGAAATGTGCACAACTGCCAGCAACAAAGCAACGTGCTGGAGAGCCCAAGAGCCTTGTGAGTTTGTATATGATTAATTTCATCATTTGAATGTAGGGTAGACAGCAATCAGTTTTTGGCAGATGATCACTTTTTGGCACCGCACTGGTAGGTAGGTGCCACTGCGAAGACATTCTTGACTGAGAGCATGGATGTATAGACTGATATGAGAGCCAATCCCGCCGTCTCTCGTCTCCGCTAGAGGCAGGCCGCCGGCCCAGCCCGGATTTTGATCACATTCCTCAGATGTGTTTTAACGCAGGAAATGCCTTTCACACTGCTGTTTGTGATAAGGGGGATTCCCATCAGCTTGTACTGTCTGCTTCCAATTCAATTTCCTGTGAGACATGCTGCACAATGCAAGAAGTGGAATAGAGGAGGAAGCTTATTAACTTTCATATTTCACAAATCGCTAAAGCAAAGTTGTGCACACAGTTGCAACTACCCACAAGACACACAGCAATGAGGGTGGTATCCAGAGAGGGGCACATGGTGGTTGTGTCGGTGTATCAATTGGCCAGGCTCCTCAGCTCTGGGTTGATCCCAGGGAGCAGGACTAGCCACTAGGGAGGGGTTCCTAATTAAGTAGACCTGGGATTATTTTGTAAATATCTGTTTACCACCAAGATCTCCTGGGGTGGGAGGGGGAAAGGGGGGAGGTAAATAGTACATTGTAAACATGAACACTATGGGAATAGGTGGTTTGGCAAAGCTGAGGTTGTGCCAAGCCAAGGTGATGTGAGAAACATGCCCCAGGGATCAGAGGAGGGCTGAGCACTGCAGTAAAATAGAGTAAACTACTGGCTTGGGAGTTAAAAGGAATGAGATCATACAAGACAGGAAAAACACTGGAATAAAACTGGTAAACAATTTGAGGAATCAAGCTTTGCAATGATGAAAGTATCAAGTTTGTCTTCAAAATTAGAGTATGACTACATCACTTTCTAACTCCCAGCACTCCCAGTAGAGAACTGGTTGGTATAATGAGTACTGATGCTTATCCCTTCATCTGGCATTGCCAGCTCTTGACATTTGCCCAGCCTTTTCAATGTACAAACACGAGAGGAAATATACATAATTAAGTATATCATATCATCCAGCTTTCGTTTCAGCAACATTTTGCTCAAGTTAAATTTGGGCAAGTAGACTTAAAGCTGCAAATTGAACGTCTGCTAAATCTCCAATTTCAATGGAATAGGTTCGTTTTTTTAGGTTGATGCGATATGTTTGTGGATCAGTCATTCAATGCAAGTGACTTGATTGTTTGTTGATTTGTTTGTAGCCATCTCAAATACAGGCACAACATTACTGTTATGTACATAGATAGGATCTACACTGGAATCCTGATGGCAGTAGGTGCTGTAGTCACAGAAAGTCTAATGACATTCAAAACGTTTTGTGACCCAATTATTATGCATGTCCTGGGCTGATATGCAGAATCAGGGCAGGGGCTGATTTTTATCCATATCAGCTACATAATCCTTGTTTATTGTAACCCACTGCGCTCTAGGTAAATCACTGCCAAACTCGCTCCACAGTGCACTGTTAAAACACTGGAATGTTCTCCTACTGCACTGCTTCGCAAGTGAGCGAACTGTGGAGCGACACAAACAAATAAATAACAGCCAGCAAGTTATTCAAATTAAACATATCCATATACGTAATGACAGCACGTCAATGGGCAATGTGAGTAGAGCAGGTTTGGGTTCAAAATGCTTGCTTTGCCCTGATTTCAGTTACATTTTGCACCATGTCCCTAACGTGCTGCTGTTGGTTGAAAACTGTATTTGAACTTTGACATTTTGTTTAAGCTGGGATGAAGAGAGTAGACTGTCCAAATACTGTCCACATGTTACAGACACTCCTCTGTCCACAGACATGACAATAAATTATACTAGACACTATACAAAACACCAAAGGAAATGAGAAAATGATCTTTATCAATGTAGGCCTACTTGAGGCTACATGTGCATTGTGCAGCTGAATTATACGACAACGTACACTCAGTTGCCAGATTATTAGGTACACTTAGCTAATACTAATGCAGTCTAATTATTACAGTCCTGCAATACATCCTACCTTCATGAAAGTTCTAATGTCCACTTTTGGTAGAAACTGTGTTGATTCAACTTTATGATCTTTTTGGAGGATAGTTTGTGGTGTTGTTGAACTGTATTGTATGAAAATAAAGTTGAACCTCTCTAAAACGGTTTCAACAAAAACTGCTCTAAAAATTATAACCTTCATGAAGGTCGGTAAATATAACGGACTTGCTATTTCTTACACAAACCAAATTAAATAATTGGGATCAGGGGGAATCAATCAATCAAAAAACGATAAATACTTAAGTGAGCTATTTTCAACACACTATTACACTACCAAAAAAAACAGGGCCATGATACATTGTTTGTATGTGTTTGTGTAAGCGTGCACATGTATTGTTCCTAAATTGACATAAAAGCAGACGTTCACAAATCTGGCAGTGTCAACAAAGCTTTCATTGCTCATTCTGTTGGCCTTGGGTTTGGCCCGCCCTCCTGCGCTCCTGTTGCCCATCCCCCCTTCAGGGAAGCTCATCCCTGCATTCTCTAGCGAGCCAGGACATCTTTGACAGTCAGGAAAACAGGAAGATTAGACAAGCAATAGCATTCCAAGCTTGGCGCATTCACTTCTACAAACAATTTTCAATCAAAAAAAGAAGGAAAGATACTGTGTCGGAAAAGATTAAAAAGGGATACAGATAGAGGTTAACACAAAGGCAGAGGTTTTTGAATTTAGCTGCATAATGGCCTACATGAGGAATTAGTGGAGTATTGAGACAGAAAGTGATATAATGAGAATAGAAAAATAAGATTCTCAATGGAGTGAGGAAAATGGGGTGTGCTGCAGAGAATGACACTGGGAGCCATTTATCTAATACAGTATATTACTCTTGCACTGTAAATATTTAGTAGTTCTAAGAGAAACAGAGTGCCACGTTCTGCATATTTCTTAAAGCCTTATCAACTACCCTATGAGTGAGTGAGTGAGTGAGTGAGTGAGTGAGTGAGTGAGTGAGTGAGCGTGCGTGCGTGCGACTCTATTACTACCTCTACTGCTGGCTTAACGGCGGAACAACTCTGTCCCCCCCCAGTCCCTGTCTGTGCCTTTTATACGAAACGCGAGGCGGAATAACGTCACAACATTCCTGCCTTAAACAGGCTGTGTGAAAAGGGCTTATGTTTACTGAAAAGGATTATCTACCTCACGCATGTTTCAAGCCTCTACAAACTGATTTTCACACATTGCAGAAATTGATTAAAACCATGGCTGGCAGGACTTCAAAGTATACCTGAGTTCTAGTAAATGGGCTAGAGTACCCGGAAACACTATAGTTATTTTATCTAAAAATAATAAATATCAAATGTGTTTCACTTTCTCTGGCACTATCACTGTTAGTGCTGATTACTTAGTAATAAACTAATAATGGTAACATATGGTTTTAATATGTAAGTGGCATATAACTAAATGACCTTTCAACTTGTTCAAAGAGACATTTTTGCACTGCCTCTCAAGCTGTACACCCATGACACCGGCTGATTATGAACCTTTATTCATACAAGGAGTTAGTTTGTGCCGTTTCTAAGTAAGAATTAAATAACATGGGCATTGAGCAGGTCCCTTCAGCGTGATATGGTTTTGTTTCTATAAACAACAAGGCACGTAGCCTACTTTCTCTGGGCAATGTAAGCTATGGAATCTATGAGCAAAGCACTGGAGTACACTGCACCCAACCGCCCCCCCTCTGCTCTTTCTTCCTAAGAACCATACAGATCTTTAAACACTAGCAATCAGAAAACTGCATTTACTCCCTTTTCTAATTCTGTCATCTTGGTTACTCCGACATGCAATCACTAACACATTATGTGGTTATGGCCTTAATCGAGTTAAAGGCCTTTACTCAAGCATTTCATTTACAATTGAGCGTCCATGTGGCTATTGATGAACAAGAAAATCCATAGTAACATAAACTACCATGACCAACAGCTCCCATCATTAATAGAAAGCTACTTCAAGAAAAACAACTGTGAAAGGAGTAAAGCGTGATTTACACTTCTGCGTAAAATCCATGTCGTAGCTACGTACGTAGGTACGTGGAGACACGAACCTACGCCGGACCCTACGCCGTAGCCTAACTCCGGATTTCCACTGAATGCAGAACGTCTGCAGACCGGCTCCACTGCGGAACGGCTGCGTGCTCCACCGTCCGTCAATACCCACTAGGTCCGGATTTGTTGCGGCATAGCTGCGGCCATGACTGACAGCTGTAGTCACGAGGACCCACAAGATCTCGCGAATTCACGTAGAATAGAACCACAAAACCAACAACAGTTTGTTTCCATCCAGAGGAGTAGAGGGGAAACAACTCTGTGCTGTTTTCAAGGTGTAGGGCAGGAAAATATGATCCGCCGTGAGCACGGTGTATTTTATTTTGAAAATGAACCGATGTTTATTTTGTTTCTGTGCTCGACTTCCTGTCCCGCACTATCTGCCGTGTGCTGAATTGCTGCGGAGCTCTCCAGCGTCCGGCAAAAATAGAAGCTTTGCGTATCTGCTCCGGAGGGCTGCGGACTGACGGAACTGGGACGCAGTCGGAACGCAGCCGTTCTGCAGTCAGTAGAAATACACACATTGACTTTAATGGAAACCTAATGACTCCGCCGCCGTTCCGCATCCAGTGGAAATTGGGGGGGGACGTGCACCTCTCGAAAAATGTAACTACATGTCGCAGCGACGCACGTCGCTCGGCCGTGGCTTGGTAGCGTTGCATTTCCCCTGACTCATTTCCTGGTTCTCCATCTCCATAAACAACATGATATCAAGGAGAAGGTTAACTTTTCCTACTACAGATTTCCGACCGTGGTCAGAAAGCACAGGGGAGAGACTTAGTTTCTCCCACTATGACTCTAGAGTCGGTACTCGCTCCGAAGATAATCGCCGTCACTCTCTCACTCGCTCTACCACTCACTGAGTCCCCACACATGCTGGCCCTGCTATTCTCTTAAAGAGAGCGACGCAAACACCAACGCATAAGTATAAACTTCAGGCCACTTACGTAGGCTACGGCGAAAGCTCTGCGTGGAGCCTCCACACAACCATAAATCAAGTTTAAGACTTAAGAGAACGATAACATCAATATTGCAATAAGCTGGGTACCTCAGATGATTTATTTCATAATTTTGGAATTAACTTAATTACTTTTTAAGTAATTTAAGTTATGGTGTTTATTAAGTTATACTCAACCTTAACTTAAGAGTATATTTTTGGTATCAAAGATTTACACACTGTAGGCTTAAAAGGCACTTACTATGGTCATGCTGAAGGAATCTAAGTAAAAAATATATTCTAATTAAGAGAGGTTTAATAGGGAAAAAAGAAATCGAAAGGTCCATATAAACTTAAAACTCTTGCAGTATCATCCACTTTCTTCCAAAGTCATTGGTTTGCCAGAATATTGCTACATTCACTACTTCTGTTTGTTCGCGTGACAGGCTTATGAACACCAATACCACCAATACACTGGTGCTCAGTTATAGTCCCTGCTAGAGACTACTGACTTTAATCCAAGTTCACATATAGAACCACACCAAAAGCAGAAATCAGTAATAAAACATTGCAACTTGTTGTTTTAAAAACACAAAAGACTACCCTAGTAAACAACACATAAATGGCACAACCAGCTGTGCAGGGAAAGGAGGTTCTTCATGCTATAAAAAAAGAGGAACAATACCACATGACCAGTCATGCAAAATGTACTGAGATGCTTGTCCTCAGCAGATTACTCACAAGAGAACAACGCTCTGAAAATTCCTAACAAACAATAACATTTCTGAAATGTTTTGATCTGACTAAATATTGATTTACAGGTCTGCATCAATCTCCTGTTTTTGATTTTAGTTCTACCGGAACCCAAAACCACATTGGGTTCCAGCATAAAAAAATGATTAGACCATTACAGAAGCAGGTTGCACTTTGCTCATATCCGACCTTTTTGATAAAAAAAAAAAAAAAAAGGCGAGTTTAGTACCTCATTTGGTTATTATACTCGTGGTGTACCAGGGTTCAATATTAGGTCCTAAACCTTTTTAGTCTGTAGATGCCCCCCACAGTAGGAAAACTAAAAGTTGTTATCATAAATACTTGGGTTTTTCTCTTGCCAATAAGGTTGACTGTCCACACTTACAACTCACAAATGGCCTCAAACATGTTTATCTTATCTGCTGACATATACTGCATATTGGTAAAAGTATTCCTAGGATTAATATGTTCTAGAACCATCCTAAAGGCCTTGTGACCTCACATAAAAAAAAAAAAAAAGATACTATGTTACATCAGTAGTGAGAGAGCCCCATACCCTAAGGTTGTCAACTAAACAAGGCTGACATTTAGCCTAGTGGTTAACCAGACAAGTGAGGGAAACTTAGTGTAAATGACAGGATCAAAACCCACTATGACTGGAATTCATAGCCCTTGCTATATTGGGGCAGTTGAGCTAATGTAAAATTAATATAAGAACATTATTTAAATGCCGGCTGAAAAAGCTGAGGTGCCTACCTGAAACCATCTCCGACCGTGACGATCTCCACCTCACTGTCTGTTGAGGTGACATTGATCTCCTCGCTTGCAGGGACAGCAGGAGCTGGAGCTGGAGTCGCCTCAATCACCACCACATCCTCATCCAGGCCACCTGAGCACACCAGTTGAATTTAATATAGTACTAGTAGTACAATCAGACAAAAGGCAAAGAAAGCATTCAACTACAATACAATTCGGGCTGGGTGTCGCATGATTTCCTGAATCAATTGTATTCCAATTCACAAGGTCCCGATTTGATTACATTTCTGATTCGATACTTCACATTCTATATTTCAGTGACAATACCAATTTTGCTTGGAAATAAAATAGATTCTCAGAGAACTTCTGCTGTAAATTGTACAAGCAAGAAGCAACCCTCATTTTATATATAATACACCAAGTTGATGTTTACATTAAGAATTGCCCCCCAAAAAGGTTGTTTAAAGTACTTTATACTTTATATATACATATATACTTTATTTAGTGCTTATACATGCATGGTAAAAAGGTATATATATTAAAAGATTGATTTCTGGATTTTATGAATCAATATCGGATCGATTTTAATTAGAGAATCGATTATTTTAATCCAGCCCTAAATACAATTAACAGAAAATACATACTTGAAATGAAAACTTGTAGCCCGACTACGCTTCATGACACTTTACGACTATTAATCAGGAATTTTTCACATTAAAGTTTAGTACAAATAAATAAACAAACAAACAAACACATTTAAGTTTGTGCAGGCTGTCATACGCGTCTATTCTCATACAGCATAGACATTTTTAATGGCTTAGTCTAACACCAAGCAAGTTGTGTAAGTAGCCAGATAGTATTTCTCCAGTTTCATCATGCTAACAGCAGTATCATCAGGCTCAACAGTTCAACAGGAGAAATGTAGGTCATCAGTGCTCACTGGGATTGGCTTTCTTCCTTCACCGTTCCCAAATGTGCCCTGTGATTGGTTCCCTGTGCACTAGATCTCACTTCATCTCTGCCTGGACTAAATACCATGAAAGCCCCCTCAGGTGTGTTCACTAAAAGTAGATGTTTACAATAAGAAATCAGAAAGAAGAGAGTGGAGGATAGTTAATTTCTCAATGACAATAATTTAAGACTACATTTTTTATCCTTTTTAGTTTGAAATTATTATAATTTTCATAAAACAAGCACTCCTTGTTTTTAAAAACGTATATCATGAAACAAATGTCGATCCTAAGGGCCGCAACGTTCACAGACTCAATCACGAAAATGCATATTCATATCACCTACTGCTTTTATATATGGTTTGTGAAATGAGATATATGTTATCTATATTTCAAAATTACATTGACCACATTATGCACACAAAGATCCCTGTCATACTTCATTGCCAGAGGTGCTGCATGTTTATTAATGCCACCTACATTGCACACAAGGAGCCTAGTTCATCACAGGCACTGCTCAAACAAGTTAAAGTCATGGCACACTAATTTGGGACAAATGCATCATTCTCCTCAGTCTTCTAGAGCCACTGCCAAGACCATGGGAGAGCAATGGTGGCATTGCCTTCTTAAATAGATTCTGTGTTGTGTTTTTTTCACAAGTGAACACAGATTAATCTACTGGTTCATTTTAAGGTTTAAGCCCAGGCATACATTTATCCCAATTCCCAGTGTAAGTGAGAGTTGCTGACTCATGCATCTGGTGTATGAGTCAAGGTTACAAATTCTCTCCTACATTCTTAAGAATTAAATGTAAATCTTCAGTCAACCATTTATGGCAGACAGTAGATGTCATCTATATATTTCTTTCAACCTTTATTTATTTATTTATTTATTTATTTATTTATTTATTTATTTATTTATATTATATATATATATATATATATATATATATATATATATATATATATATATATATATATATATATATATATATATATACACACACACAAGGAAGGAACATTAAGATATGTCTGTTCAGATTTACCAGTGCAGTGACTGTGAGCAAAACATTTTACTGAATTATATCAACAGCTTAATTCAATGCACTGGAGGTTTTAAAATAACATACAAAACCTTTTAAGGTAACTGCTTCATTACTCGTGTGAGTGATTAACAAAGTAATAAAATTCTATGCTGCAGAAGTGTATACTGTGTTTTCGTGCACATCGCTAAGTGCCTTGCCATAATTCCCCAGTGTGATTTCTATTCCAATTGTCTCCTGAGAACTGCTGCTTAGCACCCTCTGCAAGACTAGCTGCCTGGCACAACAACACCTTGCTTACAACTTGTAGAGAATTGTAACCAATGATTGTAGTGTTTGACTAGGTAAAGAAATACCTACTACTACTGGACCTCACATGTCTATATGACAAACTGGAACAAAAAATGTCAAAAGTCCAAGTGACAACTTTCTGAAGTTCAACCAGCCACTTCAGTTCGATCGGTTGGTGGTAAGATGACATGCAATGGGCTTAAGCCTGAATAATCAGCCTTTGTAACTGCTATTGACAATGCCAACAATGTAGTGTGACAAATCATCAGATGACGTGTGCATGAGGGAATTTGTAGAATTTCATTTGATCTAAAAACGACAATCCAGGTGTGACCTGCATTCAAAGTGATTTTTAGATGTTGTTCATTCAAATTTAATATATTCTGTTTACCTCAGGTTAGAGGTAGGATTAAACTGTTTCTTGGCTACATCACACACCTGCTCCAACTCTGGACATTTAGAAGGCAGCTTTCATCACTTGCCTTCATGCTTTCCCCTGCTGTAAACACATGCCTTGTTTTTCCTGCGCGACCTACTGTTTCTATGCAAAGCCCGTCACTAAACAGTGCCTGAGTTTTCTCCCACCTGTCTCCCATAGAGGCACAACAACTAACTTTCCATACTCCCCTAAGGCCACAGCAGCAGAAATATTGCTGAGGCTAAATGGCTACATGAGAATAACAATGAACCAAGGTAGAGGTAGGGCTTTTTAAAGGATATACTGACTCCTGTAAATAGAAGGGGACTTTCACATGCACACTGGGCTGTGCCACTTTGCTGAGAATGAGAGCCATAAGCTATGGTTTAGATTTTGGATATAAACATGTTGTTCCAACAAGTACAGAGTGCTGCAGTTTCCATTACAACATGCCAGGTATGTGGGGCTATGAAAAGCAGAGGAGAGTAGCTATTATTTTATCAGATGTGCCCAAGCCATTACAAAGACATAAAGACTATACAATTTGTTACATTTTTCACCTAGTTTTTACGTAGACTTGGGACACACTAAAGCAGCAATAGGCTGCCATGTGGAGGGCAAGAGCTATTTGTGAGCATATTTTTACGACAGCCAAACACTATGTAATGCTGTCTACTTCCCCTTCTCTGGTTGAGAGCTAGGATGAAATCACCTGGTGCAGAATGAAAACCTGTAGACCTGTGATCCTGCTTCTGTAAACAGTGAGCTTGTTACCATTATCGCACTTCTGCAATAGCCAATTAATTTCTGATTGTACAGTGAAGTGAACTGGATGTCTATGGTTTAAAAGTGTGATACATTCTAACAATACATGCCTATGAGGGTTATTTAAATTCTTTAAAAAGATGTTGACAAAATAATAAACTTTTTTGTGATCTAGCTCCTATTGCAAGTTGCACAACACCTGTTGACCTCTTCTCTGGAACCAGCCATTTCTGTTTTTGTGTTCTAGTTTTTTTAGTGCATATTAATTCACATTGCATCAATGTACTTTAAGTTTTAAACCATTTTTACACAAAATGTTAATTCATGCTGGACTGTGTTTTTTTTTCTGCAATGTTAGATATCCTGGTGCCTCTGAGCTTTAGGAGACATCATTCCCATTATACTGTTACAACGGTCATGGTACCCATCTTTGTTTTTTCAAATAATCAATCAAATAAATATGTCCACATTGTGGTGTAGCATTTTGCCTGTTGATATTTATTAAACCCATGTTGTCTAATAAGAGCAAAAGGCCCTGATATACTGTATAAGCCATCTAAAGTTTATTTATTGACTGTTAATCAATCAAATAGATAAATACATTAACACTAACACAATCTTTGATAGCCCTAAAAATATAAACAAATAATGACTGATCCTGATTCCATAGTCTGGCCTGTGTAGTCCACGATGTTATGGTGATCACACTGCGATCACACAGTATTATGCTACGTAAGCTTTCCCTGTTAGTTTATGCTTTTAACCATATGATATAACCTACGTAACATACCTCATGCTGTGAAACAAGATATGTTAGATACAATACAGAGATTACAACGCAACATAAAGACACAACTGTAATAGAGTCATGGTTTGTAATTACCTGTGGCTACAGTAGCACTGTTGGGCTGGCTGCTAGTGCTACTGACATCTACATACAGCTCATCTTCTACTTCGGTAGAAGAGGGGGTAGAAGAGTCACTACTTAGCTCCTCGCTGGAACTACTGGTGCTATGGAGTAGAGCATACTTCCTACGTGCAATCACTTCACGTTTCTTTCTCTGCAGTAGTAGTCGCTCCTTTTGCTTCTGAGTACGCTGCCCCCCTGCAGGAGCTGTTTTCACAAAGCGTTTCCTATGTAGAGGCCGCCGGCTGCTCAGACACGGCCGCTTCAGCAGAACTGGCTCAGCTTCAGACCGCACCCACTTATGAGAACGATTCCCCCGAGTTCGACCCAGAACAGGGCGCAGGCCAACTCCAGCGGCTCCGCCTGTTGTTAGGGCAGGAGCCTTGTGTTGGCCCCCTGTTGCTCCAGCTTCCCCCTCCTCCTCTGAGCTGAGAGTGTCCGAGTCCCCGAATCGCAGGCTAGAGGAGGGGGAGGAAGCACAGTCACTAAAAGAGGACTCGTGATTATGTTCATCCTCACTTGGGTGCTGTAAAAGTTCTACCCTGGGACGCTGAGGGGCCAGTGAACTCTCACTGATGTGGCCCTCCTTCAGTGAGCAATCTGATGGCCCTGCCTGTTGGCCTTTTCTTTTTCTGCGCCCAGGGAGGGTCCGTTCTGAGTCTCTGTGTGTTCCTGTGTCCCTCAGGGGCCGATGCCTGGACTCACACAGGGTTTCAAATTCGCTGCCTGCCTTTCCAATCACCTCCATGTTGTTAGGAAAGCTCTTGGCTGCCTCCATGGGCTCTGGGTTCACCAGTGGCTCCTTCAGATGCTCCTGTCTGCTTGGGGCCTCAGATGGCACCTCACTCTTCATGGCGGCAGGTCCGTCCTCAGAGGGCAAACAGCAAGTGCACTTGCATCAGGTCCTAGGCATCTATCCGCTGCATCTCACAAAACCTGAAAAAAAAAGAAAGGAAAAGAGTTACAGGTGCACAAGCCGCTTTGTGCTGCATGATTGTAAAAGGACAGATCATGTCAGTGAAAGGATTAAGACCTTTCAAGGGTTCTGGAAAATAAAGACCAATTTCATAACCAACAATAAAAAGCAAAACATCACATCTAAATTTGAGTCTGACCGATGAGCTAAAAATGTTCTTTGCTCTCATTCATCCACGAAACGCATTGCTAAAATAAACTGTTAGGTTAATAAATTAAAAGCAAGTCACCAATGGCCTGTAAGACAATCTGATTAGATCAGAGGACACAGCTAGTTAGCTGTTTCAATGTGTTATAAATATGACTAAATCTTAAAATGATGGACTTCTAATAATACTACCTACCCCTTCTGTACCAATTACAAGGACTCTTAAAAGGTTGCAAGGGAATTGAATAAAAATAGAAAAGCTAATGCAAAAGCTAGGTAAAAAGAAATATAAAAAAGCAAGGAGCATAAAAGAGAGGCAAAAGTCAGTTAAATGATTACAGAAAAACAAAATATGTAATCTATCTTAAATGTTTTCCATGATGCAGGCCTTATGATAATTTTAGTTCTCATTATGCTATCTTCACTGAATTGTTCAACATTACAGCTTAAAGCAGGGCATAGCAGACTTGCTTTTAACTAAAATGTTATTACAGATTATTTTCGAGCATTTTACTGATAAATCAACAGCACACAGGCCTAAAAACAAACATTAATATGCCCATGACAATACTTCATGGTGTTCAATGCGCGGCAATACGTTCATTCATTCTGTTTTTAGTACAAATTAAGGCAGCAGGACCCAAGGCTGCTGATTGAAGATGAAAATAAATACCCACAGGCTGACTCAAAAGTAATGGCTGAGTCAATACTGATGTGTTTGCTTTATTGTTGATTGCAGGCAATGCATCAATCAGATTAAATGAAATGGGATTCTGTCTATATTTGTGTACACCAACAAATAACGCCCAAGATAAAGGGACTCTTTAGGTATGTTGCAGTGGAAGTATTTTCACAGCGGTGTAAGGTCTCCCAGAGCAACGCCAAATTCCAGCATAGCTAAAATGCAGGCTACTTCGTGAATACAATAAAAAATGTGTGTCTCTGTTAAGACTCATTCCATGTGTATTTTCAGATGGCACATGGCTTACTACACCCTCAGCCAGCCAACAGTGGTGTTAGCATTGACAAGGATTACAATTCTGGGGAACAGGTGTTTTCAAATTGACAAGAAAGAAAAAAGTATCTATGCCAGAGCTGTCAATAAACTTGAAAGCTCCTTTTAATGCAATGAATACATTTAATATACCGTATTACTGATTGCTTCTTTTAGGAAAACTGTGATAGTTTAGAGGTATGTACTCCTCCTCACAGATACACAGATATCCTGATGTAAAGTATGTAGTTTTCTTGCAATATATCACATATCACATATTCAATATTACCCGACCGAGTTCAGGCTTTATATAGCTAACACTTATCCATTAATACTTTGATTTGCCCCAATACCGATCCAGATCACTTTTAACATCCCGGTTGTGTATTTTAGGCAAAAGCATGCACACGCACAGACACACAAAGAATATATTCCAAAAAGATTCCAAAGCAGAAAATTGATTAAATATGATCACTCCTTAATCACAAAGGGTGTTGCATATCTGCAGTGATGTTGACTGATTAACTGTATTTTAACATTAGGGACAGTGGGAAGAAAATTGCAGGCTTATGCACTATAAGCAAGTGATGATATCACCCACAGCAGCAAGCCAACCACACTTCTTGATATGATGTAATCAGAAAACAAAATCATGGAGCTACTATTTCAGCAAGTGATTAAGGAACATATTGTACTGACCCTGTCTATGAGGCCATCTGGAAGTAAAAGTGATGTTACACAACGCAAGAAAATTAAACAAATGCTTTGCTAGTGCCATGCACATTGTTTGCTGGGACTACACAATTCACAACATTAAGAAATGTAGATGTCTTGAGTCTGTCAACAACCCTATGTAATTTTATCTTCAACATCTTAAAGATCCAACTATATTGTTTAAAACATTGTAAGAAATGTTATTGTGGGACAGTTGTTAGCAAAATCAAGAGTCATCTAGACTTTTTAAGAGGACGCAGCTACAAAAACTTCTATAGAGTTTACTTTCCATCTCTCTGGCACAGTCTCAGTAAAAATGTAACACCACAGCATTCCTGGTAGGTTTTGCTGCAGAGTATTTGTATTGGACTGCATTAGATTGTTCAGGTGTTCATGATGTTCCTGTGTGTTGCACTGCATTAGATAGTCGGTTACAGACTGAAAGCAATGTCCGTTCATTATTCATTCACAACTCATTTCATAGAAACATATTAGTTGTCACCCGAAGCTGCAACTTTTGTGAAATAGGGCTGATGAGGTTGATGCTGTACAGCGCTCTTTCTGCTTTTATATACAACTCACTGATAAGTGAGAGCCCTTCGGATGCCACGGAGTGAGCTGCTCAATGACATGCATGAATTCAGGGGCCTCAGAGGACAGCCCTGAATGAAAAAACCCCCATGCACCAAGGCTGAATGATTTAAATTTATCATAAAGAGGCCCAAATAACGATACGTAAGGTATACTGCAGATACTGTCTAATGAATCAGGCGCAGCGTTTGGCTACCAGAAAATGTATGGTGTAACAGAAATGGCAACAGTAAACCAATTCAACCAATTCAAGATGTACGGCTGAGACAGGACTGCTGAGCTGCTGCTAACGATACTCACGGTGCTTTCTCACGGTCTGTGAAACGACTACCAACCACTCCGACTAGGCAAGCAAACACAGAGCTACATAGATGTATTTAGCTTGACAGAATCGAGCCTGAAACTGGGGCTAGGAATAGTTTTTATAACGCTTAATAATTACAATAGGCTCGACTGCTGTCTGTATCCCACAAACGCTGCTGAAGTGACTGGGGCCAGATAAACTCGAGTTAATAGAGAATAACTAAAATATGAATATCTAATGTTAGTAACTTATGTTGAGATTATTACGATAACGAATCGAGAGGAACCAAAGTGGACAGCTAACCACCTAGCCTGACACATAGTTAACGTCAACTTACTCCAGACAGAAGACAACAAAGACAACACGTACCTGGGTCTAAGTCCTTTTTTCAAAATGTGTCACCGTCTTTTTTGTAACATGTGAAGTTAAATCCTGTAGGAAAAAATGACAAGCGTTGAAAACGAGCATTTATCTAAATGTTAACCCTAACTGCAACTAGGCAGGCCTACACAGAAATCGCGATCCGAGGACGTTAGCTGCTGGGATTGTGAAACTGACAACACAGTCCCGAGCTGAGCCGAGAAGCAAAATCGAAGGCAATGGGCCCTGGATGGCTACGAGCTAAGCTAACGTAAAGGCTAGTTCCACTTCACTCAGCAAATACCCGATTATACTCAGCCATTTTAACTCGCAAATGAATCATATCGAATCTTAAAAAGTAGTACGACCTATCTAATATGTTTCTGTTTGACAAGATACAAATGTCTCACTATAAGCCCTCGACGAAGTTGCCATTCCTCCCTTTCGATGCATCCACTCTTGTTTACCCAGCAGGTCGTCTGTTCGCTGGCTACGGATACAACAGTCGTTGCCCTCATTGCCGCATGATGGCGCCAGATCGTGGCCAGCCGTCAGCTACTTTACGACACTTTGCGTCTGCTTGATTTAATCCCTTTTACTTTTCAAAATATAACGTGTAGATAAAAATACTCTCGAGAGGACACTCTCTCCTCGCCCCGTTTCGTGTCGACAAAAGAGCATGAGAAGCTCTGTGTAATAGAAATGTAAGCCCATGTACAAGATGATAATAGAAGTTCATGCATTATTGTTTTGCGTATGTTTCGCCTTCCTGAATCGTCGATTCCAAATACTGGCGCGCCCACTAACGGATATAAATTGGAGATGTCGAAACGAAATTAAAGCCCATACATTTTTTATCACGGGCTCAAGTTTTATTTTATTTTTTAATATATATTACTTTATTTACATTTAATTATGTTTATATTTTAGCCCTATAATTCAACTGATATGTAATTATATCATTCACAAATCCATATACACTGACCTTTTACACTACCGCGAATATTCAAACAATGCAGAACTAATATTTAAATTGAACATCCTAGACTATATTTAAACGCCATTAACACGGTGGATTTTCCCCTATTTATGATTAATACATAGTCTTTACAATGTTAGTGAATATAGCCACGTCTACTTGTGACCCCGTTCTGCAGCTCAATCAGAGGGCGGTTTTCCCTTCATAGTTTAATTTGAATATTTGTTAGATGCCTAAAGAGGTATATTGTGCAGTATTTCATGAGAAAATGGCAACAAATGCCAGACAATATCCATAATTTAAAATGGAATATATTTATTATCCTAGTTATCTTGTGACCCCATTTGTACATGCAGGTGCTGACTGATGGAATGAAATATGTAGAGAAATATGACATCCAATTGGCACATGAACATTAACAGAGATAAACCTGATGACACATAATAAACATGCATGTAGTTATTTTTGTAAAATATATAGGTCTTGTAATGTTTATGATTATGTTTTAGATGTCAAGATTTAGGGTGCTACTGTATTTAGTGTGCATGTGAGATTTATTTGGGTTGCAGCTCTTGTGTTGTGTGTGTTAAATTATGGATTTAATATGGAGTTGTGTCTCTGATTGGTCATGACAGCAGATCTTTGTTGTCAACTATCGTCACTATTATATGATAAGGAATAAGTGGGACATATATGTTGCATTATGAATTACATTATCTAGATAGTAATGACATTTTATGATCCTAGTTATTAGAAACATTATTGAATCCATGTCTGACCTGGTGTGTGCCTCACACTTGACCAGAGACCTAAGGTGCAGATTTCACAGCTAAAATGGAGCTGAAGAAGAAGGAGCTTGCTTCCTGCAGAAGAGAGAAGGGTGAACTGCTGACTCTGACAAAAAATGACAAGGGAAGCAATTCTGTCTAAAAAAAAAAGTGTAGGTTTTACCAAGCAAATTTACACATACAGCTGATTAAATAGCTTGAAGAGTTGTACAGAATAGGGACAAAATACATTTATAAAGCAGAGGATTGACAAAGTACAGGGACAAGACAACACAAACCAAGATCTTGCGTGTATGGTGCAGAACACTAGTTTGTGAGGGTATACATTTACGGGGTAGTAGCACAACATTCTGGACTCCATACATATTCTTTATGGGCCCATCTTTAGCATTCACTGCTATTCATCTTATATAGGTATTTGTGGGCTCTCCTAACATCAGGGACCTAGTCTTTTTTCTCCCCCAGTTCTACGCCCTGCCTGCAAGTGTCAGAGGCTGGTGTGGCAAGTTGAGGACTGGGTGGGTCTAGAGGAGAGCCTAAATGTTTTTTGAGACCAACAAGAGAAGCAGCTGAATATAACAACAGCTAGGCTACATGCGAGAACTAACATATGGTCTGAAGAAAGCAGGAAACGTAGCAGGTCACAACTGAACGTTTTCAGTAGCCTACTTTGCTACGGTTTCCCCTGCTTGTATTTCCTCTGAAATAGGGAATGGACGCGTGGTTGAATAAAATGGATGTCATTTAAACTATTTCGTTCCTGAAATATGTTATGGGACACCGATTTGTTTTCATTGATTCATTCACTATGCAGTAGGTAGCGATGCGGCTTTTAAAGACAACAAAACAAGACAACGAAGAAGAAGCTGGGAAAAACGGTCTGCGCGCGCACGATTCAGTTCATCTTGAGGTAAAATGGCGACGGCTGCCATTTCCACGGAGTTCAAGAAAATATCGGATTTAAGAGTCGTTGATCTTAAATCCGAGCTAAAACGAAGGAATTTGGACACTTCTGGTATAAAGAGCGTTCTCCTCGCAAGATTGAGACAGGTAACTAAAAAAAAGCTACTTTGTTCAAAGAAGGGTGACCGAGGTGGGTATGCGTTACAGGGATGCTAAGGCTAATGTTAGCTAGCTAGGCTAAACGGTTGAAATGCCTGCTGGCTCTGTTTAGCTTTGGCTATGTAACTACACACTAGCTAGGTAAACTGCTAATACTATACATATACACCTGTTGGGGGAAAAAAAGTGAAACGCTACACGCATTATTTATGATCTAATGTTAACTTTAGCAGTAAATCAAGGGGTGCACAACAAACACGAAAAGCCTGCGTAGGCTGTCTGTGCTTCGAAAAGATGTGTGAAAACGGCTTTCTGAATCTTTAAAGCGCCACGATGCCAAATTTGTTAACACTTAAAGTCAATATGTACTGGACATGGGACGACCTCTAGCTCCCCTGGTAGAATCTGACACCCTTTGCTGCATGTCGTGTTGGGGTTTTACATTAGCTAGTATTAAATCCCCTGAATCTAAATAGTTTAGGTTTAAACAATTTTATGTTACAGGCATGACGGGCTAAACTTGACATTTGAAGTTAAAATGTAGCTATAATTTCACATCTTAGTGTCCTTATATATCATATTCACTACCCAAAGCCGTCCACAAGAGAACCTCACATTTGACACCTTTTTGATTTGAATCTACACTACACCTCAATGTATTCCAAAGATCTATAATCAGCTTTTGCTGCCTGATGAAAAGGCAGAAACAATACAGTGTTGGGTATACGTGCAGTTTATTGTCACAAATTCCCCATACAATGTCCTTAATTAATTATGAACCTGCTAAACCACCTGTGCTACCCTAACCCTACCCCTAACCTTAACCTGTCTCCAGTGTGTGTCTGACTCAGTTTTAGGAAAATAATTTGACACTAAACTGCACGTAAGCCCAATGTTGAATGCTAGCCATACAATGTTTGTGTATGCCAATGGACTCTGGACTGATTTAAAAATAAATAAATAAAATAGCTTAAATAAGTGCTACAGTCTTAAGCACAATTTGTGCACCATCAGAAGTTGCAGTAATTTATTGGCATTACTTACTGATATCCTTGGCCTGACTATTTTACAGTAGCGCCCAGCATAACACAACTCACTTGGTCATCACTTCACTTGAGTGGGATTAATGACCAAACAGGGCAACATGACCAAGTTTAAAATTAATTGTTTTTTCTCAATTTTAATATTTTATCATATCTAGCTAACCGTTTTATTCTGTTTTATCAGGCAGATGGCTTTGCAGTTGACTAGACAATTGTTGATGAGACAATCATGAACAATAAGGATATTGAGTGTTGGAAAATATTAAATGTTTTTTTATTCAATCTTTTTAAGGCTCTTGAGGATGAAGATGGTGACACAGAAAACATTCAAATCCAGCTTTCAACTGACGCATCAACTCGGAAAGGTGGGAAAGCTAAAGGACAAGGTAATCTTGCTATTGATTTAGCCCAATCTATATGACGGGGTGGCTAAGCAAGTAGATTTTTCATGGTTTATGTATTTCACCTTTCAGGTAAAAAAGTGGATTCAGATGGGGACACCACATGGGAAGAAGATGTGTCTTCCAAGGTGACTGGCCTTAATAAAATAAAGCTTTTTTGTCTTTGCCTCTTTTGCCAAAATGTCTAGATACTAATATAAGACTTTCTCACAATGATCATTAAAATGGCATCTTATACCATCTTTATAGAGTTCTTGTGCATAAACAGCAGCAATTGTTTTGAACCAAAGTGTAAGCCTGATCACGATAATGACAGCTGTTTACATGGTTTATGTGAAGCCAAAACTGAATTTATTTGAAAGTTTGGGTCACCAATGGGGGCCACATAAACGTCCGTCCAACGAGCATTCCAGTGGCTGCCAGGAAGTTAAGAGTCTGAAAAAGTGTAAAAAAATATGTATGACAAAAAGTAGTTTAGATACTTACCATGCTTAGAAATATTGTTTACAAAGTTCTCACACACAATTCAAACCTTACTCTGTCCCTTTAACACCTTAACTGATTCCAAACCCCAAACTTAATTCACACTAGCTGAAACATAGCCAATGTGTTTGTCAGCACTTAGTTTAAAGCTAGATCATGTAGTTTTCAGATAGAAATTACAACCTTTAGAAAGTCTAAAGTGTAAAGATTGTAAAGATTTGATTAATGCTTCAAGGATTTATAAAATAGAAGCATATACTTGAACAACTGCAATTAATTCTGTACACTTGGTTATATCAATCTTTTGTTGCATTGAAATATTTGTCAGCTCATCTCAGTGTTTTCTTTTCTAGGAAACTGAAGAGTATGGATCAGAAAAAGGTATGTGCATGGTGCACTAATGCCCAATTCTAACATTAGGTTGTTTCTTCTTTAAGCTAACATGTAGGATGACAAGAAACTCCTGATAGATTTCATAACCTACCTTTAGTGGTATTTTATGCTTCTGCTAGCTACTGCACTGTCTAGGTCACAATGTGCTAAAAGGAGCATCAAGGATGCTAAATGAAGACATTTCTGAAGACCAATCCAATTTTTTTTTTTTTTTTTTTTGTAATTGGTACAAACATGAACCATTGGATGTGAGTTGTCTTTACTCAGTTACTCAATTTCCGTGGATTACTCAAAATACATTAAGGAAAAGTTCTGTTTTCTTCTGTGGATTTCCGTTGCCTCTGGCATTCAACTTCTCACATTCCGCAGGGAAACAAAAAGTTAAGGTTCACAAACAAGCTGACACTTTATTATGTCCAATGAATTAAAGGAATCAACGACTTATAGAAATAGACGATCATTGCACTTTTCCTGTTGACATTTTGATCGACAACATTGGTGGACAGACGAGCACTGGGCGGGTCTGAATACTTCGCTCCCTTTCCCACAGGAATCAGACACCTTATTACAGGTTTAGTCAGGTGACTGCCTGTGAATGAGGTTGGGATTGGGTAGCTCTAGGACAGCTGGACTCCTCTTAAACACTTTGTAAAGATGCAGAGGCCTCGAGTCAGGAGGCAACTGAAAGATAAAGAGACTTCGTACATTGCAGACAACGGCCATCGCAAATGCACATATTCCTGTCAGCTGGCCTCAGCAGGATGTGAAGAGTGAAGAGATCTGACATACAGCATGGCCTGGGACTGGAAGGATAGACTGTTGTGACCAAAGGGACACATGTTTTGCGTACAGTTGAGTGGACACATTACAGCCGTTTGGATTTGATGATGAAACATACTTTTTCAGAGTGCTCTGAAATCTGCTGATATGACATTGGTTATTGGAGAAATATTGGAAGATGTTGAAGATTTCCTAATGCTCCGATGACTTGCCATGGACTGACCAGCTTAGGATGCATTTTGCAAAATGGAAGAACACTGAAGTATGAACTGATTAGTTGTTCCTCCTCATTTGAACTTTGTCACGAGAGTCCCACCTGGAGAGCTGCCACACATTGTAGGAGCCATCTGGAATTGCAGATTCAGTATGAATTATGACTCAAGTACTTTACATTTGTCAAGAAATGAAGAGCACTGAATCATCCCCCATTTTCAGTGAAGAGTGTGTGTTTTGTGTCTTCCAGTGGTGTCTACGCCCTCGATGACCATTAACACTAAATGTGCTTTCTATTCTACTTTTTAGGTGAAGTAACATGCAACATGTCAATGTTAAAAGTTGTGTTTTGCCATGTTTATCCTTGTTAAATCCCTCAGATGTAACTGATACAGATGATGGTACTCGTGAAAATTCTAAGCCTGCCCCCTGTGAGGACAGCCTCGCTCAGTCTGAGGCTGAGGCCCTGGTTGAGGCTGAACCAGAGTCAGAAGCTGTGGCGGCTGATTCAGAGCCTGACCCAGAGGTGGATGCTGAGCCAGATGTCCATGCAGATGGCGAGCCAGAGGTGGATGAGGAGGCTGAGCCAGAGGTCGATGCAGATGGCGAGCCAGAGGTGGATGAGGAGGCTGAGCCAGAGGTCGATGCAGATGCTGAGCCAGAGGTGGATGAGGAGGCCGACCCAGAGGTGGACGGGGAGGCTGAGCCAGAGGTGGAGACCGAGCCAGAGGTGGAGACCGAACTGGCTGAGATGGATGCTGAAGCCATGAATTCCTCTAAAGAAGCTGAGGATGATCACCTATCTGTCTCAATCCCAAATGAAGACGCCATCACCCTAGATGTTGATGGTGATGATCTCCTGGAAACAGGTAAACATATGAGACTTCCAGATCCAGAGGCCGAGAAGGGCACTGATGAGCCAGAGGCCTCTGCTGAGACGGGCCCAGATGACGACAAGAAGGTGGAAGAGACCGAGGGCCACAAAGATGGTAAGAAAGATGATGGATCCAAGGGTGAACCCACGAAGAAAGACAGCAGAGAGGCCCTGAAGAAAGCTGAAACGGGAGACAAAGAAAAGGATTCTGGGAAGAAAGGCCCCTCCGCTACTGGGGCCTCAGGTCAAACAAAGAGGTTGGTCTTTCTATGTCAGTTCTTTGATACTACTACCAAGTCCAGCTCACTAAGAACGCAACATTGTGGGTAGCCTCAAGAATTTTTTTTGCCATAAGGGAAATGTTCACTGATGTACCTAACCCTGCCATTTACCACTTTGATTTATTTTTCTGAAGTTGGTTAAATTTTGACATTAACCAGGAGCTGAGAAAACCTCTTATTTTGTTACTTTGACCTTTTCAGCCGTTTTAAAGCCATTTCCAGTTTCTACTCAAGGCATTGTAAAAGAGCATTAGTCCCCGTGATGGCAGTGTTTTTTTCTTTTTGGTCAAATGATTCGCTGTGAAGTTGAACAAACCTCCGAAGATTTCATTGGTCCAGGGAATCAATTGGCTGTCAACCTGACCCGTCTCACCACTGGAAAAGCAATGAAGCCTGAGACATTGGTTCAGATCCACTCCTTGCCCACAGGATTTTTTTTTTCCTGAAAAGTACAAAATAAGGTGTTTTATTCCACTAGATGCTTATCACTTTACACAGGTAAATTTACATTCACTCACTTCCTCTGTTTGTTGCAACATTTGCTTTGTAGCTCTTCAAGAGACAGAGATGGAAAAGCTGCAAAAGATGAAAAGGGTAAGAATTCTGTTTAAATGTTGTTGAAATGGAAACCCAGTGAAGCACTTTGCCCATTTCATTTAACTTGATGCCACATATTTCATACCCAATGACTGCTGAATGTGTTCTGGAAAACATCTTTATCAGGAGTCATCAGCAGTAGCAACAACAGCTCTTCTCGTAACATATGGGTGAGCGGCCTGTCTTCAAACACCAAAGCAGCTGATCTAAAGAACCTGTTTGGCAAATATGGAAAGGTAAATAACGTGTGCAGTTTTGCTTTTGGAATTAGTGGTTGCTTATTTTGAATGAGGGGGATGCAAACGTGTCACCTTTTGGTGAAAATCTCCGCTTTGTATCCCAAATGGGGTCATTTGTGTAGATTCAATACATTTATGATATTTTGGCTGGCGGTCTGGGTCTGCGAGTACAGAGTCACAGTGAATGAAATGCCTCAAGGTTAGAATCTCTTACAGTAGGGTTATGGTAACCTTAATTGGTTTATATGACAGTATGGTAAGCTTGGGACTGTTAATCAGCCTGATAAGGTTTAGTTGTTTTGGTTTAGCGAATGGTAGCCATCACAATTTGGATGTAATGTTAGGTGTCAGGCTAACCCGATCATTTTTACTAGCTGAAATTTGTTGCCAACAGGTTTTAAGCGCCAAGGTGGTTACAAATGCTCGCAGTCCTGGTTCAAAGTGTTATGGCTTGGTGACGATGTCTTCCAGTACAGAGGTGACGCGCTGCGTCTCCCACCTTGACTGTACAGAGCTCCACGGACAGCAGATATATGTTGAAAGGGTAAGTTAGGAAGCAGCTGTAGAGTCAAAATGTTTTGAGACCTTGATTGGTCTAATGCAACTCTTTTTTCTTTTATATATGGAAAATTTATATTTCGCTGTTGCTGTTTTTCAGGCCAAAAATGATCCATTCAAAAAAGAAGGCTCAAAAAAGGAAGCAGAGGACACTGCAAGTTCCAGCAAATCAAGTGATAAGCGCAGTTCGACAGGAATAAAACCAACTAACAAGTGGGTGACAGAAAAAGTTGAAAGCCTAATTTGTTGATTTGAAAGCACATTTAACATTTTTGTTCTCCTTACGTATAGAGCACAGCCATCTTACAAAAAAGAGGACAAGAAATTGGATAAACTCTCAGAAAAGGAAAAAGATTTATCCAAGAAACAGGAGGCCAGAAGTGGAAAATCTGAGTCCGTTTCATCTAACTCAGGGCAAGATTCTTCGAAAAAAGATGACAGAAAGCATGGGTGTAGGTTTTACTCCTCTTCATCTCATCGTATTTGAGAGAATCTCATTGAGTTTATCAATACGTATATGTATGTCCTCTCTGATTATATATCTTTTCTTTTGTTCTAGGGACAAAGAGCCCAGGCAAGATGGTGGTGGCACATTATCCCAAAGGAGATTCTAATTTTGGCAAAATGAGACCTTTCAGAAGGGGAAGGTATTTTGATAAAGTAAGACCATTGTTTGTATTTGATTGATTTGTATTTGTAAAGCTTATTTTAAATTTGCCATCAGATGATGTTAAATGATATTATGTTCAAAACTTTTTCAGCCCTTTGTCAACATGAATGTTCAAAGGCGGCCAAAATGGTTAATTTCTCCCGAAGAGGTAAAAGTCTTAATGGACATATAGCTTTGTATTTGCTTTTAACATGCTTTAGCTATTGAGCTTTTTTTTTTAAAACTTTAATTTGTATTTTACCCTTCCAGTTAGAGATGATGAGAGACAAACAGCGACCTTTTATTAACAAGGGGGAAGACATCCTGCCTTTTGAGAAGATGAAGGAGCAGAGGATGCGTGAACGGATGGCTCGTCTGGAGCGTGTCCGTAGAGCCATAGAGTTGCGCAGGTATTGTGCAATAGCGCACAGTTCATACACATTTAGTAGATGTAAAATTATTTATTTTTTAACTATTGTTGATTTGTTGTCTGAAAGTTCTAAGACAAAGTGTGTTTTTTGTTTTTAGGCGGCGTGAAATTGCCGAACAAGAACGCCGGGAGCGTGAGCGCGTCCGTCTGTTACGGGAGCGTGAAGAACGGGAGAACCTTCTTCGGGAGCGCCAGAGACTTGAGATGGAAAGACAAAAACTAGAAAGGGAGCGCTTGGAGAGGGAGAGGCTTGAAAGGGAAAGAATCCGTATAGAGCAGGTACAGTGAGCCTGAACAAATTTGCTCTTTCCACAGTCCAGGCTTCTCTGAAAACTCCTCAGTTGCAGTCTGGGATTTCAGGTGTGCAGTGGAATAAAGATAGATAGACAGCTGTGTTCATAGGCAAGAATAAGTTGGCTTGTGTAATTTACCACTTGTTATTCAATGCTTCCAAATTGCTTTTAGAAAGTTGTTCAACCCACTCAGACTGGGATTTTCTTACTGCTTATAAGCGTGTAGCGATTTCACGTCTCTCAGTAATTCCTTTTAATTGGGCCATTATATTACCTCCTTCAGGAACGACGTAAAGAGGCAGAACGCATGGCACGTGAACGTGAGGAGCTGCGGAGGCAGCAGGAGCAGCTCCGTTATGACCAAGAAAAGAGAAACAACCTCAAAAGGGGCCGTGAAGTGGAACATGGGTATATACACTATTTGAATTGTTGTCCCTCAGCAGTTTCATGATGGTGTGATTATGATCAAAGTTGTTGGACTTAAGTGAGGACTCAAACGTAGATATTTTAGCATTTGATCTGCAGCCATACGGGTTTGTTTAGCTGCTCAGTGGCTTTGAGGGAGGTTTTACCTGGTGAAATTTACATTAACCTCTTTAAGCAAACACAATGCTGTGTTCAAATGTTGCATTAATGATACCACAGTATTAAATACTTGACCTATCCCAGCTCATTACTCATGTGGTACGTTTGTATTTAATGTCTTAGCCGGAGAGACGATTCCTATTGGAATGGCAACAAGAAGATGCAGTCTGACTCTGATGTCCGTTTGAACCAAGGCTCCAACTACAACCGGCAGCAGAACCGCTTTTCAAACTTTACTCCCCGGGAAAGGGCTCGCTTTCCAGAGGCTGCTGCCGAGCAGCCTAACACGTTTGACAGGTACAAGTGGTGAAACCAAAGGAATTGAAGTAGTCATTGAGGGAACATTATTAGTAACAAGGCCTTTTTTACGCAAGATATTTCGACTAGGGCTGTCAAAATAATATTGGATAATGCAAATTCCTTTTAACGCCACTAAGTTTTGTGACGGGCGATTACCACATGCATGTTCTGTGATTAGGCCCTCGGCCTGCTCCGTAGTTGGGGAAATCGGTGAGCGATGCAGCAGCAATGCTTGCAGTAACATTGTGGATGGCTAGCAGAAACCGTAAAGTGCGCCGTGATAACATCCCCACATACCACATACGCCATCTGGCTCGATGCAGCGGAGTGAAGCGCGTCTCTGGTCTAATCTACGAGGAGACTCGCGGTGTGCTGAAGGTGTTCCTGGAGAACGTAATTCGCAATGCCGCCACCTAACACCGAGCACGCCAAGAGGAAGACGGTGACCACCATGGCTATGGTGTACGCTCTGAAGAGGCAGGGCCGCACCCTGTACAGCCTCGGAGGTTAAACCTGATCCTGAATCACAAACAAAAGGCTCCTTTATGAGCCACACACTTAATCTAAAGAGAGACTTCCCGTTATGAGTAACAGTGATCGGTGATCGTTAAAAAGCAAGACCAAAATAAAAAGAGACAAACTCCATGAGCAGAAATGGATAAAGAAAATGCTCTTTTGAATGGAAAGTTCAGTTTCAAAGCCTGGTGGTTCTCTCGACAAGACAAGTTATTTGCATGCACTGTCGATATGAAATGAGTTACCACCGGAATATGTCGAGTTTCAAATACCACTTGAGCATTAAAAGTTGAAAAATATCCTTTTTAAAGTAAATTTAGAAAAAAATGTGATTTAATCACGAGTAAACTATGGACAATCATGCGATATAATCACAATTTAAGTATTTTAATCAATTGACAGCCCTAATTTTGACATGTCACCGTAGGAAAGAACCCGATTATCTGTTTTATGTTATGCTTATGTTATGCTTTTTGCTAATCCCATTTTGGGTCTTGTTTTGTTGCAAGACGTAACCGGTTTGACGGTGAGCCAGAGGTAAAGAAGAGTCGCCCTGCTCCTCACAGAGAGAGCTCTGGCTTTGAGCGCTTCCCAAAGAACTTTGAAACGGTCCGCAGAGCTGAGCCGCCTCCTCCTCCGCGCACCGAACTCCGCGACACCGACCGCAGGGACAGAGATGAGAGGCGGCCTGTGCCCATGCAGGATCGCCCTATGGGAGCCAGAGCTACAATGCCTGGCATGTCGCACAACCGCTCACCCAGGGATGGAGGGCATGGATGGAAGAATGATGGTGGCATAAACACAAACAAGGGAGATATGCGGTAAAAAAAAAAAAAACATGAAGCATCTCCCCTTCTCCTCTCCCCAAATGACAGCTAATTTCTTTGTTTTAAATTTGTCGTCTGCAGTAATGCTGGGTTAAGCAGAGGACCTATGCGCATGCGTGCAGAGCGATCGGGCAGAGATGTCCCTGTACTTAGAGGTGGCTCTTCGGCCAGCCGCGGAAGGAGCAGCTTCAATGATCGGGATGAAGGGAGACCCATGGTCATGAGTGATCAGGTCAGCTTATCTTCTAAGAGTTTGAGTACATTTCTTAGGTCCCCTGTACTAATAGTACAGGATATTGACAGGTTAAGTTAAGGTTAAGTTATCTTAAGTCTTACAATTCTTTAGAAAGTCTGCTAGTGCCGAAATAAGTAATTGTTTGATGAATAGTCAATCTACAGAAATGGAATTAACTTAGTGATTGAAATGTAAAAAGAACTTTACTAATTTACTAATAAACAATGAATAATAAAAATCCTTAGCAGTCTACTCAGCTGTAGAAATTAACATTTTCAGTGTACTAGTGTTGTTGATGAAATGTTAGTCCAGTCTTGCAGTTTTTCACTTGTAAATAGTCATATTTACTACGTCTGGAGTAAGGGTGCTCCGATTGATCGGGAACCGATCGTTATTGGCCGATAAAGGCTTTAAATAGTTTTATTGGTGGTCTCCATAAAGGCCGATCAGATAGGCCGATCAGATGACGCACTACTCGTGAGAAAATGTTCTATATGCAGCTAAGTTACACACCAACCAGACGGCCGACCGTTGGCAGAAAAAGCAGTTGGACTGATCAGTCTCCCCGAGTTGGTCAAAAAAAGTGCCTCGGAACCAGGGTGGGAAATTAGCCTTGTATCCTTGTAATGGATTGGACCGTTTTTGTCAAAGAATGCTGTTGCTAAGTAACAATGCACAATGCTTATAGGAATCGCGTTACGTTACTGCTAATGAATCCCTAACATTTCTGGATTTTGCTGCTTCATAATAAAAACATTCAAATAACCAAAATAACGGAGGACTTTTATTGTGAAGAACTTACAGGAAATGAACGTTCACAGCCGGGGCTTTGACCACGCATAGTCGAGTAGCTAGTTTTCAGCGCTAGTCCGGGACGCCGTGTAACTAGCTAGCTAGCTGAGCTGAGGTACAGACGAAAGGAAAATTATCTGTTAAAAATGTGGCGACATATCCCCGGTGTTAAGAGGCCCGCCGCCGAGTCAGCAGTAGCTATGGATGTACAAGCTGTTGAGGGCAAAGTAAAGAAAAAGAGAAGGTACTTTTCAAACAAGTGGCCCATTGACAAAACGTACAGCGAAAGACCGTGCAAAACATTTCAGACCGTCCTGCCAACCTGTTTACATTTTAACGTCAATGTATACTGTAACGATGTTTAAGTCGCTTGAAAGCTGCTGCCGTTTTAAATCTGTTGGCTCTCTGCTGCTCAGTTCTACCCCCCGACTGACGAGACACACACACACACACACACACACACACACACACACGGTGGATGCAGGAAAAAACGGAGATGAGACGTACAGGATGACCTAAATTGAGGACAGCTACTTGTAAAATCAATGATAAGTTAAAGTCCAATAAGTCCTTTATCAAACCGTATGAATGTGTCCTAGGCCAGGATAGGAAATTAACTTACAATGTAAAGATCAACAAGCTACTGACACATAATAAATACATTATATTAATAAAATATGTATTAATAATAAAACATAATTTAATATGATAGTGCACTCTCTTATAAATTTGAATTCTGGAAAAAGCGGCTGGTAAAAAATGTAAGTGGCCCCACCCTGCTCAGAACACACTAAAGACACACTGAAGAACACACTGTTTTTTAGTAATTTATTCCGAATAAGGCTTTAGCTATATGTTAAGCTCTAAGCTGTTTAAGGTGTGTTTCTAACAGAGGAAGTGGAATGTTGAACGTTTCCGGTCATTAAAAGTAAACCGTTGACAATTCACAATACATTATCTTCTGTTAATTTTAATATTTATGCATTGTTGTTAATATTAAAATTAATATGATAAATATATGACATGATAAATAGAAGGTTTCAAATAGACCCGGTGATCGGCATCTGTTGATACTGCTCACAGCAATCGGTGATCGGCCCCAAAAATCCTGATCGGAGCACCCTTAGTCTGGAGTTTTTAACAACAAATGTTCAGTCTCAAGCTGTAGCCCAAGCGTACATTTAACAATTCATGGAAGACTGGCTCCAGACTCCAAATCTCTGTCTTTCTCTGCAGCCATTCAGCTCTGGTCGCCAGGTCGTGGTAGAGCGTCACAGCAGGGATCAGGGACTGAGGAAGGAGTGGCACGGTGGATCTAGCTCCCAGGGCAGGGGCTACCCTGATAATCGCAGAATGGGAACCAGCCGGGGCAGCATGATGGCTGCTTCAAGGTATACCAGGGTCCCCGCGGGTCCTTAAAAAGTCTTAAATAAAAAAATGTATTTTTAAGGTCTGAAAATGTCTTAAAATCTGGAATTTACAATAAGGAGGTCTTATATTTCATGTGGGACCGAGTCCGACTCGTCATCCGTTTATTTATTTTTTATTTATTTTTTATTTATTTTTCCAACTGCAATTTCACCAGCGCATCATCTGGGGGCAGCACTTCGATCTATGTGAGTGCAACCTGCATCATTCCATAGGTGACTGACGAGTAGGTGATTGATGAATGCGTTGCGTTGATGGTTCGCCACCACGGCATTTTGGTTGAAGTGAAATCGCAAGCATGGGCAAATGTTTGTTTAATGACAATTGGTTGGAGGACGAAAAGTATCGGGTGGCTGAAGTAAACAGCCAGTAATCATGAAGCGAACTGTGCTGTATGTAAAAAGACGATACAGCTGGGGACAATGGGCCACATAGCGCTCGATTCACACATGAAAGCAGACAAGCACAAGAAGTATGTGTCGTTGCAGGCAAGTCGTTGGCCCATAAGTATCTTCTCATCTACACAGTCAACGATGTCAGGGTCAGTGATGGGAGTAACGCGTTACAGAGACGGTAGGCAGGGACATCTGTGTCCTGTCAGTGCCGACAGCAATGTGACCGAGCAACTGACAGATGACGTGTCGGGAATTAATGTTTAGTCTTGCTACACGTAATATCATTAACATTTTATCAGCGGTGGAAAGTAATTATACCGTAGGCTACTTTGATTCAATTAAGGTGCATTTAATTGAGTATATTCATTTTCTCCTACTTATTAGGCTACTTCTAGTCCACCACGATACAGAGTCAAGTCGGCTATTGTATGTTTTACATAACTATTTATTTTATAGCTTTAGTTACTTTGCAGCTTCAGATTAATAATACAAAATAATATAAATAAATGATGATGTATTAAAGTGGATAAAGATGAGACTTTGTTGATTCCGTGGTGAAATTCACAATAGCTACCTGCCAAGTTATACTTCCGCTATAATTTTGGTGAAAGTAACGCAAAAGTAGTGTAAAGCATTACAATTCAGAGACCGTAATATTGTAATATAACTATTACTCTCAAATGACAGTAACTAGTAATCAATGTATTACATTTTGGAAGTAACTTGCCAAACACTGGTCAGGGTTGTAAGGCGAATCAGCACTTGGTATAAAAGTTGTCGTGTCCCTGTGACCTGTCTTGAGCGTGGTTCTGGTGAGCTGTGCCGCACTACGCTTCGCCACACCATTCTGTCGCGTCGCACTGAAATTTTTCCTGTTTTTTTTGTCGTGGTAAAGTCTTAAATTTTCCTTTTTTAGAGGACTTAAAAAAGGTCTTAAAAGTCATTACATTTGCTGTTAAAAAATGTGCCGATACCCTGTATACCACACTTACAAACAAATGATGCCAAAACTAAACCGTATGAACCCTTTTCTCTCCTTACATCTGGGACTTGTTTTTTTCTGTGTGCAGTCACTCTTCGTCTGGAATGAACCGAATTGTACAGATCACCAACAACTCCATTCCCAGTGGTGGCAACGTGGGTGGATTCAAGCCCTTCAAAGGAACACCGCGGCCGTTCTAACTGCAACCAAATTCTGTCACTTTAAAGCACCTCAAAACACCTCTTTTTTAAGAGTATCACCTGTTTTAGGTGGCACATTTGTAGGCATGAGGTTGATCACACTATTTTATTTTGTATAGACAAGTGTTTACCTCTGTGTAGGGTTTTCCTGACAGTTCAGCTGTTACCATTTAACAACCCTGTGCACACGTTTTACTTATATTTACAGTAGGAAAATATTGTACAGCCCCTAGGTCTTTGTAACACGTTTTCAAGTGTGTTACCAACTTCTCCTCTGAGTGTCGTATGTACATTTTCATTAGCCTAATGTCCCACTCAGTTTTCCTGTGTAATATTTCTTATTTTAGTGTATTATAGAGCTCATGAAGTGTAAGGGATCATTCACCTATTTGGATGTTTCTCTGTGAGGAAACGGATGACATTGGAGTACTTTTTTTTTTTTTTGTCTTTTGTCATACTTGCTGTGGATGTCCTGTTTTGTAAAGAGTAGTTGGATTTGCTAAAACAATGTCAAACTGTAAGCTAGCCTGCATTGTAGCAAAATACCTCTCATGCCAGTTGAATAACATACAGGCCTATCTGAAATAAAATTTGACTTTCAAATCTGTCACTGCAGAGCATTCAATGGTGTCCAAGTGCCTGAAAGGACCATAACGCCTAGTTCCTTTTTTTTTCATGGATTTATTGACAGAAGTTAGAGCAACTAAAGGGGTCAACGGTATGAGGCCATCGACAGGCGACGAGGTAACACGCTGTGTCATTGAATAAAATTACAGATTTCTCTGGGTTTGAAAATTGTTGGAAACATTTGGGATAATGTAAATGCACAACTCGAATGTATAACATAGATAGTCATTTCTATCTGTCATTTAAGAACTGTTAGCGTTTGTCCTTTTTTATAGTTTGACCAACACGACCAGCTCTGCACTGGATGTACTTAGATTGTCACACACTTTCTTTACACGGGTCAGAAGTGGTTGATAAAGCTTGATCAAACTGCAGAAAACTGACGAGCAGGATGATTTGTGCTGATTGCTGTCAAAGCCTCATTGTCTCCCCTCTGACCATGGCCAGATCAACCCAGGGTCAGCATTTTATGATGTGATTTATTGACCGCCCTACCCAATCGCTGACACTGAAGTTTATGCTCAATACATTACTTCGAAGATTCATCTGATCAAACTTGTCAGGTTGTCCTATCCTCAAAGTGATCAGGGCTCATTACAAACGACAACAAAGCAGCTATTGATCTTAGTCTTTTAATATCCAGGTACTTTTAATCAGGTTGAGTGTCCCTCGTCTATAAGGCATTTTGTTATATATATGTATATGTGTATGTGTGTGTGTGTGTATATGTGTGTGTGTATATATATGTATATATATGTATATATATATATATATAATCATTATGTGACCGTGTGAAAGGCTACATACATTATTTGGTCATTTATGTAAATAGATGAACATTGAAATCAACACAAATGAGTAACCTCCCATATTCACAAACACCTTCCTTTTGCATGTATGTTTTATGTGAAATATAAACATAATGGGCCGTACAGTGGAAATTATATTCTTGGGGTCGTCAATAATAACATTTTACTCTGCCTAACTTTTCAGTCCACAAAGTACAATCTGGGAGTTTGATATTGCATTAAAGAAAACATCTCCCTTTAGATTGTTCAGCACTCTGGATGTGTGTCTCGTGCAACAAGAATGAACATTTCCCTCTGCTACAAAGATGACAACATTGAAGCCTTAAAAAGCACCCTTTTCCCCTTTTTTGTTTGTTAGAGTTTGAGTGTATTTGTGAAAAGTTGTGTAGTTAAATGATGGACACTGGACTGGAAAAAATAACTACCTGAATTAGGGGTGCACCTACACCATTTTTTGCTGATTGAGTTGAGTACCAGTGTTGTCTACATATTTTCTTCTGTACTTTGAGAAAAACTGCTTCCGTTAGACCATTCAAATGACAACATCTGTCGTTGTAATTCACATCTTCCTCATCTGTGTGCTGGTACTCAGGCCTTTGTACTGGTAACCTTTGTACTGGTAGCCTTTTGTCTGGTTTAGGTGTACCACTAACCTGAAAATATCAAATTGCAGCAAGTTCTATTGAAGTGGTACTGTTTTTTAACAAATGTACTTTCATTTTAAGCCCAAAAAATGTAACAGCCCTTTCGTACTTTTAGAAATTAATATTATTTAGCTGGTTTAAGATACCGCTACCATGTTGTTAAAATAATTCTTTTGGCCATTATTCAGTTTTCAAAAGGTACCCAAAGGACAATAGCACTCTTGCACAATTTATGTTCTGTATAAAATGAGGTATGTTTCTCTTCTGTTAGTGCATATCAATGTTAACAGTGCAAAACCAATTACAACGACTACTTGTTCAATGACCACCTTGTCAAAACACTAAGATTACAGCATTTACCCCACCATCACTTTTACAAGGCATACAATAAAAAACACTTAGAGACATTAAACACACAATATCCTTCTGATCAATTTGTCTTAGGAACTAGGGTGAAACAATTCACACAAATTCTGGTAGTAATGACTAGGGATAGCAAGCTAATGCACAATAGTAAATCTGAAATAATAAAAATGTGTGGCATGTGTCACTCCGCACTCTTTTTACTCATACAAACAACAACCAACATAACATGTTTCATATCAATTCAACTGCCCTCAGTGAAGTTACATTTTTTAAACTTCCACTGGAATGTTTAATCAGCATGTTCACTTAATGGGCCGAGATGGAAATGAGGTGAAATTCAGAAGACGGACAAAAAAAGAAAAAGCACAATGTTGCCGAATGCTTCCCCTCTGCCTTCTTGCGTTTACCTCATGATTACATGTGTTATTTGTTTTAACTGCATGGAAAAAAAGATGCTAAGGAGTCAATGAAAAGTGTACATAATTCATGTTTCTTAACCCTGTCCAAGGTTTTTATTTTCTATCAGGTAGTCCAAGTTAACACAACAGGAGCAGCTTAATTCATAGTTTTTTAGTATTAAGTTCAACAATGAGGGTTTTAAATAATATAGTGTTAAAGTCCTTCAAAGTGTCAAAATAGTTGTGTGTATACATAAGCAGATACCTAAAGTTGCGACTGAGAAAGTAACTACAGGCCAAGGAACATAAAAGACACTGGAGGATATGTCCCTTCACAAAAGGCCTGAGAGTTATTTCTGATGTTCATGTGAAAGAAATGCATGGATTGTCTCATTTTGGTAATGCGCCTGTTTCCTTCCCATATGTATATATCCTATATGTCCTATAAAATATGTTGAAATGTTGTAAGGCGTTATATATATATACAAAACACAGCCTTGTTAGGGCCAAACAAACATGGAGCTCAAACTCCAGCCATCACATGAAGCCCATAAGAAAGGGTTCCCACACAGCAGGAAGCCTTCTGCCTCAATGTAATCGTCCTGTCCGGACAGTGAATTTGTTTTCACTGAACAAAATAATGGAGGCCGCACTTTACAAGCACTGCAAAGAACTATGACAACTGTCTCCCTCAGTCTGTAACAGAAGGCTCGAGTCAAGGCATCCACTTGGAATGTATAGATAGAAAAGTTTCTCAGGAGGCAGTCCCATGGTACAATAATGGCACAAACCACTAGCTAAATCTATTATAAGAACGCATTAGGTAAATATGTACATCATGTGTTTGCACGCTGCAGTGAAATGCACACAAGTTAAAAGGTGATACCACAGAATTCCAATGTATATCCTATGCCCCCCAGGAAAGCTGTTTGGTTATTTGGCCTTATGTTCCACAAAAAACAGATGAATTTACATCCCTTTGAATTTCACACTGGTGAATTTCTACACAGAAGGGGGCTAGAAAAAGCGACTTTGAATTAAACCCAAGGAAGAAAATATCTACTCAACACAGCTACAGCAGGAAACAAGTCAGGTTCCCAAATATTGTAACTGGAGTTGAAACTAATGTGATGTGTCACAGATTTTGGGGTTTGGATTCAGGTTTGTGGAAAAGAATAGTACATGTCAGTAGTACAATATCACATATATTATTTGAACGCCCTAGTTTAGAAGAATATTATATAATGGAAATGACTGAATTCTGCAGTATTTCTTTTTTTTTTTTTAACACACACACACACTCTCTCTCTCTAGGAAGCTGCAAGAAGAGACTGCGTGAAAGAAAATGGCCTTTCAGAACTACTATACACTCGAAAGTGGGTGCGATCCTACAGTCTATGGTGCGATCTAACACAAATCAAATCTGCCAAAAGCTAGTTGTGTCTCACACAGAAACAACTTCAGATTCAGACAAAATTCCTGTTAAAATCTGCAACGTTATTCTCAGTTTGATTGCCCCAAACATAGTTTTTGTGAAATAGAATCGGAACATAAAAGACGAGACAAATTTGTAGCTGAACTACTACAGCGTAAAAGATTTGGCTTTTTCCAAATTGTAACTTGTTACATTAGCGGTGCTCGGTAAATGAGACAAGTAATCCACACGCCATTATACCTCACGTGTACTGTACATAGCGAACGCATGAAAACAAACACACATTCAAACAGAGCAGAATACAACACTGCCATACTCTGGTAAGGCAAATCTGAACAGGGCTAGCTGTGGTGAATATTGCTCCGTAGCTACAGTGTCTGGCAGCTATCTGGCATTAATTAACCCTTAGGTACATAGTGTTTCGGAGGGGACAAATAGTGTTACACTGATTTCCAACACGCAACATTATGAGCAAATCCCTCTCAGTTTGCAAAAAAAAATAAAACCTCTCCCAAAAGATACCTTTTACACAGATAAATAAATAAAATGTGAATCTTGGCATCAACTTAAGAAACGCGCGTCTGTCTATATTCGTTTTGTGAATATTGATACGTACAAAAAAGTTTATGAGCTGCAGTAATGAAAAATTAGTGAAATTAATGATACTTTTTTTTTGGAAAAGAACATGGTGCAAGGGTGACATTTTGTTTCTTCAGATTATATATTTTGCTATAAAATATACCACCCCAAATAAACTTGACTCCACATCACAAATATAGTGCTCTGTGCAACTTGTAACAAAGTTTGGCCGACTCTATGAAAGACCAGGGGTAGTTGTCGTTGTAGTGTCCTTTCCTCTGATGTCCAGGTTCCACTGAGGATAGAGGATAGCAGGCACCAGTGGTTTGGGAACAGCAAACCCTCTGTTAGTCTCTCCTCAAAACGTCTCCTTCCCTTATTTGTCATCAAGTGGGGGCTGGGTGTTGTGTGTCCAGTCCGTGGAGAAACAAATGCTGTCCCCTTATCACAGATAAGCAAATGCATAAAACACTCACACTCACACAGACACGCTGTATGTTACAAAATAACACATTTGTCTTTATCCTTCGCTTCTTTCTTGGCTTTGCGCTCCCCGCTAGAGGACTGTTTTTTCTCTGGGCTGGGTGTGGCTCCGGCTGCTGCTGCTGTCCCAGTACCGGCTGCTGCTCCGCCTGCTCCTGCACTGCCTCTGTCCGCCTCGTCTCCCTCGGCAGGCTCCTGCTGGCCCTGCTGAACAAATAGGACCGAAGGGCAAGAGCGTAAATTCATAGATATGTGTATATTACAAACAAAGCTACTTGTTGCTCTGAACTGGATTAAAGTGATATATCAATGTCTGGGTTAAAAAATATTGCATATAAGTGTTTATCTGTGTTTTTTGCGACTCCTTCCAGGTAGTGTTAATGAAGAAATCTGGAAACCATTTCATCTTCATTTAAGACACTGTGATGTTGGAAATCTCCTCATGAATTGGGTATTGGGTCATGTTTGAATATGAATATAAATAGCATTACTTATAAGATATAACATAGCCTTATAAGAAGTGAAATGCAGGCTCCGTTATTTATTTAGTTTTTACTTTTACATGTATTTTTTTTTTTTGATTTTGTATATGTCAGTCACATTATTTAGGTGTATTTAAAAAGAGATAAGAAGAAAGAAACGGAAGGGAAGGGTTTTAGTTTTTAGTTTCCACATTCAGATGTATAAACACTGTCCTAAAATATATGATGAAAAAAGGCATGCATATTTATTAAAAGAATTAACAGAGAAGCTAACAAAACAACAAGAAACAAGAGCTTGTTAAAAAAGTGCAATGCCCCATTGGTTCCGATTATGTCATATAAATAAATCAATATACTGTATATTTCACATATCTGCAACAAGGAGAGGTAATGACGTAATCAGCAGCAGGGACAATGCCTGAGTCTTGACCTCACAGCGAAAGAAGGAAGCATTACAAGAAAAAAGGAATATCACTATCGCTTGTCATCTTCAATTCTTTCTTTATAGCACAAACTCTCTGATGCAGACACAACCATCTGTCTCCAGCATCTTCCCTCTATGCTACATTAAATGCCCCACATTTGTACAAAGCCCTGCTTCTCCTCCCTCTCCCACATGCTTCTATCTCCCTCCGCCCCTCCCTCCCCACCTGCGCTGCTGCTGCCGCCGCCTGCTCCTGCTCTTGCTCCTGGTAGTACTGGGAGGCTCGTCGGTCCTCCTCCTCCTGAAGCTTTTTTGCCAGCTCTAGGTCACTGATGCCCTCGGGGAGCTGCTCCCACTGTAGATCCTGGCTTTGCTGCTCCTGCTGCAGCGACAGCGCCATCAGATAGTCCTGACACACATGAACATGCACAAAGAGAGGGAAAGACTCGATTTAGGAGCAAAGCTGTTAGTGTGACTGAGCCATTTGTGTCGGTCTTCATTCATTTTCATTTGCTGTACTATCTTCATTATACTTGTTGTAGTAATTAGTTGTGGTGCAGTTTACAAAACATCCTTCATGCTGGTGTTATCCATTTTATTATATTCGGCATCTTCTGTTATGTCATCTACTTCGTCACAGACAAAGACCCAATTACCCCACTGGGATCATTACAAGTTATCTCCAATCTAACGGAATTCATTATGAGTGCAGAAGATTGCCTGAATGGATTTTTCTCGCCAACCTCATCTTGGAGGTAAGGAGGGGCTGGGCCTGAGTAAGCAAGGAGAATAAAAAGTAATAGCTCCCATGCTTTTGTCTAGTCTGTGTGTGTGGGAGAAAAAGCAGACAATTTGTCAGTGAGCTCTGCGTTTAGACAGCTCTGGACGACCAATGAGCAGACAGCTGTGAAACCATTAAGAGTGCCTAGGAGACATAAACCTGATGCATTAGGGGCCAGTGTGGTACAGCAAAGCATGGTTAGGAATGGAGGTGGATGCCATGCAACCCTGACATTTGCTTCTTAGGATGTCCTGTGTGTTTAAAAAGTCGGTATGGGAAGTTATAACATATCTACTACTTTCTTATCTTTTGTTGCCTGGGATGGTACAAAGTTTAGTTTCCTGAGATTTGATGTCACCATGTGTTTTGTTTGTATTTGTCTCTCCTTGTCTCTCTTTGTCTCTCATTTCCTCCAGTGTTTCTCTTATTTTTGTAAAGAAGTACAGTCAAGACCAGTATGACCTTACTGGTCTTGTATTTCTGCCTTGGCACATCTTGATTAAGCATAATCATGGTTTTGGAGTGGATAATTGCTGGTTCTGCTAGTCTTGCCTGCATCAGTGCTCAGACCTGGTCTATCTGATCCTGCTGACCACGGTACACAGTCTCTGGATCGGAGGGAGGCCGCAACCGGAACTCGGAATCACAAAAGTTGCTGTCTCCGTCGACGTTGTGCAGACTCTCCCAGACGACCTTCTCCTCTGTCAGGAAACCTTGGTCTGTAACTAGGAGGTACAGCTGGCCCTAGGAAACAACCACACACACATTACATATACACATCTTACCAGTGTCACACTATATGCAGACATACAGGACTGCATGGTTTATTCTGTAAGTACACACCCGCACAATCTGTTTATGGTTGTTTATCATGTGTGACTGGATGTACATGTACATGTAAAAGTGCAGCTAAGTGATTGCAAGAGGGCTTACTGCCATGATGCTTTGTCTGGCGGTTATCGGTGATACACACAGCTTTGCTTACATTGGCAACGATAGAGTACTATTCAAAATAAAAGTGAGCAGGCTCTACTTCCCCTCCTGCAGATAACAGGAAAAATCTGTCCAAGCTGCAGTGAAATGTCAAGCTTGCTGTGGGCGGGGGCTGTTAGAGATGGGATGCAGACCTCTTAAAAGGGTCATCATTATTAGTCTCATATTGTATTTCTGTTACACATAAATACCTAGCGGTCATCATTTTGAAGAACATGTCATAGCAAGTCTGTGCGGTGAACACTACGGTAAAATACTGAGGAGCTTTAGGGGAATGGGAACAGGGTGCTTCCTAATTTGCTAACAGGTAGATAGCAACAATTGATATATGTATGAACATTAGCAATCAAACAGAAATAACTCAACCTTTAAGAGGTGGAGGCTTCTGACAAAATACTCATTAAAATATTACATAGAAAACACAGTAATAGTCCTATAAAAGTAAAGGGCTTCAAGGCGCTTGTCAGTGACTGGAAGGAACAGTTCATAACACATCCTGACATTTAAAGTGCTGCAATTTCTTAAAGTAAGCTCCACATGTGATTCTCAATCTAACTTGTGCAAATAATGCCAATGCTTACGGTAAACGTGTTGTCAGTACTTTTTAGTGTTTACCTTGTATCTGATCATGGTGCTGAAGTGGTTATTCCTAAAGAAGACACAAAGCTCTCCCTCCTGTACAGTGGATGTGAGCTCACATAAGCCGTGGTACGTAAGCTGAGTGGCTGTGCTGCTCAGAAACTGCTCTGCAACGATGCCTAGGGCGAGAGAAGGGGGGGTGGAGGAAACATACAGGAAAACAAAAAAGGAGAGGTTGAATTTGTGATTGATGAGCAAATGCATAAACACGGACCCATGGTGAGTCCTACTTGAATACTTTAACATATCTTTGTTTATGCTTTTAGTCTGTGGGTTTTGCAGAATATACAGACAGAATTTACTTGAAACTGAGTGATATTATGTTAATTATGATGCTTTTATTTTGATAAGCTTCACCTGTTGACCTGTGAGTGACTAAAGTAGTTTTGAAGATACTCAATTATTTAGCTTAGGAAGGAGCACAACTTTCATATGTTACCTGTAAATGAACTCTTTTTGATTTACAAATATTTTTATTAATAGACCGCAGACCACTGGATGAGTCATCCGCACATCAAGCAATCCTTATTCATTCATAGATCACTATTTGGAAAGCATGTTGGAAAACCTGCTGTAATGTCTGTTGTAGCTATTTGCACATTCTGACTGTGCTGTGCTGTGCTGCTGGAAGTGGTCACAGTAACTATAGTGAAGTCAATATAGGCTGAGAGGCAGCTGGTGAGTGACATCTGTAAGACAGAGGGGCATTCAATGTGGAGCAAACACAGACAAACTCAGTGTGATACACAAACAGACAGAAAACAGTACCCTAGAATGAGCCACAACCTTTAGAGACTTGCGGAAAATAACTTTTAAATACATCCTGTGAAATATTTAAGTACATTAAAGCATGGCAACAAAACTCAGAGATGTTTAGTTTTCTGAGAGTTATATCAGTGCATTTAAAGTGGTTGAAAGCTCATCTCTTCAAGCGGTGATGAGTAGCATCAGCATCAAACCATTTAAATCAAGCCCTCATAGGAATTTCTCGGCTACAAATGCAGAAATACAATAGAAAGGAGTGAATCTCCCATTTCAAATCATCATTAACTAAAGGCTTCCATGTGTTGACTACTCAGGAAGCTCAGTGTTGAATAAGCAAATGTTTTTGGTTGAGAAGAAGTTACTGACAGCTTGTAAGAAAAGTGTAAGCTGTGGAAGTAGGTCATTTCATGAGGATGTCCTGGTTTCATTTGAACTTGGTCTGTGGTTTTGTGCAGAATGTGTTTGCACTTTGCATGTCCAGTAAACATATCTCATGTAATCAATGTGCCACTGAATTAATGTTACGCCTCACACGGTTGTTCCTGTACAAAGTTGTACTTGTGACGCTTTATGAAACAAAGATAGTCAAAATTAATAGAAAGAGTTTTTTTTTTTTTTTTTTATAAATCAAAATGTTTAATCTCTTTTTGCCCAGAAAATCAACTTTTTTAAAGATAATTTTTGGGCATTTTAGCCTTTAATAGACAGGACAGCTGTAGACAGGAAAGGGGGGAGAGAGAGGGGGAAGACATGCAGTGAATGGCCGCAGGACGGACTCGAACCCTGAGCTGCGGCGCCCAGAAGATTTAAAGATTTCTTTAACTTTAAATTTCCCCCCAAAATGCTTGATTTTGTGTCTTTTTCTCCACCTCCAGGTACACAGGGGAGAAGAGAGGAGAGGAGACAGGAGGGGAGTCAGGCAGGTCAGAACATAGAGAGGGAGTAAAGAGAAAGCACTCACCTTCCCCTGCCAGCTCGCTGTTGTCTGACTGTTTGCAGGATATTATCTTCTCTACCAGCTGGTTGTAGCTGCAGTTGCCCACTGCCTTGACAATGTCTTGCATCTGCAAACAAAAACAACAGAAACTGTTGGAAAGGACATTCACCAAGCTTTGATGCTGTTTTACTAAACGGTAGATTTATAAAAAATGTGTAACCGAGAGAAACATTCTGGTGACAAGGGGTTCACACTGAAACTACTAACACTGCGTAAATGTGAACCCTTTTTTGGTACATTTAACTGAACTCTGGTGCATTAACATGTTAATTATCTTTATTTGGCGTGGTGTGAACGCTGTCAATTGAATTCGATGAAACAACTGCACACAGACCACTTTAAAAGAAGGTGGTCTGCTTCGAAGAGAACTCTGGAGGTTTTAGTTTGTAGGAGGAACAGAACAGGGCCAACCACAGGACTGTGTAGTAGTAGATATGACATTAATATTAATTCAAAAGCTAAGCTACTATTACATGTATGCAACTCATCTGCTGATTGTCAAGGAAGTGATCTTCTGTTGGTAACTATTATAACATGTATGCCTGGCAGTCAAGTGAGCAAAATGTAGAGACCACATTTTTACAGCAACTACTGTATCCACCCCATATAATAATAATAATAATAATAATAATAATAATAATAATAATAATAATAAATTTATTTTATAAAGCACTTTCAAAAGGTACTCTATGGTGCAAGGCGTCAGGTTTTCATTTCAGTAAAGCTCAGTCCTGTGGGTTGACGTCATGAACACACCACTTGGTTCATTAGATGTTAGAGTTGATACAAAACAGACAAAATCTAGACGGCAACAATGAACCGAACTACAAGTGTAAAAGCGACCTCAGACAAACTGCAAGAATTGGCAGGTAGAGTAGAATATTGCATTACTCTTAGTGAATTTGAAAGAGATGTGTCAAGAATAGAGAGGAGGACAATAAGACAAGTTTGTGTCTGAGAGGTAAAGAGAAACAGCAGTGATGAGTAAGGTCAATCTCACCTGGGGGTCAACCAGCCAGCCGTGGTAGAGAGGGATGTCAAGCAGATCAAACACAATGCATTCTGGGGTGTACTCGAAGACTCGCACCCCTGTGAACTTTACGTTCACATCCAGACCTGTCTGCAGCTTGTGCAACACTGCCATGGCATCACTCATGTTCTAGGAAACAAGGAGAGTTTTAACTGTGTGATAACAATGCTGGGATTCAACAATGTGAACAACAAACAAATCTCTCTGAAAAAGACGTTTGCATCTTTATGTGTACACATTATACAGAACCCAGTGCTGTGTCCAATCCAGCCGTTTTTATGTGCTGTAAGCTGTCTTTATCTGTTACATTATTTATTGTTGTCTGCACACAGACAGCATAGCTGGAGCTATCAGGGATTGATTTTTCTACATTTACAAGAAGCCATTAGCTTCCATTTATTTCTGTGCAATACAAAACAGCTTCCACACAACTCACGCCTTAAATTTGGTTTTGTTAAATATTCTGGCTTCATAGTTACTTCACTGTGACTATGTTGACTGTTTTTTTATATTTACTGTACTTATTAGGTTTTGCTCTGCTTACTGTCAATCAACTTACAACCGCAGGAAGAAATGGAAGACGCTGCCAGGAAACCAATTGATATTACATTTCTGAGTTCTCAGGCTCATCATTGTGAGACATGCCATTTCCCTTTGATAATATTGTCAAGGGGTGGACAAAATATCAAAAACACTTGACGATATTATGCAATCCATTAGCCCTGCAAGAAACACAGCCTTTGTTGGATTTTTGGGGTATTTTAAACTTTATTTCTGATAGCGGACAGTAGAGACATGACAGGATGACCTACCATCGTGTTGATAGTCAGTAGACCTTCTCAACAAAAAAATTTATAAATACAGGTAAAATAAAAAGTGTTACACATTATTCACTTCTTTTGGTAAGTTATGAAATATCAACTTTAACTTTGTTAGCTTTAACTAAATACACTGTATTTTTGTCCAGATGATGGGAGACGACTCACTGTAACAGAAGGTACAGTGCTGCTCATGAGTATTGGAACCCCTGCTACATTTGACTAAAAAGAGGAATAAAAAAATCATCTTTTGGAAATTGATCTTAATGCCTTAATTGAAAATATTAGGAAAAATCCAACCTTTGAGAACACAAATTTTCTTTGTGAATGAATAATGTATCGCAAATAAATAAATGTTCTTTCTTAAAATACAGGGGGCATAAGTATAGACACCCCTATGTTAAATTCCCATAGAGGCAGGCAGATTTTTATTTTTAAAGGCCAGTTATTTCATGGATCCAGGATACTATGCATCCTGATAAAGTTCCCTTAGCCTTTGGAATTAAAATAGCCCCACATCATCACATACCCTTTACCATACCTATGCACTGACATTACTTTTTCACATGATACCAACCACACTCAATATGAACAGACTGGAAAACTCAAGACCCTTGGAAACAGACTCCTGGACCTATTTTAAAGCAGCAGCCTGGTTGACAAATTGTTGTTGACAGTTTCAAATTAAACTGTGTGCTTGCTTTGTTAATGTAACACAGACCTGTGAAAGTATTGCTTCACTTCTCTTTCGCCTTCAGCGGTCTGTAAGAACTTCTGCCTGAATTCTTCCTAAATCTGTGCAGCCATTTCTTTAACAGCTTTTTACCACCTTATCATTGTTTTCTAAATGTGTTACCCAGGTGAATGCACAATGACAAATGCTGATTGTTGCAATTGTGATTTCCCCCAAAACATTATTCAATTTACAGAAATATCCTGTTGTTTCAAATATTTTATTATGAATTTATTATCATTTCAAAAAATCAAATTACAAAATTGTTATTACAGTGCTTCTTATATAAACAAAAATAAGGAAAAAAAAAACAAAAAACAAGAGAAATTTACAGAAATATCCTACTTCAGGTTTTTATTTATTTTTTAATTGAATTTGTCTTCTTACAAACAGAGCTGAGAATAATAGTTTGACTTTGAAATTATGTTTTTGTCTCTGGTAGTAGAGGACACGGTTTTAAAGGCTGCCAAAAATATACACACGTAGAAAGAAATTCCTTAATTCAGTGACTGAACGATTGAGTGGAAGGAACTGTTTCCATTATGACTACCATTCATCCTTACATTTTGAGTTAGGATGTAATTAGCAGAACAAACGTTTACTGCACGGTGTGAACACTAGTGACTTTCCTCGGCTTCTGCCGAGAACCAAGTCAGCTCTGCTGACCAGCTCCACTCCACACCAGCCTGAGCCATGGCGTATAAGCAAGCACCACAGCAGGCGGTCAGGACAACGCTCAGGCCCAGCCCAACCTATACAACTAGAAAATCGCTACACCATTCTGATGAACGATGAGGAGTTCCCTCTGCTCTGCAGAAACCCTTCTCTGCCACGTCCCCACGGCGCTCATCCTGGCCCATCCACACAGTCGGCGCGCCCCCCTTCAGACCCAACAACTTCCACGCTGGTCATCGGAAGCTCCATGGTCAGGGACCTCTACATTCCCCCTACACCTAGCGGTCCGTCCAAGGTCTACTGCTTCCCTGGTGCCAAGGTCCGTGACATCCAGCACAAACTTCCCAGCATCCTCGCCTGCCACGCTAAGGTCGACAACATCATCGTGCATGTGGGCACAAACGACATCAGAGAGAGACGGTCGACAGCACTTCAAAAAGACTTCACCACTCTCATCACCACCCTGATGGGCACAGGAAAACGGATCGTCATTTCTGGGCCTCTACCTACCTACAGAAAGGGTGCTGAAAGATGGTCCAGACTGTTCGGGCTCCACACCTGGCTGAAACCCCACTGCGCTTCCCTGGGCATTCCCTATGTCGACAACTTCAACTTGTTCTGGGAGAGGCCCAGCCTGCTGAAACATGATGGTCTCCACCCAAACCGACATGGAGCCAGGCTGCTATCTGACAACATAACGACCACACTGAAAGTTAAGTATTGACATTCTGTTGAAAATATCACAGATTCATGCCCCCTAGGTATTGATCCTAATGGCACTTTACAAGTGAATGAATCTGAAAATGTTTTCTGCAGGGTAACATGTAATACTAGTACTATTCCAGTTATAATCAACAATAGACCATACAAAGTGTTGAATCCCCTAAGTAATAAGAAGTTGACTGCAAACATAGTCAATTTAGCATCCAGTTCACGTCAGCCACAGGTAACCAAAAAAGGGGCAATACTTAACAACCTAATTGGAATTACAACTACCACTGCAATGATAGAACAGGATAGGAAAATTAGATGCGGTCTACTAAATATCAGATCTCTGTCTTCTAAAGCAATACTAGTAAACGAATTGATATCCGATAATCAAATTGATATATTCTGTCTAACTGAAACCTGGCTGGGCCATGAAGATTATGTCAGTCTAAATGAAGCCACTCCTCCCACTCATATTAATACTCAAATTCCTAGAGGCTCAGGCCGAGGAGGGGGAGTTGCAGCCATATTTGACTCAAACCTGTTAATTAATCCTAAACCTAAACTAAATTATAACTCTTTTGAAAATCTCGTTCTTAACCTTCAGCATTCAACATGGAAAACAGTACAGCCAATTATATTTGTTGTTGTCTACCGAGCACCAGGTCCATATTGTGAATTTTTATCGGAATTCTCAGAGTTTTTATCATGTGTAGTCCTAAAATCAGACAAAGTACTTATTGTAGGTGATTTTAATATCCATGTGGACGTTGACAGCAATAGCCTTAGTACTGCTTTCAACTCACTACTAGATTCATTTGGTTTCAGTCAGAGTGTGCACGAGGCCACGCACTGTTTTAACCACACCCTTGACCTTGTGCTGGCATATGGCATCAAAATTGAAGACGTAATAGTATTCCCGCAAAATCCTTTATTATCAGACCACTTCTTAATAACTTTCGAATTCTTACTACCCGATTATACGAAATTAGATAAAAGCTTCTACGCTAGAAGCCTATCTGACAGTGCTATAGCTAAATTTAAGGAAGATATTCCAACAGCACTAAACTCATTAACGTGCCGTAATATAACAGAGGATCTTTATGTAAACTTTAGTCCCTCTCAAATTGATCATTTCGTAGACGATGCTACGGCCTGCCTACGGACGACTTTAGACTCTGTTGCTCCCCTTAAAAAGAAGACGATGAAGCAAAGGAAACTAGCACCTTGGTATAACTCCCAAACTCGTAAATTAAAGCAAATCTCGCGCAAACTTGAAAGTAAATGGCGTTCCACCAAACTGGAAGAATCTCGTTTAGACTGGCAAGACAGTCTGAAAACCTATAGGAAGACCCTAAGAAAGGCCAGATCAGACTACTATTCATCACTAATAGAAGAAAATAAGAACAACCCAAGGTTTCTTTTCAGCACTGTAGCCAGGCTGACAGATAGCCACAGCTCTATTGAGCCATCTATTCCTATAGCTCTGAGTAGTGACGACTTCATGAGTTTCTTTAACGATAAAATTATAACAATTAGAGATACTATTCATCACCTCTTTCCCCCAACCTCTAATGGGTCACCTTTAACTGACAGACTGCTAGAAAGAACGACTAGACCTGACATATACTTAGATTGCTTTTATCCTATAAACCCTCAACAATTAATGCTAAAGGTCTCTTCAGCTAAGCCATCTACCTGTCTCTTGGACCCCATCCCAACGAGGCTACTTAAAGAAGCGTTACCCGTGGTTAACACTTCATTGCTAGATATGATAAATATGTCTTTATTGACAGGTTATGTACCGCAGTCATTTAAAGTAGCTGTGATAAAACCTCTACTGAAAAAACCCACCCTCGATCCTGAGGTCTTAGCCAACTATAGACCTATATCTAACCTTCCCTTTCTCTCCAAGATCCTTGAGAAAGTAGTCGCTAATCAGTTATGTGATTTTCTACATAGCAATAGCTTATTTGAGGACTTTCAGTCAGGATTTAGAAAGCATCATAGCACAGAGACGGCACTGGTGAAAATCACTAACGATCTTCTAACTGCATCAGACAAAGGACTTGTCTCCGTACTTGTCTTATTAGATCTTAGTGCTGCATTCGATACTATTGACCATACCATCCTCTTACAGAGACTGGAACATTTAGTTGGCATTAAAGGAATCGCACTAAACTGGTTTAAGTCCTACTTCTCTGATCGATCGCAATTTGTTAATGTTAACAATAAACCCTCCAATTACGCTAAAATTAACCATGGCGTTCCTCAAGGCTCAGTGCTTGGACCAATTCTATTCTCCTTATATATGCTTCCTCTAGGCAATATTATTAGGAAACACTCAATTAACTTTCACTGTTATGCGGATGACACCCAATTATATCTGTCAATCAAGCCAGACGAAACCAGCCAGCTAGCTAAACTTCAAGCTTGCATTAAAGATATAAAATCATGGATGGCCTACAATTTCCTGATGTTAAACTCAAACAAAACCGAAGTTATTGTCCTGGGCTCCAAACCCCTACGAACCTCATTAGCCGAAGATATAATTACTCTGGATGGCATTGCCCTGGCCTCCAGTACTACTGTCAGAAATCTAGGAGTTATTTTTGATCAGGATCTATCCTTTAACGCCCATCTAAAACACACCTCTAGAACAGCCTTTTTTCACCTTCGTAACATTGCTAAAATTAGGAACATCCTATCTCAAAACGATGCAGAAAAACTAGTCCATGCATTCGTTACTTCCAGGCTGGACTACTGTAATTCCTTATTATCAGGATGCTCAAATAAGTCCGTTAGGACTCTCCAGCTGATCCAGAATGCTGCAGCGCGTGTTCTGACAAGAACTAAGAAAAGAGATCATATTTCTCCTGTATTAGCTTCTCTCCATTGGCTTCCTGTAAAATCCAGGATTGAATTTAAAATCCTTCTTCTGACCTATAAAGCTCTAAATGGTCAAGCTCCTTCATATCTTGAGGACCTCTTAGTACCTTATTGTCCCACTAGAGCACTACGCTCCCAGAATGCAGAGTTACTTGTGGTTCCTAGAGTCTCTAAAAGTAGAATGGGAGGCAGAGCCTTCAGCTATCAGGCTCCTCTCCTGTGGAACCAGCTCCCAATCTGGGTTCGGGGGGCAGACACCGTCGCTACATTTAAGACTAAACTGAAAACTCTCCTCTTTGATAAAGCTTATAGTTAGGGAGTGAGGAGTTGCAGTGAACGCCTAGACCGGCGGGGCAGGGTGTATAGCTGCAGACACAGCACCCCTGCTTTTCTCTGCTTCTCTTTACAGTCATCAGATTTACCTATCGTATAATCAATAATATAGTGCCTCTCCTAGTTATGCTGTTATAATTCTAGACTGCCGAGGAAGTTCCTTCTTATGACACGCTCTTTTCTTTTGTTTCCTTTTATGCACATCCTGTCTCAGAAGTGCTTGTTACTCACCTAGCTCTGGGGAGTTTACTCCCCAGAGTCCTTATGTTTCTTCTTCGCCCAGAACATCGCCTCGGATTAGGGCGACACCAAGACCTGGGTCTTGGGTGCAGCTGTGGCTATGGACCTGCTACACCCTGCTACGCTCTGCGATTCCCTGCAATGCCCGGCTACGTCCTGCTGCGTCCACCGCGTCCACCCATGCTCTGCTGTGCCACGCTACATCCTGTACCGTCATAACCCCAACCGTCAGACACCGCCCACCAAGAGTCTGGGTCTGCCGAGGTTTCTTCCTAAAAGGGAGTTTTTCCTCGCCACTGTCGCAATAGCCACTGCTAATGCTTGCTCTTGGGGGAACTATTGGAATTGTTGGGGCTTTATAGAGTGTGGTCTAGACCTACTCTATCTGTAAAGTGTCTCGAGATAACTCTTGTTATGATTTGATACTATAAATAAAATTGAATTGAATTGAATATACACATCACATCATATGTATGTCATATACTGTATGTGACTCATATGTATGCATCCACACATCTGAGAACCCAACGAAACAGACTAATTCTTGCATTAAGCCTCAGAGCAATGTTTCCCAGCTGGCTATACATCTCTGCTGCCATAAGCCTGGGATCAAGATAAGCCTGGCAGCTGAGCCCTACAACTCTGTTGTGAGTGAGTAGTGTAGTGAGTGATTTCCATTTGATTTTAACTCATTTACAATAAATTACTAGAGACGGCAGAGATACAGGAAAAATGACCTGAACGCAAAGCCAATTACTTTACATATACCAGAACAATAAACCTGAGTCTACAAACTGCAGATATTTGCAGTTAACCAGCTTTGAAACAGTGCTGGATGATAATTCAATACCACCGATCCAATCATAGATATAAAATGATGTCATTATGTTGTATTGTGATTTTAATTCGGTTGTCCAAAATAGTTTTCTGGAGGGCTCCTAATGTACTGTGGAGAGGCGTATACTATGTGCTTATTGTTTTGTCATATATAATAATGATTATAATCATCATAAATAATAATGTTTGGTTTACAGCTGTCTATTTTGTTATTGTTATATTATTGTATTGGATATTATGGTTATTATTTTTATTTTGTCTTAATTTTTGTATAACGAAGTGGTGATGACGAGTGTGTGTGTGTGTGTGTGTGTGTGTGTGTGTGTGGGGGGGGGGGGGGGGGGGGTCAAGGAGGAGGCATTGTATTCATGGTGTGAGTTGTATGTTCTGCATTTTGTGTTTGTTATTATAAATAAAAATAAAAACTGTTAATCCAAAACGAATGTGAATCTTTTCCATCTTTTCCAATTTTCCATGATGTATTGCAAACATTTTGTGTGTGTAGTATTATAACGTCACGTTGACTTAAAATGTTCAAGTGAACTGTTTCAAAGGCTTCTAAATGAATTATCTTTTAACCGTCTTTCATGTTCAGTGAGGAGTATAACGGCTCTTGCATTTTAAAATAAATTTGCAAAAATTCACAGTATAGTGCGCAGACTCTATTTTTAGGTTAACCGTAAAGTAGTCTTGCTTTGCCAGACCAGAGTCTGGCTACTCCACATAGCATTCTGGGATGGGAGAAAAACGTGCTCTGGTTTATTGGCATTTGCATTTCTTTAAACCAATCACAATCGTCATGGGCAGTGCTAAACTCCGCACGGAGCTGCTGCTAAATAGTCGTGCGAGAGAAAACTCATATTGGACAGATAGTCTAGCTAGCTGTCTCAGTCTACCCTGCAAAGATCTGAGGAGCAGTTAACAATAGTCCTCATAAATCCACCGGAGTTTAAAATTCCAACACAAAGAAAGCGGAAGGAAACGGACATCAGCGAAAATACATGCATCCGGCGGAATTTCCTGTGGCACCGGAGCAATTCCGGAAGTGGAACGTCAAGGATATACAGACTAACCGTAAAGATACTGTACTTCCCATGAACGCTGAGCTACTTCAGCTATGATGCTCGGCGCAGAGAGCTGAGGTGAAAAGCCTTCAGCTGGTTCATCTGAGTGTGTGGATTAGGACGCTTATGAGGAGCAAGGATGGCAGGATTAGCAGAGCTGTGTAATTGACCACATCTCTTCACTTTAGGGCAGAGGGCTCCAACAGCAGATGAGTGCTTGGATATCAGATGATTAGCAAAACATCACTCACATTCATCTGCGCTTGTGTTGCATGCACTTTCACAGTATAACATCAGCACAGTACTCTACCGAGGCCTTTCTGTATTTTTACTTTCACTCCTTAGTCTAGGTGTTTAAGGGAAGGCTTCTCTGCTTAACTCACTCTGTTGACTTTCACCGAAAATGTACCTAAAAAAAAAATCCTGAGTAGACTAACCCTAATTAACTGGTAGTTGACAGAATATGGCATTACAGTGCCAAGATGAGGGATTTGGTTCCTACTTAGCTTTCATTTCTTAACAACTAAATTGATAATGGCTGTGTGGCCTTTACAACATACTAAAGTCAACAAACTATAATCAAGCCTCACTATAAAAATATATAAAAAATCCTCATGCTGCATTTAGAGTTTAAAAACGCCAAGCAACACAATTGAGCAACAGCTTTGGGTTTAGAAAAACATACTAAGGTTGATTCAGTAATCAAATGTTCTGCCATTGCTAAACCAAATATTATTTTTTTTAAATGCAACTATCAGATATTTGTCATGATGCAAACTTTATGAGTCTGTCTGCATTGATGTAAATCTTTAAAAATATACACAGATCAGATCAGCAGATCTATGAACCGAAAAAAAATGACATCAAATCACTGGAGGACAAAAGTAAACCATTACATAACACCATGGCCCATTAGTGGGAGCTGTAAATAATGAACAGTTTACAAGACTGTAATGTCCCACAATGTGGGTCATACTTTTATGAATCCTGGCACACACCAGCAGCTGTCACTGCTCTACATTTCTGTTGGATGTATCATCGAGCTAATCAAAAATATCTAACGTTTGTCAGGCCCCATTTACATACATAAGGAGGACAGAGCACCTTTCAACATAAAGGGATTATAACCTTCACAAAGATACATGCTTGTGCACTGTAATGGATCCACAAATGTACCTAACAAACTGATAACCCTGTGTATAGCTTAATCTCTGATTTTATAATTAGATGGATCCTGCTAGAATTAAATCAGTGTCCAACACCGTGACCTGTAAAACTGATAGCACAGTCTCTCCCTTCACTCCCGTTATGAGCTATTATAATTTATGATTCCAAACCATTTCTTCTTCACCATCAGTAATCATCTCATCATGTTTTCGTCTCACTTAACGTCTCTGCTTACTCAATTAGAGATAGATTCCTGTTCAGATGGCCTTTAATTTGATGACCAGGGAGTCTACTAAACTAATTGGTATGAAAAAATAGCATTAATTCATCATCAAAAAGTACACTTAAGGACATATGCAAGATCGGAGAGTAATGTTTTTGGAATCCTGCGTTGGGATTTTATCTGCTAAAATAACTAAGAACAAAAGAAAGGTTTAAGAAACATTTGTGAACAAGGCCCATTGCTGTGAATCACACCAAAATTAAAACAAAAGAGGCTTCTTAAACATGATAACCCATTTCCTCCAATGGCGGAACAGTGATCATGGATGAATTGCCTTGTAAGAGTGCTGTTGAGCTGGGTCCACTGAGACAAAAGCAGAGCAAAACTACACTCACTTACACAGCTCCTCCGAGTAAATATTTAACAATAGCTAAAGAGCAGCCGTGCAACTGCTATTTTAATCCTCATACACTCCTGTGGCAGATGATGTTTTTTAAGCTAAATTTATAAATAGAACTACTTCTGCTATTAACTCCTACACCTCTTTTCAAAGTCAGGGTGGCTTCAGTTGTATTGTATAACAATCCAATAAGCAATTAAAGCACATCTCTGCAAGATATAATGAAGAGGGCACCTTTTGTTTGACATGCACATAAACACATTTCAGACTTGCTCTTTCTTAGATACCAAAGCCCTGCCCACTGTAGTCTCGACATGCTGTATCAACCACAGCACACGGACATGAGGGCACCCCCAGTGCAAAAGAGCTCTCCGGCCAGTGTCTAGGATTAGACTGCCATAATAACTATGCAACACAAACTCTTACCACTCCCTTACTTTAACTATGCATGCTGAGGACACCACTGATTTATTTAAAAGGTTGTATTTCAACTCAACTTAAATTTAGAAAGACCGTTGCAGTGAGCTTCTATGAGGAGACTGCACATTATTTTTTCTCCTCTTTGAACGAGGGACAAGTGTGTGTGGCTTCAAATCATTCACAGATGTGCTGGTACTCTGCCACGCAAGAGGAGGAGAGGCAGGGCCTCTCCCACACCGTAGGCAGGCAACGGAGATGGGAGGACGCAGGGGAGCTGGAGGTCCATCTCCAAGGGCCCTCTTATGGTGAGACACACACACACACACACACACACACACACACACACACACACTAATAGCCAGGAGCTGAACCCAGCCATGCATCGCTAAGCATTCACAGCCATGTGAAACAACATAATCTGACACTCCTGACCCCCGTTGTTCCCTGGGCCTTGCAAGACACATCTTACGTAACCTATAGAGCAGTGGGGAAAAAGCTACGCTGCAATTTTATGTGGTTTGTAATCAACTTATATATTAAAGTTCTATATTATGGAACATCTACTGACCTTCTCTGCTACCTCAATGCAAAAATGCAAACCTGTTTTTAGTGTAAGCATAGTTTGGATCAATGGAAGTTCATTTCCAGGATAAAGGCTGACATCCGGCGTAATGTCAGGCTTTGCCCCTCACTTTCCACTCTGTGTGTTGCCGTTCTCAAAATCCCTTTGCTACGGGAAACAACAAACTTCAAACTAGCAAGCTACACTCTGAAAATGGCAAGTTTTGAAGAAAATTTGGATCGTGCAATACGGCAGGCCTGCTTGGTTCTTTCAGTGAGTGATTTAAAGATTTACAAAGAATATGTTTACAGCATTTACTATCCAACTGGGAAGTTTTAGGACCGATGGGCAGGATTGCTGTGGACAAAGTACATGATACGGCGATGCACTGGTAAGAGATAATTATTTTTAACCATGTATCCAGCTAATTTAAATAGCTCACGTTACTGTATTGTACTGTATATTGTATGTGGCGTTTTGTTATGTTCACTAAAACAAGTTCCTTTCCGACACCATTTTGCAGAGCCACCGTCACTGCGTCCGGAGCTTAGCACCGCCCAAGATGATTATGATTTGTTTAAAGAAATTCAAACCACCCAGAGCATTTTTTCACCTATCCTAGAATGTATCTGTGGTGTCCTTACTCCACAGTGCTGTGGAGATATAGGTCTGGCAATGCGAGCCTAGTGTAAGCATGCAGCTACTGAATGCACATGCACATCAGAGCAGTGTGCACCTTGCTTTGTATACTGTGATGAAAAGATATCAATAACAGCAGCAACAACAGCTGAGATATTTTAAGTGTGTCGATGAGACAAAGTAAGAGCTCATGTTCAACTTGCACAATTATGGTTTCAACACAGAGAGGAAGAGGGAGTGAGTTCATCCCAAAAGCCCTGCGCTCTTTAAGTACCAAGAACAGTCAGCAGCTTACTAATGCACACACATAAGCAAAAACACATGCCTGTTTAATAATAATATTCCGCAGTGTTCTGGCAGGCCTTACCTGCTCATAGTTTAGCCGCTGAGCCTCCGATATCTCTTTAGGTTTGGTTTCCAGAATGTAGTCTCCTGCAGAGTGACAGGGGGGAAAGAGATGTTGGCAGATACCTTGACTTGTATTGTATCGACAGAGCAAAACAATCACTACTTTTACTGATTATCACAATGGCTTCATAGTTCAAGCATTGGTATAGAAGGTGACAGTATGTTTTGAGAGGTTTTAAAGAGCCATTGGGAGGGTTTAGCACTGGCCAACTGTTTCCCAAGCAAAGGCTGTGCCAAACATGTAGCATCAGTTGAGTCCCTGTCCACTGCGGTGTCACTTGAGAGCTCTGTCGTCTCGGCTCTGTAGCAGAGAGCGCAGACTGGCAGCTGTCTGGCTCCAAAGCTGTGCAGCGTGAGACTTTCTTATCATTAACACAGAAAACCAAATCTAGACTTAACACTACATCAGGTGTAGGTGGTTATTTTTCAAGGCACGCCATATACATAGCTAACCACGACACCTGAAACCACGTTTGTTTTTGTTGAAGTTTGCTTTTCTCTTGAATACTATATTGCTTGTACAATGTTTTAGTTCCCCGTTTTCAGAAAACATTTTTCACTATTTCACATAGATTTAATGGCAATATATATTCTTGTTATTGCTGTCAAAATTCTTGCGCAAGTGTTTTTTCAAAATGCCTCAGAAAATCATTGATTTATTAGGAACTGGCGTGAATATCATTCTGCACTGTCAACACATACTTTGGAAGAGAAATGCCATCAACTCTTGTCATTAACAGCTACATTAAATAAAAACAGTTACACATGGAGAAAAAAACACTTTCATGTGTATTTTGCTTAAGCAAAGGAATGAAGACACAACAAAAGACGAACTGCCGGTTGCAGTTTAGTTTAGATTTGAGTGCAAGTCAAGATTTTTTTCCAGCAGGAGGCGTGCCTGCTAAGTGGTTTGACTGCAGCATGTTCAAGACAGGGAAAACCCCTCACTGCTCTGTACTCAGGTTAACTGTGGACTCACCTATCTATGGTCCTCCCATACTATCTGTTATCTGTCTGCCTCTATGCATCTGGATCAGTGGCAATGCTACATTGTGTACTGCTGAGCGACGACCAACACCTACTTTAAACACCACATCTGAACTACATCACCCTTGGTGTTTGTGTCAATGTGTTATGACAAACTGAGTGCTGAGTTTAGAAGTTATCCAGCAGCCCCTGAACATGATACAAGATTAACTGTGTGTGCTGTTATTAGATGCAAGCACAAGGTGAACCCATCCTCCCAAATACAAATACAACATAATTGGGCACTTTTGGAGACAAAGAATGCATTGAGTGATAATAACACAGCGAAATACCATTATTATTTAACTGTGATTTATAGAGATGAGAGCACACTTTGAGCCATGGACACAAACAAGTTCAATAATCACAGTATGGGGAAAATCTACCGTAAAAGAGTTTACACACAGTGCTGTGGATTATTCAGTCTACTAATGGAGGTGGATACTGAAGGCCCTGACAGAGCTGAGAGGAGACACTAGTGAAGACTGGCTCTACCTCTAAAGAACCCCTGCTGTAATCAGTCTACTCTACTTTGATATTGAAGAGTCATTTTAGTTATGAAGGGCATGAGACAGCCAGAAAAAAAGAGATAGCTCCTGTTTCCTTTGCAACAGGAGAAGATTTAATCATGGGGGATTCCCCTGCTCTGGTCTCTTGACTCTTGAATATATATATGTGACCTTAAAGTATGTTACCGCTAAAATTTGGGAGGACATGAAACATGAGAATGTTTACTAGGCTGTTGAAACTCAATGCCAGTGGCTTTATGGGCTAGTGTGTTTACAAGTGTGAATACATGGGTAACACTGTAAAAAGCAGGCCAACATTAGTGTTGAAGTAAGCTACTTTATAAATGTGTTATCTTCTGCAAGTTACAAAACCTGTTATTATTCTCACCGTCAAGCCAGGTGAAAAAAAGCAGAAGAGGGCCATATTCACTGATGTTTCCCTTTGATAGATGTTGTGACATAAACTTGCTCAATAATAGGTTTAATAGCTTCAAACGCTCACCAAGATACTCCATCAGTTGCTCAGCAGTTATAATTTCCATCATGGGTGGCATCTTAACCTGCAACAGAGAGACATGGACACCCATTGTTCATTGATTAAGTACACATTTATCAAAAAAGCACCACAACACAATTACAACGACAAAACTATTACTGTTGGGACCCATGTGCTACAGTTTGTAGACACCTTATACACTACAGTATGTCAGCATTCAACATGCACCAACATGCTGATATAAAATTATACATAATGCTAAAATTGAAATGAACATATCATTTTGTAAGAGTAAGTGCTGAGAAACAGAGAGGCACTAGGACTTAGTGGTCAGTGTAGGCTATGTTAACCATTTGCAAATCTGAATGTTAACACATTTCCCATTGTAATTACATTACCGCTGACAGAGCTCAAGGCTACCTTATAATTTCGCCTATTTGTATTAAGTTAGAACGAAGTTTCTATTAATCTAACCTTTACCTTCCATGCAAGCAGTAGGACATTCATAATTGCCAGTAATGGACAGGGGCCGTTCTCGTTCTGGGTGATGATCGGCGTATTCTCCTCCCTCCACTTTATCCACTTAATGTGGTATATGGACTGGCCAGCGGCCCGGTCTTTAGCACACGAAGTCTTTGTCCCATCAGCCCCGTACTCGCCCTGCAGGGCCAGGGCCAGTCCTCTGTCCTCCAGTCCCTCACTATTCAGGTCGGAGCTGGGGCAGGAGTTGAGATTGGAGAAGGACTCGAGTGAATCTATGCTTCGGGACTCCACACCGAGGCTGTGATCGGGGTCACTCCCACTCGGCAATCCCTCCGATAAGGTGTGATCACCGGACAGCCCCGGCTTGACGCTTGCTGCGATTGCATTGTCCGGACACAGATGAGTCGGTTTGGCAAGTTTTGTCGGTTTACTTTCTTCACAAGCCAGGACCACAGCCTGCACATCTGTGCTCTCCTTAGCGGGAGGTGAGGACGGGCCGTCGATTTGGTTGTTTACTAACTTTGAGGCACCACCCTCGCTATCTTCTGCAGCCAGCACCGAGTCATTCTCCATCCCGTTACTGATCTGATCCCCGGACCTGCTCGTGTTGGTGTTCTTTTTATCCTCCTGCACTGGGAGGACTTGGATCACTTCTGGTACGCCAGACTTTCCAGCACTGGAAATTGCATTAACGGCGCTGGGAGCACTAACATTTGTGGTGCTGTTATTACAACTAACGTTAACCAAAGTACTGAGAGGAGCCTCACTATTCTTGCATTTCTCGGCTGCTCCTTTCACTCCGCCGACAGCCGTAACATCGCCCATCTCTCCCGCAATCGTGGCACACAAAGAGCTCCCGTCAGTGTCTCGATGCAGGTTTGCATTTTTCTCCATTTCGATTTACAGACTGTCGACAGATTTTAGCTCAGTTGCAGCAGCAGCTTCAATCCCAAAGACGCCATGACAACTCTGCGAGTGACGTCATCAGAGTGAATCGCTTTTCAGGCCGAGCAAAGGGGGCGGTAGAAAACCATGTAGAAAACCGACTGCCAGGCGGTGATGCGTTTGGGTGGACTCGTATACTTCAGATTCTAATCTAAAGTTTATCACTCAGGGTCTGACCCATCCGAAATATTCATTTAAACTTACTATATTTCGTCAAACGTCTTTTAATAGCTGGGCTGACTAGGTTACACTTCAACTGTTAACTTATGGCTGATATTAATTGATGAGTCGTTAAAAAAAAGCCGAATTTGTAATATTTTCCACCTCAAAACAAACGTTATCTTTGAGATATCAGCGTTTTCATTTGGCAGATTGTATTTCTTACCATGCTTGTACAATGAATTGCCAATCTTTGAATTAATAGGCACTAACCACAGACGCAATTACTGTAAAGATTGTTTGTCCTTAAGCATAACGTCCCTTGATTGTCCTCAGCAAGTAACAAAATACAGAATATAAAAAAAACGCTTAAAATATTTCCACTGGCCCAAAACTTTGTAGAAAAGTGCCTACTTTTACGAGGACTCCTGAATGTACTGAACTGAACCTGCCGATGTCCTGATCTTCTTGCACACGAGTGCTCGCGCATTTGTGAAACCAAAGACATCTCGCGTTGCCTTTGGAAATTATGAGGCAGTGAATTTGAACCACATCCATTATTTTTTCTTTCTTCTTTTTTACAGATTATGGTTTACACACACATGAAAATACAATATTTTTTTCTTTAGTCGGGTGCAAAACCAGACCATCCTTCAACCAATGATTATAAATTATTTCAGCATAATAATAATAGTATAATAACTTTATTTGTTTAGCACCTTTAAAAACAATAGTTTACCAAGTGCTTTGACAGGGTGTTGCAGCATACTGTATCTCTGCCCTTTTCTAATCATTTAACCACCAATTTTCATAAAAGTCTACAATCTTTAATCTATATGGCAAGAAACCCCATATGCTATTGTACACAGGGTAAATTCTTATTTTGACAGGTCTGATCAATGCACGTGCAGTAACCATGTACAGTCGCTAGATGGCAGCAATTACTCGACCGAGCATAAGGGGAGCATTATTGGAGCTTAATAGGTTGATCTTACTTTCAAAACTGCATAAAAACCCTTCCTCCATCCCAAACCCAAAGAAACCATGACAACCCATAACCTAAAGCATTTTATTGGTAGATATGTTGTTAGAGACACCACAACAGTGCAGAGAAAGTGCTTCCAAGGAGAAATGTGTTTCATTTTATTTTTTAGAGTAGGGATAGTACGTCTCCTGGCTGTCAATGTGTATCTCAAGGTATATGTTTTTGACAAGAATTGATGAGATTTGTGTTATACTGCGCAGTTTAATATAAAATACCTCTTCATTTCAAATGCCTCAATGAAAAAAAGCTGTTTTTTTACTGTTTACATTTATTTCACACGTCATCATTGTACCATTAAACACAATTTCAGAAGGTACAATGATCATATGTAGGCTGCGTGAAATGAGGAACCCCAAATAAGCTACACTAAGCTTTTCGGAGGGGGCCCGATAACAATAAACATACAACAGATAATATACAGACACCAAAAACTAAATTTACTACAGACGCAACATAGACAAATACAACAGAATACAGACACTTAAAAATAAAAATAAAAAAGCTGTTATGTTAGCCGTGATTAAATTGAGCTCTCAATCAATGTGATGATTTAATACAAAAAAAAAACAAACAATTTTAGTACATTTAAATCCAGATTAATTTTGAAATAAATAATTTGTTTCCAAGTAGGCCAATAGGCTATCTGTATGCAGGCCATCGGGGCACCAGTCACAAAGCACCTGACCTGCTGTGGGTGCAGAAAGACAGTAAAACATTTATTTATTTTAACAGCTGATGTCATAGCTTAACACATAAAGACAACGGAGACATCCAGTACTGTTTTTGTTCAAAGATTATTTGGGTGAAGCGGAAAAGACTTGATGTAACTTTGTGGCTAACAAAGGAAACCAAACCAGGCTGAACATTTTGCTGTTGTCAGCAGGATGTCCTTATGCTATAACCGTTTTCATTTTTTCTTCATTGTTTTTTCTATTTACTGGTGTGTGTGTGTGTGTGTGTGTGTGTGTGTGTGTGTGTGCGTGTGTGTGTGTGCGTGCGTGCGTGTGTTTGCATACAGAATTGCCCCTATTGGTGGAAAAAATAGCTTTTAGTTGCCTAAATTTATATATGTAAACATAACCACAAACAGTATGAACGTTTTAACAGTCAGCTCTCTAATCACTGACTCTAATTATAACATACAAATTATATAAAAGCTTGGAGTCATTAGCTTTTGAAAACACCACTGTTGCTACCACATGCCCAATGACAGAATCACTTCCAGCTAATCTTTCAATTTATTGTATAGATGTATATATTTAACTGTATATATTTATACCATTGTATACATGTATTTCTAAATGTTGTTGTCATTTCTATATTATCATTGTTTTTATTTTCTCACAAGTAGCGTTTTGTCTTCCGTATCTTTACCACTATGAAAAACCCTCCAAAAACACTTAGTAAACCCGAAAGTCATGATTCTTGTTTCTAATCACTTGTTGACCAGCTACCAGCTAATCTTTCAACTTATTTTATGGACGTATATATTTAAATGTATATATTTATACCATTGTACATGTATTTATACATTTTGTTGACGTTTTTACTTATTATATTTTTTTTTTCTATTTTCATAAGTAGGATTTTGTCCTCCATATCATATAACATCACCACTATGAAAAACCCCTCCAAAAACAGTTGGTAAACCCATAGACAGTAGTATTTAAAGTATAGATAGCATATAAAGGAAATTACTTTCAAATCATGATGCTTTCTTTCTTTTTTTATATATGTCTATGTTTCTTTCTTCCTTGTGGTAAACCCGGAAGTCATGATTTGCGGAAGTAAACAATTTGCAGACTGATCAATAACAAACAAGACTTTTTATGTTTTCAGGCTGGTAGTCGTGACATTTACACCGCAATGTTTTGTTGTCCTTGTATTAATAAACTGAATGGTGGTTCAGAGGTGATTTATTTAGTCCGTTGACCTTTGACCACCTAGAGGGATGGGTGTGTCCCATATTATGTCCGGACTCTCTTGGCAAAACACACCGGAAGGGAGGAGGGTCTGTCTCTGTCGGTCTAGCTATCTGTCTGTTTGACGTCGGGGGTGTTTGTGATGGCAGAGCTAGCTCACTAGGAAAGGCGACTATACCTTTAAGTGAAAGAAAACGAAACAAGTAGCAATCAGCGGTATCGCTGGGTTGCCTAGCTAGTTTACTGGACCTACAGGGAATTTCGATATGATTTTTGTTAAACTAATTGTCATGTTTTGCTGCCTGCGAGATATTACAGGTAAGTTTGCAACTGAGTAACACGGAAAGGAAAGTGTTCAGTGTTCGTCAGTGGAGCTAGCGCTAATCGGATCAGGCAGTTGTACTCTGGCTGCTAGCTCGTTGGCTAATGTTAATGCTAACTAACTAATGTTTGGGGCTGCTAACCAGTGTTTACTCGTTAGAGTGGGTACCCTGGCCAGTTAGCCAGCAGCCCGTATTGGTTGGGAATTAAGTTAATTACGTTTGGTTTGGGTGGTAACGTTACAGGTTGAGTGACGTTACCCTCACAGAAAAACAGACTGTTTTTTGACAGTTACTGTGGGGTAACATTACAGTGCTACCGTACAACAAACAAACCATTGGTTTATTACGGTAACTTCAAACAGACTATTTGAATGGCAAGGATGTGATATAACGTTAGCTAGCTAATACACTCGGAAGTTACAGAAATGTTGTCAGTTGTTAGAATAATTTCAAAACAACTAACGCTAGCTTAACATTAAGTTTAGCTGCGATGGCAAATAAATAACAACTTGCTAGTATCTAAGCTATAACGTAGAAATATTATATTCTGCGCTGCTGCAACGTTTGGCAGCTAGCTAATCTGCCAGAAGCAGCTCCGTGAGCTAAATCTAACCAGACCTTTGATGACCCTAATTTAAGTTTATTTGGTCCAGAAGGGAATTCACACTGAACACTAACCCTAACCCTAACCCTTGATGGCAGAAACCCAACCTTCCATTTATACATTAATGGTCAAGCTTCACTTTATAGTCTTAATTAAACATTGGTCATTGATCACTTTTTGTAGAAAGGTTCTAAGATGTTAGAGGCAACATCATCCTTGTGTTCTGACTGTATACATAGCGAGTTCTTTTGTAGTAGTTCTAGTTAAAGTGTGAACTTTAGATGAGAAAGCCTTCCCTTTTATTTACTTTTACCTTACATCTTTCCATTTATAGACCAGACAAATATATCAGTGCTTCAGCTGCACCAAGGGGCCATGTGCACAAAAACAATGAGAAATAGTTTATACAGTATACTCTCAAGGGATGGGAAAGCTGGGACAAAGATGTCCTGATCTGAACCTATATTGCTACAAACGCCTGGCAATTTGCTTCATTTCAGTACACTACACTGCCCTAAAATGTATGATCAAAATTACGCACGTTGGACAACCTATGTGTGGTTAAATGTGGATTGTGAATGTTGTGAACATTTCTGAGTAAGTCAGTGTTTCAGATTAACCAGGTTATCTCACTTATGACACAACTGCTGTTATTTGGCCTGCTTACAGTGATGGTACGGTGCAGAGAATTTTCTTGAGTAATGTACCAAGGAATTTAATCAACCATGGAGTTTTGTATTGGACAATTTTGATCAGACTTGATGCTTGAAGGTTACAACCAACCCTCTCACTGTCACCTCTTATTTTTTCCGGTAAAAGGGTTATTTTTCCAGTACTATGTGATACACAAGTTGACGACATTGAGACATTTGGCTTGCCTTGAGCTGTGGGGTGTCTGATGTGTCGTGTTAGCCAGCCTGCCATCACCCAGCATGCATGATAATGCGAGGCTCAGATCAGTTTTGATTCATGCTGTTACCACCCCCTCTGTTCCTGTCAGCGGTTTCCTCTCTGTCAGGAATTGCACTTCACTGAGTCTCTTGAGGCTGAAACGATTGCACTGAAATTACGTTGACATAGCTTTTACAGTGCAATCAACTGCCATATTTTTCTCAGCTTTTGTTGTCTGTCCAAACATTTCAGCCACTACCTCTTAGTGAAGTAATGTGTTTAGGCCCAAAAAAGTAGGATTGTTATGTCTGGTCATTATTTTGTATATTTTCTTTTCAGTACAGTATTAACCAACTTTGCCTAAGAATGAGGGGTGTAATAGGAATCAATATTAAATAATAAAGTATTATTTTTCAAAATATTTCATTAATCCATTTTGGTGAGTTTTAAATCGATATGTTGAAATTGCAATGAATGATTTATCAGTTCATTAAATGATTAAATAATGACACATATAACAAATGGATTCTATCAGTGATACATTTTTTAAGCCAATATGTGTCATTTTGAAAAATGTTTCGAACAGGATTACTTTTTATATATGTGATGTGTGAGTTTTGACTTAACAGATCTGGTTGACTTGCTAATAATCCTCTTGATAACGTACATTTTGTTGTTGTCCAGTGTTAGCCTCTGCATTAAAAGACGTGACTTGTGACAGTAACCTTGGGAGTACTACCTCCACAGCACAGCGCTGGAGCATGGTCTGGTATCGCTTATCTATTCTGGGATAGGAAAAAAACACTTTTGTTTGTATTTCTATAAACCAATCACAACTGTCCGGAGCGGCGCTAAGCCCCAGATGCAGTGACTTGTACCTTGCCAAATAGATTGCGGAGTTGGCGGAAGGGGAGGGACATCTGGCGTGTGAGTGATGCACCGGATGTCAGGCTTTATGCCAGCACTATACATCCAGTATTCCAGACTAACTTGAGTGACAACCGTTTTAAATTCTTCGTTGTGAAATAATAAGTTTGAAACAGCTATTGAGGAGCTGCCTGTCTTTATGAGAATGTTTGCACGAACTCTAGTTTCCTAGTTTTGAAAATATATCAGATGGAACACAGAGTAACCTGGTTATTTAGATGCCTGACAAGTTGCTACTGGCCATGTACAGCCACTCCCTGCTTGGGGAGTTGTGACTGCCACCCACCAAGAGCCAGGGTCTATTCCAGGTTTCAGCCTGTAAAAAGGAAGTTTTTCCTAGCCACTGTTGCACAAAATGCTTGCTCTTGGGGATTGCTGGGTCTTTGTAAAATATGGAGTGTGGTCTAGACCTACTCTATCTGTAGTGTCCTGAGATAACTCCTGTTGCGATTTGACACTACATACAATTGAATTGACTCCCACCACATGGAAACCCTATATAGTAAATGAACAAAAAAGTTAACAAATACAGGCAATATGGAACACCTATCCCTTTGGCCTGTTGGAGTCTCTAAGCAATGTGTGTTTTTCTATTATTTTTCTTTCATAACAAAAGGTTAGAGCTGAGTGTCAGTCCTAGCCTTTGCTAATGAACTAATTTCCAAAGGCTGTCTAGTTTTAGGTCCTATCATGACCTAAAACTTCAGATATTTAGTTAGAAGCATTCTGTGTTGCCTTAGGAGTGTAAATTAGCATTTAAATAGCCTGCAGCCAATTCAGTCACTGATCTTGCTCAATGGCATACAGTAATACTGAAACAGGACCACAGTCACCTGATATGCATCATGCGCTCCTCATTTGCGCTTTAAAATGACTTTCTTTGTCTTTGTGAAAACAACAAAGAAATAGTCAGTATGAAAGCCAGCAGGATTACCTCTGTGGTATCACATCAATAAGCTGAATAAGCCTGTTAAGCACGTCTCGTGAGTTGACAGCTTTGCATGATAGCAGGCCACTATAAGAGATTCATCCCTGTTTTACTAACCTCCCAATCTCGCCTTTTTTCATAAAAGACAGGTTGGAAAGGTGCAGGTAAATAAGATTAATGATGGCTAAATTCCATTTAGCTGCTTAAGTTTCAGTGTTCTGGTATTGTACATGCTGGCTCCCTGTCATGGCTTACTGGGACACTTGAATAGAACAGAGCCATTGTTAATATTATTAGTTAAAACCTGTGCTTTGTTTCTACTATGACAAGTCAAAATGTCTGTTAAATGTGCAGAGATATGCAATGCCTTGTGGATGTTATTGCAGATGTCCCACTGTGGTTGTTTTGCGGTTGACTGCATAATGTGTCCTTTAGAAAAAGAGCTCATTGCTGAAATATATTCTCTGATGAACGAAATGTGTTAGCACTTTTGTTAGTCCATTAGTTGTGAACTAGTCTTGCTTTGCCAGACCCTGCTCCGAAGCGCGCTGAAGGAGAGTCTGGCTACTCCACGTAGCATTCTGGGATGGGAGGAAAACGTGCTCTCGTTTAATGGCATTTCTTTAAACCAATCAGAATCGTCATGGGCGGTGCTAAACTCCACACAGAGCCGCAGCAAAATGGTTATGTGAGAGAAAACTCAGATTGGACAGATAGTCTAGCTACCTTTCTCAATTTACCATGCAGTAAATTGAGATCCCGGAAGTGGAACGCAAAGGATATAGACTAGTTGTAAACAAGATTCACCAAATGATCAAAACATGAAGTGATTATTTTAACTGTTGTGCCAGTCAAATTCTATATAAAATGGATCAATACTCAGACTAATAACCAAGAATCATAGTAACATATGAAAGCAAAATGTTGCTCTTGCAGCAGATGTTTGTTGACGAATGTTGATGAGCCACTGAACTCTCTTTCAGGTCAGTTTGGGAACCCCTTGGATAAATATATTCGCCATTATGAGGGTTTATCATATGACACAGAAGTCCTGCACAACAGTCACCAGAGAGCCAAGAGGGCACTCTCTCCTCAAGACAAGACTGTGCACCTGGACTTCCATGCACATGGAAGGTCAGTTTAATCTCACGCACGCACGCACGCACGCACGCACGCACGCACGCACGCACGCTCACTCACTCACTCGCTCACTCACTCACTCACTCACTCACTCACTCACTCACTCACTCACTCACTCACTCACTCACTCACTCACTCACTCACTCACTCACTCACTCACTCACTCACTCACTCACTCACTCACTCACTCACTCTCTTCTTCTGTCTTCCGACTTTTAACCTCATATTGTGCTGCTTGAATTTTTGAATTTTTATTTTTTGTGCTTAACCTATGCACTTTAGTTGTGAACACATGCTGTAATCATTTTATTAAATAGACCTACAACTAAATACATTATTACTTTAATTTAAAAACAATATTAAGTACCATTGGTTTAAATGACATTATCTCATAATTTTTACCTTGACCTGTGCTGTGCTGGGCTTGTGTTTACTTTTCATCACCACGAGAATATAAAACCTCATTTGCAATAATAATTGGCAGGCAATGCATTGGAATCTAATAAGGATATGGAAATGTTCATTCCGTTCCCCCAGTGCCATTAGATGTGGCATATTATATTATTTATGACTTGGTTATACTAATTCCTCAATGAACCATCTGGTCATAGAAAGAACTGTAGCCAAAGACAAAATACATGTCACCATAATACTGGGCAGTTGTTTTTTTGTATCTTTTATACCTGCCAGTGCCACTATGGTGCATGCTTCTCTGAGAGCAACGGCGGCCTCATTGTGGTTACTTAAATCTCTGAAAAGACCAGACTAATCACATGATTACAAGCTGTAATCAAATCCTTCCCCTTTTCCCCTCTGACAGTTAAGTCCCCTTGTATTCTTAACCACCTGGAAACTGATTATTTTAGGCAGTAACACCGTTTAAATATTCTCAGATTTGTATCAGCTGAGTTCTTATCAATAGATATAAAGTGATAGTGGGCCGCAGCAGACTGTGTGTGAGTAAAGCATTTGGAATAAATGAAATAAATGGCTTGCAATAGTGAACGAGTAGTGAACAAGAAATAGATCAAAATGTTCACAGTGACCTAGCCGGTGATTTTGTTTTCTAGGTATGTCTTTGTGAGACTGGGGGTTTAATTTCTACCAAATAAAGAAGTAGAACATTTTAACTCACATTTCTGAGTCAAAAAAGTATAGATGCTGCATGGATCCAATGATATGGCTTAAATACATTTATTAGGTCTTTTGAGTTCAAGGATATGCTACAACTCCAAGGATACATGCTTGCCTTTTTCTAACTAGACCCCAGTTTAAAGACTGCATAGTGGCTCAACACATGGCATAGAAAATGTGGTCTAGCTGGCTTCCCTTGACTCACTAACAAAAGAAGTTTGTTTTACCTGCTGCCTTTAATTTGCACATGAATATCAGCTCTTTACTATCTCCACAGACTTGCACACAGTAAAGAACCATTTGTCTGTTTCATTCTCATTCCTATCTGAATTTCTCTTTTACTTTTTTAATTTTTGCCATGTTAAGGAGCGTAACAATAATTTACCTCAGCAACACTGTTTTTTCAGCAAGCTCCCCCTGCTTTCCTCTTCACTTGTCTGTTGTGGGTTATCAAGGCTCTGTCAAACAGATCCTTTTCCTGTGTTTCTGTGCTCTTTCCTGTCTTTTCTGGCCTGGGAGAGACAGCTGGCGCTGCCTGTATTGGTGGGGTAACCACTGTGTCATACAGCATGATCATTTGTCCACTGTAGTGTCTAAAGAGGACATACACAATTTTGTAGAGGGAGTCAAATTAGAGATAGTTTGTAGTATAATGCTGAATCTTGGCCAAATGGACCTTCAGTGTATTTACTGCAAACAAACTCTCATGTGTGCAAGTAGCAGAGGAAAGAGTAGGGGTATTGCACCAACCATGACATGTAGAAGAGCAGGCCAGATATTTTCAATGTAGAGTACTGAAGTCCAGTTCACTGAACAGGAACAGAGTACAAAATTAGAGATTTATGAGTAGTTACGACTAGGCCTGTCACGATAACACATTTTGCTGGATGATAAATTGTCCCAGAAATGATTGCGATAAACGATAATATTGTCGTTCTGAGACCATTTTCATCTAATATAATGATAATGGCATAATAATACAGGTACACCTTTTCCAAATATCCACAATGTGTCTTTGATCTCCTTTAGTATGTCGTCTTTCACGCTGTTGTACTGTTGTGGAATTGCCATTTGTGACACGTATGTTCTCCCAGGCAATTCGTACTGGCGGTCAAATGTTTGCAGCATTCGTCGAGTGTTTGTGTGATAGACTACAGACTCTGGACTACATTTAACCATTATTTATTAAACACTAAATATTAAATTTAAATAATATATAATTAATAAATTATATCTATCTATATGGCTATCTGCCACATGGCGAGTAAATGTTTGTTTCAAAATAGTTCTGTTTTTCAGTCTTTGGCGAAGGTGCAGCTACTTTCTTCTGCTCCTCTGCTGTCTGCAGGTCGGAGCTTCGCAGGGGCGGGCCGACACCCACACAAACAAACAAACACTGGCGCACACACAAAAACTGGCGCACACACCAGACGCCAGCCACCACATCACTTCTGTTTACTGATAGCTATCGTTTACCTCAGGCTAATTAATCAGCTAGTAAGTGCCGATTTTTGGCAGCCAGCCTTCCAAAAGAAAGCACAATGAAATTAAATAACTGATCATTAACCGTTGACCGACAAGCAGGTAACGGAGTCTCAGTTCACCCTCTGGGATCCTCTGACACACTTTCTGCACTCCGTGTCCGCGGACAGCTGTAGGCATATACCGGTTAATGTTCTGTGCATTGTCAGACACATGCAGCCACTTTCCTTAAACCGCTTGCGAGACTGACGGCGTGTTTGTCCAAGTCTGTCTCCACCGCCTCCACCTGCAGGTTGTCAACTGTGTGCTTTGGAATGAAAGGGAGAAAACAGGATGCCGAGTAACACGGCGGATATCGCTCATATGCCTTCTTTTTTTTTTTTTTGACGGCGCCTTAACTGCAAAGTGCTGCGGGATAACTAGCGTTTTCTCTGTCTCTCTCTCTCCGCCAGGAGTCCCGCCTCTCCACACAAAGACCATGCGACTGACAAGAGGGTTCACTCCTCGTTACGCTAAGGAACCGAGAGTGGTCATCCAGTCTCTTTGGTAGAGAGAGAGACAAGGAAAACAAGCAAGCATACAAATGGAAATTATCGCGGCCGGAAAAATGATCAAGCTCATTTTTTTTATCGTGCGATTAATTGATTTATTGACTATCGCGACAGGCTTAGTTACGACAACCTATATGAGGACAGAATAATGAGGAAGTGTCGAACTATTGCTAGTTACATAATAATATAATAATCCCTCTGGCTGTTACATGACATTTATGACAAATATTTGGATTTTCATTGATGTATATGTTGACCAGGAGGGAAAGGAGGAAGTTTAGCTTCACATTATTGGCTCCAGTTATGAATGGTCCAGTTCTCTGCAGCATCACAGAGGTGGACACAAGCACAGGCAGCAAGCCAATAGCATAGAACAAAGCAAGCAAACTTGGAACAAATATCACCTGTGTGATGTTGTTTTTTTATTGTGTCAGAGAGACTTTGTCATCTGTTGTGTTGACTGACCTTATATTGTTAGGGCTGCGAGATATGAGAAAAATACGTGATATACGATAATGTTTAATATCACGATAACGATATTACTTGCGATAAAATAACTGATATTAAAGTGTACTCAGTTCTGCATTTCTGCTGCTTTCAGTATTCTTCTAAAATACAACAAATTGCTTGTTGAATTTAAAACAAACAAAAGGAAATTATTTCTAACATTCTTTTATTGAACAAATTGAACATTGAATTGAATATAAAAGGCACCACTAAAAAAAGAATGACAGTTATATTTAAAAGTTTTCTGCTGATATTTTCTTTCTACTAACAAAAAGTTGTCTTGAGTGTCTTTCGTAATATGTTGCAGCCTTTTGCGATTACAGTATGTATATTGCGCCAGTTGATATTGCGATGCCGATTTAAAAAAAAAAAAAAAAAAAAAGAAAGAAAACGGTATATTGTGCAGCTTTACATATTGAACGTAAGCATTTGTGTTTTCCATTATAGTGATAAAGTTGGCTTTAAGATAAACAGAAGCAAGCCAGTGGTCATAAAGCTAGTATCTTATACTTTTATATCCTCACTGAATTAATTAGGTTTATGAGTGTGTGCAGCATGTGCAAACACAGACAGCCACTTTCCCCTCTACCCCAAGGCAGGGCTGTGTGGCACTATAGAGGTTTGTTGTAACAAGAGAAAATCTTTTTTGTGTATGCCAACTCACATGATTATTTGTGGCTGGATCAGGTGATGAAACAAGGCAGGGCAGACAATTGTCTCTGTGGAGGGCTTCTTTACAAAGAGGTGCCAAAAAGTAGTCAAGCATTGACTATGATACAACGCTGGGGGGAAGTGACACAATTCATAGTTCAGTTTAGTGTCTAGCTTTCCAGGAATACGACTCATTTGTGAGATGTATTTTACCTCTTTTGTAATACATCAAGATATTAAAAAGAGTAGGGATCGACCAATACTGTTTTTTCAAGGCCGATATCGATAACTAGTAGTTAATGAAACCGATAACCAATATTTAGAACCATGTATTCATTACACTGAAAATGAAAATCTTTAAGTCAAAATTAAGATTTTGGAATGTTACAAACTCCAACACAAAACTTTGTTTAAATGCTTTGAGCAATGATTTAACGTAATACACAGTAAAAGATAGTCAGTCAGATAGTGTTGTGAGCGGGACATTAAGTCAGACTCAGTAGTGAGTGAAACCGAAGCAGAGGGACAGACACAGAGCTGTAGCGGAGCCAACGTAGCGCACTTTTTGATAAATTAATCGGTTATCAGGCAAGTAAAACGCCGATACAGATAATCTGCAAACGGCCAAAAAATGGCCCGATAATATAAATAATAATAATAATAATAATAATAATATAAATAATCGACCAGGACCGAGAGCTTGGTAGTGTTCAGAGGCCCATCTGCTCTCTAATGTGATCATAGTTCAGTTCTGTGGTATTTAAACACAGCTAATTCAAATCAGGGTAAACCTGCTTGCTTACTTCAGTGGTGAAAGTTCAGTGCCCACTTGGTGAGCAGACCAAAAGCACCAATACATATATAGTTATAAGTTGTGAAGTATAGTTGATATATAAGAGATATAATACTGTTTTAAATATACATATAGTGTAAATATTGGCCTTTTTGTAGGCATACCGTCTCTGTAGACACGGCTTGAGGGCATGCTTCTTTGAGCTGGCGTGCTTACTGAGCAAAGTGTATGACTGTCAGATGCTTGAGTCAGTATGTTCAGCATTTGGGATATGTCTAAATAATTTATCAGTCAGCTGCTTGTGTGAGATGAGCATCGCAGACTCATCCACAGCCTCTCCTCTTCCTGTTTGTTGCAAATCATGTTTATTTGTCTGCAGTTTTTTTTGTCTGGAACAGGATGCAGTGATTTTCTTTCTGTTTTAGTTAGTAAAACCTTTGACCATTTGGGTGATTTTTTTTAACTGTTCAGTGATTTCTTGATGGGAATTTATTAATGTCAATTATTTCTTTTTTATATATTTTCCTAATTTTAATCCACTTTCTCATTTTTATTCTTACTTATACGTTTTGCATTCCCTCTGATCCATTGAGAAAGGCTAAGCTGTACGATGTAGTGTTACGTAGTAGACCGCTGCTAGCTATGACAGCTGTGTAGCTGTGATTATGACTACAGCCATGGGATGATATGGCTTTGGCTGTTGATGTCGCTGTGATTGTAGCTATAGCCATGTGCCTAGGCTGTTATGATTATGGCTGTGACACATTAGTTTATAATGAGTGTAACACTAACTACAGTAGCCATATCCTTTGCATCATAGATTCAACTACAAATGCAGCCGTAGTCTGAGCAATAACCATATCCACTGCGATAGCTTCACCCACTAGGCGGAGCACCACCACCCAGCTAGGCCGAGCAGCTGTGCTCACAGCCAGTGGCTGTATACTGTTGGAGCTCAGCCTTTTAGAAGAGGTAATGACCAATACATTCAGAATTTAAAGTGTCATGTCTTCTCTCCTTTCTGTAGTATCTGCAGAGCGTTTGCCTAAACTGGCAGTGTATAACTGGGCGGGACCAACACTAAATAAATATGGTTTAGGGGGTATTCAATTAATATTATATCATTTTATTCTTTATATTTGTATATATTTTTAAATATCTGTGTAAACTTAATGCAAGGCAGACTGCATTGCAACACAGAAGTAGTTCAGAAAGAAAGATCTGGGAACCTTTGGGGGATCCGTAAATTTGTGTTTTTCCTGAGAGGAAAAATTATTTGCATAATGAGACTGTACATTTATTCATTGGTAATCATGCAGCCTTAAACACAAAATAAAGAAGCCAGTCCGTCTTTGTGACTTAGCCTTAGCCTTTGTGTGTCAGGGGATATGCAGAGTACTTATTGTGGTTTGGTTCAAAAGGTTGGACGTAGACTGGGCGCAATCTAAAACAGAGTCAGAGGAGATGGATTTTCAGCCTGAATTTTAGTATTCATATAAATGCGTAAGACCTAGTGTTTAGGTTTGAATCGTGGTCTAAAGATACGGGGGTTCTGGGCCTTTGGTTAAAGTAGCGTTATAAACCATGTCTCAAGTGTGTAATAGTAATTCACAGAATAACCATCACTCGTAGCTGTTACGATATTGCTACTTCCTTTGGTTCTCAGTTATTTGGAAGTTATTATGGAGCAGGATGTGATTGATCAAACATGCATAACGTTTTATATATATATATATCTCAATGTGTCAATAAATCATCCTGTTCAGGGATATCCCGGACTGTGTCTGACCTTTTCAACATTATCTGCTATCTCACTTTCCCAAATATTTTCTGTTCCACTCCTCCTCACATTTTACTGTCTGTCTCTTGTGCTCAGTTTCTCTTGGTTGTACTCTATTCTTGTTTTCATTAACTCATTCCTGCAGTGTAGTAAGTCTGCCTTTACTTCCTTGGCCCTTTTTCTCCTCCTCAATACACCTGCTTCTGCAAAACATCTGTTTAAGTAGACCTTAATGGTGTGCCATGTCCTGAGCTGCTTGGAGGGAAATAACCCTCTACATTTGGTCTGTTTGCCACACAGACCTTACTGGGGCATTCCCTGATTTTTACATAAAGGCTAGTTTACTTGTCATGGGGAGTGCTACTCAGCCTATGAAAACAGTCATATGATGTCCTCTGTGGCTCTGGAGGGAGCTTTCCAAAGTCTGAAAAAATAACCTTGTTGATGACATAACATTATTTATGTTGGGCTTTGAGAGAAAACGTCCTAGCTTATGTTGGTAGCTTATGTTACCAACTGGAGGAGTTTAAATGACATGGGCCTTTACCAGGCAACAAAATGTACTATTGGTTGTGGGAAATGTAGGACTCAGTGTTTTGTAGCTTGACCCATACTATGGATTAAAAACAATACATAAATTATTAAAAACATAGACGGTGACTACACTTGTATGCTTCTTAAAAAATGTATTCTTGCCTAACAATGCCTAATCTCAGGTTATAAGAGGCTACAACCTGCCCATTAAAGGACAGGTGATTAAAAGAGCTGCAGACCACTTAAAAAAACGTTTAGACAGTTGACAGTTCATCTAAAAATTTCCCTAAAATGTGTTTTGCCTTGCTGCGAATTGTGCTAATAGAGTAGTAAGAAAACAAAAATGGTACAATCCATAAAGGGTTCAGTATGAGGTAGCCATGTGAACACCATTTGAGTCCTCTGGAGGAAGCTTCACAGCTTGAGACCAAGCCATGTGATTACTAAAGAGAGTCCTGGTGAAGAATATTCCTCTGAAATACTCCCTACAATGCCTCAGGTTTCTGGGAAGCTAGTGGCTCATGTGCACCTCATGTGATGCTTGTCTTTTTGTCTTTGACATCATAGTTATGTTAATGAGAAGATTTAAAAAAAAAAAAAAAATAGTAAGGCTGTCCACAAATGTTCATGTGCTTTCCCTCATGACACAATTCTTCTAACTCACTGAGCAACAACCAGTACAGCAGTATTGTGAAGCTCAGTAAAATTGTGTGAAAGATGCTGCTTTTTCTGCTAAATTCCTTGTGTGCTGTCTCAGCTTTCCAGTGTGTTGCATCCTTTATATTAAAACTTTATGGTGAGAACATGACATTAACAGGGTTAAGGGTGTGTCAAAGTACAACTTGGCATTTGGTGTTTAATGCTAATTACACATTTTCTTCTATTCTTCTCTTTAGACATTTTAACTTGCGGATGAAGCGAGATACAACTCTATTTTCCCCAGATCTCATCATTGAGGTATCAGGAGAGGTGGCACCCGTTGATACATCACATATTTACAGTGGAGAAATCTTTGGTAAGTCCAGCTGTCTCCACACACCACACCCTGGGCGGAAGCGCAGTTTTTTCTAAGGAAATGTCTCTAATATAATTACGGTGCTTTTATTTTTCTGCATAATCATTCAAAGGGAAAGGGGACCTAAAGTATTCTTCAGAATCAGATCAGATGTGTTTCATTGTTTATTGGGTTTGGAAGGATTTTACTTTGATCTTAAGTTTCTTTACAGACAAATACTATGTTTTGTCTGCCTCTGCTCATCCTCATCCTCTTTGTGCTTCAGGTGAAAAGGGCACTCTGACCCATGGCTCTGTGGTTGATGGGCGCTTTGAGGGCTTCATTAAAACCCACCAAGGAGTATACTATGTTGAACCCTCGGAGAGATACCTAAAGAACAAGAATGTTCCCTTCCACTCCGTCATCTATCACGAGGATGATATCAGTAAGTACCTGCCATTGCACTTGCTTCACTGAAAGACACTATGTGGTCAATAAGCACACCTGTCGGGAAAGATGCAACTTTCTTGCCTTTAGACATGCCGCAAACATGTGGCTTGTTAGTTGCAGTGCAAGTACTTTCTAACAGGAACCTTTTTGAAATGCATCAGTGTAGGAATGTGTTGGCTAAAGATTTTTACCTGACTTGTTCTAAGTTGTTAAAAAAAATGAATGGTATATTAAAACAAAAATAAGGTTAGAGAGAAGGTTATGTTTAACAGGCTGGTATCAGCAGGATTTGGCTCCGGGTCCTGGGCCACGGACAAGTTGTTCCAGTATTTATACTGGAAGCAGTATTGGAGCACGATACAGCAAAGGTATGACTCATATCCGTTAATGTCAGACTACAACCAATTGATAGATGCTCAGACAGGCAAGGTGTGGTTGTGGGTAAATGCAATCCAGGGACTTGAGAGTCATGATTCCAGCTCAAAGAACTGCATTTAGCAGACAGGCAGTAAATCTGATATGAACCCCGCCCTGGTTTTGGGCTGGCTGATTCTGTCCTGCTGATTACTTCTCTGGAAAACACACACACGCACACACACACACACACACGCACACACACACAAAAACATAGGGAGATTCTTTTGAACTGCTGAAGGAAATTTAAGCAAATGTATTTGAAACCAACTTGCAAATTAGCATAGATATGGGGAAGTCATCCACCCACAGCATGTCATTCTGTCAGTAGTGACGGAGAAGAAGCTGGTTGGAGGGAACAAAAGGTTGCAGGTGAAATTGAGGAAAAGTCAAACCCACTAGATAAAGATTTTTTTTTTTTTTTTTCTTTTATAACTTGGGTCATTTCATTCCTGCCTTTTTATATTCCCAGTCAATTCTGATTTGGCAAGATTTGTCTGCTTATCACTGCTGAGTACGGGTGAAATGTGGTGCACACTTACAAACTTGTTTGTAATTATTAAATTAACACATGTTCCTACCATCCCACATGCACCTTAATGCACAGTAACGGCAGGGTTTTCAGGTGGCCCCTCCTCACATCTACAGTAAGTAAACGGTCGCAGACAGAAGAAAAAGACACACTGTGCACACTATTATTTTGATATCCTAGTGAAATGAACTGAAAACAATAGCTGAAAAATGCATTCATTAACATAAAGACCTATTCTCTACACCTCTGCTTTAAAACATATTCAGGTCTTTAAGATGGTTGAAATGCACCCTAACTTTAGACTATTTTAAAGTGCTCATATTATGCTTTTTGGCTTTTTCCCTTTCCTTTATTGTGTTATATATCTTTTTGTGCACGTTATAGGTTTAAAAAGTGAAAAAGCCCAAAGTCCACCCCAAAGGGACTTACCATCTTCCAGAGAAAACACTGTTCACAAACTGCTCCAAACAGCTCTATTGTAGCCCAGCCTTTACTTCCGTGACAAATGTGCGTCACTTTGTAACACACGTTATAATGCTCGCCTAGCTGCTAGCATGGCACGCCCTCCTACTCTGCAACTAACTAGCTAGCAGTCCTTACCTAGCTACTGCGCATGTGCGACTCCCAACAAAGATGAAACAGAAGTGTGATGCCTCACTCTGTAGCTAAAACAGAGAGCTCAACACACAGGGTGAAAAGAGGAGCTGCAGCAATGTGAAGTACAACAAAAGTAGTGTTTTTTGAAAATCAAACCACATAGTTCTGTTCTGGTACAACCTCTAAATACAATTATGAACCTGAAAATGAGCATAATATGAGCACTTTAAGATATTTAGTTGACTTTTCAGATGCCAGTAAACTTGTAAAAATGAATCACTGTATGGGCAGTGTGAGCTGTACTTTAATAGTCTCTCACAGAACAAAACTACATTGTAAAATTTGACTCATGTCTGTCTGCCATTAGTAATATTTCGAACCAACTGTGAAATCTTGTTTTTTAGAAGTCTCTGTGGTTTTTGGTATCGGTAAAAAAGAGAGAGGAATGATGGTCCTCACTTCTAACTCTTGGCTTTTCTTTTCTTTTTTTTTTCTTTTCTTTTTTTTTTTTTTACTTCTGTCCAAATTGCAAGGGCCTTTTGATTAGCAGTTGAATGAGATGGCATTCACTGTAGGGACAAAGAGGGCTTTCTCTGATGAAATTGAAAACACATTGTGAGAGGTTGAGTTGTGCTGTGTCCAGTCAGTTCAGTAACCAGCACAGGACTGTTCTCTTGACTTTATGACCGACAATAGTTGTAAGACATTCAGGCTGATGTTCTGCACCACTATTATTGGGATCCTAAGTTTTGCAAATACAAGCTGCTCAGAAGCAAGTGACCCATTAGTTTACAACATTTAAATTGAAACTGTTTTTTCAAGGCCAATACCGATTATTAGTAGTTAATGAAACCGATAACCGATATTTGGAACCGATATGCATTTACATCAAAAATGAAAATCTTTAAGTCAAAATTAAGATTTTGGAATTTTACAAACTCCAACACAAACATGTTGTTTAAATACTTTAAGCAATTATTTAATAAATTAGAAACTTTCAACATAATACACAGTAAAAGAGGTGAAGCTGTAGTGGAGCCAAAGTAGTGCACTTCTTAATTAATTAATGTTATCGGTCAAATAAAACGCTGATACATATCTGCAAACTGCCAAAAAACGGCCTGATAATCGTCCAGGGCTGATAATCGGTCTATCCCTCATTGAAACCAACATCATCAGAGCACATTGATTTTTTTTTTTTTTTGTCCCTTAAAATGATATAAAACACTTGCACACTATCAGCATTGTTCAAGTAATTTGGAGTTTTGGCTGCTGACGCTCAATAAGCTTAATACTGCATGGCACATTAAATAAACATGATCTATTCCTCGTCATTAGTCTGTATCTTCATACCTCCTTTATCTGAAATAACCTTTTTAAAGATGTAGGGAAACTTTGAATCATACTGTCTTTGACGTGGGATTGCCATATGGGTGTGGCCAGTGGTGAACTGTGTTGTGGTTACCAGCAGAGGTGGTGATTGTATATTGTAAATCCCACCTTGTTTTTGTGATCCAGTAAAGACAGCTGCTGAAGCCAGATGGCCATGCTCTAGTGGGACACAGATTCATATGTTGTTGCTGAAATTTGTATTGTTTATATGAAAAAAGAAAAAGCAGTGACTTTGTACACTGTATGCAGTCTGGGTATGAACGCAGTTTAATTGTGTGAAAATACTGTGAGAATTCTCCCGAGTAGTCTATTAATGTAACACGGCACCGTTGTTTGACATTTGTTGATCTGAACTGGTTGAACCAAAAGACTGGAAATTCTATTCATATTGTAGGACACAGAGTTAGTTTGAAGCCCCATCCCCTTTGCCCTTCAAAATTCAATGCAGTGTGAGTACTAGCTTGGAGACAACTTTGTTACACAGCAGTGTAGGATTGAACAGAGAAGCAATGTTTTCAGTTAGTAGAGGCAGATCATGCAGATCAATACCTTTTTCTGCTCAGAGAGGAAGAAGAGTGGAAGGTAACATCCGTATTTGGATTTGTAGAGAGAAAAGTGATATTGCTCAAGCTTTTTATTCAATGCAGCTACTCTTACACCCTGACTCACTCTGATTCACCTTCTCCAGTCCACCACACATGGTTCTAAAGAGGCCCACGATGCAGTGTAAGCCCTTCACAACCATTCCTTTATCTCCTCCCTATCCGCCAGATTATCCTCATAAGTATGGCTCAGAGGGCGGCTGCGCTGACCACTCGGTGCTTGAGAGGATGAGGAAGTACCAGGCATCTGTAGTAGAGGAGCCGCTCAAAGTAAGTTCCTGCATCACAACAAAGCACCCTCCCCCCTCCTTTCAGCTCTTAATTAAGCACACAGGTGGACAAGACTCATGGGATTAAAACGATCTTACCTCATATGGAACCTTCCTTACACTAACAGTAAGAGCATGTGTATATATTGAGTACCAGTGTACACGCCTTCCATCTAACACCTGATTATTTGCAATGTTGGAGCCAGGCTCAACTTTTTAAATATGGCAATGTGTCCCGACTCCCATCTCCCTTCCGTTTGATCCTGATGGTTGTTTTTTTTTGTACAGGGGGTGAACAGTGTGTCGTCGGAGGAGGAGGAGGAGAGCTCCCAAGGTCCTGTTATTCTGAGGAGAAAGAGGGCAGCGGCGAAAGAGAAAAACACTTGCCAGCTCTTCATCCAGACTGACCACCTCTTCTTCAAATACTACGGCACAAGAGAGGCTGTCATTGCCCAGGTAAGCACACAGTGTGTACACAATTAAGTCTGGAGGCCTCATGCTGGCACCCAGGGTACAAAATTATCTTTATTGTTGTAATGTTCACATTTTTCAAGGCACTCAGTAGATTATCATTGTTTTTTTGGCTGGTGAGTGAAGCAGATCTACCAGCCACTTGCATATTTTACCAGCATTTGGCTGGTAAATGGTGCTAATTTTGTACCCTGCTGGTATCAAATCCAAGAATTACTTAAAGATCTAATTAGCAGACGTGTCACAGAGTCACCCTTTTTGTCAGAAATGGCAGCCTCTGGAAATGTGACAAAGCTAAGTGTCATACACATAAATGCATGATATGTTGCTTTTTAAACTGCTGCATAGTCCTTACTCCACTTTCACTTCACCTTCACTTTCTTTGCAGATCTCCAGCCATGTAAAGGCTATTGACTCAATTTACCAGGCCACAGACTTCCTGGGCATCCGAAACATTAGCTTCATGGTAAAAAGGATCAGGGTGAGTTGAATGTCAGTGCTGCAGAATCAGTTTATACAACGGCTGACCGGAAAGGAATCAAGCTGCTAATATGAGTGAAGAAGTCCGTTTACCGGTCTTCTTAGCAGTGAACATTGTGCCGTGGACTGTACTCAGTGTGAATATTTGTCATGTTAAAGACTTTATAGTTTCTATCCGCTTTATCTGTTAATCTGTCAGTGTAAGGGTGTCTTGTGTTCAACTCTCCTTTATTCAGATAAATACTACCAACGATGAAAAAGACAAAACCAATCCGTTTCGCTTTGCCAACATTGGAGTGGAGAAGTTTTTGGAGCTTAACTCTGAGCAGAACCACGATGACTACTGCCTAGCCTATGTCTTCTCTGACAGGGACTTTGATGATGGGGTTCTTGGCTTGGCTTGGGTTGGGGCTCCTTCAGGTTGGTACACAACATAACCACACACACACACACACACACACACACACACACACACACACACACACACACACACACACACACACACACACACACACACACACACACACACACACACACACACACACACACAGACTTGGGTGCAGTGGTAAAAGGGGAGCTTTAATGACCTATGAACAAAATACAGCTTGCACTGGCCATGTGCTGCTGCAATATTTGGATAAAAGTGGCTGAAATTTAACACACATTATCTCATAGTGACAATCACTCCGGTCAGTCACTCTCTCCTAATGTGAAACGAGGTAGAAATGGGGCATGGGGGAAATTGTGTTATAGGAGTAACTGGTTAGTATGCGAGTTTAACTGAACCCATTCTGATACTTCATATATCGTGAATGATACTAAGAAATTATATCTAATATTAGACAGATATAATATGTTTATGTGGTAATGAATGCCAGGTACAATGCGACCTCCTCTGTCAGGATTCACAATGTGTTCTTCCCACAAAAATCTTATATAAACGGGTTCTTTCCTCAAAGGCACAACATGTATGAATGGTAGTAATGGTGGGTTCTCCTTCCTATTCCTTTTGAATAAGTTCGGACACCACCATCTCAACATGAAGAGCAATACAGCAACAAACGTAGACAATCAATACGGGCAAATTGGCAATGCTGTAAGCTGAAAGAATCGATTGAGGACAAGAGATGGAGAGGAGAATGGGCTGCAGTGAGCTGTGGGGTGATTATTTGAACAAAGAGAGGCTAGAACGAGCGGCCATCAGGGATACTGAGCTACACGAGACCACACACACACACACACACACACACACACACACACACACACACACACACACACACACACACACACACACACACACACACACAGTGAACAAACGTATAATGTGCAGCCATACTACATACTGCACTTGCACATAATGGATACATTGTTTATTGCTTTTCTAAAAGCTGAAGTTGCCTCCTTATGACTGGGTTTATGGATTATGGGAAAAACAGAATCACTGCAGGCATGCTTATTTTTTTAAGTGGTTTCCAGTGTTTTTCAAGTTGATCTTGTTTTTGCCATTTTCATAATTCAGTTTACAGAAAAAGCAGGAAATTCATCACATTTAAATTAATAGTTTTGTGGTTTTTAAAGGGGCTGTACTCGACATTCAGAACATTAATATAGCCGTAAACAAATTATGCTATGTAAAGATAAAGTGGAGTAATGGCGTCCTGAGCTCTGTTTCTGTTGTAATCTGAGCTTCTCTGTTCTTTGTTTTGATAGCCGGTCTGGTTGCGTGTGCATGTTAGTGCATGTGGCCGTGAAAAAACATACGTATTTCACATATTGGGGAATGGTCTGTGGGAGCCGTTTTTCAGTATTTTGAGTACAGCCCCATTAAAACAACATTATTATTTTTTACAATATATATCTTAATTTCCTTCATTACATATATTCCTATATATATTAGGTACAGTAAGTTGTTTGTACATGTTGAACCAAGACTCAATGAGGCAATGCATTGGGGCAGTTATAACAGGCATGTCAGGTTATACATTTTCAAATCACTTGGGTTACGTTTCATTTTTTGGTTACCTTTTGGTAGTTTATACATGACCATACAGACTTGTAGGTGTATAACCTGTACATCAATGATTATGTTTTACTTGTTAAAACATAAGTGGGGCTCATAATCCTCAGTGATAAAGTTGTGTCTAATTCTTTCAGAATCTTTACATGGAATATGTTGATGTAACTAATAAGAACGATGGGAAAAAAAACTAGGAAATTAAGACCACAGTAAAAAATTATAATATTGTTATTGGAGTGACCATTTTAAATCTATTTTCTCTGTTGCATATTATTTTTCTGCTGATGCAGTTGGTTTGTGTTTGGCATATGCTATGATAATTTAATGGTTCCTGTTCCTCATTATTGAAGTTGATGTTTTTGTGACCAATTTATCTTCAGTTCAGGCACCAAGTTTTTGGCTACTTTATAACTTTGGCTCACATTTTCTAAAAGAGAAAGATGATTTTAGTAAGATGTAACGTGCGTGCGTGTGTTACCTGCTAGGGTAGCTGGCTGCAGGATTCAAAGGATCACTTTATGTAACTCTTAACACCGTGCCCCACAGGAACAAACATGCTTTGGACTGATTTGATGATTGTTAACTTCATTCGGCGACTGTAAAATAACCCAATGTTAAAATACAAATAATAGTCTCTGTGAAATGTTGTCTAGTATTTAAATTGTAAATCAATCCATTCTGCTCATATATATTTTTTATTCGCCTGCCACAGGAAGCTCTGGAGGCATCTGTGAGAAGAGTAAACTGTACTCTGACGGAAAGAGGAAGTCTCTGAACACTGGTATCATCACTGTGCAGAACTACGCCTCCCACGTCCCTCCCAAGGTGTCACACATTACCTTCGCTCATGAGGTTGGGCACAACTTTGGCTCTCCAGTAAGTACTATGATTTAAAACACTGGCTTTTTTGCCAGTACACTTCTTTCTCTTGTCAAGCTCTCCAATCTATTATATGACTCTGTCTCTCAAGTCTCTCTGCCCTTTACTTGCCTACTGTTTTACAGCATGACTCTGGGATTGAATGTACCCCTGGAGAGTCTAAGTTGCAAGATAAAAAGGAGCAGGGAAACTACATCATGTATGCCAGAGCCACATCAGGGGATAAACTCAACAATAACAAGTTCTCAATCTGCAGCATCCGCAATATAAGTGCTGTTCTGACGAAGAAGAGAGATGACTGTTTTGTTGGTAAATTCTCTCTTATGAACATATCTGTTCCTGTCGGTGTGTGTGAGAGAGATTGTGTCTTCATGCTGTTGTGTCTGTGTGTACAGAGTCTGGCCAGCCTATCTGTGGTAATGGACTAGTGGAAACTGGAGAAGAGTGTGACTGCGGCTACAGTGATCAGTGTAAAGACGTCTGCTGCTATAATGCCAATGAAGGGGAGGGCCTAAAGTGCAAACTCAAACCTGGAAAAATCTGCAGGTCAGATGTGATTAGCATGCCTTTCTTCAGTCCTGTAATTTGTGAAATAATTATTTAGCGCACATATTGTTGTTAATAGCATAGTATTTGTTTGACTTGTGATTACATATTTGTAATTCTTATTCCGCAGTCCCAGCCAAGGCCCATGTTGCACACCAGAGTGTACTTTCAAGGGCGCGAATGAGAGTCCGTGCAGACTGGAGTCTGAGTGCGCCCAAGAGGGCAAGTGCAATGGAGCTACTGCTCTGTGTCCTGCCTCAGAACCAAAGGCAAACTTCACCTCTTGCCATTCTGAAACACAAGTCTGCCTTAATGGGGTATGTTAGTATTAGTTGCCCTCTTGCTGTTTCATGTCTGGTATGTGGCGTTTGTGAGCTTGCATTTGTATAAAAGGTTTTGAAAAGTTTTTTTTTTTTTTTTTACTTGTTTGGACCAGGTATGCTCTGGTTCCATTTGTGAGAAGTATGGTATGGAGGTATGCACCTGTGCCAGCCAAGAGGGCAAGGATGAGGCAGCTGAGCTATGCCACGTGTGCTGCATGGAGAAAAGTGAGTGACTGGCTGCAAAACACACAATCTCAGTAGTAATATTGAGCTAGAATGATGTGATGACATCAATGACTGTTAGTTTAACTTTTTTTTTCTTAGTTGTCAGGACTGAGTTATTGTCAGTATCTCAAAGGTCACTCCCTCTCCTTCTGCCCTCAGTGAAGCCCAACACCTGCAGCAGCACAGGCTCAGAGAAATGGGCCCAATTTTTCAACAAGAAGACCACAACACTGCAGCCTGGCTCACCCTGCAATGACTTTAAGGGCTACTGTGATGTGTTCATGAGGTGTCGTCTGGTGGATGCCGACGGGCCTCTGGCAAGGCTTAAGAAAGCCATCTTTAATGCAGAACTCTATGAGAATATTGCAGAGTGGATAGTGGTGAGTGTCTTAGTACAAAGCAAAGATCCATCAACACAATGGCACACATACATATAGAAACTATTTCTGCGATGTTTCTCGCCTGTATTTAGATACCCTTTAATATATCCTCTGTTACCCAGGCTCACTGGTGGGCAGTGCTGTTGATGGGCATCGCTCTTATTATGCTAATGGCTGGCTTCATCAAGATTTGCAGCGTCCACACCCCCAGCAGCAACCCCAAACTTCCCCCACCAAAGCCACTGCCAGGTACAGTACATCATATGTGTCTATCTTGACATGTATATTCACATGCACCCACTTTAGATGGATAATTTAGTGCAGATTTAGAAGATAGATGTTACATGTTGATAGACTTTGTTGTTGTTTGTGTTGGGGGTCTTGAAATGTGACTATTCTGTTTTAAGATTTCACATGTTTGCCTCATCTTCTGCTGTGGACACCTTTCTGATGGTGTAGAAAAGGTGCAGCATTAATTTCTAGTGTTTTGAGTCTCACCAAGATGTTGATGTCCTGTAGGTACACTGAAACGGAGGCAACAGCAAGCAAATCAACAGGCACAGGGCCAGCGCCTCCCCCGTCAGCACAGAGAGAACTATCAAATGGGACAGGTGAGACGCTGAGACGCTGGTCTGCTCTTTGCCTTGGTCTTCCTAGTGCCTACAATGGGAGCACTTCACTCCAAAGAGTTACCTTTACCACCTATTGCAAAATTCAAAGAACTTGCAACTGGATTGATTTCAATGGACAAAGCCCAAAGTGTTTTTTGGGCCTAACAAACTCACTCAGCACCTCTGCTCTGAGAGCCAGATTAGCAGAGGTTCACACAGCTTTTATAGGAAATAAATCACTTTTCCAAGGAAAGACAGGAGGAGAAATTCACTGATCTGTTGTGGTCTTAATCTTTGAATGCTTTTTTTTTTTTACAAGAATGGAGGTGAGAGAAGCAGCTTTGTGTTAGAGTCACCCTCCTCTGTCCTTCATCTGTGCTACCTTTTTCTTTTCCTGTTCTTCCTCTCTGAAGTGCTGCCATCATCAGCACGATGGCAGGACTGCAAGTCACATAGGTATTTACTGCCAATCAAAATGATGCATTGAGTTGGAAGAAAACTCATTTCTTTGCCAATGTTATTAGATTGTTTTAAATCAAAGCACCATCAAAAGCTTGTTATTTCTAAATCATGTTCTTTTAGTGTTTAATTACAGGTGTTCCAGTAGTTTTTTTCTGTTTTAAATTATATAGATTTTCTTTATGATGAAGATTATTTACTGTTTAATTCACTTTCTCAGGATTAATAAAACAACGGCAAACAAGTGTATTGAGTGCAAAAGTTGGCTGCATGCTTATTTTAGGGTAAAATCCCTCCTGGCTGAAATCTGTACAGAAGGTATGACGCTAGCTGCCGTGGGATGTAGAGGACAGGTTGTATGAAATGAATGCAGATAAATTAGCTTATTAATCTTATTAAGCTCATTTATCTGCATTATACATCGTGTCATCTGATGGAGGGGCTGTGGAGGGGAGATTGATCATCTGGATATGTATTGTTATTTGGTTTCGCAGCTGTGTTTACATATAGAGATATAGTCTGGGGCTGAAATAAATGGTGAGAGAATAGCTTTTTATCAACCTGATTGTATCACACTTTTCTTCTGCCATAGCTGTTTTTCTTTGATGTGTTGCTTTGGCACTGATTTGTGACACTGACACATTTAAACGACCACAGAGTGCGTCTTTACATTTAGAGTAAGGATTAGAGCCCGACCGATAAAGGATTTTTAAGGCCGATATCGATACAAATGTTTGATTTAGAAATCCGATATTCCGATATATCGGCCTATATATATATATATATATATATATATATATATATATATATATATTTTTTTTTTATCCAGAAACGCGTAACAAAACAAACTGATTTCCCTAACATTAGTTATTTGTAGTTATTTATGAGTCCTCATTAAAATAATATGATAATGCAGTTTAAAAATAAACTTGTTTGTTTTATTGTCACAACAGAACAGAGGAACATCAAAATATATTAAAGTTCTGATAAATAAAATGTATAAAAATACAAACTTAAGATATGAAACTTAAAGGGTTAAACATGAGTGTTGCCAACTGGGACGTTGTAGAGCGCCTCTGGTGGACAAACTATGCAATGCCAACACTCAGAACATGGTGAAAGGGTGTTTCGTCCGTTTTTTATTTTATTTTTTAAATATTCATTTATCGTCTTTTATAAATACCGATAGTTTGGAAAATACCCGCCGATATATCGGTCGGGCTCTAGTAAGGATAGTGGAAGCAAAACTTAACTCTGGGGTTGAAGAAGCCTGCCTATATGAGAAGTGTCCTCTTGTGATTGTTCTACCAACATTTTCACTTGTGTTGTGTCCATTTTTTGAATTTCACACACTGGCAGTTGTTTAAGAAATGACACAATCTGTTAAAACCACTCAAAAGCAGTTTGATTCTCTTTGCCACTGTAGCCAGATGAGGAACCTTTCTGGTTTAAATGTGAGATTGATTTTACTTGCAGTTCAGATTATTTGTACATTGTATGTCGTTGAATTGAATCAATTGAGGAAAACTAGAGCTTCTCATTTTAGCGTTGCTTTGTTGCTGCTGTTAACAGACATTTACCAGAGCGAACAATCACTATGTGTCAGCCATCCACCGCTGTTCTGTCCTTTCTTTTCCTACTGAACGGGATTTTCTCAAGGAACTTTGTTCCCATGTTACAATCTCCTGGTTTGTGTGATTGCATTTAAAATGTGCCTACTCAGAGCAGTGTGACTGAGGTTGGTGTACTAGTGTATGTCAGTGATCTTTACCAAGGCTGAAACCATTCATGAGCTTGCAGTTTTTCCAAGCACTGTGATCAGTTTGGACTGCTGAAATTGGAATGTATTGGAAAGGATGTGGTTCAGGACTTGGCATGGTTTAATAATTCTCTTAAATGTAAGTGGTGATTGATATGTCAAAGTCAAATATTACAAACGCAAGTTTTCATATTATAAGCCACAATTTGTTTCAGATTTTTTTGCGAGATTATAATTAGTGTTTACTTTGTATAATATGCTTATCTTGCCCGGCTCTAATTTGGCTTAATTTGAGTTGTCTCCAACCAGATTAAACTTGGGTCAACTTCACAGACAGATGGATGAGAGTGCAGAAGACTCTTAAGTTGAGTTACTGGCAGAATAAAAAAATATAACTGTACAGTTTCTTAAAATTATTTTAGGAGGGAACAACTTGGTGGAGCAAAGACAGACTTATTTTTTTTTCCTTACCCTTCCAAAAGAGTTGTATGGCGCACAGCTCAGCATTGTTTTCTGTGCAAGGTGTAAGGACGTTGCGTCATTGATCAGATAGATTCTATGCAGAGTATCACATAGCTTAACAGCAAACAAGTTAGCCTCTTCACAGAGAAATGCCTTCTATGTTTTCTCCTAAATGGGTACATGGGATATTCTCTTGTGTTTTCATAACAAAATAGTTACTCATGTGTATGTGTTGCAGGAAAGTTTCTGAACAGACAAAAATGCAATCCTCTGTTGCTTCTTTTACTGATTTTGTTTGTCTTTCTGGTGCTACTGGTAGTGCTTTTTCTTGGGTCGGAGCTTAAAGTGTATTTTTCATTATCTTGGGCACATTTTAAAGCTGTGTGTGTGTGTGTGTGTGTGTGTGTGTGTGTGTGTGTGTGTGTGTGTGTGTGTGTGTGGAATCATCCTTAACTATTTTTGTAAATATGGTAAGATGTGGACAATACTGGGTGTGAGGGGATAATACTTAATGGGAAATGTTTCTGTCTATCACATGTATTGCTATGTTGTTGAGAAAATGTGCACTCAAGTGTAAACGGAGAATCCAAAATGGTAAAGATTCAGTACTACTGTCTGATTTTAATGTCTCTTGTGTTTTATACAGTGTCTCCGATGGTCTTTTTTGTTTTGATTTACTTTGTTCCATTTCCCTTTCTGCTAGAAAATTTGACTAAATTTGCAAAGGTATGTGCAAAAATATAATTTCTTTTGAACTACTTGAAATGCATTAATAAATCAGAGTTGATCAAATGTTTGTTTTCACTGTTTGTACATAAAAGGTAGTATTATGATTGTTCAACAGGTTTGAGTGCTTTTTTTCATTACACCATCAAAGTCAAACATTCAGATGTCAGATTTTGGGGCAACAAGATGGTTTGACCTGAGCTTCTACCAAATCTACCAACCACAAAACAGAAGTAGAATAAGAGTGTATATTTATTGCTTTGGTTCGAGTTTGATTAACAGGTGTATTAATATAATGTTATTGGCATGACTAATGTAGGTTTTTAAATGATGAGATTGATCATTGGACATAACATTTACAAAAAAATACATTTACATCCTTTGGAATTAACGTCACCAAATGGTCATTAAACGTCTGACTCTGTGTTCCCTGTTTGTTCATTGCCACATCTTTCAGACAATAATTTCAAAATGTTTTTAAACCGTTAAATTAGTATCAAACTAATACATTGATCACATACAATTTTGAACGTTCCTTGAGAACAATGCTCATTCAACATTTAAATTACCAATCTAAGTTCTGCACAAAAACATCTTTTTCAATTTGCAATTGTGTAGTCATTTCTTTCATTATGTACACCTGTCTCTGTCTCTTAAGGGGTTCATTTTGCAACCAAGAAATAGTTATCATTTTCCTTGAAGTTAACAATACCTGAAGATATACAAACTATCCCCATAGAGTCGGTATACGTCCCAGCATATAATACAGCAGATTTAAAGGTAAGTCAACATTGTATCTTGGGAATTATCTAATTGTAAGGTTTTATCAATTTTGGATATATGCTTTCTTTCCACAAAATTATATAAATGTAAATAAAGTACCATTCCACACCTGTTGGAGGTCCATTGATTGCTTCCCTATTCGCTCAGTCATTACATAATGCCTTATTCAAAAGTATCTCAACAGGTCTTTTGAAGGCAACCCAAAACAATGCTGCAGTTGTGCAAAAGATTCCAAATGATCTCTTTCCAATAATTAATTAATGGTAGCCAGGCCCGACTCCAGCCTCCTTTTTAAATATACATGTAATTTTTTATTTATTGCCTAAATCTGTGTCTTCACTTTGAGGAGTTTACAGACTTTGATCCAGTTGTGAACTTCTAGGCCATCCATCAGAGATCTTCAGTCTGTTGAACAGATTAAGGAACCCACACGACTCTATTAGTTGTGCTGTCTTCTGTGTTGTTTTGGTGTGTCTTCTTTACAGCGCACAAACACTTTATCTTGCGACACTTCAACACGCTGCCCATCATTTGTCGTGGCACAAAAAAATGTCCTACAAAACAGAAACAATGTAGTTGACATGGTGCTGTTAGCAGTGGTGGAATGTAACTAAGCACATTTACTCAAGTACTGTACTTAAGTACAAATTTGAGGTACTTGTACTTTACTTGAGTCTTTTCTTTTCATACCACTTTCTTCTCCGCTTCATTTCAGAGAGAAATATAGTACTTGTTACTCCACTACATTAATCTTACTAGTTACTTTACAAATTAAGATGTTTGCACACAAAACACAGCTGAAATGATTAGAAGATTAAACACATAGTTTCTAAAGTGTGAGGATTTATCTGCATTGAGGACTTTTATTTTTAATACGTTTAGTACATTTTCCTGATGATACTTACGTAACATTTTCAATGCAGGACTTTGACTTGTAACTTAGTGTTTTTACAGTGTGGTATTACTAATTTTACTTAAGTAAAGGATCTGAATACTTCTTCCACCACTGGCTGTTAGACATTAGGTGTGTGAACAGTGAAGTGTAGCAGAGCGGTCAGTCCATCATGATAAATGAGTCCAGTTCTTTGTGTGCAAAACAATCCACTAGGTGGCGGCAAAAGTCTGTGATGGTGTAAATGTAGAAGGTTTTTTCTGCTGTCAGGAGTGGGACACTGCAACATGTTATTGTATCTGCAAATGAGTACATTTATTATTTATCCAATGTGTTCATGTGTGTTTTATGTAATTAGTAAGATGTATAACTTGATATAACATGATAAAACATGATATGAAAGCTACTTTAAATATATACATTTAATCAGTGGTGCAATGTAACTAAGTACATTTACTCAAGTACTGTACTTAAGTACAATTTTGAGGTACTTGAATAGTTCCATTTTATGCTACTTTATACTTCTACTTTACATTTTGGAGGCAAAATTGTATTTTTTACTCCACTACATTTATTTGATAACTTTAGTTACTTTTTTTTATTTTTTTAAAGATTATTTTTTGAGCTGTTCTGCCTTTAATAGACAGGACAGCTAGGTGAGAAAGGGGGAAGACATGCAGGAAATCGCCACAGGTCAGACTCAAACCCTGGACCTCTGCATCAAGGCATGAGCCTCTCAGTATATGTGCACCTGCTTTACCCACTGAACCAACCCAGCCACAACTTTAGTTACTTTTCAGAATTTGATTATTAATACAAAATATAATCAACTAATCAATAATTTATGATGTATTATTAAGCTACCCAGCAGTATATAAAGTAATTAAAATAAGCCTCACCTTTACCATCTGCAACATTAAAGTAATTCAGTAATATAAAATATATGAATTTGAAATGGGGCATTGTGCATAATTATACTTTTACTTTCGGTACTTAAAGTATATTTTGATGCTAATTTGATGCTAGGACTTTTACTTGTAACAGAGTATTTTTTTACAATGTAGTATTGCTACTTTAACTTTAAGTAAAAAATCTGAATACTTATACCACTGCATTTAATAGTAATACTCAGGTAATAATTCTCTAATACTACAGTACAGTGCATTTACTTATTTACTGTTCTTAAGTACAGTTTTGATATACTTCACTTGACTATTTCCATTTGAAGGTACTCTATACATCTGCTCCACTACATCTCATAGTAATAATATAGTCATTTTTCCTCCACTACATTTATATGACAGCTAGTTACTTTGCAGAGTAAGATTGTTCATACAAAAAGTATGATCGGCTTCTAAAATATGATGCACAACTATCTCTTTACCTAGCAGTTACCTACTATAAAAGATGAAAGGGTGGTTTTTAATGTTGCTTGTATCTGGTGTTTGTAGTATTTATTAATACATTACTAATTGATGGATTATATAAAAAGAAAGTAGAAACAACCTGAGATACTGCCCCAATTAGGACAAGCAGACAACATTTGGGGAATAAAGCATGGCATGTTGCAGAAGAGCTGTGCAATGTGTTTAATTTAGATGAACTTCTGTCTAAGCGCCTACTGGTCTGCACTTTGCTGTGTGTGCTTTCTCATAAAAAGAAAATTATATATTAAACTACCAAAAGTATATAAATTCATGAAAAGTACCTCCATTTTTACCAGCTACAACATTTAAATGCTGCAGCTTACATCTTAATGCAACAGTATGGAATATATTATATACAGTGAAAATCTGAAAGGGGCCATTCTGCATTAAGGGTGCTTTGACTTTTGATAGTTTTATACTTTTTGTTGATGATACTTCTGAACCTGTACATTCTTTCAATGTAGTGCATAATGCAATGAACTTCTAGAACTTTACATTGACGTATTGCTACTTTAAAATGCTAGAGTTGTACCTCTCCTGCGTCTCCCCTGCTTTGACGCTGATCTTGCCCACAGTCAGCAGTGGTTTTCTCTCCCGGCCACCCCAGGGAATGATGTTCTGCATCCGGTTCCACATGTTCTTCCACAGAGCCGATCCCTTCCAGTGCAATTTGAGCAACATCAGATCCCCTAAGTCTCTGTCCAGGGTGATCAGGAAGGTGTAGGTCTTATTACCTGAAATCCTTTCAGTGCTGTTGGAGTTTAAAAAGGAAGACACAAAAACAAGACAGAGTAAGATTATTACAGCAGAGAACATCTAGCAACAGGCTGTCACATTTCTTTATTAGAAAGCAATGCGATGGTCTGCAACTAAAGCAGGACAGTACTTTCTCTTCTCATACTGGTTTGCCTATAGGCCCTTTGGTACACAGAACAAGAAGGATAACAGTTAGGGAATAGTGTCTTGAGTAAATTATTCACTCCATCATCCCCATTTATAGTTCCCTTTCATGCAGCAGCTCCAGTTGTTTCCATGTGTGTCAGCTGCTCTCCGTAACTTGCTTTCTTTCTTTATAGAGCTGAGAGCACAGCTGCATATTGCATGTGTCAAAGACAGAGTACACCGAGCGTAGATGTGATGTAAAGTAAGCCTGTTGGGAGGTGGTACAGTACTCACACGGTAATGGGTAGCTCTCCGCTCTCCTCCTTTGTTCCAGTGAAGGAGATGGTGAGAAGGGGCTCGATCTCCTCCATCTGGTTGACAAACTGGATCTTGAACTGATAATGATAGACTGCAGCGAAGGAACCAGAAATAAAAGAAGAAGAAGAAATGAAGACAGAAAAGCCAACATAGACTTTGTTTTATCTACTGGTAGTTTTGGTATTTTCATGGGATTTGTAGAAGGAAAATATAGAACATCACCAGAGTTAATTGAATATTAAATATGATGTTATAATTATTTTGTTTAAAACAAATTCTAAAATATGTAATGAGCTTGTGCTTCCATCTCAGATGATCAGTCTAGACTATATCTATAGGCTACAGTATTGTGGAATCCTTGAATTTCCATGAAAGACACGCAGCACTGTTGGTCTATAAACTTATGAGATATATAAATGTTTTTTTATTATCTCTTTGGTTGAAATGAAAAGGACAACCACATACGTTTGTAAGGCATCCGAGAGCGTGTTTTCAGGTAGAGCCTCTTGCTGGTGCCACTGCGAACCTTCTTGATATAGTAGCCCAGTGTGTTGCAACGATTCTTCCGACAGTCCAGACAGACGCCTTTGTCAAAAGCCCTTGTGTCACTGCACCTGTAGGCCATGCTCTGCTTGTCTTTATTCTGCACAGAGTCAATGAATAGATGGACGGACCGCTCATGTGCACATTTTACTGTCTGCTCGAAACCTATGGGAGGAAGTAAAATTGATGGTGGACATTTAAAAGTGAGACATTGATCATGTTTTTGATCTGCTTTTCAACACATCTACACACAAAAAAAATCTCTTGTGGATTGAGAGGCTGTGGAGTACCTTAATCATAGTGTCTGACCATTATCTGTGGATTGACTTCATTATCACCAAAGCCTGACATCTGTCAGACTGTCCTTCTGACACATCTCCTAAAAGCACCTCATTATGTCTGATGCTGGTCTGCTCTGAAGGCCTTTTCTCTGAGTAGACTCTTGTAGCCTGGAGGCAGCTCAGCTCAGAGGGATGGACAGAGCGGAGGAAGGCACATGTTGCTAATTAACTCCCGAGGATGACAGATGCTTTAATGTGGCTCTCACTGTCATATTATGCGGATGTGTTTTGGATTGAGGAGCACCATAAATCCCAGAGCCATTTGTGTTAGACTGGAGGGAATACATTTCATCTGCCTGAACACAGAATGAGAAACTGTCAACAAGCAAAAAAAAAAGAATTGGTCCCCAAGATATTCCTTCTGAACCAGTGTTTTATGGTGGCAAGACCAATTAAGAAGAAAAAAAATGTTATGATAGAGCAGAGGAAGATGCAAACCAGTAAGCGGTTAAGCAGCAGAACACATTGCTCTGATTTGAGTTCTGCATTTTCTTCACAGATGCAGGCTTGTAAATGGCATACGGGTACCAGAAAGCTGAATGGCCCAAACAAGAGCACTCTTAAATCTCACAAACAAACACCCAGACCTTAAAAACACAAAATTGTGTCCCTGAAAAGGTAACTGTAATTCTCTTTGGTCAGGATTACTTTCAGAAAAGATGTAGAAATGTTAAAATATTTAGGTTAAGTCTTATCACAATGTTCTTTTTAAGATGGCATGCCGAAATCAGTGCACCTAAATGCCTTTTTCAAGGCACCTAAATCTCCAAATTTTCCACTCCTGTTCTGCATGACTTTTTCCAAAGCCAGAACTGTAACAGTGGGTTACAATATAAATTAGTCAATTGGGACATCGACTTGCTAGATTGCCAGAAATTGTTCAAAGTTCCCAGAGGTTGAATACTGATGTTTCTGATACCTGTTCTTACACCACCATCAGGCTAAAATTTGTACTTTTACACAAGTAATATCAAATCGTGAAATTTACTCATGACATTTGTAAGCTTTCTCCTGTCACCATCCTTAACTCAAATAATCAGCGTTCTACTAAAGATATTGCAAAACTAATGGCTGACTTTTCAAGAGACACCCTGACCTTTTTATAGCATCACCATGAGGCCAAATTTTTCAATTTGTACACAAGAAATATAAAAAACAAAACAAATATAACATCATGAACATTTCCGAGCGTATTCATTGTCCCCAGAAGATAAACCTTTTTTTGTTTTCACAGGTTTTAGGGCCTTTCCTTTAACCTCACTAATGAAATAAAAAGAGCAGGTAATTCTTTCAGTTCAACACTTTGGTATTTTAGGGTGTAATAAACTCTAAAAAAAAAGAAGCTCTGCAACATACACTTGCAGAGCTTTATATTGTTTTGATCCCAAGAGGACTATTTTATAAGTACAAATATATTTATTTATACACAGTCATGTGCAGAAGTTAGCACACCCATGCTAAAGTTGACTAAAAAGAGGAATAAAAAAATCATCTTTTGGAAATTGATCTTAATGCCTTAATTCAAAAAATGAGGAAAAATCCAATCTTTAAGGACAGCAATTTTCTTTGTGAATGAATAATGTATCGTAAATAAATAAATGTTCTTCCTTAAAATACAGGGGGCATAAGTAAGTACACCCCTATGTTAAATTCCCATAGAGGCAGGCACATTTTTATTTTTAAAGGCCAGTTATTTCATGGATCCAGGATACCATGCATCCTGATAAAGTTCCCTTGGCTTTTGGAATTAAAATAGCCCCACATCATCACATACCCTTCACCATACCTAGAGATTGGCATGGGGTACTTTCCATAAAATCATCTCTCAATGCAAATCAAACCAGCTATTAGGCTAACTGAAATAAAACCATGCCAATCTCTAGGTATGGTGAAGGGTATGTGATGATGTGGGGCTATTTTAATTCCAAAGGCCAAGGGAACTTTATCAGGATGCATAGTATCCTGGATCCATGAAATAACTGGCCTTTAAAAATAAAAATCTGCCTGCCTCTATGGGAATTTAACATAGGGGTGTACTTACTTATGCCCCCTGTATTTTAAGGAAGAACATTTATTTATTTACGATACATTATTCATTCACAAAGAAAATTGCTGTCCTTAAAGATTGGATTTTTCCTCATTTTTTGAATTAAGGCATTAAGATCAATTTCCAAAAGATGATGTTTTTATTCCTCTTTTTAGTCAACTTTAGCATGGGTGTGCTAACTTCTGCACATGACTGTATTTTCATTTTCTAAGGTGTTGTAGTGTGTTCTTTATCATACCGAGGAGTCCATACTGGCTTATGTGCTCGTAAATGCTATGCAGGTCACATCCTGGTTGGAAGTCTCCTCCGTTGGGGTAAAAGTCATAATGTGCCACGGCTTGCTTGATGCCCACACTGAGGCCCAAATGTTTCTTGGTGAAGGTGTGGATGGCATCCACAAATTCAGCATCATCAGGGGACAGTCTGTCTATGGGAGACATGCCTTCAAACAGTGGCCCCGCTGGATCGAGACCTGGACAGACACAATACGCAATCAAGAACCGTAATGTAATGTATACTTTTGCTTAACTATATTTATTTTTTCCAGCGGATTTAGAGAGTACAATTGTTACCCTAACCCAGTCGAAAAACTCACCAGTAATTCTTCCAATTTTCTCTGAACCTTCCAAATTGCTTCCAGCAAATCCAGAGATGTGAGCACCAAGGCTGTAGCCAATCAAATGAACCTTTCTAACTGGGTACTGGTAGTGTATCTGTTGGGGTTTATGACAGGTACATTATTTAAGAAAACTTTGACATCTTAATTTTAGTAGCTGCATGGTGTTTTAGGCTGCATCTTCAGTATAGAAACGCACCAATATCACATTTTACTCTATTACGTACATGATATTGACTCTGAAAATAAAGTGGCCTTCAGTAGAGAAATTTCCCCTGACCTGAAGTGACTGCAGCAGGTGAGCTATGTCTTTTCCAACAGTGCGGGTGCTCTGTGCAGCTGTGGCATAGTGCTGTTGAGCCAGGGACAGCCAGTCGGTAATCACCACGTTGATGTCTATTAGATTTGTCTTCAGGGTTGTGGCTAACCTGAACACCCAGCCCTCCATCATACCATCCACCTTAGAAATAAACAAGAGACAGTATAACTCCAAATTATAAACCTTATCCAGTTTAACTGCACCCAGTGATGTGAAAGAAAGTTATAACATTGATGCGTAACTTAATTGACCTCAGTTTTAAATGAGTCTTTGCAGGCGTTTCAGAGAGTCTCTGCGTGCTTACTTTATGTTTTGTGATTTCAGTGTATCTCAGGGATTTATATGCAACATTTACATCTGAAAATATGCCAGCAGCAATTTCTCCATACTGGCCCAAGTTCCATGTTTTGTATGCAGTGGTTCAAGTCAGTGAAGTGGAAGAAAAGTTGACCTTACCGACCACCCGTGAGTGATGATGATGAGGGGATTACTGCTGTTGAAGCCACAGGAGGTGAGAGTGTGCAGCTGCAGAGGGTTCAGTATGCAGTTGTCCTCACCTTCTAAAAACATCCTGAAGACTGAACTGCTGACATACGGCTCTTTCATCCTCCGGACTACCCTCTGCTCTGTGTCCACTGCATCTCGGAAATCAAACAGCAGAAGAGTTATCTGTTTGTTCTTTACTCTGCATATCAGAACATGCTGAGGTACTGGATGTGTTTACTTTGAGGTGAATGATTACAAATAATGCATGACAATTTACTTATCTGTCCACTCAAGAGCAGAAGAAATCTTTTAATTTATGTATTGATACAATTATCTGAGAGTTAACAGGAAGACAATTCCTATTGGGGCCCATTTGGACTGCAGGCTGACTAACGCCCTTTCAAAAGCACTTTGCTGTGTATCCAGGTCCTGCATTCATCTTTGGCAGATGCACACAGATAACACTTCACAAGAAGTCCCATCAAGTGAATCTCTGCCAGACTCTTCTCGTAATTTCTTATATAAACTCCTCCTCCCTTAACATGTTTAAAACCACAGGGCCACAGTCACTCACGCACTTTATAGATCCTTCTCCAAAGAAATCTATCATTACATTTCCTTTATTGTTCGGCATTCATTCATGTCCAGCATATTTATTATTCTAACATTTTAATGTTAATAATTCCAGAAACCCAGGCGCCTAAATGCTCAGTGATACAGTTGACATCCGATGAGCTCTGGTTGCTGATATGATGAAAACATTTCCACAGTGAAAAGTAATGCAAAGTAATTATCCATCCATCATTCATCATCCACCCCTCGGCACATTAAATCCCACATTTTCCTTGGTGTGTCTCTTCCCTGTTATGGCTGTTTATCCATAAGAACATGCAGAGCAATTAAAAACAGCCTGACTCATTAGTAACAAAGCACAAAAGTGTACTTTATAAATCTTAGACTGTAATTAGTTTAAAACAGTTTCCACAATAATGTTGAAGGATTTAAAAAAAAAAAAAAAAAACTGCAGCAGTGCCTAGAGACAGATATACTCTCGGCTATATTATGTGTTAATTCACCATATCAAATGATTGAGGGGAAATTTGGGGTTATGACATTTATATAGTGATTATTTTACAAATATTGTGAACAAATGCAGCAACAAACAGTTTAAGCAGATTTAAGAAAAAAATGCCAGTGTATAAGAAACTTTAAATAAGACAGCTAATGCCCAGCAATATTTCCCAACTGTGTGGTTATTGTATCCCATAGGAATAAAATGTCTATGTTGTATTCTCTATATTTTCAGCAACAGCCACCATAATGTATAGTGGTGTAACAATTCATTCAACATTCAATTCAAAACATTAATGGTGTCACAATTCAAAATATTTTCAATACAGAATACAACAAGTGCCGAATGCCATTTCCATTTCAGTTGTTTAAAAGATTTTAAAAATTGAGACTGCAGAATTGTCAATGTAGTTTTGCCTGACGCCCAAAAAGTATTAGCAAACAAATTAGTATAAATAAAACAAAACAAGTGTTTTGCATTATAACAAGAACAAGATGTGAAGAAATCTGGAAATAAGCTCAGCTTGACACACAGCTCTGTGTTGTTCAGTAGAACAGGAGAACTGCAGGGCTGTGCCGCTCTGAGGTTCCAACTGGAGGCTTCATCTTTACAAACACATGTTGCGAAGCTACTTTGCCCAAACACACAGATGTTCATTTTAAATTCTAGAGGAGAGAATATCCCAACATTTCCAACGATACATTTTGGTAACATACGTGTAAAATGATTCACAACTTGGATATTCCGTGTCAGGTAATGGTTAGGCTGTAAAACATTGATGTCTTATTGTAAATACTTCACTCAGCATCATATCGTTTCAGATAAGGAATATGCAATATTTTTACAGTACATTTATTGTCACTGTAAATTGTGAATTTAAATAAACTTCTGAGAAAATATGAGAGGAAAACAAATCCAGTTTTAAAGGTAAAAGAAACTATTTTTAAACTGCCGTTTGGTGCCCCCTGTTTGAAAACTGTCACCAGGAGCTTGATATTGAATACATAATTTGTTGCTTCAAATGTGTGAACTGACAGTATGACATGACTGATTGGGAGTTGTACAACGGTACAAATACAAATATTTAGGGTGTCTATTAATAAAGGCAGTTGAACCTATGCAACCAATGTCTTTTATCACACTTTTTTGGGATCATTTAAACACATTACACTCACCTGCTCTGTTTTCTTTGATTTTCTTCCCCTCATTGAGGTGATACGTTAGCAGCAAACAGCACAGGATTTTGAGCACAGACATGGTGTTGCGCAGACACTTTAGTAATTCCTTTGAACCAACACTTCTATGACAGGTGAGGCTTCAAATCTTTAGTGGGGAAAATACAAGTTGTGTACAGTCTGGTGGTTAGATCCTTTAGTCTGCAGGTGTAGAAGCTCTTTTAAAGAAGCCTCATTTCTGTCAGAGTTGTAAACACATGGTACGCTGTACTGTACAGAAAGAGAGGGGACACCAGGCATGTGAATGGTTCATGGATGGTTAAGGGGAGATTTGGTCCTATCCTGACCGGCTAGGGGCCGGGCCTTGTAGATCGAACACATTGTGAAAGAGCAAAGGTATGAACGGGAAAGGGGATCTTGTGTACTGATAGTGACTGAGAGGAATGACCCCAGAGATCCTTCATTCAGACCCTCTCCATGTCCCACAAATACGTGGAAGAACTGTCCTTATATATGCAGTTTTTAGAGATCTACCAGTTTTAAGCCAAAATGTAGTTGCTGGAAAAAACATGAGTGACTAAAGACGTCCAAAAGTTAGATGTGGAATTTTCCTGCATTGCTGCAATACATGTTTGAACAGGTGAGTAATATGACTTCATGTAGGCCTACCCAGTGCACTCAGTCTAACAACAGATTGTCTTTAGAGGTTATATTATTTTATGTTTAATGATGCAACAAAATAAATTATTATCCAAATTAGATTTCAGCATGGTATTTCAGGAGATTATTGATCAAATCAAGCCCAATTCTCATTTCTTATTGTAATGTCTGTGGTGATTTTAAACCAGGGAGTTAAATGTTACATTTAGCCTTACTATCACATTTTCACTGGACTGTTTTCAAGTATTAGTTTGTCCCAGCTAGGTAAATGATGTGAGTAAACACAGTACACAAACAAGGTTGATGGTCACACAATGGTCATGGAGACCCTGACATACTGATGCAAGTCTGGAACTTAAGCTACACACTTTTTCTTTTTCAACTCTTTAACTTAAACCTTTTTTTAAACAATTTTGAAAAACTATCTTCAATATTCTGTCTTTCTAAATAAATACACTGTTACTAAGTTGCCTCAGTGCTGGGCTCCAACAGTTTAAACCTATAAAAGAAATAATACACCCATAGGAGCATTTCATATATTAACCCCACTATCAGTGGCAGGAAATACGACCCACAGGAGCATTTTCCGTCCTTATATCTAAATGTAAGATCGCGGTTTTGAACATGTTAAGTTGTAACACGGTTGCAGTTTGGTTACTTTAGTCACAAAAACTACTTAGTTACGTTTAGAAAAAAGATTGTGGTTTGGGGTTACAGTCTATGGTTAAAATCAGTAGCCTACACAGAAATGGTTTAGAACCATAGACTGTAAAAAGTAGTTTAGAACTAGTGATAGAGAATCTTTGGCCTACATTTGTTACGTTACTTTCGGTTACCCGAGTGACACAGAACGTGACATAATTCTGTTTGTTCCGTAGAGTAAAAAAAAAACTCACCGTTTACTTTTATTTTCCACTGACAGGACACAAACCCAGGTCTCCTGAGTGAAAGCCCTGGATATACCATGCATATATTATATTAACTTATGGCGTTTTTCCATTACTTGGTACCTGCTCGACTCGCCTTGACTCTACTCGACTCGACTAGTTTTCCATTGCAGATTTTAATACCGCTCAGCGTGGCTGGTCGTCTTATATAGCGGCGCCGCAGTAAACTGCCGTGACCTAACGCGACACACACAAAGAACGTCGAAGGTGTGTTGTTGTTGCCACAGCCAGAAGACACATTTTGTTTCAAAAGAAGCTGGAGGCAGCAAAAAAAAACACAGCTGGCTAAACTATTTAAAAATGGCGGGTTTGTTCAGGACACCCCAGTCTGTCGCTTTCACGTCACCTTTTGGTATCGGTTTGGAACCTCGACTGAGGTGGTACTAAAAAAAGTACCTGTTAGCAGGTACCAGGTATTTTTTTTCGTAATGGAAAACCCAAAAAGGCGAGTAGAGTCGAGGCGAGTCGAGCAGGTACCATGTAATGGAAAAGCGCCATTACACTCACTTCGTCAGCTTACTTCCTGCTTTGCTCCGGTCATAACAATGTCCACTAGAGGGCGCCGTCTCTATAAATGTAAATTGGTCGTGATTGCTGCATTAAACGACTGATGGGGTCGTTTTTCGGGGAAGACAGTCTCAAATGTCCCATTGACACTAATCTCAGATTATTAGATTCATAACTCTGTTTAAATCGGTTTGTACCAATCAAAAGTTTCTGAGACTCAATATTTAAATACAGTCACTGACTGCATGTGGCGTCATTATTAACTCAGGCTGTTCCATTTAACAGCATGCTTATGAGTTCTTATATCAGCTTCTATGATAAAGGTAATATTTGTTATCCAGCGGCTTTAAATGCATATACACCAACAACATTTATTTTTTTAATCCAAAAGGGTTTTGAATTACTATATTTTTTGTAGATGTATTTATGAAATATGCCAGTAAATAACTGTCCCACATCAGATTAGTATACACACACACACGCACACGCACACGCACACGCACACGCACACACGCGCACACACACACACACACACACACACACACACACACACACACACACACACACACACACACACACACACACACACACACACAAACACATAGTGGCACTATCTTTGTGGGGACCTGTCATTGACATAATGCATTCCCTAGCCCCTTACCTTAACCTTAACTATCACAACCAAATGCCTAACCTTAACCCTAACCATAACCTAATTCTATCCATAATCCTACAACCAAGTCTTAACCCTCAAACAGCCCTTTAAAGTTGTGGGGTCCAGCATTTTGGCCCTACCAAGCTGTCCGGACCCACAAGTATACTGTATTCCTGGTTTTTGGACCCCACGAATATAGTTAAACAAGAACACACACACACACACACACACACACACACACACACACACACACACACACACACACACACACACACACACACACACACACACACACATAGTTTCTGCTCAGTGAGTGTCCTCTGTTTGCTACATTAAGCAAGAACAGAATAACATTTCAAACTGTAAACATGTTCTAGCCTCATTTCAGTCCAGCAGCAAAACAGTTAAAGTCAGTGTAGAGGAATCACATCTGTAGAGGAACAGTTTGGAAAAGCAAACATAATGAACCTTTCTTTTCCAAGTACTGTGTGTATATGTGTGTGTTTGATTCTGTGTATATGAACAAATATACACAAATACAACACTTTATCCAGTTCAGACAAAAAAATACTAATAGGCCACTATAAAGAATGAGAATGAATCAAGGCTGTTAAAAGGGTACAAAAACACAACTCTTTTTTAGATTAAGGACAAAAAAATTGAAGGAATAGTTTCATATGAGCCAAGGGGTCATGTACAGTAGCTAGTGTGGTCCATTATTATGTAAAGCTCTTATTACTGTATTCAAGTCAAAGAGAAGATGCACTCTGGGGAAGAGCTCTGAAACCATTGAACTGTAAAAACACACTCTTCATCCATTCTCAATGAAGTTATGTAAGCTTTTCTAGTTGTCTTCTTTTAAATTTTAATGTTTTTCGTCTGCACTCGTTTGATGATTGATGATCATATATTTACCTGGGTCATTGAGTGCTCTGTGTAAATGTGTGTGTTTAAGTGCTCTTGTACATCTATCTTTGTGACGACCAATTTTTTGTCCAATTTAGAGTGAGGACATTATTTGAGGGGAGGACATGTTGGCCAGCCCTCACCTCAAATGTCTGTTTGAGAGTAAGACATCAAACTAACATAATTTATAGGAGTGTAGCAATGGCCTTCGTGATATCTTTAACTAAATTTAAAATGAAAAACAAAAAGACAGTTGAAGATTTTTTCCTCCTTCTTATGCAAACAAATGTCTCAAACCAGTGTTTTCAATTTTCAGCATTTCTTAGTTTTTTGTATCTTCTTTCCAGATTTCAGTGTAAAATTAAATCAAAATCACAATTTGTACAATATGATTTTTTTTTTCTTTACAAGCTAAATCTTTTGGATTTCCAAAGTCCCACATTTTGACTTGGCTCCGTTCTATTCAAGTGTCCCAGTAAGTCATGAAAGTGTGACAGTGTGCAGCATGCACAATAACCAGGACCCTGAAACTGAAGCAGGTAAATTAAACTCAGCCATCATTAAAGGTCCTATGACATGCTGCTTTTTGGATGCTTTTATATAGGCCTATATGAGGCCTCCCCTCATACTGTATCTGAAGTCTCTTTCCCGAAATTCAGTCTTGGTGCAGAATTACAGCCACTAGAGCCAGTCCCATAATGAGCTTTCCTTAGTATGTGCCATTTCTGTGTCCGTAGCTTTAAATGCTATTGAGGAGGAGAGAGGGGGGGCAAGGTGGAGGGTGGGGGTGTGGCCTTGACCAACTGCCATGCTTTGCTTGTTTGCAAGCCATGATGTCTCTCTCTTTCTCATGGGCCGGCCAAATTCTCTGGGCGGGCAAAGCAGAGAAAGGGGTGGTAACCTTCCCCTTATGACCTCATAAGGGGCTGTGAAAAGGCCTATTTCTCTTATTGGATTATAACAATGCTGACTGAGAATATTTTCATGAAAGTAAAGAGCAAATGTCTTAACTTGATTGGATAACAATTCTCCCTACAAACACCTTAGGTTAACCCAATTATATTACACAGAAAGTCATTTTAAATTTCTGGCCTCGGACAAGCACACGTTATTAATTTTTAAGAAAATCAGGAGGAAACATTTTCAGTAAGAAAACATTTCTGGCTGTTTACAATAGTAGTGGTTATAATTCATTTTTAACCCTTTGTTTTCTAAATGCAACAGGTACCTTTTGGGAGGCATCATAGTTATGTATACATATCATCACATTTTTGTGTGTTTAATGTTTTCTTTAGTTTTTTTAAATCTACGTAACAAGTATGAACAAACAAATCATTTCAACAAACTTTATTCAACATTAAGATACACTCGACTGAATAAGAAAAATATCTGATTAAGAGAGATAAAGACAAATAATGTTAGGAAACTACCTTAAAAAAGCAAATAAGCAACAACAACAAAAACAGACAAAAATAGTTAAATGTTACTTCCTGACAGGCTGCCACTCAAGACCGAAGCACTGACATCAGTGTGTGACAGGGAGAGACAAAATACACCATTTCAGTGAACAGCTGAACATTTCAGTGACACCTTTAACTGTTTTTCAAACATGCATACTGTAATTATTCTGATTCAAACGTAGGCCACATACAGGGGTTGAAGTATAACGGGCACTCTACACAAGTGTTAAAATGGTCAGGACCAGATGATGCACTGCATGTTCAATCTCAGAAAAATCACTCTTTGATGTTTGTGCCTCTGACCCTTCTTCAATTTTTCACAAAAGTAAAAGAAATTCTCATTAACTCATTAAGTGATTTAAGTGATTGTCACATTGCCAAACAAGTATCGTGTGTTATAAAATGACATTTAGTGCAGTGCAATATAATCTCACAATTAGTGTATGTACAAATGAATGTTCAACTGACAGAACAATAACATCAGCATAGGTCTATGAGCATCCTTTTGTCTTCCAGGCTGAGTTACAAGTCATATTATTCTATAACATGGCCTGTTGACATTGGGTTTGTCTTTGCAAATTCACATTTCTGTGCTCACAGGATACATAGCATTATGAATCACAAAAACACAATTAATAAAGGACAGTCCATTTTACATTTCCAAGCAGTATTGTTCCTTTGTTATTGGAACCAAACCTAAACCACCCAAAATAAGTGCTTTATTACACATTTGACCTTAGCTCAGAAGAGTTTTTAATGTAGTTACAGTCAGTGTTTGCATATTGCCCCTGATACAGCATGTGCCCTGACACAATTCATCAAGGATTTCAGTGACATTTGCAAAAGCTTCAAAAGCATATGGCTTTTCAATATCAAGGGTGTGTGTATCGAGTAAATCTGTAATCCAGCAATATAACACAAGTCTGTGTGCTGCGAAATTATGAAGATGAGTGAAAAAGTAAGCAAAGCCAGTAAAATCATTTAAGGCTGGATTTCTATGTAAACCTTTTATAAAAACTAACGCTGTAAGCAAGATAAAGCAATCAATCACACTTGTTTTACACACATGCAAAGGATGAAGTCAAACAGAATAAGGAAGTCACTCCACCAAACACATCATTACTGTAAGACATTGGCTAAGAGTAATATATATTACTACATTTCCACATTAAATCAACTGTTTCCTCAATGACCCTGTTTGTTTGGTAGACAGTAGTAAAAATAAAAATGCTGTACATAAACTTGGCAAATATTTCCAACCACAGGAGAAGATCCCAGTTAGGAAATAGGATACTATAAAGTACTGCATAGCTACAATGCAGAGGAAACTCTCCATTATAGATTTCATGGAATTAAAGGAAAATCTTTATGTCTAAAGAGAATATGTTCATCAAGCAATTTTAATATTTTAGGCAGATAAAACCGAGAACCTATAAATAGACCAGTCTTTCTACCAAAAAAGACTTTAAAGGCTTCATAAAACGTGTGCATATTTTAGAAATTACTATGAAATTGTGTAGTCAGATACATGCTTTGTATTAAACATTAAATGTAAATTTTCTCAAAACTTGTATTGCATAAATGTATAAAACGGCTTCATCTAAATGAACATTTTTGCCTTCTGAGGGTGAAAAGTCAGCTGCATTGTTCCTTCGCTCTGCAACCCTTGTTCTAAATCTTAACTCATAGTTATCATTTCATACTTGTCCTGGACGTTGTTCTCCTCCTGTTTTTCAGGCTCGTGGTGGTGCAACTCAATGAACAGGAAGTAAACGCCCGCTCCTACTGCTCCGCCCACCATGGGCCCTGCCACAGGGATCCACCACCAGCAACCTCCAGCTCTGCAAAGATGACCCATAGACATTAATAACTATGACAAATACAATTTAACAACATTTTACTATTATTTACACAGCATCCAGCCTGAATTAAACCTTTCTTAAACTTTGCCATACTGGGGCACTTCACCAGTGATGTCAGTGCCTTGATGCAGAGGGCATCTGATACCGAAGAGCATCTTGGTATTTTTTATTTATTTTTTGGGCTTTTTTGCCTTTAATTGATAGGACAGCTGTGGACAGGACAGGAGGGAAAGAGAGGGGGGACGACATGTAGCAAAGGGCTGCAGATTGGGATTGAACCCGGGCCGCTGCAGTAAGGACGGAGCCTTGGTACATGGGGTGCACGCTCAACTAGGTGAGCTACCAAGGCGCCCCAAGGTGTCTTGGTATTTGGGGGACGGTCTGTGAGAAATGTGTGGAGGCAATCCCGGCCCAAATTTTTGTAGTATTTCGAGTACAGCCCCTTTAAAGGAATATTTTTACATTTTTACATTTTGGGTAATACACCTTTTTGCTTTTTTGTTGCGATTTAGATGAGAAGACTGATAAAACTCTCATGTCTACACAATAAATATAAGGCTAAGCCAGCTTCCAGTTAGCTTAGGTAAGCACAGACTGGACAGACTGTATATAGACCAGAGACCGAGGGAAACCCCTAGCCTGGCTGTCCAAAGCAGGTGCGTAGTCAGTAATGGGCCAGGGCGGTAATGGCCTGCCCACTTTACTCACTGGCCTATCCAGGCAAGTTTGATCAAAATACGTTTTGTTATGAAAAATATTTAAATGTACAGCGGGGAAAATAAGTATTGAACGCGTCAACATTTCTCCCAGTAAATATATTTCCGATGGGGCTATTGGAATTAAATTGTCACCAGATGTTAAGAAATCAAAACATGTATGTCCATGACAAAAGTTATGTGTAATAAAGTGGAATGATAATGGGAATAAATATTGAACACATGAAGAAAAAGGGGTGTAAAAATGCATGGGAAGCCAATAAACCAGCTGAAATCTGTCAGTATTTAGGAAGCAATCCTGTCCCCTATTAGTGCAAATTAATATCAGCTGGATTAGTCCTAATTGATGGCCTATAAAAGGATTCTCATTACCAAGGTGTCACTCAAGAAGCATTTCATGATGGGTAAAAGCAAAGAGCTGTCCCAAGACCTTCACAAACATATTGTAGAAAAACATATGGATGGCATTGGTTACAGACGAATATCTAAACTTCTGAAAGTTCCCGTGAGCGCTGTTGGGGCCATTATCCGGGAGTGGAAAGAACATCATTTCACCATTAACTGGCCACGACCAGGTGCTCCTCGCAAGATTTCTGACAGAGGAGTCCATAGAATATTTAGAAGAGTTGTCGAAGAACCAAGGACCATTCGCGGACATCTTCAGAAAGACTTGGAAGAAGCAGGTACAGTTGTTTCAAAGAAAACAATTAGTAATGCACTCAACCGCCATGGCCTCTATGCACGACACCACGCAAAACTACACTGCTCAAGAAAAGGCATGTGGAAGCTTGCTTAAAATTTGCTGCACAACATCTGGACAAGCCAATGACATACTGGGAGAATATAATCTGGTCAGATGAGACCAAAATTGAACTCTTTGGCTGTCATAGCATACACCATGTTTGGAGGAGAAATGGCACTGCACATCATCCTAAAAACACCATACCAACAGTGAAGTTTGGAGGTGGGAGCATCATGGTGTGGGGCTGTTTTTCAGCATCTGGCACTGGCAGACTTCATATAATTGAAGGAAGGATGAATGGAGAAATGTACCGTGACATTCTTGATAAGAATCTGCTGCCATCCACCAGGATGCTGAAGATGAAACGAGGGTGGACATTTCAGCAAGACAATGATCCCAAACACACAGCCAAGGAAACTCCCAATTGGTTTCAGAGAAAGAGAAAATTAAGCTGTTAGAATGGCCCAGTCAATCACTTGACTTGAATCCAATTGAAAACCTCTGGAAAGAAGAGGTTCATAGAAGATGCCCCCAGAACCTTTTTTTCCATTTGTGTGGAAGAATGGGCAAAAATCAAAGCTGAGCAATTTGTGCGACTAGTTTCTTCATACAGGAGGCATCTTGCAGCTGTCAAAGGCTTTTCTACCAAGTATTAAATAAATTTCAGCAAGTGTGTTGAATACTTTTTTCCCTGTGTCATTTAACTTTATTACACACAACTTAATTTATGGAGTTATTTGTTTTGATATCTTTGTATGTGTGGATTACTTGGGTTGTTACTGACAGCTGGTGAAAATGTCATGCCAATAGCCCCATCAGAAATATCTTTACTGAGAAATATGTTGACGTGTTCAATACTTACTTTCCCCGCTGTATGTAAAAAAATAGAAATAAATTTCACATATTGCTGACTAGTTGTTTGTGCTTAATGTGTCTTCTGATTAAAACGGAAGTGTTGAAACAAGTTGTAGGAAGCCTCTGGAACTTACTTTTTGGTCTCTCACAGTAACTTCCAGAAGTCTCTGCTCTTTGTGCTAAGCTAATCGGATGCTGTCCTTAGCTTTATGTTTACTGTATTGACATGAGGTTCTCATAATCTGATCATACTCTCTGCAATAAGCATATTTCCCAAAATGTTGACCTATTCTTTTACCTAATTACCTTGAATGGTAGATTTTGGCTGACATGAGGCATCCATGTTGGTTTGGTTTCAGACACTTGTACTGACCTTTAAACAGTCTATGGTGCTGACACATTATTATAATTTATTAAGCACCAGGTCAGATATATATCAGCGCTTTCACATAAATTATCCAATCATAATTACAACTTGGATGTAAAACTCGTAATTATGGTTACTCTTATATGAAATAATAAAAGACTATTGAGTTGCATTATGTGTAGGAAGTGTAGGCTCCAGTTTGACCCATACCAGACACTAAAGGTCAGGATACTTTGACCTCTGCTTCACTTTTAACCATTCTTTTTTTAATCTGTCTCTCGCAAATTCCTCAATTTTATAGAAATACTGCTGCAGTACTCTTTTGAATGAAATAATGTACACTGCCTTTCCTATCTGTATGTATCATCCTACCAGAGGCGAGTTATACTGTAGTACAGATTACTGTAGTAGATTACAGTAAAGTCTTAAGGAGCTCTGTGTGTTCGACCTACTGCATGTGTCCTCATTCTCACTCTGGCTGACCTCAGACAGAGCCAGAGGGAGATTAGAGTCCTGCTGATCAATGTGGCTGTTAGGAGCCAACAGTTCAGTTAACAGAGCTAATGCACCAGCATGAAAGTAAACAAGCATCTGATCGGGTCATCTCTCTTGTGTAGGCGTTCAGGAAATAGATGGGAGGCGGCTGGATTATAGACTTTAATCTATGGCCACAGCTAAGATGATAAGGCCAGGAGACAGTGGGTCACATTGACGCCATGTGGACATTATATGGAGCCAATTGCCGCCCTCTAATGGATCTGACTGCATTTGAAGCTGTTGTATTTATCTCATAAATGTAAAAGATTATGTCAGATTTAGAACACACTTTATGTATCAAATGAACCTGATAATACCAAGGGCTTATATGTGCATTAAAACAATCTTGCTTCATATCTATAAAGTTATATGAGCCATCTGGTGGTAGTTACAACTGCGGCATAGAGACAGAGAGAAACAGTATCTGTCCCATAGCAAGCCTTTAGACTGCCTTCAATCACTTTATGTTATGGTCAAATAAGGTAAAGCAAGAACTACTTTTTTTAAAACCCTCTAAGCTGTACCTTATCCAAGCTGTACTGCTTGTACCGAGTTTGATGGCCACATATTCTCCACTCTTAATGCATTTCAGCAGGGATATGCACAGACACTTTTGAGGGCAGGGGTTAAAAACAAAGGACCAGGGCAGGGCCAAGTGACAAACAGGGCACTGAGGGCAAAGACAAACAACATGTGTGAAAGAAAAGCTTTGATTTACTAGTTAAAAAGGTCAAATAAGGCAGTGAAGGCTATAGAAATAAGGCTTCAGAGACCCATCATCAAGCCAAAAAGGTTGCAATTTCTAAGGTTGTATGTCTGTGAAAGCCCCAGTATAGAGTTTGAGAGGCTACAGAGAACATCTGTTGAGCACCTCAAAGACATTCTGGTAAACCTTTCGTCATCTCTGCAGAAAACAGAACTATATGTTCTCAGCAAAGACAGCACTGACTTCATCTGGGGAAATTGGTGAAAAGAAAAACTTTGAGAAACTAAACGTGACCTGGGAAGATCTGGAAGCTCTGAGCCGACAGTATCTCATTGGCAGAGTTCATCAGTTAGTGAAAAAGCTCCTCTATGGAAAGGTGCCAGGGGTGGATGAGATCAATTCCTAAAAGGCAACCAGCTTTGGATGCCCTGTCAGTGTCACAGAGATTTTGGGAAAAATAGCCTCAGAGCGGGCACAAGAGTCCGTCCAACTGACAGAGTCACCGACCAACCAATGTTGTTATCCTTGGAGCCTGATAAAGACGACCACAGAAATGAGTTCCAACTTTCAAAGGTTCACATTACTACTACTTTGCCTCAGATAATTAATCATCTGAGGTCTAAGGGCATTTTACATTTCTTTTTAAATTCACATTTTAAGGGTATTTGCATATAACTGATCCCTGTGTGTTTCATACCAAAATATTCAGAACAAACTCAGCTTTCTGTAAAGCGAGGCCATAATTTGTTCCAGAGCAATGTGTAAAGAGATATTTTGGCCCTAAAGCTGAAAAGTTGGGGTTCGCTAATCTCTTGAGAAATCATACCTACACTCAATTGTTTTGGTGCTTGAAATGAGTTTACAAAAGTCTTGGGTTCACAAAAGTAGCTTAATATATTAATAAAATAGTTAATAAAAAATGAAATGGAATTTTGCATCATCGCTTTTTGAGTAGGACTGTTGTCAAACATCGTTTGGACTCGCCGGTGCGTCTTTTGTCCTCAGAGGGTTAAAGCATAAATCAAGATACTGGAAAATAGACTTGACTTCAGAGAGAACTTATGTCCACATCACAAAATAGTACAACCACATTTAGCCTTTGCTTATCCAGCCTATATGTGTTTGTAGATTTTGGAAATGTTCCAGGAGGTATCCTGTAGGAGCAAAGTATACAAAGTATGCTGTTGTGAGCCATTAAGTATACATGTAATGCAAAGGTGTCAAACTCATTTCAGTTCATGGGCCACATACAGCCTAATTTCATCTCAAGTGGGCCAAAACAGTAAAACCATTGCCATGATGATAGTGGAGCATACCAAGCACTGGATTCCCATTTACCTCTGTGAAGAAATAGAAACTTGTGTCCATGCTTCTCCTTTTTGACAAAGACATTTTCCACCGTTGGCTCCTGCAAAAACAGTAGCCTAGCTTACGCTTGACGGTGTTGTGTCCCATAGCATGAATAACGTAGGCCTATCCAACATAGGGCCTGCTACTCTTATTAGGACAACGCCACCCCCAGCTGACAAATAGGAATAGCACTGCATTTGATTGAAAAATTGAAATGAATGACTTCTTTGCAATTTTTAACACTTTGCAAAGTCATCCAATGGTCCTGATTGGACCCTTTGGCTGGTTCTGGCCTTAGGGCCGTATGTTTGACACAGCTGATGTAACATTCAGCTTTGTTTGCATTCTTGACAAAGTCCAAATTGAAAGTGAGTCAGAGATGCACCTTGTCCCCTCTCGTGTTTGCAACATGCAGACAGTATCTGAAATGTACATCTTGTGACATGGCTCCTTCACTGTGTGATGATGAAACGCTTTTTGTTTTATTAAATTGCGGTTGCACTTTACAGTGGTTGAAGTGATCAAGCATATCCGGATGTCTCTCAGTAAAATATGACACTTAAATTATACTGTATATAAAACTAAATAACTTAAATAACTGGTTAAATACATTTATATCAGTAAGTATACATAATAGAGATAGAGAATAAAAGGAACAAAAGAGAGAATGAGGATCATATAATTGTGCCACTTCAGTAATGAAGCAATGAATATTTCATATTTATGTGCATGGAATCTCTCCCTGTTCACTCAAATCCCAGAGCCCTTTTTCAAAATGCAGGAAATCCACGAATGGTCTTTAAAATATTAATTCATATTGTCAAGAGAGCAGAGATGGAGCAGCCACTTGGTTAAACACAAAGTTTCTTACATAACACATCTACTACGTCTCAGGCACTGGTGAGAGTGAGAGCATCAGTAAATAATGGACTTCTAGTTCTCTCAGGCAGGCGACAAAACTGTCTTCCATCTTTCTGAAAATAATCCCAACATAGCCCTGGATATTAGAAACTTTTAAACTCTCTCCTTCATGTTTGCATTTTTCAAATATTGTACTTTATGGGTGATGACAGGCACCTTTTGTTTCTTTATCAGTAAAATTACCTGAATACGTCCATCCCCCACCCGGCCACAGCCGTGAAGAACCGTGGGCCAAGGTCTCGTGCCGGGTTGATTGGATAGCCGCAGTTCAGACCCATAGACACTCCGATGGCCATGATGATCAGGCCGATGCACAGAGGCTCCATGCCTTTTGGAGCACCAATATTCTTCCTGTCTGTGATGGCCAGGATACACAGGATCAGCGCAGCAGTTGCAATTACCTTAAAAACAAAAGCATCAGTCAATTAGTATTAATATTAACAAAATTCAAGACTACATACAGTTCTTTGATAAAAATAAAAGAGCATATTACTCTTTATGTTGTTTTTGAGTTACTTCGTCTGCTGTGGTGACGTCTGTCCTATGTGATTTTGTCTAAGCTTATTATGGGGCTTCCCCTTTCCTGTCTGTCTAAGGCAGCTTTACTACACAGCTCCATATGGCTGTATATTTCACATTATAAACAAATTATCAAAATATATATATATATATTGTCTAATTTTACTGATTTGACCATTTAAAGACAAACGGTCTTTATTCCAAATGCCCATTACCAAATATAACCATTTATTTGCTGTTACTCTCAAATGCATTGACAGGTCTAGTCATATCTCTACATAACAACTGAAAGTGAATTATAAAGTGTCTGATGGTGTAGCTGCTTTCTTAACATCAGTAATGAATTGTAAACGTTGGGGTAAATCATGATTTTATTTAGAAATATAACGGGTTAAAGGCATACTATGCAGGGATTGTCGCTAAAGTCAGCCCCTCATCCCCTGGCTCAACGACACCAGAAGCACACGTCCCCTGATGGTTGCCAGAGCACAGCCCAGTGTACCATCTGCAGCATCACATACGGCAGCGAAAGTGAAAGCCAAACTCAGATTCACTCTCATTTTGGAATGAGCTTTGTCCACTTGCCGTTTGGCCTCCCTACATTTGTGTTTTTTTGGCGTCCAGAAACATCCCGAACACAGCAACATAAGAAGAAAATAATAAAATACAGGCAGAGGGCAGGGGCTCTGCAGAAACAGACACACACTTCTAGTGGGTCAAAATTGATGATTGAGAGGGATTACTTTTGTATTAGTCTATATATTGTTTTTAGGAAATTCCTGCATAGTTTACCTTTAAGACACACAATACTAAGTTTTCATCTAAAACACAATCTCTTATGAATGTGAATGTACCTAAAATGTGTATGATCAAAAAAATTTTTAATGTCTTAATGTCTTAATGTCTTCACAAATACATAAACAACCATGTGCATCTCGCCTACACATCCAGAACAGATGCTAGTTATTCTCAGCATCGGAGCAGAATTGTTCATACATCAGCAAACAACTCTCATGTCTATTTATGCTTACTATCATCCATGACTGCACTAAATGCACTGCATGCTCACATGCATCTCTGCATGCTCTAGTGGCTTCCATATACACAGAATCATGTTGGAAAATCCCACTGACATCAATAATTCCATATAAAAAGGGGGCAAACGGCCTCCAAAGCTTTTACTTACATGTTATCAGGCAGTTTGTATAAACTGGTTAAAGTATTATTATCCATGTGTATATCATAGTATATTTTTCAAGGTAAATTACTTGCAAGTTAGTCTTAAGCCCCACCTGATCAACAAACCCATTTAGGACTGAGAGATGTTTTGCAGGATAGGATGCAAATATGTTGGCTGTAGCATTTGCACCAGTAACAGCAAATTCTCCATTGGTATATTCCATCAAAGCATCTGCGGAAAAGAAAATACAACAAAGATAATCAATGGTTTATACAAGTATCACTAACAAGCTAATAAATCAGACATAAAAACAGTATCCAGATCAAATAGGGAAGACTCTTTGCAGAGGCATATTTGTTTTTAACAAATACAGGGGGTTCTCTCATGAAGCAGGATTAGTAAATTAGCCAGATAATCTCACTTCAGTCAATGTTTCAGACTTGATGGGGTTCTAGGTTTCCTTTGAAAGGTTATCTAGATAACCTAGTAATCCTTTCTGAGACAGTTTTCTGGTAGTGACATTTACACATTTACACCCACCATAATACAACCCATAGACAGCACAGGATCCAGCAAAAGCCCCCAGGAATTGTGCCACCACATACACAGGAAACTTCTTCAGAGGAAGCTTCCCCAGGATTACCATGGCCAGAGAGACTGCAGGGTTCACGTGGGCTCCTGGAACAATGCAACAAAAAAGATCAGCAACATCTAGTATCAACAACAACTAATGGAAGCAATAACTCCTCCAAACCATACAATGATATAGGTTGTTATAAAATGTCAGAAAATGGTGAAAAAAGCTCATCACAACTTCCTAAAGCCCTGTCTGACCAACAGTTCCACAGTTTTTTTTTTTATCACATAAGACAAAGAAAAGCAGAGAATTGTCACATTTGAGAAGTTGGATTTAGAAAATGTTCCTTATTTTTGCTTGATAAATGATTTATAGGAGTACTCCAACAATTTAACATTGGACTGCTATAACACTGTTGGACTCACAGTGGATAACAATCAAGTCTGCAAAATCCAGAGATCTTTTCCACATATCTTTCTTTCTTCCTTGTTCAGATGTGTTATGCTGAAGCCGAGCCGCTAGACTCAAGCAGAGATGAGGAGCGGACGACAGAGGTTTTGTAGGCTCACCTCTTTCTAATTCCTCATTTTCAAAGTTGTAGGCTAGTCTTAAGGCTCTGACACACCAACCCGACGGCTGACCGTCGGCAGAAAAAGCAGTCAGACTGATCATTCGGCTCCTGTCGGTCCAAAAAGTGCCTCGGAACACACCAAAGCGACGCCGACTTGAGTGTACGTTCTGCGCGTGCGCAAGACGTAATACGTCTCCATAACAGCAGACGGCGCTAATCTGTATTATCGCCCAAAAAATGAAAATCGAGATGACGAACGCGTCACATGGGTCTGGCTCTGGCTTCTTTTTCAAAGCTGACCATAATAGCAGCTCGTTCGGAATACAATATAGTATTTTACGAAAATAGTTCACCGAAACGTGTTTCTGAAAACATTTTAAGCGAGAAAAAGGCCATACAGTTGCTAAATCTGTCTGTTTTTTTGATCGACAAAGGACAGTTTTAAAGATTTTGCAAGGCGTTCGTCACGCTCTTCCTGCTCGTCATTTCCAGTAAGTGTTTTAATATAAGTGCACTGATTCGCTAGTCAAGGGCTAGCACTTCACCAATCAGATTGGTCATTGAGTCTGACTACCCACTGGCCGATTCAACAAGTCAAATTAAAGCCGACCACTCCTCCGACTGACGATGGCACGGAACACACCAAACAGACTCGAGTCACCAACCTCGCCAGAGTGTCCAACGGCCGATAATCGGGTTGGTGTGTCAGCGCCTTTAAGCCTCAACGTCGCTAACTTGCAACCGACACTGAATTTAATTAAATCGTGACATCACTTGTTCACACATGCAGTAGTACTCCCCAAGAATTTAATGTGTAAAATTGATGTTCTTCTTTTAATAATAATTGATTATCAAAATAGCTGCCAATTATTTTTCTGTCGATTGATTAATTCACTAATCATTTCAGCTCTAAATCAAATGTCAAACATTTGTGGCCAAGCATTTTAAAAGTCTCTTGTGTCTTCTCTTACGAGATAAAGTAAGCTAAGTTCAGTGGATTGAAACACAGGCTGTCTGATTTAGTGCCTGTGTTCAAACCCTCTAGAGCTCATTCTTTCAAAACTTGCAGGATATCTTCAAACAAAGAGCATTGGGTTTGTGTGTCACCATAGTCGGTTTTACTATATTCTACATTGTCTTTAAGAGGTCGTGTTTGAACACATTCCAGCCAAATGTTACTGGGCTGTGATGACAGTGTGGGGTCATTTATTTAACACTCTGGGATCTTGGCTTTGACCTCTCTGTGGTAACACCACTGGGGGTATCAGCCATGCGCCCATTGTTAATCTCCCCATCCTGTTCACAAACACTGACTAAGACAACCAGCCAGACCGGCCTGTCTGAATTGCATCTGACATAATCTGCCTGAATCTGCTTAAGGCACACGTAGACTGCAGGTCATTAGAGTGACCATGATGTGTCACACTTACGGTACACTGTCATCTAAAATCTGTGACTACAAAGTGAAAACAATTGTGTTTTCTTCTCCTATGGGGCCGCCCTGCCAGGGAAGCCTAGTAAGCCAAGCTTGTCACACCTGACCCCCTCCTCTCCAGAGACCCATGCCCCAGTAAAGCTCATTAGTCCAATACCTATGATCATCTTCAGAGATGTCGTTGGACAGAAGCTTCCCACTGTGCTGTGGACCCCGGGGCTGAATGGCCCAGTCATGCAGCAAAAGCTCTCCATATATTAACCTCCTTGTCCTCAGGCTTTTCTGCTATTCCTCTGAAGCTACAACTCTTCTCATTAAACATGTAGCACAAGTAACACTGTAACACTATCAGAACGACCAACAACAACAGCCATCCTAAATGAGATAGAGATGAAAAGCCTGTTTCACTCTGCTTTTTCCTCTCTCTCTCTCTCTCTCTCTCTCTCTCTCTCTCTCTCTCTCTCTCTCTCTCTCTCTCTATTCTCACTGATTAATTTTAAATCTCTCTAAATACACAAAATATATTAGTTCCCCCAAATCACTGATGGACTAAACATATGGCACAGAAGACTTTTTGTCATACCAAAACTGTTTAGTTACAAAGTTTGTATGGCATGGACTTTTTAAGGTTTTAAAGTGCATATACAGGTATTTGCTTTCTTGCAGAGATTTAGATGAGAAGATTGAATCCACTCTCTTGCTGTAAATATGTAGCTTGGGCCAGGAGCTGGTTAGTTTAGCTTAGTACAAAGACTGGAAACAGGGAGAATCGGCTTGCCTGTCTCTGTCCAAAGGTAACAAAATCCACCTACCAGCACCTCTGAAGCTCACTAACTAACAAGTTAGATCTTGTTTTTTAATCCTTACAAAAACCAAAAGTGCAAAAATTACTCTAAACCTCTCTTGGTGGTAATAAATGAATGAGCGTTAGAGGTGCTGGTAGGTGTAGCTGTTTCCCCCTGTTTCAGTCTTTATGCTAAGCTAAACTAAATGTCAACTGGCTGTAACTTAAAGGTCCGATATATAATATATTTACTGTATTAAATCAAAAAATTATCACAATGTGTCATGAGATAGGCTATTAAGGAAACATACTAAGTTGAAATACTATCTTCTCTGACAACAATGCTATTGAATTGTTGAAGCGGGACACAGCTTACATACTCTATGGTCGCTCTGCAATGTATGGTATGTTATGGAATATTATTGTGGCTAACATTACCATTGCCAGCTTCACAGTTATATGTTGGACAGTAAGATGATTCCCACTTTGTTACAAACTGACATGCAACCATAATGTGTAATGTACAGTGTATAAACAAGCTGCTTTTAGTAACTTATTTTGTAGATCATGCAACAACATCTACACATAAACTTAGAAAGTTATAATCATGTGGAAGAAAGGTTATATTTTTATTTCATTTTTTATAAATAACAGGGTCTGGAAAGTAGTAGAACTGAAAATCTCCCCCTGCCCAAATACTTCCCCTGCTTCTATTCAGCGTAGACGACAAACTGTGACTATGACCTGGGTACAGACGGCCGCGAGGTCGCCATCTTTTAGCGATTGTTACAGTAATTTAAAGCTAAAATGTCAAACTATCTATCTATTTATCTGTCTAACTCTATGAAGCCTGCTCAACGCAACCTTCGACATAATGGATCCCTTCATTGCTGATAAATGCACACTCACCATTTTGGCTCAGCAAGCCCATGAGAAGCACTGTGACATTTAACTATTCTTTCCTGTCCCTATCATTGCTGGCAAAGCACAGAGGCCTCTTCTTGCTGTAATCCTGGAAGAATGTATCCAATGTCCCATTTGTACATTAAGACACAATATCTCCAGAACTTAAGCACACTGACACTACACTGAAAATCAGCCCATTAGAGACCGTAATTACAACATAGTCTAATCTCCAGAAAAACACACTCCATTAGTTTCAGTAATTCTTGCCTTCTAGACAAGAAAAGTGGTTACTATATGTTGAACGCTTTCCATTATGTAACGCTGCAAGTCCATAATAAAGGTCTACACTGGTCTTCATAGGCCATTACTTTATCTAGATCAGTAGGCAATGTTCTCAATCTTTGTTGTACTGTAAGAGCAAAGAGACAGCCAGACATCCACGACCAAAGATCGCATCTCCACCACAGACAAACACTGAGTGACGACCTTTGTTACCAGCCTGAGTTTGTGGCTTTTTACAGGCCCAAATATCAAATACTTATGATTTCCTTGTTTTTCTTTCACTGAGAACCTGGCAATGCCTTGGAAACTGGAATTTTTTGTTTTTATAATTTTCTGACATTTTAGTGTCCGATTAATCTGCAGAATAATTGATAATGGAAATAATCATTAGTTGCAAGAGTTAAGAAAGTTAATGATTTAATATTGTAATGAATGTGAGCTGTGTGTCCATACAACATGTGGGCAACTTTTACCTGACACTCCCCCTGCAATGTAGACAGCCATCATGACTCCCAGAGTGAAACCAACATGGATTGTTAAGGGCTCCCCGAGAGCCCCTTTACTCAGCACCGTCTGGGCCACTGAACCACATCCAAAGAGCTGGGACACAGACAAGAACAAAAACACAAAGGGTGGAGGTAGAGAGACTCATTGTTTTTAATTATTCCAATTATACCCGCCATTAACACTAGCCCTCTTGTCCACCAACAGCCTCCGACTGCCACAGACAATTTGTCCTACTTGGAGCCTGGAAATAAAATAATGAATCCCCCACTTACTAGGTAAAATGCAGAAGTAATTCAGACCACAAAAAAAGTGTTGGGAAAGCTGCATCACTCCTCTGATGTGGCATCACATGCATTAAAGTGGACTCAGTGGGGTGACAGGTGGAGGCAAGGGCAGTCCAGATTAGGAGCACATAATAACTGAAAAGCAGGCAGCTCTTTTAAGGAACGCTCAGGAAACAGAAAAAACAATGATACAACTCTGTACTGCAAAGTGAGCTGATCATTTGCCATAATCAATTTAATCCCATGTTTTTTTCTCCCATAACCTCATAACTGAGAGACAATGACTTATTACAGTTATAATGATTCATATTTTATGTTACATTGCACTTCTAGAGAAGTTGTGAGGAAGAAAAACAGTCCCACATCAGTCACATCTTGTTATGATTGTCAGGAGCAAATTACAGCTGTAGCACATCAAAGAGAAGTCTGTTATTCCCAGAATATACTATCTATTAATAGAGACAGAGAATATGAGAGACAGCAGTCAGAGACCCTGGAGACCCAGTTTGACACCTTATTAGCATACTGGTTCAAAGCTTTAAAGCGGCTGTTTAAGCTGGATGACAGGTGCAGAGGGAGGTACTCACTATCAGGACAAATATCCCTAGAAATTCCGCCAGGAACTCCTTAAAGATGTCCCGCCTCAGGCCAAATCTCTCCTTCATCTTCCTCTTACTCTCATTTTCCATTTTTTTCTGCGGCGCCTTGATGTCTTCCTCCGACCAGAACAAACAGCTAACAACTACGAGGGAGTGTGTGTGATTGTCGGTGCAGGTTGCCGCCTCCCACTCCGTGCGCTCGGGCAGTGCAGGCTGACAGACACGTTAAGCTTTCTGCATCTATTTCCCTTTATAACCACAAGGGGTCTACTTTTTATTAGAAATATAGACTGCAGGCATCCAGGCCTAACAGTTGCTGAAAGTAGCCTATTTGTTTGCATTTAGTTTGTATTCATATAGGCCTACAGAACGTTTTTTGAGATGCACAAAATAACAGTTTATAATCTTATAATAGGCCTATATTTCTAATAGGCCTAAATATAAGATTTAAAAATGCCATTATCGCGCAATGAATTGGAAAATTCATAAATAACAGGCTGCTTCACTTTGAGAGATAAAATAAAAAAACATAGGCCTACTCGTCCGGAAGGATATTTAGTAAATTACTAAACTTACAGTCATGTTTGATGGCTCTAAAGTGTAACCATTATCACCAACAGTTATATTGTCTTTAGAATTGCAAACCAATAGTCACTTTTGTAATCACACAATTTGGTTCTAAATGTTAAGTCTATAGCTGCTAGAGCTTCCCTTTATTATTGACACAATGCAGTGAAATATATATTTTATTATAGTATATATATATATACATATATACATAGTATATTTTTTCATTGGCCATTTAGAATTTCAACAAACAATTTAGGATGATGAAGACGTTTTTAAATCTAAACTTGAGGTCAATGAAATTTTTTTAGAACGACTGTCTTTGTATTTTTTTTAACAGATCTTCATGTGAATAATATTAAACTTAATGAATTACAGATAATTGAGCCCCATACTGTTTTCAATATGCACATATGATTGTCTCAATTCAAATTATAACTTTAAGCTATTTGTTAGTTTTAGCTGATAATACATTTATAAATTAGAAATTATGCATAGTTGCCTCATTTTGGCATTTAAAACATTTCAATTAAAATACGAACAATTCGCCTGCATTAATCGGCCGGCATGAAAGTCCCACGATCATTTTTAAATAATGATGGTAAAATGTATTGCTGAATGCCAACAGAAAAACTATTTTGCCAGAGTGATGTAGGCTATAGAAAATACATAGATGTATATTTTAGACTTATTGTGAGGGAGTGCCAGTTTTCACACGCTTTGTCTGCCATGAGGCTATTGTTCCACCCGGAGAGTTATTACTATTATATTTATAGGTTACAACACATAACCAAGTGTGGCCTAAAGGCTATATGTGAGAAAATCTGAAAGATAACAACTGCGCTATAGGCTACTTTACAAGACGTCCTTAACATGACATCCTATCTGCGTAAATTGGATCTGTTGTTTAGATATCTAATCTCTTTATAGAATTTTTGTTGATAAAAAACAAATTTTAACGAAATTCCAACTGTTTTAAAAAACTTCACATTCACGGAATCCTCTTACTTTTCATATTATTGTATGAATTGTTTAAATCTTATCGGGAAATAGACTTCTCAGAGCTCGTTTTATTTTTGGCACTTTTTCTTTTAGTCAAATCAGAAAGTTTGCAAAGTTTTAACACTCACCTTTCTCCATGCAGCTACTGTGGTTCCACGTATCAGTCATATTGATCTTGTCTGCTCCTTCCTTGTTGTTAAAATTAACATCCCATTTATCTTATCAAACCGCTCTTTGTAAATAGCCTACTGTTAAAACTTTAAATATGTGAGTGTGACTCTGAATTGTCCGAGGCCCGCTCCATCCAACAGAGGGAGCTCCATGAATACATTTGAACTGCCGGCTCTAAAGTTGTCTCCTCCGGTATGTCTTATCTTCCGTTCACTGTGCTTTGTAAAAAGGTGAGGCGACAGGCTGAGGATGGGATGTTTTGAATGCATTAATCAATGTCACCGTTTCAGGCACGTCCTCTTTGATGTGAAACAGACACTTTGAGAGTGTCGCCCATGCTGTGAAAAAAGGGTTATGTGCTGATGGAGAAACAGCATCCTCCGGGGATTTGCAAACGATTGGCCTTGCATCTGTCTCCACACTCCTTTGTCCTGTCAAGAGGCTTAGATTATGAAATGTAAAATTTAAAGGCCCTTCCGCTGCTTGGGGAATACTCCTGAGCATGTTTTAAAACTTTTGTTATTTCACTGAGCACTCTTTCTCTCTGGATTCAACTTGAATCCACAGTCTAAACCACACACAAACTTCTGATTTGCCTTCTCACTGTTACCTGTGGCTTCATGAATGTGCGAGGAAATGCAGATGTTGTGGATGTGTTAATACATGCGTGGATTTGCTTTAATTCCTTTAGTTTTCGGAGACAGGCTCGCTCACAGCTAATTGGTGGATGTTTATTGGGAGGTTTAAAGGAGGCGCTGAAAAGGAATTATCACCTGCAGGACAAATATCTGCCAACAACACCCCGGCAAGTAGCAGCAATCCCTCTAGTCCACATTTACATAACATCTTCGGCCGTGGGGCGGTTGTGTTAGGCAAATAAAGACCACAGGGTGATAGTGAGCCAAAGAAAGTAGTTTGACACCTTTATGTCACATAGGAAATGTTTAATGATGGTGTAAGAATGTGTAAAGAAAGGGAAATACTAAATCTGCTTTAATATGTAGGATAACTTGTTTGTTAACTATTTATTAGGGTATATTTCAATATGAACTCGTATGCACAACATGGAGGAGAAATCCTTGATGTGGATATTTGAAATGAATTAAATTGAACAGGAACTGATGAAGATCGTAATAAAGTCAAGAACAGCTACTAAATATTGTGGTGAGATCGTTTTTCCAGAAAAATGTGCAGACTTATTAGTGCTGCAGTATGTTTGTGTAACTAAAGTCTGTTTCACCGAAGGAGCCCATCTATATGAACCCTTAACATAGGTCTAATGTAGCCTATGGTCTAATTTAAAACTTACAGCCTTATATTGAGTTCAGATAACATTATAGGCCTACCTGTGATTAACATACTTAACAATTCCAAACTCTTTTGATAATGCATGGCACTGTGTTTTTTTGTGTTATAAAACTATGAATTACTGTAGAAAACAGTCGGCTGTCGGAGGGTGAAAGCAGTGAAAACTAAGTGTACCGGGGGGTGTGAGGTGGGTGGTGGATGTGTTTCTCCTCCTTAACACGCATGGCTAAGGTCGTTTAGCCTATGTAAATGCGTGAATTTAATTTTCAAAAGGACAGCCCTTTTCGTTGCCCAATGAAAATGAACCGCGGCTGACACCTGGCTATAAACCCAGGAAGAAACCCAAAGTCCTAATCAGAAATCTGTTGAAAAAACCCCGAGAGGCGCAGCAGGCAGACGAGTGGAGAGACAGCCGCGATGACTTCCAGTAAGATCGAGATCCCCGGAGAGGTGAAGAGCGACCCCGCTACTCTCATGGCATCCCTCCAGCTGATGCCTTCACCGGTGCCCAACCCGGAGATCAAGTACACCAAGGTCTGTTTCTCTCCACACTCTCGCCGCCGACCGTCTCGCTTTGAGCGTATAACGACTCAGCTGCTGCTCGTACATGTCTGATCATTTGTATCTTTAACCAGAACTTTTTAAAACTTTTCGTGTATCGGCAACTGAAGCTTAAGTAGCCTACCAGACCGTGTAGCTCACTCAGAGCTGGAACTGATAAACTTCTCCGGACTAAACTTTCTAACAGACCTGATAAACTGACAATTCAAGTCACGATGAGTCTCTTCTGCGTCCACGTGCTAAGTGTAGCTCTGAATTAAATACTCAATAACCCCTGGACAAGATCATTTAAACTAACGAAGTATATAACGGACATAAGAAATTTCATTTTTTTGTTTTCATGGTCACACTTTACTTGATTCATAAAAATTTACATTTTTACATATACCTGGTATTATGATAAAGACTGATAATTGATTTTGCAGATAATTTTAACCAGTTATAATTGCCACAAAATAGAAAATAGTGTTTTTATCAGGAGGCGAAATAACGTATTAATAAGGGCGTGTCATAGTTTGAGCTTGTTTAGGAAAAGTGTCTTAAAATTGATGTAACACTGAGTGGACAACTATATTTAACTATTATTATAAATGTTGTATTTTTTCACATTGCACCTGACCAACAGCCTTTCAGGTTACTGCATGGAAAGCAATTAAAGTCGCCTAACAAAGGGATATAAAAGTAATTAAAAGGAAAGGCTAATTATACAAATTTGAATATTACAAGATTGGAACTAAATCCTTATCTTTCTTTCATTGTTTTTGCATTATGATTGTAACTTTCACTTCAGTTTGATTGTGGTATATAAAGAGTCATGCAGTTCTTAATTTAATTAATCTTTGATTGCTCACAATGATTTTAGGTAGCCTATCAGTGGCAAAGGCTGAGTTTGTGTATAAACAACACAACCCAAATTCATTCTTTATTTTTAATGAAGTATTTTCTTTCACTGACATCAGTAATTACAGCATTAAATCAAGTGTTGTCTCATTATTATATGACAGCATGTTTGTTTAGCAAAAAAATGGTTTAATACTAAAATGCTCACAGAACAAATGTGTTATCAGAGCACATACAGATTGTCCTTTAGTCAGAAGTGTGTGGGTGGGAGAAAAGGGATGCAGAAACAGCTGGAGAAAGCAGCTTGAGTCAAACAAAGAACTTCATTTGAGTCATGAAACAAATCATGTTGCAGATATGACTAAAAAAATATGCTTTCAGAGAGACCATCTGGTGATGATACTGTATGTAAGTCATATATTCTGGTTAAATACTTCAAAATTTTCTCAGAATAAAAAACATTGCAGTATACTATTATATAATTGAAGCAATCATCAATCAGTAAATCACATGCTCTTATTTCTCATTAGAGTGTTTGAGCCTTCACTTGGAATGTGAGTCTTGACCCACCACAAGTCTTGAAACAGTTACACACATGTTGAAAGTAGCTCTCATATAAAATGCCTGTTTGGAAACATCTCTGCAATGTCTTTACAATGCACACATTGGGACACCTCAAAGCAAATTTAAGTCATAAGTTAGAAGTTCCTAATGTGTACTGATTTATTTTGGTTTGAGGTGTCATCTTCAGCCTTAGCAGCCAGGATGTAGCCTGCTGCAGTTCTGTTGCTACTGAAAGAGTCTTTTAGCTGCAGAACAAGTGTTTTTATGATTACCAAGATTAAAGGGCACATCTCATAGAGGTCAGATTGATGATAGCCTGGTGTAAGTTCAGCTAGAGCCAGGGCCAGTTTTTAGCCTGTTATATTAGGGTCAGCTTGTAGAAATAATATTTTGGCCAATTGGGTGGTTAGTAGCCCAGAGGTTAGAAAATGGAACTAGTAACCCAAAGGTTACCAGTTCAAAACTCTGTTGAAATGGCACAAAAGGCTGAAGGACACCTGGCTTGGCAACCCAAAGGCATATAGTAGGTTTTGTTTCAACATTGGTGGGGATATATATGAAGTTGGGGGTCTGGTGGTCCTCCCCCAGAAACACTTAATTTCCTGCATTCTGCTGAATTTGTATGCATCAATTTCTGTCTTTTTCTACATCAATTAATGAATGGTGGAAATTCCTTTGTTTAGCCTATGTAAAGACACAGAGCCCCGTTTGAGACTCTGGTCTCTGGATGAGACTAGCTTAGGGAAGCGGCTGTATGCTGCTCTTCATCAAGGGTGGAAAACCCAAACTATGGCAGAAATACATGGAGCAACAGGTCTGCCGCAGCAGAGCGCATCCATTAGAAATCAACTGAAGCTGCTAAACTGACCACGGAAGCCGCGCTGCTCACCTCTATTTTTTACAGAGACAGTAGACACAGAGCTATAGACGGGTCTGCTTCAGAGCTCTGTGTGTTTGTGCCTGAACACGACGAGAAGACGGGGTGGGCAGTGGGTGACTTTGGAGGCGGGCTGTAGGCTGCCCACCCAATTTGAAGTTAGAAACAGTACTAATATTTTCTGTGCTATTTACATATATTCTTAACTTTTGATTGTGTAGGCAAGATGCACATTTGGGTGGGCTAAGCCCACCCCTACCCCTGGCTACCGCCGGCCTTGGTCAGTGCTATAATAATTGCTCTGTGTTAACATATACCTCAGTGTTTTAAGTGCAAAGGGCACACGCTGCTGGTGCACCATAAAGAGGACAGTACATGTTGTATAGGCTCTGTCGTGTTAGTGCAGAGTGTTAGTTAAAGGAAGGACAGAGGAAAATTTAGGGAGCGACTTGGTGAATTAACCTCAAGGAATTTGGTTCATCAAGTCCCTGTTGGTTTGGTGGACATAGGGGGCAGAAGGGCCCTGATTTATGGGAACCCCTGGCGTGGGCTCTCCTCACACCCTGTTCCTGTTCCCAACCCCACTGAATGCAGGGGAAACAACCAACACTGTTCGCTGGCCTGTAGGGCGTGTGGATGGCGCTGCAAACTTCCAGACACAGATTCTTTCCTCAGATATTGTTTTTACACTAATACATTTATTTTTCTGCAACATGAAGGCAATGATAAGCTTTTCCTAACTTACATTTAAAAAAAAAATAGAAATCTTTGTTTTGCAATGCAAAGATTACATGTGAGTGACCCTGGAGACAGAGATATGGCTGTTACAGTATTATTACTTAAGAGGTTTGCTTCTATAACATGAGCATGTCATAAAAAATGGGTTATTGCAGTCAAGGGTTGCTCCTTGTCCTTTTCACCAAGTCATGAACTTCTCACCGTCAACGACACGCTGATAGTATCAGTAAAGCTATCTTCCCATTTGTGTGCATCTGTATAAGATTGGAGTTCTTTTATTGGTCTATTGATATCTACATAAACAAAATTGGTAGTCTTCATATACCCTTTCTCTTTTAGCTAAAAGCTTGAGTAGGAAAGCTGTCTCTCGATTGTCCTGTCCCCTACCCCCACATTTCTATCGCTAGAAGGCTCCAACAGCTGGCTTACAAGACAGAAATAGTTTAAAGGTTGATAGGACCACGAAGGAAGCCATAAATAAGAGAGCCATGATAGCTATTTATTGATGTTTTCCACTTGTGGTAGAAGTGAAGAAGAGAGACTCTGATTTATGAATAATTAAAGCAAACAGAGAAACCTTTCCTGCGCTTTTTTAGTGGGTGATAATTCTGGCCTTTGTGGTTTTTCACACCGTTCAGTGATAATGACTTGTTAAACCAGACACTTAGTGGGACACATTTTACTGGGAATGGAAATAACTCTGCTGTTTTACTTAGAAGGAGCAGTCTGTAAAATGTTTTTTTTGTGTAGTAAAAAAAACAGCCCATTGTTTTGCCCTCGAAAGTTTCCACATTGACAAATGATTGCAGTTTAGCTGACTGATAAGAATGTGTAATAAAAACAAATCTACATTTTTAAAATGGTGTTTGTCGTTCCAGTTTAGTTTTGCTGTTCTTTAATATAATTATATTCTTTAATAGGGTAATAACGTGGAAAATAGTGCTACAAATATACAAAACTAACAAAGACCAGATTGAGGGATCAAATTCAGTGGCCTTGTGCATTGTCTGAGTCACAGATCTCTTAATCTTATCAACAGTTATACATTTTCTTTGTTGCTTTGCTCATGGTGGCATTAGTGCACTTTCACCACAGGAACTTTTGCAGAACCTATCTGCTAAAGACCCGAGTTTTTGTAAAGCAGTCTATGCAGAGACATCCACTCAGTTTGGATGAATAAGAGGCTCCATCAATCTGTCACTGATTGAGATAGCACAGATGGAGGCTTGGGGCTCCCCGATGCTAGGTGCTGTCCACCGGGGTGTAAATTATGACCCTGTCTCACTGTGTGGGTTAGTGGCCCTGCCTCGCCAGAGCCTGACCTGCAGTTCTGGAGTTTTTCACTTCAAAACCACCATCTTTCTGCGATCAAGATCAAACAGAGCCAAAGTTAGGGGATACTGTGCAACTAAATGATTTATCACAACGAGCACAGCGAGAACTCTCCCCCCTCCTCCTCTGCCTTTGCTTACACAATCTCCCTGTTCGCACATACATGGCCACATACTCTCTAAAACACATCTCTTTGATTGTGACAGGGTAAGTGTGCACTGCCATTAATATGTCCATTGGTGTGAAATGCCTACTTGTGTTGCGAGTGTAAATTATCATCTTAGCAGACACGTCAACATCATGTCCCCTGTCTCTTAATCACTGTTTAAGGAAGAGCAGTGACAGCGAGGTTACCCTGTTAACTTCCCATACCTTCAGTCTGTGGCCCTCTTGACAAGGAACGTGTAAATCCTTACGGTGTCATTATGAAAAACACTTGGCTTCATAAATCTGTTGGAGTATAGGCTTTTTTCATCAGCGAGAACAAGACATAGCAGAGACAGAAGTGCTTTTCTAGATGTTTATTTGTCTGTGGAAAAACGTCACATTTAAAAAAGAAGACTTCCTTTTTGTCCACTGATCCCATGAGTAAAACAACTGTTCTTTAAACATTTCCTTGACCTGAGATTTAGAGATAAGTACAAAGGAAACTTTCAAACCTCAGATGTTCCAAGGGAGAAAAAAACCCAGTAGGTAGTAGAGGAAGTCCATTTTTATTGTTGATTCATGAAAATCAAACTGTGTATCACTGTTGTCTCTTAGCAATTTAGACATTTCATCAAGATTGTAGATTAGGTTCTGATATATTTGTGTACTAAATTACATTTACATTAAAGCTGAAAGGTGATATGTTTTTGATGAATGATAAGATTGTTTTCTGGCATTTTGCTCAGATATTTGAAAATGGAGGTTTTGGGATTGATGTACGCCGATTGGATAAGTTACTGACTACTGATGTAAAATATGCCTTTATGGATAAGAACCTGCTCAAAACATTGTCAACAGTTGTATTCAGCTATAAAAGAGGAAATTTAATATCCCCTTTGGGGTTTTAAAAATGTATTAATAAAGTAGCATCATATAGGCCTGGAAAAGGGTTTAATCTAAACTGTCTGATACTCCAGTGATGTGCACAGTCTCTCTGACTACTGGAAGAAGTGCATTTCATGGGTGCATCAACAGTAAATAACTGAATAAGAAGTTGTTTGTAATTACAGCCTTATGTTAAATTTATGTTTCTCACATAACTTCTGAGTCAGAATGAACAACTTTAACCACTTGACCACACACTCAGACGAGACAAAGACGTTTGCCAGTCAGTGACAGCGAGGTCGCCCTCGCCAAACCTAGGAGCGCTGGGTGGCATTGTCTGTGGGGATGTGAATAAAAAACACGAAGGCTCCATGGTGTCAGACATGTGGAGAGGAGTAGGAGAAAAAACACCAGCTGGTCTCCACTTTCACATGCTCTCCACTCACTTGTAACAGTAGTAATTATAAAACTTTTGAAACCCATCCAGAGAGGAAATAGAGGTCCTGTGATAGGGGAGGATATGAAACTTCCTGCGCAGACGAGTGTTGCAGGTGCCCGGGTAGGGTTTGTCTGGCTGTGGAATCTTGGCACACACACACACACACACACACACACACACACACACACACACACACACACACACACACACACACACACACATAAATAAACCCTTATACTCCCCCTAAAACCCCTCTCATACCAACTCAACCCAAATCTCATCCCCCCCCCCCCCCACCCACCCCCTAAAGAACTGAGTAGCATTACTTATTCCTTCAGCCGTTAGTATTTGAGCTGTGAGAAGAAGCAAAGAGCCAAACAGATGTTTTGTTGGCTGCAGAAAGTATTTTGGCGTTTCTTTCTTCCTGTTACAGTACACTCCTAAAAATGAATTATCCCAAAAAAATCACGCAAAGTTTTTTAACATGAAAAATATAAAGGACATAAACACTTCACTTTTTACTCAGTGCAAGGTTTACAAATCATCATTTTTGTAACAGATGACGATGATTAAGACACCTGCATCAAATGGCCAAATTAGCAAACAAACAAAAAAACCTTTAAATCGTTTGTGTACATCATGTTTCATCTTTTTATTATGCCCATGGTCAGGCTCTCTCTGGATGATGTGATTGACAGCTTTTGCAGAAAAGCCTGGGAGTTGCTAAATGTTTGCAGCTGCCCTGTGGCCCATGCAGTCTTGACCTATATGCTTACTGCTTAGCTCTAATCCACATCAGGCCTCCTCGTTATGCGTCAGGCATCACAGATCACAGCTTTTTGTCCGTTCCAATGCATTTTTTAATTAATGCAGCAGCACATGTTTAAAACTTTTACAAGTTGTACTTTAAATGGTTTCATTGTGAGAGCAGAAAATAGTATATTTGGAAAATGTCGTCATCATTTGTAGTTTGAGGACACCAAGTTAATTCTAAGTGCTCATTGGCAGTGCAGATTGTAATAAACATGAAATAAACATGTGAAGTGATAGTGACGACCCCGCAGGGAATGGGAATGGGAAACACGATTTGTCATTGTAAAATGTGCACCCTTGCACTTGCTTTTTCATTCTTGTGTTCTTTGCCCCTCGTCCAAATGATCCTAAAAGCAATTTTAAGAAACTTCAAGAGTTGATTTACGACTCAGCACTGTCATCTTAATCAAGTCTCTCAAAGGAACGAGACAAAAGTCTAACACCAGTCCGAGCCCAGAGAGAGGGCCGAGCCAAACGGCGGCTGACAGTTGTCCTTTTCTGGCCGTGATTTAGGTGGCGGCCTGCTCCACTGTTCTCGTGCTTCATCCGTTCTCCTTTAGCAGTGTCTTGTGAGAGGGGTTACGCCATGCATAAAGCTACCCATGGTCTGCATTCTTGCTCGGACTGTTGAGGCTGTCAGGGGGCTCCTGTGATTTAGGGTGCCCCAGTTCAGTGGCCCCTATAAATTTAAAAACTAATTCAGTGCTCTACAGGACTTTCTGTTTTTGTAGCTGGCCCTCTGCTCCTTATCGTTACTGACAATTTTATGAAGTGCTCTTAATGAGCGTCAGATTAAAGGTGGCCTCTGATGGAAGGCGCCTAAGAACACTGTGCGGGGAGAGAGAAGCCACTCTGGCCTTGTCTGTCTGTGTGTTTGGTGTGTGTGTGTGTGTGTGTGTGTGTGTGTATGTGTGTGTGTGTGTGTGTGTGGGTTCCGGGGGGGTGGTGGTGGGGGGGGTGTGTGACCAGTACAAAGGAAACGTAGAGGAATGAGTCTGTAACGTATGGTTCTGTGGGGTGGTACACACAGATAGTGAACACCTTAAATGTCTACATGTGAGTTATTCATACACAGAGACCACATCATGAGCCTCCGAGCCGTGGGAATGAAGAGGAGGATGGAGGTAGAGTGATGTGTTTGCTGCGAGTCCAACAGTTTTCAGACTCCCTGGCATTTTATACCAACCCAAAAGTAAACACGGGTAACAGTTTACAGCCAATTAAATAGTGCTTAAAGCCCAACGTTTATGGAGTTAAACATGTTGGAGAGTTTAGGGAAGCTTAGGCCAGTGGGATACTTGAACCCTGCTCTCAGGTTTGCTCTCAGTGCATCTGAACTCCTCTAAAGTAGAAAGACGGTAAGAGCATATGTATACACAGAGGGATTTGTGCCAGCAGATGTTCTCTTTCCACTCTATCTATCAGGCATACTGACAGCCATTAAAAACAGTGTGTGAGTAGTCTTCCTAATGGATCTAAACATGTCAGCTTTTTCTTATGACTTAACTTGCGTAAGATATATTTGCCAATTTCAAATCACACCTTGCTTACCAGCATATAAAGGGTTGGCTTTTATTTGTTTGCGACATAATTCTCAGCTTTGTGACTCTGTAAACATTTACTTTTCTTTTGGTCTTAATAGATGTTGAATATGTCCTGTTTGGAATCCCAGGCGGTTGTTTAACGGAAGACTTGCTTTAACGCATCACAGAAACCAAGCACGGCACGTGTTTTATGATCTTGTAAACGAGCAGCGATGTTGTGAAACGTGTGTCTGTGCGCTTGGGGGTGGGTTGGTGGGGGTCTGGTGTCTGATAGGGATTTATCTGCACCCCCCACCCCTTTGTCTGGATGGTGGAGCACTCCCCAGAGAGCAATGCAGGACAGGCTGGAATCTCTGTCCACATTTCCAGAGATTCTCCCATATCCCTTACACAAGAGCCTGGAAGAGCTGGGACTGTTAGTCTTTTACAGCCTCAACTACAAGCATGTGATGAAATGATTACTTAACATAACATAAATATTTAAAAAACAAAAAAGTTAGTCATTCTCTCACTCACATCCCTCTCAAGCTTGTTTGCAAATTGTATCTTTGCAGTCAAATTAAGTTTGCTTGAATAAGGTTTTAATAATCAATTTGTACATTCATATAAAGGAAATAGCATTTATAACTTTATATTCAGATCTTTTATTGCATCTGTTTACTAAAATATAAAAAACTGCATTTTTATTTTTTCTGCAGATTTTCATCAACAATGAGTGGCATGACTCTGTTAGTGGGAAGGTCTTTCCTGCCTACAACCCAGCTACTGGAGAGCAGATCTGTGAGGTCCAGGAAGCAGAGAAGGTAAATACTCGACAGCATCTTGGATCTTTGGTCCGTCTTTTTCAATGAAAACAGGGTTATCTCACATATAAGTATCAATACAACACTATATAAATACTCCAGGTAAAAGTCATGCTTTGCTTTCAAAATTTTACTCAAGTAGAAGTACTAGTAACAAACTCTGTACTTAAAATATCAAAAATAAGTACTCGTTATGCAGAATTCCCCCTATCAGTGTTAAATTATTTTATTATTGGATCATTATTATTGAGACATTAACATGTAAGCAGTACTTTAATGTTATAGTTGGTAAACATGGAGCACATTTTAACTACTTCATATACTGCTGAGTAGTTTAATCAATAACAATGCATCATAGTTTGTAAACGGATTATATGTTTTGTGTGCAAGATCTTAATCTGAAAAGTAAATAAATGTAGTGAGATAAAAAGTACATCTCCCTCTGAAATGTAGTGGAGTAGAAGTAGAAGATAATCTTAATTGTACTAAGTATACACTGATTGAGCAAATGCACTTACTTTCCACCCCTAGATAGTTTGATAATGAGATTAAAAAAAGTAAAAGTAGGCTAAAAGTTATAAAAAAAAAAAAAAAAAAAACATTGTAGAAAATATTCAGATATGCTACTGGCATCTGGATCAGGTTAGATAATTAATGTTTCTTTTTTTCATAGGCTGATGTTGATAAAGCGGTGCAGGCGGCTCGCCTCGCCTTTTCTTTGGGCTCCGTATGGCGAAGGATGGACGCATCTGAGAGGGGGCGTCTTCTGTCCAAACTGGCTGACCTGGTGGAGAGAGACAGTGTCAATCTAGCAGTAAGTTATATTGCTATGTCTCTGAATTAATTAGTCAATGTAAATAACTTTTTTAGTATAGAGGGGGTAAGTTATTATTTGGGTATAATAACAAAAAGTCCTCTTATCCACTTGATTGTTACCCTATTTGTAATTATTTTTAACAGCACTGTAAATGCAGATAAACTGTAGTATAACAATTATTCCTTTGTCTCTTTATTTCATTTTACACCACTTGCCCCTGTGTTTGAAAATACTCACAAACTTGCTTCGTGTGGGGCAATTATTGTAGCAAAACTATTTGCAAATTGTGTGTGTAGAGTTCTGTAACTATATCTCAATCTGTAAGTGCGTACTCAGTTTTGTCTACACATTTACAGATTGATGTACACATTTTCAAATCTCAATACACATGCAAATCTGAATACAGATTTTGAGATTTTTTACGCACACACGGGTTGAGATACAGTTACACAACTCTCCACACACATTTGCAAATAGTTTTGCTACATTAATGGCTCCATAGATTTGCCTTAAAAAGAACATATAACTGTAACTTAGGGGCTGTATTTGTAGTTTAGTGTTATCTTAGTGTCAAATTTCACCCACGGGAGAGTGTAAAGAGTGGAACAGTATGGAATTATGTGAGGATCACAAGGTTATATCACATATTTTTTAAACGTCTCCCCCGTCTCTCTTCAGACTATTGAGTCACTGAACAGTGGGAAGCCTTTCCTGCCCACCCTGTTTGTGGACCTCCAAGGAACCATAAAGACACTGAGATACTTTGCTGGATATGCAGACAAGATCCATGGCACTTCCATTCCAATGGGTAAGATCCCTCTTTGAGAGTTTGAGACAGCAGAGTTTAAGTGAAATGGACAAAAAGGCAGAGTGGTGGTGGGATCCCTAGCTTGTTATTAGTTGGGCTGGGTATCAAACCAAAATACTTTGAGAATCGACTGAATTGTGTCTTCACTAAGTATTAAAAATGATAGTACCAAAAGTTGGTTTCTTGGTCAGATTATGACGATCACGTGCCTTGATTTAAATCATAGTTTCGTTAATTTTCACAGACACATTCCTTGTACAAGAGTTTGTTATAATCGTGCATTACCATGCTCCCGGGATGGTCCCATTTCCCAAGTTGGGAAGTTGTTCTTCCGACTTTGGTGTGTTCATAAGCTTTAAGTTGTAATGCGGAAACAACATAGACGCTAAAAAGTGGTTGTGTTGTATTTTATTGCTCAGAGCGTTTAAACAACACGTTGATAGCTGTTTCCAGTATTTATTTCCTGTTTGAAGCTTTATATAGGTGATTTGTCCCAGACTTGTTGCTGCACCAGTGTGCCAGTTGCTTTACCTGACTTGTTATCATGTTTAATGCTAATAAATAACTTTTCTAACTAATCTAGGTCACGCTATGTGGACAGCAACTAACGGTTACAGCCTAATACTCTATCACAAATTACATGTGAGCAAAAAATGAATAAGCAATAGCACGTGATTTAATAAAAAGTTTCTTCCATCAACCTAACATGTACTTTTTTACTATGTAAAATTACGTCAACTCGGAAAATTGTGTACCAACATTTTCGCCAACTTTCCAAATTGTTGTTGTGGCATCAGGGGCGTTCACGGAAATTGTTCCAGTTGGGAACAAATTTTTGCAATTATTCTGGCACCACATGAATGCAGCATTAGACAAACATAGATTTCACAGCATTTCAAACCTGTATAACTGTTTTGCCTTTTAGGGGCAGTGGAAACAAGCTGTGAGGACTGACATATCATCCCCTTTTACGTTGATATGCCAACTTGGTAGCAAACAGCTGCTTATTAACACACGCAGCAGTTATGGAGCATCATTAGTATTTGGAGTTGTGTTTCTGTCCACCTAAAGAATGTGAGTCCAGTATTCACTCTCTTTTAGCTCTGTTTTGGTCTCCATCAACTTCTGAGCGGAAAATCGGACTCTTTAGCTGTTAAATGCTCCACTATCACCAGCTAGTTACTAACTGTGTCTGTCTGGCATATTTAGTTGAATGAAAAAGAAAACCACACTTTAGTCAGCAAAGTAAAGTATAAAATTGGTGATCAATCCAAACACTAACCATTATTGTCCTGAGGAGGCTGCCACCAGTGTCGCCTCACTAAGGCAGTTGAATTTGGGAGGGAGGAAGAGGGGAAAGTTGGCTGCCTGTTTCAACAGGAAGCACAAAAAAATCACAATAAGAGAGAGGACATGGGAAACCTCCTGATACCACCGTATTGTCCCTCTTAAAGCTTCTCTTGTACACTGCTGCCAAACCAACCGCAGTGTGCATTTTGCCAGGGCTTTGGTTTAAGCTTTATTGCTCTAGTAGACTTTCAGAGGAAATAAACAAGGGTATTCCTGTAGCCTGTAGGCTGTCTGTGAGTGAACATGTTGGTTCACCTGTCAGGATGAAGTGCAGGATATTTATCATCAACAGCCCCTCAGCATCTACCCGTCTTGCACGTTATGCTTATATTATTGTGTTAAATTTGGATCACAGACAGTGTGAAATGAATGGGGAGTGACATTATGTGGAGCACCTTTGGCTACACAGTTTGGTATAGTTTACACTGCTGGTTCCAAATTGAAATATAAGTCATCTTGCTTTCAAACAAACCTTGCAGATACTTGAGCTCCTCCTGAAAATCTTATGTCTAATAAGTTTATAGTTTCATTCTCCAAACAATAACAGTTTTGAAAGACCCAACATCCACTTTGGAATTAAGGAAAAAGGTTGACATATGAGAATCTGTACTGCAGTTTTGCGTCCATTGTCATACAATTATTATCTTGGCTTGTCATCTACCATTGGTCATTTCAGTCCAAATGCAACATGAGGCAATGTTTCAGCAGCTGACGACTGTTGTAACAAATCTATATACACATTTCTCAATATCAATTGTTTTTGTGGAGAATGAAAAAGCATGGCACACCCTCACTAAGTACCTCCTTTTACTTAAGTAACGCAAGAGGAATGAGCAAACATTTCCAGCATAACACCCATCTCTATGACCCAAAACAGTTACACACATGCCTGTGCTGTAGGAGGCTTGAAACGAAATGTAATCTCTCACCAGGGTAAAGCACCAGGAATGTTGCGTGTGGATTCATTTACAAATTAACATGTTGAGTCAACAACACCGCTGGTATCAGGTGGTAACATTTTTCATCTGTGTGTTTCAGGCATTTTACAAGCTTTAAACTACTAAAGCCAGAAATAAATGACCCTATTTTCTCTTTTGTGTGTGTGTGTGTGTGTGTGTGTGTGTGTGTGTGTGTGTGTGTGTGCGCTGTACGTTTGTTCTTCCACAGATGGAGAGTATCTGACATTTACCAGATATGAGCCCATTGGAGTTTGTGGACAAATTATCCCTGTGAGTATAACCCTTCCTACATGTGACATACATGATGGATACAAGTGGACATAAAAGCTTGGAGGGAAAAAAAACAACAAGAAAAACAGATAACAGTTAATTGGCTGAGTTTAAAAGAGATGTCTCTGGCCTGTTTGCAGAATTACAATCTGGATTTTCCAGTAATTTCCTAACAGTCACTGTTTATATGTGTGAATCCTGCTGGTAAGCCCCCAAAATGACGATGCCAGTGAGATTGACTAATAGAGAACAAGAAGTGAGATACAGAAGAGCAAGCTGAGGGATTTAACATAGTGGGTTTGAGGAAAAGAGAATGGTGAGAATAGAGGAAAAGATCAAGGAGAAAGAGACACTGTTGATTGTGCAAGAGTGCAGAAAGCGTGTGGTTCTGTGTTAAGCCCCATGGGCTCCTGTGTAAAGCAGAAATAACACAGGCCTGTGTTGTGTACAGTGATATGGGTCTATTGCACATGTGTTGCAATTTCCCGGCTTTCTCAGAATACTGTGGGAAGAGAAAATACTGTACAAGTGCCGAGAACATTTTCTCACTTGACTATGTTTAGACAGAGTGAAAATGAGAGTAAGTGACTTAAGAGTGATGAGTTATTGAGCTTGACTTGTGACCACCCAGTGTGTCAGTCAGATGCATGATGTCTTTTTCCTGTGTGTGTGTGTGTGTGTGTGTGTGTGTGTGTGTGTGTGTGTGTGTGTGTGTGTGTGTGTGTGTGTGTGTGTGTGTGTGTGTGTGTGTGTGTGTTTGTGTGTGTGTGTGTGTGTCACGCACAGTGGAACTTCCCTCTGATGATGACAGCATGGAAGCTGGGTCCAGCAATCGCATGTGGAAACACTGTTGTCCTTAAACCTGCTGAGCAGACACCGCTCACCTGCCTCTACATAGCAGCTCTCATCAAGGAGGTAAATGACAGAATCTCTTTGCCAACCACACATGTGTTCACGAGGCAGTATGCCAACATTTTGTTTGGGCAGTCCAAAGTTTATAGCCCAAATAACCAAATCTGAATCAATTTTAGGCTTCAGTTTGCCAAGAACACAGTGTTTACTATGACCACTATGGCCAAAGGCCCAAATGACAAAACGTACATGCATTAATTGCGTGTCAAAAACACTAGTGGCCTTGAAATGAATTTGGTTAACTCGTCATTATCGCATTAATTTTGATAGCCCTACAGACAACACATTTGTAATAGTTAAAGGGTCAGTTCAAATCTAATATTAAAACTAATTCAGTCAATTCAGATAATTTTATTGGGGCTATACAGTCTTTGTTTAATATCTAGTTTCAACCAGCTGCTACAAATACGTAACACAAAAAGTAGCTAAAAGTTAGCACAATTTCTAACACCTTATAAAGCTTAATCATAATATAATCCTAAATAGTGCTTATAGTGCTTATATGAGTCTGGTTTAGTGCCAAACTGAACACTTTAAACCATGCACAGACTACTGAACTGAGGACAGTCTGAATGAGTTGAATGGTGATGTGAAAAAAAGTGAACAAGCTACTTAGTCAGTGACTTAGAATCTTTAACTGGACCGAAGGAAACATTTGGAATCAGCAAAGTTTAAAGTCAATAGGAAGATAAATATCACTGCTTACACATTTCAAAAGAGTAATGACACACAAAGCCCAGGACGAAACATAACTGTCATATAAGACAGTCATGTCCACATGAAATACGACTTTAGGTAGCTTAAAGGTTTGATTATTTCAAAGCTCCGTCAGACGCCCCCCCCGGCGATTGGATCGCCTATCATGATCTCAAATCGCCTACAGTAAGCATGATTGGACAATATGAAAATAGAAACGATTGCCCAACCCTAATTCAAGTATGTAGTAGATTCAAATCCAGAATGGGGGTTCTGTAGCAGTGCATTGTCAATGTCAGTAGCATGAGGGTTAGCAAGTTGTGTAAAATACGGGTAAACACATGAGTAAGTTAAACAATATAGGAACAATGCAGCATCACATGTTAATGTAAAAAATAAACTAATCACACTGTGCAAATCTCAGTCTACACATCCTCCCTGTCTCCCCACTGCCCTCTCTGTCCTCGCCTCTTTCTGGAGACTATCTGTCCGTCGCCTTCATCTTTTTGATGTTCTCTCCGTTCTCTGCTGGTAGGGAGGTTGGGTTGGGTCTAGATTCCCCCACACTGCCTGTGGTTTTGCTTGGCTCTGCTGTCATCTCCACTAAAGCTGGTTTCCTCTCATATTGTTTTGACAGGCCGGGTTTCCACCGGGAGTCATCAATATTTTGCCAGGATTCGGGCCAACGGCAGGAGCTGCGATTGCTTCGCACATGGGCATAGACAAAGTGGCTTTCACAGGATCAACCGAGGTACTTTTCTCTAATAGTGTGGCTCAGATGAACAGCTGCCTACTGCTCTTGCTTTGCTTTTGTCAGCTAACACAGTGACACAGTGACCAACATGTGCAGAGCATAAGAGCAGGCTGGGTAATTAGGGGATGTTGTGTGCCTGTATTGAAGTCTAAATGACAAACAAATGGGGTCTTACATAAACTGTGTGCCCTGTCATTACTTCTCATGACAGGAGGCTCTGATTTTATCTGGCACACATGCACATATTTGCGCTGTCAAGCGTAAAAAAAACACATCTCTGTGAAAACACTGCCTCATTTTCCTTCTGCTATCTTTGCTGTATTAATGCACCTCCTCAGCCTGTCATTGAACTTACTACCAGGATAAACCCTTGTAACTTTGCAGAACAGGGGAGCCGTTAAAGGAAAGCTAAAGCATCAAGAACCTACCATGTTAGGTGTTGAGCGCTCGGAGGTGTTGCGGTCCGAACACATTCCTCAGGCCAGAGGGAACAGCCAGAGTGACAGCAGATTAGTTTTTACTGCAGATCATTTATAAACATCTTTTATTTCTAACTGCAAGCTAACCCCTCTGCTTAAACTATTTACATTAATCCTAATGTAGAATTTATGTTTCGATGTGACCAGCCTATATTTCACATGTATCTTTGGTAAATGAGCCAGGTTTATGTAATGTTCGGATTAGCCTTGTGGTTTATGGAGATGTCTGTTTTGTCTCTGGTGGTGTGTTGGAGAGGCAGCGTGTATATGTTGTGAGCAACCTCCGATAAGCCCACACAGGTATAGACATCACAGATTACTGTCCCTGATGAGCCAAACAGACACAGTAACAAAAGCAAAATTAGACAGCATGATTAGAAATATATATTTATCCTGTGTATGAATGGCACTAACATTATGTCTTTATGATTTTCCAGCACAGTATAACCTAAAACATACATTTTCCTATTCCAATCTCTCACACACACACAGACACACCCAATCAGTGTGTGCACGCGAGCTTGCATAAATGCACCTTCTAACACAAACATCTTCTTTGTTTTATCATCTCGTCTTGATTGATCATTTCCTTTGTGAGTGGCCCAGTTTTTTTTTACTAGTTTTCCTGTTGTTTCATGTGATCTGGAGTCAATTACTGAGAGAATGAGCCAGTGCTGTAAGAGACTTCTGATGCCCAGACAGTGAGTCACCACACTGTAGTAGCAGTGGTGGGGGAATACTAGTCACCACAATATCTCCTCACAGGGTGGAAGGTGGTGGTGTAGCTACAGGTGGATTTTAGGACCACAACTCATTCTCAAACTCACTCACATGTGGCAGTGACTCCACATGGAGGAGTCTCGCAGCCCAGCGTGTTTCCTTTACCATGAATAAACACACGCTAACCTCCCCTTAGTCAACCGCTTTGTGTTTCTCATCAAAGACAGACAAAACACATCAGAAACGTTGAAGCCAAGTATTGTGTTGTTTTCATTCAGCTTCGTTACCAGCCACAGCACAGCATTTGATTCTGTTCGGACTTAGACACAAGATAAGCTGGAAGATGAGTCTTTTCCATGTTGGAGGTGGGGGATTTTCGGTTGAACACCGAGAGGGTATTTTTCCACTTTGGCTTGTCAGTTCTCTCGGAAAATAGGAATAGGAACAGGAAGATGAACACTTTGTTTAGGGTGTAGGGTTAAGAGGGAGGTGTGTAAGATTTCTCAGGCTTGTTATCTTTTGAGCTAATACAATATTTCACAACATGAAAAAATATCAGTTAAAGCAGCTGATTCGTTCCATTGTTGAGACTCAGTAGAGACTCATGAGAACATTTTTGAGAAAATATCAGAGAAAATATCTTGAATGAATGCAAATTACGATGAATGATGTATAAGGGTGGACTTATAATGATCACATCATTACCAAGACTACCATATTCTATCAATTTTAAAGTAAAAATTCAGCAATTTGGGAAATCTATTTGACTCCTGAAACATTGTTGAGTTGTATTATTAATCACAGTGAACCTCACGTCTGCATTCACTTTTGTTACTGTTACTTCAACATTGTAACACATTTACATTGTGTGGAAACAAAATACATGCTTTTCTGCTCTTAAACTGCCTCATTATTCATAGAACAAATGAATGCAGATGTGATGTTCACTAGGATTGATTGCACAATATAAACAAGTCAGCTAATTTATTTTCATACCATAAGAAAAATAATGAAAATCAAAGGCTACCAGGAACAGTAGAAAAAAATACCTAAAAAAATATGAAAAGTTATAGCATGTGTTTGAAAATGGTCAGCAAAAATGTAAAGAATACTTGATTTATAGTAAAGGAGTTAAAACTTGCAAAAACGCTGGTATGGTCCTTTAAGATGAGTTGTGATTCCCTTTAGTGACCTTATCAAGCAATGCTGTTCTTAAATGTTTTATTTATTAGTCTTCATTTGTTTACGTCATATTAAGTAGAAATAGGGATGATAAGAAAAAACACAGAAAATCCCTTTTCGTCTTCCATATTGACACACCGGACTGGATTTCATACCGCCATCAGATAGTTACATCCCCACCCACACACCTTGTGGTTGCTTCTTCCTGCCCTTCATTAGACATCAGATGCTGGTCCCGGCTGAAACATCATTTTTTGCCTGTTGCTGTCTCCAAAACCTGTAATAGATATTCATTCTGTTTGTAGAACTCATGTTTCAGCTGGCCCACCGATGCATTCCCTGTTTGGAGCTAACCAACCTCTTTAAGCTATTTAAGGGCTCCAGCTGATTTACTGATCTGGCCGCAGGTCTACATTTCTGTGAGTAAACCCCTGATCTGTTTCCTTCGCTAGGTTGGCAAGCTGATCCAAGAAGCAGCTGGGAAGAGTAACCTAAAGAGAGTGACGCTGGAGCTAGGAGGAAAGAACCCCAACATCATCTTTGCAGATGCTGATTGTAAGTTTTCAAGTAGCCTAATGTTTTATTCAGTGCTCCATTTACCCATCACCCTCACTAGGTTGTCCAACACTATCAATGTTTTGTTTAACCATGTGTCCCATTCTGAGGACCTCCAGTCTGTGGATAAACACACATGGACTGAGATTCTTAAAATGCTTAGAAGCTTTGTAGTGCTATGAAAACCTGTGGATGGATGGGTTTCATATGAATTCTAAGTGGCTCACCAAACGGGGGGTACCGAGGCTTTCAAATGCTTTCAGCAGCCATGAGAGGGGCTCCTAAAGGCCTGTAAATCAGGAGAATGGACCCTGACTCAGTCGGGTGCTTCAACCGAGACCCATAAATCACAGGGGTCCGTTAACCCTTCGTGCGCAACAGCAGGATCCTGTCTCTCAGGTGTCAGGTATCAGTTTTGCACAGGATAGCTCCAATAAATATTGGGACAAATTTTGTAAGAATATACTACACACACATTCTTTTACAAAATGAAGTTTTTGCATGTAGATGTGATAATTTCCATTGACATTCAATTCTGACTCATTTCACTTTTAAGAAAAAGTTAATATTTCTTATTTAATAATTAACCTTTAAAAACTATTTTATCTAATTATTGATTTACTAAAATCTCTTTTCCCCAGTGGATCTAGCTGTAGAACAGTCCCATCAGGGCGTGTTTTTCAACGCAGGCCAGTGCTGCACGGCAGGCTCTCGCATCTTTGTGGAGGAGCCCATATATGATGAGTTTGTTCGGAGGAGTGTGGAGCGAGCCAAGAGGAGGATAGTTGGCAGCCCCTTTGATCCCACCACTGAGCAGGGTCCACAGGTGAGGTCAACAGATCTATAGCTGTACCCCCCTTTTTCTTTTACTTTCAAAATGTCTCTGTGTTTTTTATTTGTATTCTCTGTCCTGGCCTCTCATATAATATCTGTCTTCCACCTCCACAGATCAGTCGGGAGCAGCAGAATCGTGTGTTGGAATTTATCCAGAGTGGTATCAGTGAAGGAGCCAAGATGGAGTGTGGAGGCAAAGCTCTGGGCTTGAAAGGGTTCTACATTGAGCCCACTGTTTTCTCTAACGTGAGGGATGACATGCGCATTGCCAGAGAGGAGGTATGATTATAATAAAAGAACAGGGATTTTGATAACTAATGCCTGTGTGAAAAGCAGCGGTGGAAGAAGTACTCAAGTAAAAGTATTAATACCATAATATAAAAATACTCCACTCAAGTCAATATCCTGCATTTAAAACTTAAAGTTTTATCAGCAAATTATACTTAAAGTATAAAAATGCATCATCATTTATTTGTTGATCTTATGTATTGTATAATCTGGATCTGCAGGGAAACTAGTAACTAAAGCTGTCAAATAAATGTGAAAATGTACAGTAATTCCCTCTGAAATGTTTGTGAAGTAAGAAGTAGCATGGAATTGCTATCTCCCACGCGTAATCACCCACGTGCCAGATGTCCCTCTCGTTATGAGAGCTATCGAATCTATCGGATCTATCAGAGCTTAGATAGATAGATAGATGGATGGACTTTATTAATCCCAAACCACCCACGATGGCTGTGATTGGTTTAAAGAAATACAAACAAGCCAGAGGTTTTCTCACCAATCCCAGAATAGAGACAGACCATGCTGCAGCGCTGACACAGCGCTACCAAGATAGGTCTGGCTATGCGAGATTACCCTATATTTAACCCTTCACACCTCTTTATATGTGACCAGTAGGGTTGGGTATCGGTTGGGTTTCATCCGATACCGGTGCCTACTCGGTATTTTTTAAACAGTTCAGGTACTTAAACGGTTCCCGAACCGGTACTTAAAAAAACGAAATGAATGGCAACAGTGTTTGCTAGCCTACTTGATATGCAAGATTTGCGGTTGGCATTAAATTACTAGATTTACCCGAAGAGGAATGGCTGCTGTCATCATCATCATCTGTGATGTCCACCACCACACTGGTATGGCTGGGACTCTCTTCAATTTGTCCAGCGAGGCCGACACTGGCTGCTGCTGTGCTTGGCCTTACATTGGCCACCTTACACGGTGCATTGTTCGGCTTTTAAATAAACTCCATGTGTCGCCAGATGTTTCATCAAATTCAATGTGTTACCTCCCTTGCATGACATTGGTTTAAGGCATCTGTTGCATGTCGCAGAGTCTGCATCCTTAGACGTGAAATGCAGCCAAAGCTTGGAGCATTTTGACTTCAGCATCTTCATTGATCCTCTCACTATCAGTTCTGATCAACAAGTGTGCTGAGTAGCGGCGGTAAAAAAAAGTCAGGCACCGAAATGAGGCACCGGAATTTTCGTTCTTTTTCGGTCTTGTTACTACCGTTTACGTCGGAACCGGTGCCCTATTGGCACCGCGTTTCGGTACCCAACCCTAGTGACCAGTAATATAGAAAAATAATATATATACAAATAAAGTAAATTAATTAACCTGCATATTCCTATCTGTTTACAGATTTTCGGTCCAGTCCAGCAGATCATGAAGTTCAAAACTATCGAGGAAGTGATAGAAAGGGCCAACAACACAGATTATGGTTTGGTTGCTGCCGTATTCACCAACGACATCAACAAAGCCATGACCATATCCACAGCCGTGCAGGCTGGCACTGTCTGGTAAGTTTCGTGCTGTGTTTCTTTAGCTGCAATCAATAATTTTTCATGTGGGACGTATCAACCATTTCAGACTCTGGCATCCAGAAACTGTAAACTGGCGATGTGCCACTTCACTATCATTACACAAGCCACAAAGACATGTTTTCCTTCCTTTTTTCCACTTCTTTCCCTCAGCTCAGACATTTGAGATATAAAATACCGAAAGTAACATGCCAGTGCAAGACAACAGCGCAAAATGTAAATTGTAAATGTAAACTGACACCCTAATTTTATAATTTGTATAAATGAAATGATCGTTCAATGTTAGTTCTTGAGTTCACCTAAACTTGTTTTGTTTCTTTTGTAATTATCTGCAGATGGCTATGAGTAGGGATAGAGTTATAGCTAACATACAGCATCTGCCAAGAATGTTTCACCACTTGTCATACTTGACTGCAATCCTCTGCTAGCTGAAGAAACATTTCTCTACTTTGTCCTTCATTTTTGATGCCGCCCAATCACCACCCCACTTCTCTTCCTCTGTCGAGGGTTTTGTTTGGTACTTTGAGAAGGACCAAACCTCTTTTTTCACTATCTTTTTCTTCCTAGACAAGAGGAAATTATGGTTCCCTCACAGCTGATACTGACCACAGTAATGTAAAGATATTTGGCATTGACCTCAGACTACCAGGAGTCATCTCCTGATCTTATAGATATGACTTCCATGACGTCAGTTGATGGCAACCTCATGGTGATGACAAGACTCCAGGAAGTTACTAGTCCCAGCCAAGAAATAGTCCGGCACGTAACTCCCTGTAACATAGCAACGTGTTTTTTTTACACTTACTACACATATGTCGAACAATTCCTTTAATGACCTGACCTCAAAAAGCTACATTTACTTAGTTAGAATATTTGTTCCTCTCATTTTTTCAGACTGAAAAATCTTCAGGCTGCACCTTTCCAATTCCTTTGATCCCAACATTGTCCCACTTCTACTCTACCTCAGCTTCAATCGTCTTAGCATCCATTTACTCTTTCCTTCCCAGGCTGCTGCAGCTAGTAAATTCACAAATGTACAACCTTTCAGCTGTGTTTGCTTAACAAAAATGGAATTATGTTGTTAAATCCAGAGGGTTTCAAGAATAGCAACAATGATGACAATGAATCAGCCTTACTGAATGCAGCTTTAATACTTTGGGACAAAATTAAGCAGCATTTTACAATATCAAAACACAGGAGTCAACGACACAAGAGTGATCGATGTTTTGTGTATTTCCCAGGATAAACTGCTTCAACGCTCTCAGCACACAGTGTCCATTTGGAGGATATAAAATGTCTGGCAATGGACGTGAATTGTAAGTATGACTTGACTGCCTGCCCCCTGAATATAAATTAACCACAATATTACTTATATTGACTTTGTGTTTTGAAAACCTATTTTCCAAAATTGCTTAACATTCCATAACTTGATCTAAGAGGATATTGCAATATTTTTGCCTCAAGCAGTGTTTACACTATATTTCAATGCTGCTGTCAGCGTAATAGTTTAAACAAAATGGGCAGCGTTGTAATTTCCTGTTTTCTGTTTTCAGGGGAGAAAGCGGCTTGAAGGAGTACTCAGAAGTGAAGACCATCACGATGAAGATGGTCGCCAAGAACTCTTAAGGCAGCCACACTTTCTTGGGGAGGAGGTAGCGTCTTCCTCATCACTGACCCGCCTCTTGTCAGTCCGTCCACAGTGGCAAACGACAATTACTATCAAAACTAGTTATCTCCACGGTAACTACAGGCTGTGTGTGACCACTCGCTGCCCTCCCAGTTCCTCCATCAACTCTGCAATGCTCGCAACGGACAGTCAGCTAATCCCTGTCCAGCTATCTCCACCTGCCTTGAGTGACTCTCTCCAGTCTAACTGAGTACCACTGAACTACCCCCTAATGTATACCTCCTCCACTAACTACACTAAAGCACTCACAGAGACAATGGGGAGGCTGTTCTGACTGCAAACCCCAATAACAACTCCCCCTCCCAGTTGCTACACCCTGACCCCCCCCCCCCCCCCCCCCCCCTCCCCAGATGCTGGATGCTCAGAGACTCAGTCGCCCGCACTTGCAATCAACCCTTTACTAGCAACTTGTCATGTGTTGGGAGGCAGTTATTCTTTGTACTGTGCGGTATGATCGTCAAAAAACCTCATGTTTCATTTTCTTGGTAGAATTTATGCAAGCATGTCAGCTCATTCAAGAACACTGATGTTGTCAGCCTCAGATATGAATGGATGAAATGTTTATTCAGAATTAAAATGGATTTCTAATTGTCTTTGTTTATATTTTAGCTTGTATGACTTAACACTGTATGTCAACCTTTGACTGATGTAAGCGTGAAGATTTTAACCTCTTAAAAGCATTTTACTCTCACCTGCTAAAAGAGGAGTAGATGTATTTTCAACATTATGTAACTGATTTTCATTGATGTCCATCTATGTTTATGTTTATACTATCATATGCTATAAAATTATAAAATGACCATAGTTCTTTTTTTTTTCAGTAAAAGCTTTTTTACTGGAAAATAGTTTTTGTTTACTACATTATTAGAACTCTCTCACTCCCACAGTCATGGCCAGCTTTCTCTGCTGCTCAAGAGGTCACACAATTTAAAGTTTTATTCAGGACAGAGATCTTATTCTACACATCTTACATTAATCAGTTGGGAGATAAAAAAAAAGGAAAAAAGTGTGCTGCTGAAACTTACAGACCTGGGTCAAACACATCAATTATTTAATTAGTTGTTTTTGAAAATGCTTGTATTGATGCATCTCATTTGGAAACAAACTGATCCAAAGAAATTATCTAATTGAAATATTAGTCCACGTTAAGCATATTATTTTATATTACATTTTAATTTCTGAAGTAGTACTAAAATACATATTTAAAAAAATAAGTGGTTGTAAATTCTCAGGTAGTATTTGGCTCCACCTACTGGGCAGGTAGACTCATGACACCAAGGTGATATGCCTTTTTTTACAGAAGCCATTTTGACATGTAACAGTAGGAAAAGCGTTGATACAAATAATAAAATTAGTGGTGGCTGAATTCCATTTATTTGCTTTGGTATCAGGGTCCTGGTATCGTTAATTTTATTAGTAACACCTGTGCTTTTCCTACTATCAAACTGCAATTAACAAGAGGTCAAAACAGCAACAACAAACATCTCAATATTTAAGAGACCCATAACAAAGCTAAACATTGAAGCAGCTGCATTAAGCAGTTAAGATTCTTTCAGAAACATGGCCGTTTTCTAAATGATGATTGGTTGGTTCTTCAGTGTCTATGGGGTTAATTCAAATAGTATCCACCTCATCTGACTTAAGTGTTGTGGAGGTTAATGACCAACAGAGGGGCAGGAAGGTGGGATGAGCATCTTCCAAGGCCAGGAGTTGCTTACTGTAATAACAACTTTTACTTGCATGACCCAAAACCTACAGTAGTTACATGTCTAAATTTAGACTTTGTCAGAGGCACTGAGTAATGTCATCAAATATTGTAAAATGAAAATACAGATATTTTTGTCTCCTCAAAACAGGTCAACCTTACAGGTCATTCTCTCAGGAGATTTGGTTATGTCATTGTAAAAGCACGGGTGTAACTTAAAACATTAACGATGGCTCTATTGTATTCGGGTGTCCCAGTAAGTGTGACTGAGCCAGCATGCACAATACCAGGACCCTGAAACTGAAACAGCTAAATGGAATTCTGCCATCATTATTATTATTTACACCTGTGGTTTTCCTACTGCTGTCTCCAAATGCCATCTGTGAAAAACAACAATTTCCTTTGTTTTTTAAAGTTTCAAACATGTTAATTTAAAGAGTAAAAAAGTAAGCATGGCTTATGCTGTTGAAATTAAACTACAGAGTCAATAAACTGTTAAAGACAGAGAAAATAACACCAGTTTAAGTCAAATCACTTTTCTTAAATATGGTGTTTAAAAATATCATTTAGGACATCGGCACTGATTTGGGGCTCACACACACACACACACACACACACACACACACACACACACACACACACACACACACACACAGTGCCAGCTTTGCTATATTATGTAAAAGAGAGTGAAGTGGACATGTGCCCATTGAGAGGGGCTAAAACAACAGAAATATGAGTCAGGTTGGTGTTCTTGTTGGAGATGAACAGATATAAAGACACTGCACTGGAGCCTGTCTTTGGCAATCAGCTTTTAAATTATCAGGGTACATTTTCCCACAATTCCCTTCCCAGTTGGTATCTGCATTCTTTCCAAAGAGAAGATGAAAAAGTGATCTCCTTATTGCAGCACTCTGTTAACACAACAGGGAATGTCAGCGCAGACTATGATCACACACTCAAGTTGAAAGTGCAGCTATGAACCTTTATGTGTCTTCTAGCAAGATAAATAATAAGGCTGCACTGGGTCTCACACGAGAACATTTTATCCCCTCTTTATTCAAATATATCTATTTTAGGTAATCCTTGCTGTCCCAACTTTTCAGCTGCTTTAACTTCTTAATCTACCGTAAAACAGCTTCCTTAACTTTTTTTCCACAACTAATTTATGATAAGCACATCACAGAGACTGCAACACTTCACATTAGAAGTGATTTAAAATCATTGGAATGATATGTAAAAGACAAATTTAAGAATAGATTATCAGAACATTTTAGTGAACCTTTCTGAATAAATGTTTCAGTACTGAGTGGAAAATTGCTGTTGAAAATCTTTCTTGAGTCTACATTGAAACTTTTACAGTAAAAGGAAAAATAACCTTTTGCCTGCAAGCATTTTGAGAAACATTGATCCAAGCAGATCCACATCTCCTTAGTGAAAAGCCTTTTAGAAAGCCTTATTTTCTTAGTGTGTACAAGCATAACCCCGCAGTTAAGGACATCAGCTTGGAAACAGACCACACACTGACAGGGACATTCACCCTTTGTCCAGATGGACCCTTATCCTTTAAAAGCCATGTTTATAGCTTCAGTAATATTCCAGAAATATTGCGCTGCTTTTCCTATTATCTGTTCTTTCATATTTTCTCACACAAGTTAACTGACCAAACAGACATATATGTGTGTGTGTGTGTGTGTGTGTGTGTGTGTGTGTGTGTGTGTGTGTGTGTGTGTGTGTGTGTGTGTGCACACATGTGCGAGCGCTTGCTGGAGAGGTCTGATTCTTTTCACTGAAACGCAGTGTCTCTGTACATGCTTCTCATTCCAGTGTAGTGTGAGTCAAGAAGCACTTGGTGAACAGATGGAGAGCAGAGACTCCTCAACACAGTGATGCTGTGACAAAAAAATGTCTGCATGAGAGTGAAGATGACAAGACTGTTTAACATTACATAAAAGAACAGCTTTCTAAATCAATGAATCTACAGACATGTGTTTAGGCCAGTAGCCTATCAAGAATAGGGAGAAACATACATAGTCCTTGTTCTGTGCAAAAATGCATTACAAGTTCAGCCAAAGCAAAATAAGACAATAAGTGCATCTTCCAGCTGATGGCATGACTCTGGCAAGGTTGGTCTCATGATCGATCAGTTGGTCCAGCACTTTGGTCCAGACTGGAATATCTCAACATCTCTAGATTGACGCAACATTTTGTGCAGACATTCTTGTCCCCAGAGGACATATCTTACACTTTCCTAACTTTTCCTTTAAGGCCATGAGGTGTGGTTTTTATTTAAATATTTAGACAACTATTGGATGGATTTCCATGAAAATTCATGTAGCACCATCATCTGGTCAAAATTCATACACTTTGGTTTATGACCAAATACCTGAAAAGCTAAATATTAGCATGCTAACATGTTACTGTAAACTAAGACTATGCGACCATGGTAAACATGATACCCGCTAAAGATCAGCATCATATCAGCATGTTAGCATTGTCATTGTGAGCATGTTATCATTTTGCTAAACACACTGCTGTGCCTACTGTAAGTAGACAGCCTCACTAATCTGCTAGCTTGGCTGTAGACTCTTTAGTCTTGTTTGTACGAAATTCCCTGTTTGTGTTTTCAAGGACATTATTTCTCCGAGCTCTAGAGGGATACAGTAAGGGATGTAACAAACAGGAAATTTAGCACTACTATTATATATTTAGCACATTAACTCTCTCAACATAAAGTAGTACAGTGGTATCTCAATACAATACTCACATACTAACTTTAAAAAAATGAAAACCTACCTTTAGTCAACAGTGAGCATTCAAGTAAAAATACAGCTATAGTTGTTCACATAAAAAGCAGTTACATTTCTGAGGGATCATGTGTGAAACCAAACTTTATTTTTTAATCAAATGGTTATACAGTGTTTTGGAATAAAAACCTTCAAATATAATTGTGGCGGGCAGGGTGTTGGTTAGGAAATGAGAGCTGGGTCTCCAACAAGAAGCACATGATAATTATCAACTTTCATATATCAGTGTCCTGCTTTGTTAGTAGGCAAACCCGCTTAACCTGAAAAAGATTAAATGTTTTTTGAGAAGCTGGTTTTGTGTATTAAATTAATTGTGCTTCCTTGATAAACAACATAAAGTTTCCATATTGCCTCATATCCTGTGTGCAATGCATCTCAAAGGGCCAAATAAAAGGGCACCTCAGGTCAAAATAATAATAATCACTGGACCATTGTTATACATAAACGATACATACAACCCTTTTGAAAGTAAAAGGATAGTGATGCCCTGTCACATATGTCTATGATATATGTGATTAATAGGTCACTAACACCTCCACTTTAATTTATCACATAAAACATATTTTGCATTAGGACGTGATATCCTTAAAGACTGGTCAAACCGTTATGGGATAGATAATGTATTGAATGATTTATGCGGCGTCTTGGAATTACTCCAAGGTTAAGTGGTAATCCCATATCCATCAACACTTGGATCCCAATACAAATGACCTGGACTATGTATTTATTGGAAGGAGCACTTATGGAGCCTGATAAGTGTCATTCACCAGCCATTACCCTATGCTCAGAAAGATGACATATGAGAGCCATTTGCATGCTAATCTCTCCATCTGCTCAATAGCCTCAGAGGTTCAATTTTGCAGAACAGTTCCTAGATTCAACCCTTGAGATATAACTTCCTTAAGAAGAGAATTACTGAAGTGATCTATTGGTTTTCCATGGTGTGCCAAATTCATTCTGGGACTAATGAAATTACTCATTTGTACCCTAAGGACATAAATGAGATGGTGACATTGCGGGTTTGAATGTCATCATCAAATTTGTGCTTGACATGTCTATTGCCAAGCTTGAGTAGTGCTTTCTTCAATACAATGAGGGCAGAGAGGTAGACAATGACGCCAATCAGACTGACCCAAAGAAGGGAGGTTTCAATACTTTCCTACTCAAGGTGGAGACACCTAATTGTGCAGGCTTAGCTGGCTTGGAAATATAACAAATTCTCCAATTGGTAATAATAACGCAGCCGCAAATACATCACATACATTATATTTTACATCATCAGGAACTATTTCTAAAAGTTGGGAGGGGTGTCAATTTGTTCACAAAGGATATCCAAAAATAACTATGAGCCTGCATCCAGAGTGATGTAAGTGTAATGATCATAATGCTCACAGTCACTAATGATGTCGAAATTGTTTCCACATGTCTATACGGACAAGTATGAGTCGAAGAAGAACATATGGATGTGATGTAAACTACTCATCTTTTCTTCCTCTCTCTGTAATGCTTTCAATTACAGCCTACACATTGCAGTGTGAAGGTTGTATTGGTACCTACCTACAGTACCTGAGGGTACAAGTAGTACAGAATGAATGTGTTGTTCCCAAGAAACATCATATTGATCAGTACTCCATATAATCTAATTTCTTTTAAGGATTATTTTTTGGGGGCTTTTCCCTTTATTGTACAGTGACAGTGGGTAGACAGGAAAGGGGGAGAGAGATGGGGGACGACACGCAGCAAAGGGCAGCAGGTCAGATTCAAACCTGCGCCGCTGCAGGACTTAGCCAACATGGGGCTAACGCTCTTACTGGGTGAGCTAGAGGCCGCCCCTATATAATCTAATTTCGCAAAGTAAATGTAATATGTAATGATACAATGAATTATTTCATTGCTATATCAGTAACACTGATACCTGGTTTTATCAGTTTGTTTGTCTGTTCTCTCTCTCTCGCTCTCTCTCTCTCTCTCTCTCTCTCTCTCTCTCTCTCTCTCTCTCTCACTCTCCCTCACACACACACACACACACACACACACACACACACACACACACACACACAGACACACACACATAAGATCATTGGTTCCCAAACTGTGGGGAAGGGGGGGGACACTGCACTAGATGATAAACAGCATAACATAGCCTTTAGTGTTACAAATCCTCTACGTCAGGTCTATTCAGTGTTTTTAAAGATGTGGCCAATATATCATCATGTAAAGTTTATTTCTATTACCAATAAGCAGAAAATTATGTCCCAAGCTTCCAACCCAATCCACATGTATAATGCATACACTTTAGTTGTTAAGTACAGCAGTATCAGTCCTGGCATTTACACTGTCTTAAACAAAGGATGTTCATATATCCTGTAGTCTCCCTCAACCAATAAACTCTGTTTTATGAATACTTTCTCTACCAGCTTCGTTGTTCTGGAAATGTGTGCTCACACATTATATACAAACTGTAGAAGAACATGTTTATGGCAGTTATCAAACAGCCCAGAAAAAGCAAAGTGAAAAGAAATAAATATTTCCTCTAAAACTAAAGAATAACTCTGCAAACAAAAGTGCACAAACACTGAACTCTTACGGAAACCTCTGAATGTTTACAACAAATTTGTGTTTACATGTTTAGATGTTGCAACAGGCAGCACATAGGAGCTGATCTCCAGTGGAGCTTTTATTGTACACATAACTATTTGTTTCTATTCATAATACAGTGCTACCGGATTGCATTATAGAACCAGGAATGGTTTTACATATAGACTAACAGAAACCATTTGGAAGTTCAACTGATGCTGGTTTGAAAAGCACCAAAAAAGATCTGCTAAATCATGTTGTTTTTTTAAATTCAATTGGATATTTTTCTGGTCTGGTGATGCACTCTCTGCTCAATAAAGAAAAGGAAACGTTGAATTATTTAAGATATTGTCCCAACAGCAGTCTTGGTGTTAAGTAACAGTTCAATACAATAGCACAATAATGTTTTCTTTTACATCCTTTCTCCCTTTGCAGACAGGACAGCGCAAGCTGTGAGCCATCAAAACCAAATAAGGGAAGTCCAGCTGAGTGCAGAGCATCCATCAACATTATCTGCTTACTTTTGTAATCGGCAAAACAAAGCAGCAGTTTTCACACAAAACATGCTTTATTATTTATTAAAAACATGCTCCTTTTAATGACATAAGTTTACAACATTGATACAGGGCAGTTGCAGGAAGTCATTAAAATCTATGCTATCAAGTCTCTGCAGGGCCTGAAATGAGTTAAAGTACATTATATCTGCTCCAGAGCTCCCATTACCCCTTTTTCTCTACCACTACTGCTATCTTCTAGTCTGTACACTGTGAATATACTTAATCAGAACTTGTTTGCACGGCATCTGAGGCCTTTTATGGTAAAAGACTCAGATAAGAACATGCCCAAATTACAGTATATTCTGCCTGCAAGTCGCCAAGAACTAAACATTAGCCCTCTGCCAGAATATCACTGCTGGAAGGCTCCTATCGTTTAAGTTGATATCACATTTTCCAAACAAATTAGCATTTAATCAAATTACCCAAACTGACAGACATGTGGCTAACCTGGGGCCATCTGGAACCATCGGTAAACCAGTCTTGGTTCTTAAAGTATCAGTGTACATCCAATGCTATAGAGGTGTACTTCCTCTGAGTGAATGACAACAACTCATTACCTAAAATCTGACGATAGGGTCTCAATTTAGCATTTTATTTCTTATGCTGACATATTTCCACAAACAAACCTATCCATCTATATGTACGATATCTTTCTCTATCATAAATGCTTGTTTATTATGATAACATAAGTAATTACCTAACCTTCACACATGGCGATGATTGCTTATTCTCAATAAAAGGAGCAGAATATTAAACTTTTGCTCTGATGAAGGATTGTTTGCCGAAATTCATCATGTTGTTATCACAGTTCCTAAATATAAAAGTGTACATTTTGTTAACCTCAGGGGATATTTGGTGAACCTCAAGGGAGGGAAACGTGGATTCTGATGTGTGATACAAAACTGAACATACAGATGCTGCCGTCTGGAAGTCAACACTGGCCCTGTTAAGGGAACACGCCGACTTATTGGGACTTATAACTAGCTTATTCACCGTATCTCCCAGAGTTAGATAAGTCCATACATACCCGTCTCATCTCCGTGCGTGTCGTAATTCTGTCTGACACACCCACCGCTAGCCTCGCTTAGCACAGATGCTGGAGGTAACCGGCTCCATCTAGCCTACTGCTCCCAATAAGTGACAAAATAACACCAACATTTTCCTATCCAGCATCTGTGCAAAGCGAGGCTAGCAGTGGGTGCGTAAGACAGAGTTACAACACACACTCTTTAATCACTGAAATGTCTCTTCTCATAAGACCATTACTTCATATTCCCATAATAAGTGCTTGTCTGAACTTGGTACAATGTAGGTGCGCTAAAAAATGTATTCCAACATAAATGGCTAACTGTCACCGTTTAGAAGCAGGGCAGAGTCATCATACAGAAAAGAAAAAAAAATTCATGGTTTGACACTTCATGCCTGGTTTTTCCAGCGACCAAAGAGTTTCTGTTGTAAGTTGCACTGTAGACATATGTCACGTTTTATTGTAGAGAACTCTTTCACTCCTTACACAAGACTGAGATTTCTGAAAAGTCTGCTCTGATCCTTCCCTCCAGAAGAGTGATAAGAACATCCGAGAGACACAAAACGATCTTTCACATAACAAATTAGCTGGTGTTGATTTTTCATTACAGATGATGAAAAGCTTGTGTTAATGCAGCGAATAGATTAGTTTGTCCATCCATCCATTTGTCCCAGTTTCATCCATTTACAACAGTGTATTCCATCAATGCAGAGCAATCTCACAGGATGTTCCATTTAAAAAAGCTGTTATCTTTAACCCCAAAATGACAACTATTGCTCCATTATGATAAATCACAGCTCATAACCAGATAAGGTTAGCAGGAAGCAGCATCCTGTCCGTGCAAGCCATTTGGACGAAGTGACTGTGCTTTTAAGGAAAGAGAAAGGGAAAGAGAATAAGGAAAGTCTTTAAGCCAGTCTGGGTCTCTGCCAACCTGCCTCCAACCTTTGCTCTTTTGGTTTGGGAGTTAGCTAGTTTCCTTTTTCCTCTGACATCACTCTCCAGGATTCACACAATGATAACATGGCCCCGATTGCATGACATTACTGCTTCCTTGAATGCACATGGGAGAATTGTGTTAAAAATCCCTCTCGACTACAGGCCTAACTGCAGTTTCCAGCGAGCACCAGCTGCACAGCTGGTGTCCATGGGAGAGACTGAACGGATACACAAATTCCAGACTGTTATGAGGCAGGGAAATACATTTCCTTGGACAAGATGTCTCTTACAGTACACTACCCTGTAGTGTGTGTCCTCATGATTATGGTATCCTATGGCAAATGTTACCCCCTCTTAAACCACAGACATGCAACTATATAAGACCATGCAAATGTCTGCATGATGATGTCGCTGAATATATTGGGACTGCTATTTGAACAGCTCTACCTTTAAATTAGACACACATTGGAAGGTATTCCGCCTTATTTACAAGCCAATGGATTTAACTACAAACAAATTGGAGTCATTCCTTGCCAGCTTTGAGAATGGAACCCTCTGTTATCTTAGTAAACTAGCTTTACATTGCAATAAACCTTACAGAGCACTTAAACTCCTGCGTTTAATATGTTCTGACCCCCAGGGAGTCTGGTTCTGAAATTTAAAGCAAATTGCTGCTCGATATAAGTGTTTTTTCTCCATGTCTCAGATCTTAATTTGTTGTTGTAGCCTATTTTAGAAATATAAGCCAAATACTGAAGTAAAGCACACACAAAGAGGGAAGAAAAATGCACCTTGTGTGATTTTTTTTTTCCTTTTTCTGTAATGCAAGCCAGATGTGACCGGGACCATGGAAACAGGTGATGATAGCATTACACTGGGATTGCAAACAGATGGAGAAGGGCTTGAACCTATTCTTGTGTCATTGTCGGGGTCATAAATAAAGATTTTTTATTTTCTCTGATGAAATGATTTCTGTATAAATAACACTACAGTGACTTTAGGTGTTGTGTAAACAAGAAGAGGCCTCTCTCTGGGGTCAAATGTTATTCATAAGAACCAAAAATAATCATTTTCATTGTAACGAAAAAAAAGTGTTGTGTGTGCTTGAAGTATAGCTTGGCTGGCAGGGATGCTTGTAGCACTTCACAGTGACAAAGTAAAGAATTAGCTCAACTGAGGCCCACAAGACTGGTGTGCCACCATGGTTCAGTAAATCTGTAAATTCATAGTGTTCAAATTCTAGGTTCAAGTGTGTAGTTATCAGTTGTTGTCAAGCTCTTTCACCATGGTGTTTCACCAAATTGGACCCTCCAGTTTGTGCAACAGGGAGACTCCTCTTGTTTCCCTGCATCAGATAGTGTTCAGGACATAGGCCTGCTTCACATCAGGTGAATATATCGCTGGAAGAGGAATGTCTCCAGCAATCAGCCTTGATGAAACGGTTGGTGGGGCTGTCCTGGGAGACAGAGGAAAGCCACTGTACGTGTTGGACTGGCCTCAGAGTGGGAGAGGACACTGTGCAGACCTGTGCTGAATGGCAGGCTGGCCACCCCTGAGAGATGGTTATTTAGTGAGCAATTACATCTCGCAGCACAGAACGAAGCAATGAGGCCCCCCCCCCCACTCCCCCCAACAAAATAACTACTGCCTGGAGTTTTCATCTTGTGACCTCATCTCCAGAAGTAAAGTTTTGCATGTTAAGTGCAAGCGCTCAAAACTGATCGTACATCTGCAGTTACATTAAAAAAAAAGCCCAAACGCAGCTAAATCAGGACTACTGAGTCACCACAACATGTGTTTCAGAAGTTGTAAAGTGTTTTTTTCAGTTTAGAGAATTATGAACAGATAGAATGACTTTAGTGGCTTACAGAAAGGAATTTTACATTTGACGTTTTCCAGGCTATCCCTGGAGCTACCACAAGAGAGCACAGCTGGCCGACTCTCTCACTCACTGCTGAACCTCCCCTGTGTCACACACAGGTGTAAAAGCCCAGGCCTTTAGCACAGATTCATGCTGTCACATTTTCAACCAGCCACCCCAAATGGGGCCTCCCATTCTGCCATTTGGGAGAGTGGACTTTCACAGTAATGGACACTTAAGAAAGCGACACCTTGGCCCTGCATGGTGCCACATTGTGACAAATAGTGAGCTCTTAAATCATTACATTACAGAGTGAAATGATTTATTGGCCCCTGTAGCAGACAGCGTTATCCAGGGAGCGTTAAAGATGCACTCTGTTTTAGATTTCACACATTCTGTAACTTGTTTATGCAGCTGGATTGTTTTATTGGAGCAATTGAATTAAGCTGTGATAAGTGAGCTGAAGTACCATGCTCAAGGGTACACTAGAAATGCTACACCTGTCAGTGCTGTGTGGATGGGTTTGGCTACATGTTATGAAAGCTTTCTCTTCACATCAAATAAAATGTTCTAACAAAACACAAAATCTCGCATTTGAGATTCATATTTCAGTTTCCTGAATTCACTTTAGTTTGTAAAAGCTTAGGATTTCCTTATTAGTCTTTATTAAAGACTGTTACCACAGTCTACTTGGATCTTACAAGACCTGTTACACAAATTAATTTTTTTCCTGAGTTTTCCCTCCTCCTGGAAGTGTGGATTAAGTGCTACTATGTTGTTTTTTTAAAAACTGCACAGCTTAGTTGCGGTCTGCTCGAAAGGATCAGCTCATTTCCCTTACCATATAACACAATGTGCTGAGAGCAGAGCTTGTCTTGGAAGATCAATGTCTCCTCTTTTGTCGCATCAGTCATGCAGCTTCTACGTCGCACAATGGCATCGGGGTGGTTGGTGGGTGGGGAGACGCTTGACTGGAGAGCACAGAGGACCACCTGACCACCTACTGGTCCGCACACACACACACACACACACACACACACTGCTGATTGTGTCTATATCTGTTCAGTGACAGCAGATTTGTTTGAACGTGTCTTTATGTCTCCTCCCCCCCCTATAGAGTGAGTTAACATTCATTCTACTTTGACATACCAAACCACATAGACTATAATGTGTAATAGCCTGCTACTCGCTCAGAGGATTGTTTGAAACACTAAAGTACAGACTTCTTTTTCAGTCTTGTTGAAATTATAAAGCTGTTGTCCATTATTAAGTCTGTGCTTCATTAATTGCACCTCTTTTTTCATTCATAAGACTATCCACCCTTACATTTCCATCTACCTCATCTGACATGTTATTATAATCTGTAAATGTTTTGTCTGCTCAATGAGGCCTCTGGGTGTAGAAGTTTCATGTTGATTTGTTTACACTTGGGATATTCATGACTCACATTATCTCTTCAGTTGTTAAGAAAAACATTCAAACTGATTTTCAAATTAATGTGCAAAGTAGAGACTTTTGGATTGGATAAAAAACTAAAGTGAATTTTAATGAAGTTAGTTTTAAGTTTTGTTTTTTTATTGTATGAGATTCTTAGCTTCCAACATTTCCACAGCTGTACTGACACAAAAACCAAGAGTATTTGTTGATCTTTCTCCCAAAAGCAGTTAACAAGAAAGAAAGGGAGATCAGAGCTTAACGTTCAACTGCACATTCTCATTAAAAAGGGGTTGCTAAGACGAGATAGAGAAACAAAATAAACAATCACCAGTCGCACCATTTTTCATCTAGAGCAAGAATGTAGAAGCTGTCGGGCCGCTGGGATCCAGGGGCCTGTTAGTGATGACACTTCTGATCTATTTTCTCTGCAGCCTCTCAGCCTTGACAAAGTCCAGCATCAGTGGATTTCTCTCTCTCTCTCTCTCTCTCTCTCTCTCTCTCTCTCTCTCTCTCTCTCTCTCTCACACACACACACACACACACACACACACACACACACACACACACACACACACAGACCATTTGTTTTGTTAAGTACATGCTAAATGCTACAAGGTGATTATCAGGAAAGGGGGTGATCTTCCCCATTTTCTGCAGGAACCAAAGAGCCTTAAATGACTCTGGTGGGAAACACCTCGAGGAGTTCTCAGGCCTCCTTGAACTTCACAGAAGTGGTTCAATGTTGATTAGCCTACCAGTGAGTCAGAAAAATGCTTTATTGCTTCATGTCACAGATGTATGTACATTTTACATAAATGAAAATATGCACAGACATTAGAAATGTGAATTTCTTTTTTAAAAAGCTGCACATAAACCTTTTGAGATTTTGCTGTTCCACGGTTTGTCTTGATATAGATTATATAACATTTTCTTAAACTTCATAAAATTAAAATGTTAAATGAAGAAGGACACTGTCGTAATGTGTGCTTGAAAGGTAAAAGGAAAATGACACCTTCCTAAAAAAGTAATTCATTAAACAATTGTTATTGTTTAAGAGTTCTAGCTAACTTTAAAACATTTTAAAGCCATCATTTAATTTCCCAAGCTTTATCCTTTATGTTTTATTTTTACCTCTGAAATCTGTATAAGCCAAATTTCACTGGATGAATATATTAATAAACTGGTGGGAATTGAAAGTTAGATATATTAGAGTTACTTCTATTGCCTAAGATGTTTAAAGACTTTAGTAGTGCGTGCAGTGCATAAGGCTGCAGCTAAAACAAGGCTCCCAAAGAACTTTTTTCTTCTTCTTTTTTTCCAAAGTGCATTTATTCAGAATTGCCAGCGTTGCTCTTTCTACAGGTCTCCAAAAGACTGGTTTTACACTGTCTACACGCATTACTCCCATAGTCTGTTGAAGGCTGATCCTGTCACCCACATCTTTCCTGCAGCCGGGCCACCCAGCCTGGATGTGCCTCCAACATGTCATCCCTCTGTGTGGTCCTTAACAAAAGAGAAACAGAGAGACAGAGGGAAGCACAGCACTGCCAACCAAGAGAGAGATGTTTCAAAATATGACAATGTCATCTCTTGAAAGGGAGTGCAGAGAAGAGAAGAGAAAAGGGGAACAGAGCAAAGAAAAAAGTGTGTAAAGAAAAAAAGTGTAAAGAAAAGCAATAAACTAAGCAGAGCCTGAGGTAAGTTCAGTGTGATGTAAGTTGAATTCCACCTTGTAAATAATGAAAATATTAGGTACATAAATGTAGAGATAACATCAAAAGTAAAACAAGGGATGTTAAATTGTATGTATTTTACTTTATTTATCACTTATAACCAGATATGGTCATATTTGGTCATTATTGTTTGTTATTGTGTAAAGTGTCCAAAAACAAAAAAAAGCAACAAAAACAATTATACGGCACAATAAAGATATAAAAGACAATGTGTTGCTTGATGCCAAAAAACTGCTGCAACCATTTTTTCTTCTGTGTTTTAAGCAATCTAAGACAAAGAATCCTCCAAAAGTTTACAACAAAATACCAAAATCATAATACAAAAGATTTACAATCATGAATTGTTTCCAAAATACAAAGTGATCATAGAGATGTGAGCAGAAACTGTCATGTACTATGTAAGATTTGTGGTGTGTGTCGCACACTTTTGCAATTTTGTATTTTTGTAGTGATTCCAGTGAATTTTGTGGTCCTTTGTGGTTTTTTTTCTGGTTGGTTGATATTTGTCAGTTGATGGATATTAGATAACCCTTCACTGCCATCAGGCTCATTTGTAATTTGCAAGATAAAGATCTCTAGGTCACAAGATAGATATCCAATGTCCTGAATGTGTTTTGTATTAGGGAATCATTTTTGGGGGCTGATTGATACCAGCCCTCTGCTGTGATTTACGCAACACTACATTATAGCGTGGAAAGATAACGAGTGGTGAAAACAAATGATCTGCAGGGCATATTGATTGTCCAACTCACCATCTGAGCTCCAGTTTTGCATTGAAAAGCTTTTTCTCTCATTATTACAGCTGAGGTACTGTTAGTGTGCAGAGTAAAATAGACGTGTGTGTGTGTGTGTGTGAGTGTGTGTGTGTGTGTGTGTGTGTGTGTGTGTGTGTGTGTGTGTGTGTGTGTGTGTGTATATACACACAGATTAGTTGAACATTGGTGCCATTGCAGCCATTACTGTAATTACAAGGAATTGTTTGATTCAACTTCAACAATTATTTATATTTTGTCATGGTTTATTTATCTGTCACGTGAAGGAGACTTTTTTTGCCAAAGATGAAAGATAACATCTGATTTTGAAAGTATGGAGTATATGACAGGTTGGCTCCTCACCTGTAACCCAAAGGTCAGAGTAGAAAATAAACAAGGGATACTCTGTGTTGGTACATCAAACCAAAACACCATGAATGCCGTTGAGGAGAGACTGTCCAAAGGTTTTCCCCTTTATCCACATAGAAAAACAACACTTTGTACAAAATAGTTGCAAAAATACATTAATGCCTCTCCATATACCAACATTTTTCTCACCTACAGACAATATAGTGCCACCTAACACACTAACTGCAGTTTAGAGAGAGGCGTTGCAAGCAAATAGGAGGGTTAAGGGAACACTAAACAAAAGTTGATTGCTTAAAAAACTATAACCAGGCTTTGGAACTAACATTTCAAAACCATAATGCCATCTATCTATAAATTGCAGGAATGTCTGTCTGTCTTTCTGTGTGTGTGTGTGTGTGTGTGTGTGTGTGTGTGTGTGTGTGTGTGTGTGTGTGTGTGTGTGTGTGTGTGTGTGTGTGTGTCTGTCTGTGTGTGTGTTATGCGCATATCTCTAGAACCGTTAGTCCGATGGCTTTCAAACTTGACAGGTGTCTTGCTACGGGCATGAGTAAGTGTGATGCCAAGTTTGACATCGTTTGGATTAGAAATGCAAAATATATATATAGGTAAAAGAAGCACACATTGGCTTTTGCCGCTCTAGCCGCTGGCCACTCCCCCTCTCACACAGAGAGGGTCGAAGAAAGCAGCTCAGCTTTGGCAGCTAAAATGTGACATACACCTCAGACCCACAAAAATGTGCAAAGTAGCACTACTTTGGGCTGTCTTTGACTTTGAATAAACAAATGACAATTCCCGAATTTAAGGACGTTTCACAATCCCACACATGCAAAGCACAACCAGCTACAGACAACAAGTGGCAGACAGAGCATGATGTAGGCAGGCTACCAGACACTGTTTTTGAATCACATCGTTGTCCGTGTTTGGGGGCATGTTTTTGACTATTTTCCTGCTTCCAATGTTAGCTACATGATTGCTGGATATACCAACTTAACCAATCTTACTTTTCTTCACTTTTCTGGAGCACGGGCGGATAGCTGAAAGGAACATCGCGACCGTTGTGTTGAATAAGGTTGGCAAAAAAATGGCACTACACTTTTCCGTGTCTATTTTTTCGCTAAGAGGAAACTCAAAAAAAATCAAACAAAAGCCAGACACTATATATTATTAAGTTGCTGTGAGCTGTAGCCTACATTCACCACTTCTAACCAGAGGCAGAGTATAAAGTAATCTCTGAGATTATTCCTTCACAGCGCTGTGCAATGTGAGAAAATCTCAGAGCTGAACTGGGCAGACACAGCACTTTTCATCATACTCACCCTGGGTTAATTAAGTCTAGCCTACTGCTAACTAATAACATTACCATCGCCAAAATACCCCCGCGAATCAAATTCTCTCTCTCTCTCTCTCTCTGTCTCTTGGGGTCCTTCTGTAAGTAATTTGGGGGTACAATTTGGTTTTGATGAATTCTACAAGCAGCATTACCACAGGCCAAGCAATCGGCCCATTCCAAACAGGTACATTTTCAACGGGCACTGCACTAGTTTATCAAAAAGCATACCCGTTTTACTAAACTATGAACACTATTCCACTGTTTTGACACATGATTCAGATTTGTTGAACTGTCACTGCAAAACTCTGCACACAAATCCCTTCATTTCTCATTACCTACACCATGTGGTTATTTAGAAAGCATTAGCATTCAATATTGTTCACTGAAGTCAGCACAGCTTGAGCTCAATTAGCACACAGTTACCCAGGTGGAAACACAAAGAGTCAAATTTGATCACACACCAATCACAACCTTCAATAGATAGATAAAATGGCCCAAGTCAGTTCATTCAGTTTTGGAACCATGTATCCGAGGAGGAGGAGGAGGAGGAAGAGCAGCAGGGAGAGGAGGAAGTGGTGAAGGAGAGTAGGAGGTGGAGTAGGGAGATGAGGAAGAGGAGGTGGAGGTGAAGGAAGAGGAGGAGGTGAAGGAAGCGGTTTTCCAACATCTTTCTGCCTGCATACTCTCCCTTTCTAAACCCGATAGGGCAGTTTTTTTTTAAAGATTATTTTTGGGGTCTTTTTAGGCCTTTATTTCCACAGGACAGATGAAGACATTAAAGGGGAGAGAGGGGGGGAATAACATGCAGCAAAGGGCCGCAGGTCAGAGTCGAACCCGCGGCCACTGCGTTGATGAGTAAACCTCTATATATGTGTGCCTGCTCTACCAACTGAGATAATCCGGCCACTTCGAGTGTTTTCGCCATGGCAGTAGGGTCAATATAGCCTGTGATGTTGACGAGATTCTCTTGCCTGTCCCAGACCAGAAACAGGATGCTGGGGCAGAATGACTTTTGTTGTTAATTGGTGTATTGTACTGTACAGTACATTAAGGAATACAAAATGTGCACATGTTTACATTTGTTGTGTCTTTTGTTGTGTTCATCATATTTTGAGGGAGAGAACCAATCAACATTACTTATTACCGGTTTTTGTAGTATTGTTTTGAATTTATCTCACCAGTGTGTTGTAGTGTGTGTGTGTGTGTGTGTGTGTGTGTGTGTGTGTGTGTGTGTGTGTGTGTGTGTGTGTGTGTGTGTGTGTGTTGTGTGTCATGTCTGAGGGAAAAGTTTGGTTTTTCAGCAAGATTGAATGGTTTTGAGTGGAGAGCTTCATTTTGACCTGAAAATTCCAAGAAGTTTGAGGAATAGGGTGAAAAGTTATGGATTTGTGTTTAGAGTTTCGAGAATCTGCAATCAGTCCTAGTGGCTCGTTTAAAGACACAGTTTCTGAATATGGGCTGTGTGCATTTCTCTGTGGATTGAGCATTTTGATACTTTCACTGTATTTATAGAGCACCTCAACTTGCTTCATATTTTTTTTTTTAAAACCTGAAATCTCACTTTTTACAATATGGGACCTTTATCTTCACATCACTTATGGCGTTTTTCCATTACATGGTACCTGCTTGACTTGCCTCGACTCTACTTGCCTTTTTTGGTTTTCCATTACGAAAAAAAGTCCCTGGTACCTGTTAACAGGTACTTTTTTTAGTACCACCTCCGTCGAGGTTCCAAGTGAGCTGAGCCAATACCAAAAGGTGACGTGAAAGCAACAGATGGGCGTGTCCTGAACAAACCCGCCATTTTTAAGTAGTTTAGCCAGCTGTGGTTTTTTTTGCTGCCTCCAGCTTCATTTGAAACAAAATGTGTCTTCTGGCTGTGGCAACAACAACACACCTTCAACGTTCTGTGTGTGTGTCACGTTAGGTCACGGCAGTTTACTGCGGCGCCGCTATGACGACCAGCCAAGCTCGCCTCACGCATGAGGCGGTACTAAATCTGCAATGGAAAATGGAGGACGGGGCACCACGGCTGAGTCGAGTCGAGCTGAGCCGAGCCGAGTAGAGCTGGTACTAGCAGTGGAAAAACGCCATTACTGGATCAACTGCAAAACACAATTGCTTATGTTAAATTGTTTGTGCTATTAACTAAAGGGCACACACCTTACTGTTCCCCACACACCTTGGTGTTTAGTATATGAACGTGCCATAAGTTGGCTCAATTAATTAATTAATTGGATGTAATTAATTAACTCTCTGTGACAAACACAACAAACATAATGACATAAAGATGCACTTTGTTGTAGCAATCAAACAGCTTACAGTAACTTGTCATATAAATACACAGTAAAACGCTTTGTCTCCATGTCAGGAAGTGAATTCATCGTGCAGTAAAGCATTGTACGGTTTACAGGTAAACTACTTACATCAATAAAAACACAACAGCTCAAAAAGTAAACTTCTAAAAAGGTCTTGGAGCTTGGATAAGTTTGAAGGAGCTGGCAGGCTGGCTTCTTTTATTACTTCAATGAATGAGGTAATGATTACTGTAACAGTAATACTGTTGATGGCAGCTCAGTTCCACAATAAATTAATTCCATCACCTGGAATTTCTTCACTTATAAATCCTTGCAGTCTCAGGGAATAATTGTGTTTGTAATGTGCAGACACAAACTCCAAAATGTGTTTAGATAGGACAACTCAGCTAAATCCTTTCACCACATGTGAACAGTGTTTGTCACAGATAATTGCTGCTGCTACATTACACAATACAACACATTCAGTATGTCTAAACCTAAAGTAATTCAGCATGTGGCAAACTCACACACACAAGTAATGAAATGAGAAAGTTAATGGATGTAAACATCACCATTATATCAAGACATTATGGGTGAGCAGCTGGGCGACTTTTTAGTTACTAAACGTTGCTGTTCTGGTCTGCAGTGATCCTGCTAATGATCATTCATGTGAACTCCATATCCTGTCCCAAAACCTCCAGCGTATTTATCTTTACTTGGTTTGACTCTCTCTCTCTCTCTCTCTCTCTCTTTCGCTCACAGACATATTCATTCAGTCACACTCTCCTCTCCTGTCTCTTTGCTCTCTCAAACATGAGACAGTAAGTACATGCATAATATACAATAATCATTCATACAGTCTCCTGAGAAGCCTATTTTCTGTCAATGCTTTCATTGTCAGATCGAGCTATCCATATGATTGTGAACAACAAACTACAAATGCCTGGAACTGCAAGTATAAACAGTGTGTTCCTCATCATTTGTTGTGAAAACAGTCCCCCTGGTGGCCCCCCTGCCCCCAGCCTGCATTCTCTCCACTGTAAATCATAATGAAATGGCTTGCAGGTGTCAGGATTAAAGAATACTCTCAAAGGACTTTGGGCCACAGACACAGCCACAGCTGCTTCTCTCCTTTTGCCAGGTCCTTTTTTGCCATTTGTTTTCTGTTTAGTGTGATGGTCAGTACCAGTGCTGGGATGGACGAATGGCTGACCTCCAGAGGGTTGAGACCACAGTAAATGGAGCTTTGCCAAAACTGTTTTGATGTATACAGTCCTTTAAGCTAATAGATAAAAAAACAGTCTGTATCCTGTCAGTAAACAGTATGTTTCTTTATTTTAGAACCGGCTTTGCCCTGTACCTGTCACCTCCCAGCAGAGAGCAAATAGATCATTGTTCTGTTTATGTGATTTTGGTGCTCCATGTACTGACTCTCCTAAGAATCCCTCTTCTCTGGGTGACATCAATGACAGAGAGAAAATCAATCATTCCTTTAAATGGCCATTTCTTAAAGGGGCTGTATTCGATATTAGGAACATTAATAGTGGAGTGATGTCATCCTGAGCAGAGAATGAAGTCACCCTGTGTGTGTTGTAATCCAAGCTTCTCTGTTGTTTGTTTTGATAGCCGGTCCGGCCGCACGTGCATGTGAGCGCCTTGTGCGTCAGTATCAGAGGCCGAGGGTCGTGACAAAATGGTATTTAACGAGTTGGGGAATGGTCTGTGAGAGCCGTGTGGAGGCAATCCCAGACCACTTGTCGAGTTCAGCCCCCTTATTTTTATATTTTTTAAAGATTTTCTTTTTGGCATTTTAGGCCTTAATTTGATAGGACAGATTAGGCATGAAAGGGAAGAGAGAGGTGTAATGACATGCAGCAAAGGGCCGCAGGTTGGAACCGAACCTGCGGCCACTGCGACGAGGACTGAGCCTCTGTACATGGGGCTCACGCTCTACCAGGTGAACTATTTTTTACAACGTGGGTTTTATTTGTCTGTCAGTTATGAAAACATCACCAAAGTCTCTAAATAATAAAAATATAAAAAAAGAGGTCAGACAAAGCAAAAAAGACAAGCTGTCAGACGACTGACAGCTACAGGTCAGACTGTCTACAGGTTAGTCAAATTTATTTTAAAAGAGAAAATGAAGGCACTGTTTTTTGTAAACATATGTCACAGTTTACAGACCAACTTCATGGTCCAACTTTGTTAGTAGTAGTAGTTGTTGCGCACACACTGACGGTTGTCCTGTCCAGTAAGGGATTATTAGCAACACTACGAGATCTTCTTTGCTCTCCAATAACTCCTGAGGGAAATGACTCTGATCAGAGCTATGGAAATAAAACCTAAGATGTAATAAACTGCTGTTTTCCTTTTTTTAATTTTCTTTGGATTGCTATTTTTTTTCTCTAAAGCCAATGAGAAACTAGAAAGGCACTCAGAGAGCAGACCTCCGCCAAGATCATGCCCTATCTCGCAATGTTAACAAAAGTGAAACATGATTTGTGTATTCGCCCTGTGATTAACATTGGGTTCTTCCTTGGCCCATGACCTTACCATCAAGTTTCATGAAAGAATTGAAGAAGAAGAAGAAGAAGAAGAAGAAGACAATAATCACATCTTTCTCATAGCAGACAATTTCAAATGTCAGGTGTAAGTAACATTAAATGACTGATTAATGGCTCTGTTCCATTAAGGTGCCCCAGTAAGCCATGCCAGTGAGCCAGCATGCACAAAGGACCTTGGCACTGGTGCAGCTAAATGGAATGTTAATGTGATTAACTATGCCTGTGTTTGACAAGTCAAACTGCTGTGAGAAACATCTATTAAAAACGATTAGTGAGTATAATTTCATACACAAATAACATAGGTTGCACGCACTACATCATTTGTAATATCAAACACTGTATTCTTTAATGCCATTTACCTGTCAAAACACATAATTAAGTTTGATTACATCATCAGATCCCTAAAGAATACAGTGAAAACAAATCACTCTTAATCAATGGGATTTACAGGAACGTTTCCTTCAAAATTTCACTGACACCAAAGCAGGGAGCAAATATAATAATTTGTGAGGGAGTTTCGGTTAGTAGCCCATGTAGGTGTGCCAGTGAAATGAGGCTGCTGGGTGCAGTTTGTTGGACCACTTGTATATAGTGTAGAGCTGTTCCAAGCACGTACCAGCCATACTTCACATGCAAGTTTGATGCAAAATGAGTGGGCCTAACCTAGTTTTATCACACTTTGTTGGCAATATAGTTGTAATTATAATTACCTTGCACCTTGAGTCCAAAACCACTATGAGGTAATACAGTATATAAGGCTGTTGAGCAGTGATGAGCACCATCTCCTGCAAGGCTGAAGGGAAAATTGATACCCACTGGAATCAGATAGGGTGAGTCTGAGGTTTACTGGTTTAATGGCTGCTTTCTTTCTTTATTTAATTAAGTGTATATTGTCCATCTTTTTAGCTAATATAATACAATTAACTTTCCTGTACTGTCTAACCTACTTATTGTTCACAACCAGCTCTGCAGCTCTACCCCAGTTTTGTCCTCTTTTATCTAATTGTTTTCTGTTCACAAAGACAGTATACTTGACTCTTACAGTTATCATCATTATAAAACTTTAAGCAGCCATTTTCAACAAAGATGCTAAGTGTATCCGTGTCACTGCACATAGCAACTGTGTCACCTTCCAAACAAGTTTGATGGTAACAGATCTGACATTTCAAGCTCAAGCAACAACGGTCATTTCTGTCCATCTAATAGAGAGGTTTGAAAATCACTCCCTTATTCACTCATTCATAAATAAGATTCACTCTTTCGATTCAGGTGTGTTATGCTAGCAACATCTAATATAGCCTGGAGCAGAGCCTGGAGCAGAGATGAGGAGCGGGCTCTGGTAAACTTACTTCTTCCTAACTCCACACTCCCAGATTATTTTTCGTCTTCAAAATAAGTAGTCTTAAAATACACACGATCTGGGAGATGCCCGGATGTGATGCCGACACCTAAGAGATATGAAGCAGGACCCGTCTGCGAGTCTAAATCCTGTAGTGTGAACATTGTTTTAGCTGGCAATGGCAGCAGGGACGACTTAATGCCAATGAGAACTCAAGGTAGGCTACGGTGCAAGAGCGCAATCCTTGCTGACCACATCTCCCCAACCATTCTCTCTTCTGTATTCTTTTCTGCAAATCAGCACACAAACAACTTGAAGGAAAGTTTTTTGCATTTTTTCCTGTAAACAAAATAATGAAATAATGATAATGATTAATAATGAAAAAACACATGAAATAGGTACGGAGCCCCTAAGGGGACATGAGCAAAAAAAATCTAAAGTTTAGTTTCATGTGCTCACATGAAACTTTCATGTGTGCACGCAAAACCTTTTCATGTGCGCACATGAAAGTTTCGTGTGAGCACATGGAACTAAACTTTAGATTTTCTTTTGCTCATGTCCCCTTAGGGGCTCCGTAAATAGGACTTGAAGCGGTGACAGCAAAATTACAAAAGTGATTACACAGCTGAGTCATGTTACATTCACTGTCTATTCCCAGCATGTGTCAGACCTGACAGTCATCACCCCTAGACAAAAACACAGACAAACTACTTTGGCACAGCAGAGCACCTGTTGTGAGATGAAGAAGCTCATAAAAAACGAAGGCCTTGAAAATTACCATGGTATTGACTAAACACATCTACAACAGACTTGATTAACGTTTGTCGTGACCTGGTATGCATGACTGTCATTTGAAAAACTTCATGTATCCAACATAGGACTAATAACAAAACCACAAGCACTAAACTAAGCACAAAACATGAGCCATTAAAGGCGCCCTCTGTCCTTTTCGACCCTCGCTTCAGATACAGAAAAACTCCTTAAGCCTATACTGCAGAAAAAAATAGAAGAAACTTTAGCCTCTCAATAGATTTTATCATCATTGATCCCTAATGAAAGAAAAATGTCCTAATGTGTCGTCCAATATCTGATCTTAAAACAATTTGTGTGGCCGCATTCAGAAAAGGACTGAAGCTAAGGGTTGATCAGGACTGATTGTGGGCAAAAGTTACCAGTGTGGAGTTCCTGGAGGCCTCCTGTGTATCTCTGTTGCTGTTTCACTTTAGGTTGCAAAAATTCCTATACCCATTAGTAGACATGAAGTCAGTGACATACTAGGTTCAGAAGGATATTCACACTTATATAAGATCAGTCTGAGTAAAATAAATAATTTAAAAAAAGGTTTTGAGTGTGTTTTCCAAATCTTTATGTCCTAAGCATTAGCCAACTTTAAGAAGAGCTTTAAGATAGCATGGATGTTATATCTACAGTCTGACTATCAGCTCCTGTCTGAAGAAGAAAGCCATGCAGCATGTAAAACATGTCACAGAGGAGTGCAGCCTTGTTCTCTCCTCCACCTCTTCATGCACCCAAGACTCCTCCACACTCTGCTTTTTATTACCCGGTGCTGTGGCACCTGTAGAGGGCTGAGACAGGGATGTATACACAAGTCAACCAGGACCATCTGCAGCCTGTAAATGTTTGCCAGAGTGTGATACATTCTTCATTGGTCATGGCCCTCATTGTTTTATGCTGACAAAGAAGAAAGAGCAACAGGAAGGAAAACTAATTTAGTTAAGTGACTGCATAGATGACAACAGAAATGAATAATCTTCTGCCCGCTATCACACAGATTTTATTGTTGTTATGAAATGTAAATGGGGTATAGTTGTTTTGAGTTTCAGTATTTGACTGGTAACTTGGTGGGACATTTGTAATGTAAAGAGAATTTTATTTTTTCATTTCAAAGATCACAAATACATGGATCACTGTACACTGTCATTACTTTGGATGACATCAAAGTGCCTGTCAGTTTTGGCTATAAGTAACTTTCAGTTTGTGTTGATTCTAGCGGCCGCTTTGGACAAAAGCGGTAGTGTTTTACCATACCTGCTGTTGTAAAGATCATTTATTTATGGTGCTTTATTGCCCACTGTAGATTAATGAGTTAGCGTTATTGAGAGGTCATATAGTCGCAATGAATATTTTGCTCAGACAGAAAATCATTCATTTACAATAATAGAATACCTTACAGATGCATTGTTGCATTTCAAGTGCTGCATACGATAACTTAGCCTACTTTGGATGTTTCGTGAGCTCAACCGCATATCCCTGTCACTGTGTCACAAGCCAAAGCATTAAGAGATTGTTGTAGCAACCAATGTAGTAATAACTTATATAGCGCATTTCATGAAACCCAAGGATGCTTTACACAGGTACAAGGGGAACAAGGGAAAAGAAAACACAAACACGGACTAAAATGAATAAATTGCCCGCGCTAAATGGAAGGGGGACGTAATTCAATCTAGTACAACCCCATCACGCAATGTAAAGTTATTTTATAAAAGAAATAGACATATTACATACCTGAGGGCATATTCAGGGACATTTTTAAATCATTAACAAGCCCGTAATTGTCTCCATCTGTTGAAAGCCAGACCGAGACTGACTAGGTTTCGCCCGTTGTCTTTCACTTTCCCTTTTAGCTTTTAGTGGTTCTTCATTTAATTTCCTTCTTTTCTGTGATCGCCCTGCCCCATCAGCCATAACTTCTACAATAAAATTAAAATACAATTAGGCCTATATAAAGAAATCTCCTGCTACCTTTTACCTGGCTGGATACACTAACACAGGCTTTCCGGTGTTACACCGAAATCTGTGACCTTCAGAATGCGTGCTCTGTAGCGCCGTCTGCCTGCCGTAAATCATTTTGTGGCTTTGCAAGAAAAATCGGACCGGGCAAAGGCATCAATGAAAACTATATAAAAATAGCATTCTTTTCACTGTTACTCTCGTTTGCTGTTACATGTCATTTATTTTAGTCAGATGAAAAATTACACAGTTTTAGAAACATTTAAAAGTTACATATAGTAACTGTAAATGTTGAAGAGTTAATGAAATACAGACCTCAAATACGTCCTCCTCTTCCTTAGTGCAGAAGGTGCAGAAATGTAAATATATTTAGATTATACCATGAATGCATAGCATATGTTAAACTATAACAAATGACAAAATACAATACAATGAATACATTTGTTGACTATTTTCCATGTGGAGAACCAGTGCTCTGAATCTCCTCTACTGCATCCAACAACAACAAACAGCCCATGAACTAAGTGTAAGAGCTACTGTAGAATTTAACCTTAACTTAAGCTCATTAAAAGCGGTACAAATTCATATGTTGTGTGTAGCTTGATAGCGTATGGCCTATAATGTCCGGTGTTAAAGCTCCATTCATTGATATTTCTTATTTTAACAATAATTCAAATAATACATGTTATATAAATGCCTCACTTGTATTGACGCAACCAACAAAAAATTTAGCTTTTTAGCCTCTTTTAGCTGATTGTTTTGGTTTAATGGCTCCACATTTACTGTATGTTCAGTCTCACCGTTGTTTTCTTTTGTGGATGAACTTAGCATATTTATAGTTTTTCAATATATGGGAATATATATGGGAATATTATCACAAATATTTCAGATGTGCTGACTTTTGGTTTTATATCTAAATCAGTGGTTTAGATGTGATAAAAACTGACTGAGCCTGTGTATTTGTCGGACCATTTATGTTTTTTAGCTCCACTGGGCTCTGGCATTGCATCCCTACAACCCTGCAAAACTTGGTCGTAGAATAAATGTTAATATAATCTTCAGGAATGTAGGAATAATGTCTGAAACTATGAAGCCAATACAGGTTTCTTACTCTTTAATATAAAAATGTTGTATGAGATATCTATTTTATTTTTATTATATTCTTTAAAGTGCTCATATTATGCTTTTTGGCATTTTCCCTTTCCTTTATCGTGTTATATATATTTTTTTGTGCATGTTATAGGTTTACAAAGTGAAAAAGCCCAAAGTCCACCCCAAAGGGACTTACCATCTTCCAGAGAAACACTGGTCACAAACTGCTCCAAACAGCTGTTGTAGTCCAGCCTTTACTTCCGTGACGAATGTGCATCACTTTATAACACACGTTATAATGCTCGCCTAACTGCTAGCGTGGCACGCGCCCTCATACTCTGCTTCTGACTGGCTAGTTGTCCTTACCTAGCTACTGTGCATGTGCGACTCCCAACAAAGATGGAACAGAAGTGAGATGCCTCACTCTGTAGCTAAAACAGAGAGCTCAACACACAGGGTGAAAAGAGGAGCTGCAGCAATGTGCAGTACAACAAAAATATGGTGTTTTATGAAAATTAAACCATGTAAACCTATTCTGGTATAACCTCTAAATACAATTATGAACCTGAAAATGAACATAATATGAGCACTTTAAATCAAATTTACATAGAGGGTTTAAACTACCTCTCCCTGAGGTAGAAATGCAACCACCAGAGGGCGACACTATCACTTTCTCTTCCCAAAGCTAACACTAACTCTTAACCATTCACTGGACCTTTTTACTTTTGTTGCTCAGAGGAGGATTTTGACTGCAGGTTGCTGTCCATCTAGCCACATTAGAAACATAACTATTGCAGTGACAGCTGAGATGTTTACTGAAAACAACAACCAGGAAAGGGCAAGAAAGAAGAGGGTTCGGCATCCATTGGGAGGGAAATTCAAAGTTATCGGTATGCACCCCAACGATCTAAACCAGAACAGGCATAGAAAATGTACAGATTGTTTTTTAATAGAGTGGACGTGAAGTCATTGCTTTGTCTAGTCTGTTATGTTTTTTTTTTTTGCCTGTTTGTGCTATAAATCCAATGTTGTCCTCGTCTGTACTTTATCCAAAACACTTTGCACACTGAAATGTTACATCTCAGCTGGAATATATTTACACAGAGAAGGAAGTCATCTAATAAGAGGGTGTAGCTGCCTGTCTGTCTGACAGCTTCTCTCAGAGAAAACAATACATTAATAAATAAATAAATAAATAAGGAAAACAGTCTGGGCCTCCCACTCCCACTCAGTCTCCTCTGGTTTATCATACTCATATCCAACCATCCTGAGGGGCCAGAGCCATGCTGCAGAGTCTGCGCTCCAATGTGCTGTACTGCAATCAAAAACACCTGGCCTCTGGGCTTGGAATGGTCACAACATTACACCATATAAACGAGCCAACTACTCCATATAGAGGCCCCATAATTGTTGGACTGAAGAGGATTTCTGCTTTTTTTACTGCACAGTTTTACTATTGTTATAAGACACAAGACCCAGGGCCAAACTTAACCATCCAATACAGACTTTATGAACATAATTTTACAAACAAACAGGGATTACCTAGAAAGCTGTACTATGCTGACTCACCAGAGTTGTGAGACTCTGCCTGGCATGGGAAATAAAGTGAACTGTCCTTCAGCTTTAAATGACCCACAGTCCCACACATATCTGTTTCACACCTGCAACACACAAAAAAGGATTTGGCATGAATATTGCATTTGATATTATTATATTTTACTAAAATTGGTAAGATTTGGCAAGACTTGATGCTTGTTAGTTGGGATGTCCTAAAATCAAGGGGCATGATTTCACTCAAGCAGTAATGAAAAACAACATTATGTTGTTTTGGTCCACCCTTGTTTCTGGATAGCTTAAGATTGATGTCACAAACAATACTGGCCAATAAATTATACCTTAACACACTGGTACTCTCTGCTTGATTGCCACAAGTGACATTACCCAGACTTTTATAATCCTTCGATCAGGCGATTACAGAAAACAATGCAACAGTATTTTCCACTTGTATTGGAAATGTGCATCAGATTAATGTGAAGGGATGGCTCAGACATTAAGGGAAGAGTTCACTCAGAACAAGCAGATTCATGTATCAAGCTATCCAACATTAATTAGTACAAGAGTTACCTTTATCAGAATGTGGAAGCTTATGACATCATTTAACTATAAAATGATTTGAGGGCTAAAACTTCACTTAATGCAAGATGAGGGGCATAAACAAAGAAAATGTGTAGACTCGTATAACATGCTTGAGGAGAGAAAATAAAGTTGGACAAAAGTGCATTGTTGTTGTAACATTAATGGGGATGCAAGAATAAGAATTTTCCCTCCTCATTATGACCAAGCTGCCGGGCAGGGTCTCTGGTTTCTCCCTCCTGCCGTGCCCTGGCACCCCCGCAGCAACCCCACAGAGACGGCTTCCTTGCCGTGATGAGCTTTTGACAGGCCCCAAAACAGCCTGCTTAATGCTGTGCCAGGCCAGACATGGAGCGGCTGGGATGCTGGCAGCTTCTTGGCCCACACCATGCATCACGGGCCTCAGCCCATTTTACCCCTAGTTTTCCTCCCCTCCCTCACTCTCTTTCTCTCTCCACCCTTTCTTTCTAGTGCCTCAGGATTGTTATGCAAAGCTTTCCAAGCAGAGATGTGGGAGTTCTTTTAAGCACAGATGTATCCAAATCATATTTGTACAATCTCCTGTCATGGTGAGAGATGTAGTGTCCAGGCTGAGAGCTGCTGTTATCTGTGGCTGAGCAGCCAGGTGCGAGGCTGTGGCCTCACTTGGGACATGTACCGCACCTTTGAAACACAGAGACTCACTATCTTGAATCAAACAGTAATTTTAGCGCTATGTTGCAAATAACTGCTGACAGCTGTTGATCCATCAGATTTCCTCAGAGATGGTGACTCTGACCTTTTGGTTAACACAAGTTCCTTATAGTTGCATGGTTATTGATAATATGCACAATGGCAAATTAAAAACATAGATAGAAAAAGTAACAGCCTCGATGTCTTATGTCAGTAAAACAACAGTTTTTTAAAGATTTAGCATGAAAACTTGACATGAGAATAAAAGCCCAGACAAAAAAACAACGATGCACTACTGCCATCCAGTGTTGAACAAGGAGTACTACCTGCAGAGAGTTCAAATAAACATACAGTCCATCTGCTACGAAATGTGACTACACAAGGATAACTCATTACAGCTATACCATGCCTTTTTCATTTGTGGTCAGTTTAATGACTTTTGAACTGTAAACATTGTTCCAAGGAAAAGGAAACACATAATGCTTGTGTTGTGACATTCTTATCTCACTGAAACTCTAAGGGCTGGTTATGTGCTTATATTAAACCTGGTAGTCACTTAACTATTGGAGAAAATAACCTCTTGGCGAAGAAAAAAAAAGGACTAAACTCTGTCTTTTAATCAAAACACAAGTGTGTTCAATAAAATAAATGTATTGTGGTTTACAGGCTACTAGAAGCACATGTTATCATTCTGAAACAGAAAGAAAATCCACTTAAAGCTGTAATTCCTTATTGATTATGTCTTTTAAATCAAATTCATTAAAACAGGATAGTTATAAAGCAGGCTCTTTTGAGAAGGATGTAAGACATGGGCTGCTGTTATTTGAGACGGAGAAATGGGCCTTTACTCGAATCAACACTTGAAAGTGTGAAATAAAGCAGGGCTGCTGAGATTTTTACACTCAACAGTTTACCATGTGTAAAAACAAAAACACACAGTGGATACGGCTGCAAGTGACCACACAGACTTCCACTGTGTCCACAGATAGAGGATGGTTGAAAACTATTAGTTTGTCTAAATAATCTATGCATGCTTATGAACCACAATGAACAGTAGAAAACTATTATGCATATTTTAGTTTATAGGAATGATTTATTTTTACAATAAATCACATATTTGAAAATTAGATTTTTGCAAGTTTTCCTTATCCAGACGTGGAATGTAACAAAGGCCATTTACTGAAGTGCTATATGAGCACAATGTTGTGGTACTGAAACTACCTAATTACGACTCTTTTGTAATTGGTTTATTCATTTAATATTACCATTGTGTACGAGTTGGCAACAATCATGAAAGTAATAGTGTATGGAGATGACAACAGGTATTTGTGTGCAGCAGGATGGTGTAGTAAACAGGGAGACTGACCGGCTCAAGCTCTTGTTTGGGTGAATATTTACTCGGCTGCTGGAGGTCCAGGTAGCACATTTCAACAGTGACATATTTTTGGAAAGAGACAAGCAAGATAACAATTGTTGGCATCCATAAGGTCAATATGTCACATGTACAGAGTTTTGATGAGATTGAATTAAATATTCATTACCTGCAGATCTGATCAAATTGTGCTAACCATCTACACCAACATGTATCAAATCTTTGTAAAACACCTGATGCAGTTCAGGCTACAATGAACAGAACATGTTCTGATTCTAATATGCCAGTGTCTGAGCGCAGTATTTGACAGACAAACACAAGCTCTGAAAATGAATGAGAAAACTTAATCCTGAGAATGTATAAATGCAATAAATCATTCCCCATGACTATGTTTTACATTGGGCACTCAGTTCAAGGTACCTCAAAGTCTTTTTTTCTTCTTCAGACAGATTCCCGCACCAGTCAGGGAATATTTTCCTATCGACATTGCTGGTGAGACAGCTGCAGGACTCTCATGAATGTTGCAGCCACATATCATGCTTCCTCTGGCAGTCAACAGTCATGACATGAACTATGTGCGAGCTTCCTCACACACACACGTTTCACGGTGAGATAAGTGGAGATCTCAGCACAGTCCTGTCAGGAAAGTATTTACTTTTTTCGTAGCCGCGTCAAGAGAACACACACACACACACACACACACACACACACACACACACACACACACACATGCAAAAGTTTGTTTCTCATTCACAGCTCGTGGCATTTGCATATAAAACATCTGTTCTACTTTCACACTTAAGAAACACACAAATGAGCTTGTATTTCTCCAACCTGCTGTGAAGTTTGTCTTCCACATGTTAAGATTAGTAAAACACATTTCAAAATGTCAGTGAATGAAATGCTCAAAAAGAAGTTTCACTTGACTCAGTTTTAGTCAGTGCTGGAAATTACATTTACTCAAGTACTTGTGACAGTTTTGAGGTACTTGCACTTTACAGGAGTTTTTCCATTTCATGCTACTTCTTACTAAATGTATCTAACAGCTATAGTTACGAGTTACTTGTCAGATTAAGATTTTACACTTTAAAAAAACATGATAATCTTATAACATACAAAACAGAGGTTTCCAACCTTAATGGCTTGTGACCCCTTATGAAAAACTGGTATCCAGTTGGGTTTCATTGTCAAGTTGTCAGCAGTTCCACAAAAATACATGTTTCCATCTCAGGTGGTTTCCTAAATGACCCAAAGAGGTAAAATGATTCAATATTTCCAAAAAAGATTAGGGAAAAGTCACAAAAATCAATATAAATTTGTGTTGCAGAACTTTATTTTTTCGTCTTTACTCCTCCCTTTAATCATCTCACGACCCTTAAAGCGTAACTCTCGCCAAAATGCAACCTAGGGTCTTTTTGTGAATGTACCCGAGTCAAACTTTCGTTTAAAAGCATAATTAGGACGTAAGCGCCACTTTTAAGATTGCCCGTATTTTCGTTTTCGGTCAAATTTGAATTTTCAAAAAAAATTTGCCATCAAAAAATTGCGATTTTGATGCAATCATAGTAGTGCCCCTAGCTCTCCCATTCAAAAGGCCATTTGACCGAAAATACGGGCAATCTTAAAAGTGGCGCTTACGTCCTAATTATGCTTTTAAACGAGTACATTCACAAAAAGACCCTAGGTTGCATTTTGGCAAGAGTTACGCTTTAAGATTTATCTTGTGACCCCTAGGATCCCTAGGTTGGGAACCACAGGACTAAACTATTTAACTGTATATAAAGTAGTTAAAACTAGCTCCACCTCAACCAGCTATAGCAGTAAAATGCTGCTTACACACTATTGCATCAACAGTCTAATAACGTCAGATATAATTATACGGTCACAGGTAATATTTTACTGCAGAACAAGTATTTTTACCTTCATATTTTAAGTACATTTAGATGATGATACTTTTGTACTTTTACTTAAGTAGAATTTTTAATGCAATACTTTAACTTGTAGTGTAACAGCATTTTTACATTTTTGTATTGTTACTTTAACTGAAGTAAAGGATCTGAGTACGTTTTCCACCACTGGTTCCAGTGCAGTAAGAGGGAGAGCTGGTTCTGATTGGGATAAGGAGATAGGCTGTAACCTTATCTGCAGAAAGCTGCTGTGTGCTGCATTATTTCATCTCCTCATGTGCCCTGAAAAAATATGACAAAAACATCAGAGAATGGAAAAAGCATGACCTCAGACTTTGTAACCTGGCAGATATAATCCAATCATTCTGCTGAGGGCCTAACTCGTGTTTAACGCCAGTCTATACATCATACTGTATATCTAATTTAAGGCTGAGCTGACTGGTCTTTGAAGAGCCAGTTTTGAAATCACATTCCAGTTTCCCCTCCCAAACAGCAAATTATTTCTATTCCTGCGAGACGTGTGATTTCGGACTCGGAGTTGGAGCAAATCACTTGCAGACTACTTCACGAGAAGCTTATTAATCTGAGAGAAGGGGTCTGGGATTCAAGTTGAAGTATAAACAACCTCATCATCAATTGACAACATTAAAAAAAAAAAAAAATTTAAAAAAAGGAGCTTCGACTAGAGAGAGTGTGTGCTTGGTTCCACCTCAACAACATCCGTTCAGAGTTAGGTTTGACGCCAGATACCACAGAGAAAAGCTACAGCAAAAATGTGCCCCGTAATTGGTAACAGTCTCTGAATTTATGTAAGCAAGGTAGGCTGTAATTAATCCCAGCAAAATGAGGATCTTCTGCTGAGCGTGCTCATGTATTTGTTATTGGACGTCACCAAAGGGCCACTCTGGAGCCCATCAGATAGTGTCTAAAAACACAGCAATCACCTGAGGTTTTTGCCCCCCCTAAAACATCTCCCACCAATGCCTCAGCAAAAATTACCAAAGGTTATCAAGGGGCATCTACCACCAGACTCTGACCTACATGAATCCACCCTCATTTCCCCCAAAATGTGCCTCAGTGCCTTATTTCTTCCTCATTAAAATCCCTGGATCAGGCTGTTTAAATTAAGATGGCCTGCAGTCTTCTGCGAGGGTTGGAAGACAGATGATGGGAAAGGCAGTTTGGAAAGATAATGAATGTAGCTGGCACTTCTTATCTACCACATATTAGCAAAGCTGAGAAATGGTATTTGCCATGTTGCATTAGCCTGCTGCCGTCCCATCATCGCCTGCCATTCCCAGCAACAACATGATCCAAATGCAGTCCAGATGTCTCAGCCATCAAGCTTCAATATTTCACTAACCCTGCATTAATCTTATCAAGTGTGTCACAGATCCCTGCTTGATAACATCTCACAGGATTTTGGAAAATCAGTGCCTGCAGCTGACCACAGCTTCATTAGAAACTGATATCAGCTAGCAGGTTTATGTTGCACATAAATGAACTAAAAAAGCTCCAAGTCTGACAAGAAACTAGTTTGCATCTATTTAATGCTCAGAAAATAGTGAAACTTAAATTCTCTGCAAACAGGGGAAACCAAGTCTTATCTTATCTGAACTCCCAGACAAAGGAGTCAAAATGTCAACACTGATTATCTTACAAATATTCAGTTTATAGAAAGCAGATCATATATGAAGAGCAGTTTTCAGGTAAAATTACTTGATACTTCCTTATCCAGATGTGGAGAGTAACAAAGTGCTTAACGTGTGTACTATAGCATAATTTTGTCTTAAATGTTTTTAGAATTGACGCTCTATTTCAGTGGGCAATAATGTACACAACGTTATATCTCAGGTGTGTAAACCCCATTAAATATGACACAGTATAATACTCTACAACTGCAATGCACATTATCACATTAATAATATTAGACGGTTTCTCTTCTCATTGTCAAAACTAACGTATAGATGGTGTCAAATGGATTCATTGATATAAGAACTAAATAAGTGTTGTTGAGAGATCGTGCCATATTTGAGCAGTTTTTATACATACAATAGATTCTATACTGTATTCATATTTTTGCCAGTTTAGAATTCAGTTTAGCCCTCATACTTCCGTCTCCTGCTGACTCAGTCCTGTGGCAAAACAAGCTTTTTTCTTGATGCATCTCCACTAACTTTCTACTAAAGAAACTAGATTGTCAGGTACATTTAACTCTCAATACAACACGCTTTATTTCTGATGCTCTCATCAGGGAGCAGTTTAATTCTAAAAAGAGAAATTAAAGGATATCTCTTATAGATCCATTTTTATCTGCACTAAAAAAACGGCTGTTCTCAGTGTCTGTAATTAAAAAATGGATTTTCACATGACTTTACACAAACACAACCATTTGGGAAATCAGACACATTTATTGAATTCTATAATAATTAAATCTGACACAACTATTTTGAAGTTGTAAACAGTCACCTTTGTGCCAAAACAGTCGGCTCCACCTGCTGATGAGCTTTGAGTGCAAATATTAACACACTAAAATAGATATTTCAACGTTCAATACTTTCAGGCCCAGAATTCCCTGACATCATCAGTTTCAGTATACTGACAAGAAACATTTCCCTCATGATACATTCCTCAAATTTAGCATTTAAGACTCCTAGTCAACAGCAGGTATTATTATTACTGCAGGACACTGACACAAACCCAATACAAACAGAATGACAATTTAGTGAGCTAGTTTCTCAACCTGCCATTTCCTGAGCTGAGCCTGGGATACCAACTATGCCTTCACACGGTGCAAAGACTCTTTTCCTATCTTAAGAATTCTTGTCTTTGGAGTGAAAACCCTGTTTGATGGATCCTGATTGCAAGGTCCAAAGCCTGTTTCCCTCAGGGCCAAGGTCACACCGGTTTCCCCAGCTCCGGCCTTCCAGGATCAGTCCTCCTCTGAGGAGAGCTGGGATCCTTCATCGTGATCCTCTCTGTAGGCAGCCATGGGGCCACTGTCAGGAGTGTAGCTCCCCATAGAGATCTTCAATCCGTCAGACAGTTTCTGGGAAGCCAGCTTGGCCTGCAACTCCTGAAATTAAACACAGAGAAAAAGTTGACATGAATAGGTAAACAGAAAACAAGCACATTATTATAAAACAGCACAGCCATAGTTATTAAACCCTTAACAAAAGTAGGACCGATAATAAGCTTAACAGGCCTCCGTAAGTTGGCTCTAAAGTCATTACTTTCGATGTGAAGTGATGCACAGCGCCTACACTGCCTGAACGCTGCCCTCTAGAGCTGATGGAGGGCTCTGATGTGGACTTTAATACAATTCACCCTTGGATTAATTTTTAATCATTGCCACATAGTAGTGGCCATTGTATAAACTCAATTTGTTTGAGATTTTGCTTTTATACGTAAAGTGCAAAAGTACAAAAAGCAACAACAACAAAAGTCTGTTTTAATACCATTTCAATAGAAACGTAGAGTTGTTATTTTCATCCATTACCGTAATGATTGGAATAAATTCAAAAGCTGTATGCACAAATGATATTTTTTACTGGTCAAATATTTATTCACAGAAAAATGTCACCTTCTGTATTTTTAAAAGGTATTTTGTATAAAATTAAGGCCGTGTTCATAACTACTTTGGTACTGTGTGATAAAACGCAGCACTCTTATTCATTAAAATAAGGCCATTCCAGGGGTGCCGACCCAGAGGGCAAAATAGTTGAACATGCACAACTTTTGTTAGACCGCAGTGCAATGTCATCCGTCAAAGGCGCTGTGGTGGCCAATCAAATATAAGTACACATTTCTGGTAATTACTTACACAAACGTCGCATACCTCAAAAAAACTAGAGGAAGAGCAGCAATGGCGAAAAATAGGATGACAGATTTCTTCTTCTTTGTTTGGACCAACAATGAAGTAGAACTGTTACTGAAAGTAACACGACTACAAGGCTGAACAATAAAACAAGCTTCAACAAGCACAATTACTGTTTTCCATCAGATGATTTATAGATCTTGACATTTCCGATGACACCTAAAGGCAGCTTCATTTTACGGAGAAAGAGACGGAAAAGAAGAGAGAAAAAGAGATGGAGGGACTGTGCTTTGTTGTTGCAGGAAACAGCTGTTACACAAATTCCTGTGCAGTTAAGTGCTTGTTTCGTTTTTTACCTTTGTAGTGTTTCTAACCTTCTTATGGAAGCGATAGAGGCAGTGGTGTTTCCTGTTTACTGCACGGGACTCTCACACCGCCTCAAAACGGACTGCCAAGTTTGATCGCCGGTTACATGATTTGCCACTGCAGCGTGACATCGGGTTGCATTTCTCCAAAAGTTGAATCTGTCTCAACTTTTCACCGCAAGTCGCTGCGGGTTTTATCGGCTCCCCCCTGTGGCACTACCCCCATTTTAAATGAATGGGCAGACCTGCGTTATTACCGCACCGTCTGACGGCCGACGCAGGCAGTGTGAATGCAGGCTTAGGGGCTCTGAAACTCCAGAGTAGTGCGGACGTGAGGCATAAACATAGCAAAAGATATTTTAAACCAAAAGGTAGCAGTGCAAATGTGGAGGATTCCGCTGCACTAACCTGCTGCTTCTTTGCTTGTTCCTTCAGGAGGATGGCCGACTCGTCCAGAGACAGAAGCTGTGCCGGACTGTAGTGGAGAAGAGGGAGTCTAGCTGCAGTGATGTCATCCAGGTGCTTTCTGTCCCGCTCCCTTCTGGCCTCTGCAGAGAGCGGTGATGAGCTTTCAGAAGACTGGCTGGGTGACGAGGATCCTGATGGAGAGATGTCACTGCTTTGGGGCAGCCTGAAAACACGGTTAGGAAGATTATAAAGATGTTATTTACAATAAAAAATATAAAAGAAAGCAAAATGACACACATTACATAATTATATATGTATTTTGGCATTTTTTGCTAAAGTAATCATCATATCATTAAAAAAAACAAAGTCCACTCACTGATTTGGTTTGAATTTTGGCTTCCTGAGAGCTGAAGTCTTCTCTGTTCTTTCCATTACAGATACATAGTGAGGCTTTTTTGGTATCTGCTTTTTGAGAAAGTAATTGTCTCCTGCTGTGCTGTTAAATGGGTCTTTGGACTTGCTACTGAAACCAGTACTACTTTCAGACAGTCTGACCCTTTCCAAGGCCTCCACAAGGTCACCCTCTTTTGTCTGATCAGAGTTCAGAGAGGCCCCAGCAGCAGCCGTCTCCATGGTTTCACCAGCAGCCACTCTGGAGACAAACTGGTCCTGTTGCTCCAAAATGTTGTTTTCATGCATATGAGCTGAGACAGGTGAGGTCGCCATCTCCTGTACCGCATCGCCTGCAGCAGCCTCACCTTGTCTGTCTTGGTTTAAGGTTGCTGGTGTGTCGGGAATAACACGTTGTTGCAAAGTGAAAGTCTGCTGATACTTGGAGTGTAACTCTGTCCTGGCAGCCGACACCAAGCTCTGTCTCCTCTCCTCTTCATTGTTGTGTTCAATGGCAAGTCGCACTTTCTCCGCAAATTCTTTTATCTTTTTCCCTTTGTCAGGAAGACTCTGTAAAAACCTCCTACGAACAACACAAACGCATCACTTGATGTTATATTCAAAACAATCATTCAAGATACAGATGGGAGACAAACAAACCAACATCAAATGTTAGTAGATGGATTGATTCTGTTATAGGTGTTCAGTTGGGTTAAGATAGCATTTTACATTTTCTTATTCATTGAACCATTCACTGAAATGAAATGATCTGCATTTGTTATGTTTCTCCAATAATTCATTCAGCTTTTTTCTTTTTCACCCATCTGTATTTTGGCTTAAATAATGTGACGTTGCATCCAATATTCAAATCGTTGTATATTAATCATACTAGTATTGTATATTCTACTATCGGATCTAATACTGCTGTATAACAATAATAGTTGTGCATAAGATATTACCACATATTAGTCAGATTAAAACTGGTTTAGATGCTGACATCTATGTGTACATTTTTATGGAAAAAAATAATCTAAACTTTATAGCACATTAAACAAAACTTTATTTTGGAGAGAGATAATAAATCAGCTTGTGCGTGTCTAGCCAAGTTGTAATCATTTTGCAGCATGGTAGTACAGTATAGGCTCTGCATCATAAACATAGTAACGCTTTGCACTGTTTTCTTTTAGAAGCATTTTTACCATCAGTTGGTCCAAATATGACAGAGATAAACTTGTAACCACCAATCAGTGCATTTACATATGACAGAGCCTTGGTTTTATATAACACTGTTTTAGTTCATTTTATTGTACACAGAGATTACTTGTTAATTTGTAGATCTGTAACGTTACTATTTACACACATATTGTAGGGGGGAAACACAGCATCCTGTAACTTACTGATGAGTAACATCACAACAGTGTAGCAGCTCTCATTACAACTAATTAAAACTTATTTGTGTGCTTAAGTCACCATGTTTCTTCTGTCATATTGTTACTACAATATCAAACTACGTCAGTGAAACATTAAATTAGCCCCAGTTTTAGCTATCTCTGGTATAATAAATAAATACACGGGAGGTACAAACTGACGCTAATAGTGTGAGCTTACTTGTTAGAGAATATCTTCTCCTGTCGCAGGAGCAGTTCTTGGAGCTCCTCTTTGCTCTGGTTTCTCAGGTCTCCTGTCTGTCCCTGGCGCACTGTCCACGACGAGGACATCACTGTTAGCTAGTGACAGCTAGCTACAGCCATTCACCAACAGCGTGAGCTAACGTCTCAGTTTAACACGCTAACGTTACATACAAACTCTAATCATACGTTAACCTGTTCAAAACTCCGCCTGTTAACTGACTCTTTAATAGTTAACGGTTAGAGAGTTTTTAAAAACTCTAAAACGGCAGGATCACTTCATCAACACATGAGACAACAACATTTCAAAGTGGGGTTCTTCTTCTTCTTTGTGTGCGGAATTCCAACTCCAGCTGAGGTATAGCTAGCTCTACTGCCCCTCACTGTACAGGACGCCTAGGATGGTGAAGGCATGGTGAAGGCATAGTGAAGGCATGACCCGCCATGCCTTCACCAACCATGAATAAAAAATACTTGCGTACAGGACAATGTAATGTAGTGGTTCCCAAACCTTTTCACGTCAAGGACCCCTTAACTGACACAAATTAGACCACAGACCCACATTGGATAAGATGTTGTCCCAGGGTGCCCCATCTGATAGGGTTTTTGCTTTTAGATGTTTTTTTTGTTTGTTTTTTAACATTTATTAAAACAAGATCCTTGACAAAGCATCTCACACAACATGGTACAAAAACAGATAGTATTGACATGCACTTATATACACAAAAATCGACATGCTTTCCTAATTCCAAGTGTCCAGTTCTAATTCAACACTCTATTCAATTGCTGTGTACTGTATGACAAGTGACCACCTCTCTAAATAAATGTCCATCCTGAATTGTTATTTTGCTGTTATATTTTCCATGCAATTGACAGCTTTGACTCTTTGGGTCCACTGATCTAGAGTGGGTGGATGGGGTTTAAGCCAGTTCCTCCTTTTGCACATACAAGGAATTTGTCATGGTGTTGTTGGTGCATGTCACACATTCTCAAATATAAGAAGGATAAAAAGAATATAAACAATATAAGTATGAACATATACACACAGTATGTATTAATAAAATACCGCATTCTCAACTTCCAGGCAAATTCCCTCCAATTTGGACTATTTAGTCATTTATGCCAAGACACCCAGGACTGTTCCACACATCACATCATCCGGGACAATGGTATTAGCCTCCAGTTCCCATTTATTTCTCACATCTAATGTATGTCTCTGTCAAATCCAAGCTAATTCTGTTGTATAGACTAGATATTATTTTACTTGTGTGCTTTTGATTCTCCACCGCTTCGATCCAGTACTGTTCAAAATTAGACGGTGAATTTTATATTTTGTCCCATTCCTTATTTGTCGTCAAATAATGACTGCTTTTAGATGTTTTATTACAGAAAGTGTATGGAACCAATGCATGATCAAAATAGTCATACATTCTGTTATTGTGTTATTTATGGATGGAATTATAGTGAAAATATATGATTCCCCTTTTTGTTGGGGACCACTCGAACCCCCTCAAGGACCCCTGGGGGTCCCTGGACCCCACTTTTAAAACCACTGGTGTAATGCACCTCTAACATGCTAACATGTCACAGCCAGTAAAGGTCATTTGCTGCCCTCTGCAGGTCAAATATAGTCATCAGCATCACATTTACATTGCAAAGAGTTTTGTCTGTAATCTTGTAAAGATATTTCTTTCTTCTCTGTAATCAGTGCAGTCTGTCTGAATAGGATTCAGAATCTCATATTTTCCATAGCTGCATTTCCCAGTCAGGATGTTTCCCAACCACTGTGCCAACCCATTTCTCATTCAGCGCAACAACACAATGACCTAACTTCAACCAAGAGGGTACAGCTGTGTCCTTTCTGTCCCCTCTCAGAGTTCATAGTAAATTTAACGTTTGGCTGCAGCTGCACAGTTGGAATAAAATCTCAGTAGACTTTATCGCTACATTTTTTTTTTCAAAAAATATATTTTTATTTGATTTATTATGTTGCAGCTCTCTCTTCTTCAATGCATGTAGGCATTAATGTCCATGTACCAAGTCAGAACACACCAGACATTGTAAAACATCAATGGCTTTCTTACATTTTGTAGTTTTCTCCACATGAACACTCTCAACTCTCATCCTCTCTTCTAATCAAAATCCCACAAACTAATAGAAACAATATAAGAATTGGATGTACTTTATTCACAATATGACTTTTTATTTTTGTTTGTCCATGTAATCCTGATCCTAGCCAAATGTCTATTTATACCTCTTTGCTTTAATTTATAACACACAGCAGTGTGGACTTTTTTGTCAATCTACAATTTGTCTTGCAACATAACTGTTATCAACAACTGCTACCTCACTTTGAATTAGTCTGTCTTCATTGCACAACATACACAAATTACAATAACAAATAATATTTGGTTGAGGGAAATAGCTGAGTTTTTACCAGACAACAACAGATTTGCATTGTGTAGCCTGCATTTACTGTAAATGCAAAAAAACAACAGCCCTAAAGCAGTTTGATTACTATACTGTACAGAAGACTAAAACAAATCATAAAATATAGTCACTATGCTTTTGCATATTTACATAAAGTTTATCTGGAGTTCAGTGTTTATGCATGCCATTAAGTGTGAAATTGAATCATTAGAAATGGAGGGAATACATACCGTTTCTTAAGCTCTTTTTGTGTTTAGATAGATAGATACTTTATTCATCCCGAAGGAAATTTTATTTTGTTTCTTACTAGCTGAACAATGAAGTAGTCATACGTATGGCTTTAGAAAATGTATGAGGTTGCACAGTATGTAAGTGCTGACACAATCAGGATTTCTAGGTACTTACACAGTAAAGTCTTTATTATCCAAACATACGCTGACCTCTTATCATTAGTCGCAGAATGATACGTATCTTTAAGGAAAAGGCACATCATAAAGATTTTTTAAACACAGTTGTGGCAGTGCAGAAAACAGCTGGATAATACTTGTGCCTGTGGCTCAAGAATGGCAGTCACCTCAATAAGGTCTATCTACCTTTAAAGTGATAGACCAGTCTCATCATTAACACAGAAATTTACTTTATATTTTATTACAATCTTACCCTGTTGCCAATTTAAAGAGATTCATTCCCACCACCAGTATCAGATAGTAGGCAGTTCACAAAGGCACAAAGCATATTAATAAATATTTTGTACATAATGTGACAATAACAAAATAATGTTCATTTAATTTGTACAGAGCCAATATAAAATGATATATAGACACAATAACCGTATCAACCTTCATAGCTCCATGAGCAACAGGCTACATTCCGTGTAAACAACACAATCCTTCAGTACATTACTTACAAAATATTTTTTACAGAGCTTCAGATTATTTACACCCTACAGCAAGCAACAAATTATTATCATTAAACATGAAAACATAGGCTGAAAACCTACATAAGACTTTTTACATCATCAACCAAAATCATGTTCTCCAACATATGTGACAGAGAAAGGACTAATATGCATATGTGTGACGCTATTTTTATAAAAGATAACCAGCAGTGAAAATAAGACCAAAGACAACTGGGTTTAAAAGGACTTCAACATTTTAGGAATTACACTTATTTGATTTATTGCCAAGAGTTAGAAGAGAGGATCAATACCACCAACTGTACAGTAAATATGTAACTGCACTTATCTTAGCTTTAACAGCAGCAATATATAACTACATGTCATAGATTAGCCGTACAAGGGTCACCGCCAAACAAGAAACATAATTATGGGTTGTAATGAGCAATTTGCACAACCTATATGGTAGTTTTACCAGTACCAAAGCTTACTAATTAATTTGTTAACTATTACCTCCGCCAAAGGTGGTTATGTTTTAGGATTGGTTTGTTTGTTTGTTGGTTTGTCAGCAGGATTACAAAAAACTACACTGGCCAGAATGGCATGAAACTTGGTCGAAGGGTGTAGCATCGGCCAAGGAAGAACCGATTACATTTTGGAGCGGACCTGAATCATTGGGCAGAGACACAAATTATCTTTCACTTTTGTTACCATTGCAAGATAGAGCATGGCAGAGGTCTGTGCTCTTTGAGTGCTCTTTTAGTTATATATGTATTTGAGATATTTTAAGAGCATCCTCTGTAAACGGTTTGTCAGACTGTAAATTTTGAATTCGGTTTGAATACAGGTTCAAATACAGGTTTGAATTTTTTATTTTTTCTCACATTTGAACGCGATTCCTAATAAAAAAATGACAGCCCTGGCAGGCAGAGTTTCTAACTTTTGGACAAAGCCTGTAGGCTAGCTCTTTCCCCCTTTTTCAGTATTTGTGCTAAGCTAAGTTTACCAGTTGCTAGCTGTGGATATATATAGTTACATTCAAAAATTAGAGTGGTATTAATCTTCTCATTTAACTGTTGGCAAGAAAGCAAATACATGTATTTCCCATATTGTCAAACTACTGCTTCAAGATCACTCTATGTTTATCTTTGCTGTTATTTCCATAAGTTTCATGTATGGTGAATAAACTTGAGGTGCTCTTGATCTTGGTTGAGAAGAGAACAAGGAAGAAGTGGATTCCTCAGGACTCGATCGTGTATCTTTGTTTGTTTCTGCGTCCAGCTCATCTCTCCCGGACTGGACTGAACTCACAGGAGACTCAGATTCAGACGGGTGGGTGGAGGGGAACATCCCACTCTGCTCCAAGGGTTTGGACGGCAGGAAGCGGCTGTACTGGACAGGAGTGTACCTCAGTAAACTGGACTCCAGCCTGCTGGGTGGAGGGTTGTTAGACTTGAACGTCCTTGGTTGGTTGGGTGTTGTTAGGTAGTGGAATGGATGTTGAATGGGAAATGTAGGAGATGAAGGTTGTGTGGGGGATAAAGGTTCTGTGGGGGATGAAGGTTGTGTGGGGGCTAGAGGTTGTATCAGTGATGGAGGTAGAGTGGGTGATGGAGGTTTCACTGGTGGTGGAGGTTGAACAGGTAGTGGGTGTTGTATGGGATGGAGATTAGTTGGTTCATACTGAACAAGAGGTTCAGCATCATGCCTTTTTGCTTCACGTCTGCAGATGCACAGTCAGACATCAAAATGAGAAACCACCTCCAAATGAAGCACCAAATATAACCTGATGCTACTAAAAATGTTTCCCTAACTGTACTTCTTACCTGGGGAGCAGATCACAGCCTACTCCTATCTCCCTGGTTTCCAAAACCTCTCGTGGTTTCGGTTTATTCTGTGTGGACATAAAATACTTCAGCTTGTCTTCTAATTCATTATTCTGGGAAAAGGAAAAGAGGAAACAACACTGTCAGGTCAGGTACATGCAAAGGACCACTTAACATGAAAGGGACTAGATAGGTGCAGTGACACGAGAAAACTACACAGACATAGCTGAAAGTTCAGGATATTGAGTGCTCAGCAGCCCAGACAATCATCTGTCCTGTAGCCATGCAGTAGATTACAACACCACACCAAAAATAAAACATGCAGTAAACACACAGTGATGTATTTTTCTTACCTCACATTCCACTATTGCAATTCTGTCCAGAAGCTCTGAGATGAACATATCCTTCTGAGCGACTTGGGCTCGCAATGTTTCAACCTTCACAAATTTAAGATTGAAAACAATTAATATGTGTTTCAGCCAGATCTCTGATCAGTTTATTCAATCCAAAATTGTGATCTTACTGTACATTAAATTATAAAAACAGTCCATGCAACACTTCAAGAAAAATCCTGCGAGATACAGTATGATAAATACTTAATATAAAGCATAATGTTTTGGAAAACCAAACTGTTTTATGAACTCGTTTATATATATCTATCGATTATGCATTTTAACCACTAGGCCAGCACGGCACCCCACTCTTTATTGACTCTTGGTCAGATTAAGTGTTATATTCCTTGTGTTCATTAAACTCATCCATACTCTTGTTGGGAAACAAACTTCTACTACTTCAGCTGACGTATGCATTTCATCCACACCCATTATTAAAACACAAGTATTCACACACAGATATATAAACTCTGCTCACCTCCTCGATCATTCCTTTGACTTTCCTCTGCTGGCAGAACACCATGTCATTCAAGTGTTTGATTCTCTCACGGAGATCCACAGATTCAGATTGCAGCACTTTGGACCTAAACAAGACCAGGAACCAGTTAAAACCAGATGTACATAGGTCCATTACGCTGGTGAAAAGGGGTTTATCTTTTCCAGAAATGTGCTGCCAGGTCAGATGCTTCTCAGATCAAGGATAACAAACGTTAGCAGGGAAAAGGACTGCAGCACACTGATTGGTTTGCAGCCTTTAATAGTCCAAATGCTTCGGCACTACTATGGCTTCATGTGATTACTCTAGTGTCTATACTTTTTTTAAGCATGAAAGTTTAATCCTGACCTTGAAAATAGTCAATCACAACTCAAGGTACTTCTAGTAGCTTTTCTGAAGCTTTCTACGTGTTCAGCTGACAAAGAACATCAACATCTTCAGATCCAACTCCATGACAACGGAGTAAATTCCAACTGCTAATGAAGACAGATACAGTTCAAAGCTCAGAAAAGCTAGTAAGTAGACCTTGAGTTGGGTTTGTTTCGTCACACCAGTGTTTGTTTATGTGGACATTCTTTTTGTACCTTTTGGCTACAGTTGCATCAGTTTTGTCTGTCAGCTCCATCAAGCGGAGACGCTGTTCACATTCCTGCAGCTTCTTGTGGAGCTGACTCTTTTCCTGTAAAAAGTATTTTTCAATATAAGGTCTTTCTTTATCTGCAAGAATTGTAGATAGATTTTTATGAAAAAAAATGTGCCTTACCTTTCCCATACAGTCCAGGAGACGCTCCACTTCAATGATCCTCTGGTCCCTTTCAGCAATCTTGGCCTCTGCAATCCTGATGTTTTTCTCTGCTTCCTCCAGTCGCCTGATGTATTCATCAAGTTGGGCCTGTGTGAGCAGAAACACACTTCGGTTTAGATGTTGGACTGCTTTTAAAATGGCTCATCAAATGATCAAGAATTTAGCTAAGATTTAGCTATATTAAGATTGAATTTGCTTTAGAGAACAATTTTCACTGCATCATAATCTTTGTAAAATGTGTGAAAAACAAAACTATTTGAAATACCTTGAGTAATCATCACACATCTATCCTGTTCTTATGACATAAATGTTTTGGTTTCCATTGACAATGAAACTGTATGTGATGCGTTAATGAATAAGGACTAAAGAATGCAGACCTGTAGCTTTTCAATCTCCTCCCTGTGTTTCCGTTGTTCCTCCTGCAGCTTCTCCTCGTACTCCCGCTTTAGCTTTGCTGAGAGCTCGTGCAGCGCCTGATTGTTGGCCTCCCGTGCAGACTCCACCTGGACAATTCACAGCACAGCAGAAATTAGGTTGACTATTCCATATTGACACTAGAATAGAAGATGCAGATGCAGCAGATGTGTTAGCGTGCTGCAGTGAGATGATCTGTTATCAAATCTGCTGGATCAAAGCATACTGCTTTATCTGCTTTTTCTCATAGGTCTTAATTCTTTGAAATGTAGGTTATTTGCTGTCTAATGGAAAGCGACTACACATTTTGTTCCCTCCACTGCTATTAACTCATCAGACCATTTTCAAACAGGCCATTTTATGCGCCCACTTGTCACACCAGCTGGGTGACCAGTGTCTCAATGCATGTGCTAGAGCAGGTACTTCTACTGTAATGTTTTGAAATTTGTGGATGCATGAGGGTTTGTGTGAAAGAGTGAGTGTGCGCTTACACACAAAGAGATGTATGATTACCTGTAGTCTCAAAGTCTGGTTTTCAACCTGCGCAGCAGTCAGCTCCCTCTCCTTGTCTCTGAGTTTTTCTTGTGTTTTCTCACAGGTGCTCCGCAAACTCTTCACCTCGTCTCTTGTGTCCACTCTTTTCTGACAGTTCTCCAGAAGGGATTTCTGCAAAGGAAACTTCTTTTAATTATCAAGCCAGCCTTTTCTGTGATGGCATGCTGTTGTCATGGAGCAGGTCTTCACAAACTCAGTGACATTGATTTGTTACCTGCAAGCTGATGTTAGCAGATATAAGAGAGCTGTTCATCTGATCGAAGCTCTCCATGGCTGTTGTCCGGATCTTCACCTCTGACTCCAGACTCCTCCGATGTGAATTGGCAGCCTGCAGACACACATGGCACACTACATTTTCAGATGTATTCACAGCTTCACAGACTGGAGCTTGATGAGGGAGTTTGGAGCAGTCATACAGTGTTACATAATTCATTACCCTGATTTCTTGTGAAAGCTTATCCATTGATTGCTGCATTCCTCCAAACTGCCCATACATCCGCTCTCTCACCTTCTCCAAAGAATCTCTCACCTGTACACAGAACATACAGTCATTATCTACAAAACATCCCACACAGCCTTGAAAGCCGGCTGCTTGTGTTGTTAGTTTCCACTTACCTCCCTGATGTACTTCATCTCATCCTGAAGGTGATTGGCCGTCCACTCGCGCGCCATCACCACCTGCTGTCTGTCTGAACCCGTCCTCTGCACTACACCGTACACTGTGGGCCCATGATTCTGCAGCGATGTCTCTGGCGCCCCATTGGTCATGTCTCCGAGTTGCTGAGGGAGACAGGATCGCACCGGTCAGGTGTCTGTAGCCACCCTCCATTGAGACTGATTATCTGACTTCTACTGCCATTGTGTTTGTGTATTAATGTGCTTGCTTATATGCACAAATGCACACTTTTAAGTGCATCACATGTTTGTGTGTTTGTGTGTGGAAGCACATGCCTGCATATGTACACTTGATCAGGTATTTCCAGCACTACTGCTGCTGAGCACTGGAAACAGAAGGCTGGGAACAAATGGCTAAAAAAAAAAGTGCAGGGTGTATTGAAGGTGTCATGTTTCTGCAACCCAGTACATGAGCTGCGTGTCTGCTTTTTGTACCTTGAGCAGCCGTGCGACCAATGAAAACAGATGCACACCAGCAGAGGAGAAGTGCAGCATTTTAAACAATGCTATAACTAAATAACAAATGACAGTTATAGTCATGGGCACAGATAAATTACAGTTTGGAAATTAGAAAGACTTATCTGTATACAGTATGTATAGATAGATAGATAGATAGATAGATAGATAGATAGATAGATGTAGATAGATAGATAGATAGATAGATAGATAGATAGATAGATAGATAGATAGATAGATAGATGAATACATGAATACATTATTAATGCCAGAGGGTGCATGCATAGAAACGTGTTTTTACAGAAGGATGTCAGTGACACACATGCTGAAGCAGTGGCAGTGCCATGCATATTATTCATGTGTTCATTACCTGCTGAGGTGACTCCCTGCCAGCTGGCCTCTCTCTTTGGATCAGCCCATTCTTCTTCTTCCATGGTTCATTGACATCCTTCTTTTTCTCAGCCTACAGAAATAAGAAAAATAAAATAAATCAAGATTCAAGATTGCTGTTGATGATTCACTTTATTCCAGGTGTGGACCCTGGAAAGTGAAAATAAGTGCTATTGTTGTTTGCAAAAATTCCACAGCATTGATGCCTTCTTAATTAGCAACTTTTCTGTTTCAATAATTCATCGTTTTATGGTTACATGTAGATAAGGTGCTCGCTCAACAAAATCCATAATGCAAGCAAATTGTTTTGAATATTGTTGCTTTTTTGTGCTGTCATTCTGTTTTAATTTAATTATGTTGCAGAATGCTGCTAATTGTATGTATAACATATATTTTGTATCTCGTGCCTGGAGTCTTTATATATTTTAGATAACTTCTTCAAATGTTTTTGTGTGTTTTTAAGAAGTGCTGTATGACTTTTTATATAGATAGATAGATAGATAGATAGATAGATAGATAGATAGATAGATAGATAGATAGATAGATAGATAGATAGTGTGGTGCCTTAAATAGTAATGCATAATTAAACATAAGTCAAAGTTGTAAATCATCAGATACAACAATAGATAGATAGATAGATAGATAGATAGATAGATAGATAGATAGATAGATAGATAGATAGATAGATAGATAGATAGATAGATAGATAGATAGATAGACCTATTACCCAGAGAAAGAGGCGTCAGTTTCCACATCTCTCAGAGATAAGAGTGAGGAGGAACTAGAACAAAGACGCCAGTGTTGTCTCGTGGACAGAGCCAAGCCTCACATTTCTCCACCACTTCATCTACAGAGGACATGCTGTTAAGAAATGGTGAAGGCCTGCTAATAGGCGGATGTGAATTCCAGCAGATGGGAGGGAAGAACAGCCATCTTTATGTTTTAACAACACTGCAGCCTTCTTCTCTTTAAGAGAGAGCTCAGAATAACAATGTTGTATGTGCTGTCCCTCCAGCTTTGAATTTTACAATGCCAATATTTGACCACACTGGTGAACAATGTTTACCTGCTTCTTCCACTGAAACTGCAGCCATGTAATTTTGGTGGAAGGAACACACCGAGTTTCTGTTGTTGCCTTAAGGAGCATGACCTCCTCACAGAAGTCATCCACTGCAGGAATCATTTAAACATGTAAAAACCATGGTAAAAAAGTAGTTAAAGACGGTGCGACCTCTAGCTCACCCAGTAGCATGTGCCCCAAGTAGGCCGAGTCCTTGGCAGCGGCCCGGGTTTGAATCCGACCTGCGGCCCTTTGCTGCATGTCATCCCCTCTCTATATCTCTGCCCCTTTTCTGTCTATCTTCACTATCTAATGAAAATAAAAAAGCCCAAAAAATAATATTACTACCTAACTACTTAAAGATGCCACTTTAGAATAACTATATGTTGGTGTATTGTCAAATTTTTTATGTTTACTGACTGCAGTCATATGACTGCATTGTGAAGGATTCGACCCATTAGATTAGCTCCTTTATTTCCGACACAAACAAGAAAGTATTAGAAGTCATAAAACAAAGACCATCTTGTGTATCTTATTGGCAGAACCGGCCCGATGCGGAAGCGAACTAAGCGGCTGGTTAGGGCCCCGTGGCTACCGAGGGCACCCAAGAGTGCTTGAAATGTCTCACAATTTAGCTTATAACAGAGCCAGTCTATTTAAAGATAGTGTTGCTGCTAATTGGTCTCACATTAGTCTTTAAATGCTTATTTGTACGTTATGAGTGCTTAAACTAATATTAACAATACACAAGTTGGTTTAGTGCCAAGTGCAGTGGCAACATGTTACTCCACATTGGAGAGTCCCCAAACCAAATCCTGTTTAGGGCTCCCAAAAGTCTTGGGCCGGCACTGCTTATTGGGCTGAATCATGTTCACGTTGAAGAGGCTTTCAACCACTGTGGAGATGCAATCTAATGATGTAGCTCTAGGAACTTCTATATGTAGCAACTGTGTGTAAGTCCTGTAAGTCCTGTGTGTGTGTGTGTGTGTGTGTGTGTGTGTGTGTGTGTGTGTGTGTGTGTGTGTGTGTGTGTGTGTGTGTGTGTGTGTGTGTGCGTGCATGCGTGCATTGACATATCATTCAGGCCATAGTCACTGGTTGACTTGTGTTCATGATGTGTCAGGTTGCAGAATTCCCCCATTCTAATTTCATTATGAATAACCACTTTAACCAGCATTCCTATTTAAGGGGAGCCACCCCAGGCAAAACCATAAATTTTCAATTTTGAGTTTTTGGGCTATTTTACTTCCATAGCATGTCTTCTTTCAGACTATTAGGGGAAAAAACATCCAAAATACACATTTAGATGTTTACTACACTTTGTATATTTGCACCTGCAAATTTCTCCTAAATTCAACAAAAGTTAGCATTAGACAATGCCTCATTTGCATATTTTAACAAAAATGTTCATGTTGATATCTGTTAGTCTTTTTTTTTACCCTATCACCTGTAATGTTTGGGATTTTATAATCTATATCTTTAAAGGCCGTTTTCTCGAAATGGGATTTTCTCATACTCTGAGTCAGAAATCTCCACTTCAGCAGCACTTACATACACCAAACATTCCAGTTTCACTCCTATCTATATTCTGAAGGTTTTTACAGAGGGGTTTGTTCAGATATCATTCACAGCCTAATTTATGTAACATTTTATACCTAAAAATGTGGCGAAAATTGATTTTTTATGGCTGTTTTTTTTTTTTTTTTTTACCATTTTCTGATTTATGAAGTGATAAAAGGAGATATCCAAAATCCCCTCTGTAAAACCCTTTGACTCTAATATGTCAACAAAATAAAAGAAGAATTTTGAACCTGACTTTATCCAATGTTCAGATTTCTGCTCTGGAAATGTATGCAAATTAGTGCATATTTAACAAGATAATGCTTCATTTCCATATTTAGTGGGAATGCTGATTCAGCAGCATTCCAACTATTGTTATTCGGTTCTTTATTATTTTTATTTATTTTTTTACATTTTTTGGTCATCTGTAACTTCTGCATACGTTCAGCTATTAAAACCATTCAACTTTTAAAATGTTCAGCTCTTTCAGCTAATGATGGGACTTCTTCAACTTTTTTTCTACTATTTATACTTTTTAAAATATTAAGCTTTTAAACATTTTTATTTTAACATTAAAGTCAATGAGAGCCCTCTTCAAAACCTTAAAATCTTCCACTCCCAAAGTTTTCATCTCTTTCATACTTTCACCTACAGACATGATTCAAACTTTAACCCATTCACAAAAACTTAAGGTATTAGGCTATATCTTTTCAGTTTGATATAGTTTACAGTTTTGTGAAAAAGCTGTTTAAGTTTAGTGATCATTTCAGGATTTTTTTGCATTTAAAATGGGTGTGTATTGCGTAACTTACAGTGGGCAGAGCCTCAAAAAATGATCTTTGTCCCTTCTCTATAAATTGCTCTTACACCCACAATATTTACTTGTCATGCACAATCTATATATCAAAACGTAGGTATTTTTGTCTAGTTTCAGCCAATGTGCTCAGTTATGCGATATGACATACTTTTGGCTCGGTGAGCTTCCAAATGACAAGAGTTCCAAATCTTTCTCCATTCATTGCTCTGTTAAACATGCAACAACACATGCACACACACACATATGTGCAGACACACACACAGCCACACACAGACACACACACACACACACACACGCAGACACACACACACACACACACACACACACACACACACACAAAGACACACATACACACACACACACCCAAACACACATACACACATAGCCACACATATACACACACACACACACAGAAATGCACGCATACACACAGACACACACACACACACACACACACATAAACACACATACACACACACAGACACACACACAGACGCACACACACACCTAAACACACACAGACACACACACACACGCACACACACACAGACACACAGTGACACACAAACACACACACACACACACAGACACACACACACAGACACACACAAACACATACACACATAAACACACAGACACACACACAAACGCACACACACACACACACACACACACACACACACCCAAACACAGACAGACACACACACACACACACACACACACACACACTGAAGCTGAGCTGAACGAATACCTGCCATCAATTGGGTGGTGATGGCGCAGTGGTTATGAGACATTTAACCCATATTTGCTCCAGAGTTGTGTTACCACTGACATATATAGCAATTGAAAGTTGCTTTCTCTTTCTCTCTTTTTTCCTTTCCTTCTATCTTCCCTCTCTTTTTCCTCTCCTTCTCTCTTTCCTCTCTTTCTCTCCGTCTCTCCTTCTCTCCTCTCTTTTCTCTCTTCTCTCCTCTCTTTCCTCTCTTTCTTCTCTTCTCTCTCTCTCTGTCTCTCTTTCTCTCTTTCTGCTTGTTTGTTCTATGCAATGGATATGGCTGATACGTCTTTTTAGTCAATTTATTGAAACTTCCACTTTTGACTGTATTACAGTTTAGCTTCCAGCTTTTCTACAAATGTATTTCAGCTCTTAACTTATGTGCAGTTCAGTTTCCAACTTCCAAGTTTTTCAGCAGTGTAGTGCAATGCATTTGAGATTTTTCAAACAATTTGATCCATATTTCTGCATTTTCATCAGTGTTTCTCACAGCATAGTCTTTCATACTTATTCATAATTTCAGTTAGAAAATAAATTATTTTATACATTAGTGGCGTTGTTCAACTTTTTAATGAAATTCACACTTATTAAACCGATTTCCACTTTTTCAACTATTCTCACTTCTTCAACTTCTTCTTACGGATTTAAGCTATTCATCCAGTTTAGCTTTAGCAATAGAAGCTATTCAGCATTCCCACGCATTTTCTGCAGGAAATGCATTTTCGAGTTAAACATAAAATTCCAGAAAACTTGCAATACAAAATATATTTGTCTTAATGTAAGTAATCAACTGGGGAAGTTTCATGGTAATATCTATTAGTTAATTCTTTTTTCCTATTCGCCTGCAGTGTCTCCCTTAAACACAATGTCCAGATATCTCTGGCAGAGGATGTATGCGTCATTTCCTTCCTCCTTGCTTAACTTCATGTCTTCCCTTTATCCTTGTTTTCACAAAGTCACCAAAATACACATGCAAGTGACCTACATTTGAACTTCCCTTCAGATTACATCTTAGATCAAAGATTGAGCAACCTCAGTGGATATTTCTTTAAGCTTATTTGCTAAAAAACACTGTGTCGCTTTTAAACGCTGTGCTGGTATTTTAACTAAATGCTGTTGCAACAACAACAACAGAGTTAGCCCATGTGTCACAACAATTACAGCAGCACCTGTCCTGCACAGAGCCCTAAGCTCAGTGCTGCATACATAATGAGCACATGAAGAGGACACAGAGAGGTGAGTTTTTAACCTCTTGAACCCTGATTTTCCCCTTCAATTTCCCCTGAAGTGGCTCCAAAGTTATTTTTTCCACACTGTGCTACAGGTTCAAATCCAAATGATATAGTAGCTTGTTTTAGCCCTTCAGTGAATATACATTAGCTTATATTATGGGCCAGCACCACTTTTGTGTTTTTGGAAACCTTTGGATCTTATAGCAATAGTTCAACACTTTAAAAGTAAAAATACCCTTATTCACTTTTTTGCTGAGCGTTAGACGAGAAGATTGATACCACTCTGACGTTTATACGATAAATATGAAGCTAATGCCGGCAGCTGCTTAGCTTAGCTTAGCATAAAGACTGGAAATGGAGAAACAGCTATGGCTCTGTTCGAATGTAACACAATCCGCTAACAAGAACTTTTAAAGCTTATTAATTACACATAACTACCTGCCATAAAACTGCAAATTGTCATTTTACAAGTTTTTGTAAGTATTAAACAAACAAGATATAAATATATTTATTAGTGAGCTTTAGAGTTGCTGGTAGGTGAATTCAGAGCCAGGCTAGCTGTTTCCCCACTGTTTCCAGTCTTTCTGCTAACTCTTGGCTAGAAAGTGAATAAGGGAATTTCCCATAATGTTATTATTCCTCTAAGGCCATTGCTTTCTATTGTGTTTTTACTTTCTACATTTCCTTTCACCAATTGTATTGCACATCAGGCCTTGGTTGATTGTCTGTATAGAAAAACAAATAAATAAAAAAGAGTCACGCTGCTGTTCGAGCTGCTGATGTCTGTTCAGGGAGAAGGAGCTGCACAGTTGCAGGGGTGCAGACTTTGCGTCCTCACTAAACACACACTGAAGTAAATGTCGTCATTGAGCACATGTCTGCTACTCTCCACTTTGTGTTCACTCCTGATCAGACTGTCCTCTGTCATCAGTTCCAATAGTCATGGTCACACCCTTCCAAAGGGAAGCACATTCAGAGATTGTGGCAGTGTGCTATCAGTGGAGAGTGTGGAGGTGTTGTAACAAGACAAACACCATACTCCCTGGACAAGGTTCATACTAAACATACCACCATGTTTCTGTAAGGATTCTGAGCTTACAAGGACCAAAAACCTTCTCAGTGCCAAGTATCACAAGCAGTTCTCACACTCTCACTGTCAAACTTTGGCATCAGCTTCTGGACCACAGATCCTGAACACAAACAAAGGCAGGGACAGAGCCACCTACAGCACACACCCACACAGTCTGCAGCATTTACTCACAATCATAATCCACACAGTCAAAATGTGAACTAACAAACATGGAGACTGTGCAGAGTGTATTTATGCACTTCAGTAAGAAAATGCTAATTTGTATGAGCTAAGTTTGTTTAGTTACCAGTGTCTGGGTTCATACTGTACCTCAGGTGTAATATCAAATATATTGTCTGTTCAGCCAGTATTTGAAATATTTCCTATTGTATGGAATAGATTTACAACACAAATGGGAGTTGAGCTTTAAAGTAAATGTGAAACAGCTGTGTGTGTAATATCGCACTCACGCACACCCTCCTGTCATGATTGTGTAACTGGTCCAGATGATAAAACACACATAAATCTCAGTGGCTCCACCATATTTCTTTTATTTGTTTTATATGATGAATTAATGTATTTTCAGTTGTATTCAAATCACTATTTTTGAGAGCGCTTTGTTGCGTGTGGTTTGATTAAACTCTATTAAACCTTTACCTAGCTAAATAGGGCTGTCAAGCAAGACTTATAAGCATGGTTAATTGTAGAATTCTAATGAGGGAGATGTATACAACTTACTGTGTCCGAGTTTGCGGGTTTTGGCTCCTTGTTTCCATTATCTCCTGCGTGAAGTGTTAACCTGAGGCGTCTAATCCTCCTCTGAGAAAAACAAACAGACAAAAAGTAAATAAATGATGTTCTGCACACAAATGAATGTTTGCATTATGTCATCATAAGAATGATATTGACATTGAAACATCACTGAAACTGAGGCATAGAATGGTAAACACATCTCACAGACCTCAACAGTCCACTACTGTGGGTTTATTTATAGTCAATGCCAACAGAGCTGCAAACAAAGTGTATGTAAATGTTTCAAAACTCTGCTTACAGATACATTGTAATTAAACCACAGTGAGTGCTTTGTTTGGTTGTGTAACAAACAGATATCTTGTACAAAAAAAATATTTTAAAATATTTTTAGACTAACAAAAAAAAACAGTACTGCAGTAATGAACCCATATCACACTCTGTTTACTAAATTATGATTTGTTCTTTCTTCATAACAAAGCAATGGGAATAAGTTTAAAGGCCGGTTTAGTACAATGGCCTGTTTTATCAGAGCTGTTCAAATAAACATGACAGCCCTGCCTCCTGCACACTCAGCTCCCATTACGTGCTCCTGTAACTGAACACATCCTACAACAAACACGAACTTTCAGATGATCAGGGAACAGAAAACTGGGACTGAGTAAATCTATGTCAATGTATGCAAACAAGAAACAAGTGGCTACAGAGTTAAAAGGGGGCAAACAGAAGAGGGAGGGGGGAAAAACATTCTTCAACTGTTCAGTTCAGTTCAACACAGTGGAGAAGGGAGAGAGGAAAGGGGGGAGGCAGCCAGAGAGATTCAGTGTCCTGACTTCTCTGGGATTTCTTACCTCAGAGTCTGGAAAGTCCTGTGTTGTGGTGGTGGTGGTGGAAACAGTTCGTCCTGAACCGTTGCGAAGCATCTCTCCTCTTCTGTCCACTCCTCGCTTCTCTTCCTCTCCCTCCCCAGACCTCCTCCCACCCTTCCTCTCACTGCTCCTTCCTGAGTTCTGCTCAAACTCTCAGAGTGACCATCTGCCCCCGGCTCCAGCCAGGGAAGAGGAGGGAAATTCCACTCTGTCAAGTCTGGTGGTGGTGGTGGTTGGGAGTCCACTGGCCCTTGAGGTTCCCTCTCTGTCAGTAAAATTATCAGGTGCAATCCAGTCCCACACTCAGCAACACAACTATGTAATGTTCTTAGTTACAGCCAGACTGCTCCTAACTCCACCTGGTTGACAGACTTGTCAGTCACTCAGCAACCTCCCTGTCTCTCTCTCTCTCTCTCTCTCTCTCTCTTTCTCTCTCTCTCTCTCTCTCTCTCTCTCTGCATTCCCATCAGACCTGTCGGGCCACATTTCAGCTGCCTCCCTAGTCTGTGCCTCCTGCCCTGAGAGCGCAGGACTTTCACAGGGTGGGGCCTCTTACTCGGGCTGGGACAGGTGGAGCTATTCTTATCAATAGGTGTGGCTTATAGGAGGAGCTGGTACTTATGTTCACTTCACAGTTAAGGAGATAATATACTCTCTTTATGGCTATACATGCAAAGTTGTGTTAGTCTTCATAATCCACTAATAACTGCAAAATATATTTTTACTACATTTTTTTGCTCTTTTATCACAAGCTTGTAGTGTAGTATTGATACTTTTACTTTAAAAAAGAAAAAACGATTTGAATAGTTCTTCCAGCACTGCCACAGAGAGAATGGAAATCTCTTCTTCTAATTCCAAATAGTCAGAAGGAGTCGTTTTAAGACAATACATTATTGATACTTATTATTATTATTGGTAGTGATGAAGAGGAAGACAACACAGTAAACATGATTTGTCACAACTACACCTTGGTGTTTTTTGTTTTTTTTACACAATGTAATTATGCTCATCAGTCCTGACAGCCAGATCACATTCTTCGTATGAATGGCCTCCAGTCACTCCCTTTTACTAGAAACTAGAGACACACGAGAGTCACAGAGGAGAGTCAAGTTTAAAGGCAGTTTGCCAAGCAAGAGCTTGTTTGGCTGTACATTATTTATTGTCAACACAGATCAGCTGTTAGCTGATGTCAAAATACATCAGTAAATATGAAAAGAAAACTTTCCAGATCAGTATACGTGGTATTTCTGCGGGTCTGAGTGGTTAATCAGTAACCAGATGTCAAACAAACAGCGTATCTTTACTTCTGCAATCAGTGAGCCGGTCTCTCAGCCAGGCCTTTGTCCAAGCCCAATGTCATGTGGAAATCCATGTGGAAGTCCTCTCCCATAAATATATCCTATTCATTTCCTGTCACGATTGTACTTTAACTGTTTTTCGGTCAGATTTTGATTCAGCATCGGATCAATTCCACGGGGCCGGTCTTCCAAAAACGACCAGATTTAACGTGGAGTACATTTGACTGAACAAAAAAACAAATAAAGACCCAGAATATATGAACTGTCAAATGTCACATGGTTGGAATCCAACATAATTGCAACATAAGAGTAAGCATCATGCCATGCAGTGTTCCTCGTATTAAAGGTTAAATAGCAAGAAGTTAATTTTCCAATACTGGGATCTTCTCATGGAACAAAGACTATTTTTAAAACAAAAGTTAAGGCTGCTTTGTGGGGAGTGATGGTTCACTTTTAAGGGAGGGAGTTTGAGCCATGGGCGTTACGTTGCAAGAGGGACTAGTAGGTTTATATTGTAATGCGATTGCTTCCACGTGTTGTGTTTGTTGTTTCCATCGAGGACCACTTTGGAATTAAGTGTTTTTAGTAATGTTTTTAAGTGCTATCCTCTGGGGTTTTGTGTCATGATCCTCCTCGACCAAATGCATGCTCTTGGGGGGAATTGCTGGGTCTCTGAAAATTATAGAATTAGTAGCCGGTCTAGACCTACTCTGTCTGTAAAGTGTCCTGAGATAACATCTGTTATGATATGCCAACAAGCAGATAAGCAACATGTTATGGGAAGGTAACTAACATGAATCAAGTTCTTTACTTGAGTACAAATTGGAGGTACTTGTACTTCAATTGAGTATTTCCATTTCATGGCACTTTTTTACTCCATTACGTTTATTTGATGGCTGTAGTTGCATTTCATATTATTATTCTACATATAAAACACATGATGATCTTACAAAATATGATGCTTTGTTATAGATTAAACTGACTATTTCAGATCTCATTAGAGCTGAAATGATTAGTTCATTAATCATGGTTCCGGCTTCTCATGTAATGATTTGCTGCTTTCCCTTGTCTTAAATTATCGTAAACTGAGTAATTTGGGGTTTGAAATATTTGTTGCACCAAGCAAGCAATTAGGTGTCACTTTGGGCTCTGGGAAATTATGAAGGGCAAAATTAGCTCTCCCTTGACCAATTACAACAGTACAATTCTGCACATTAACACATACACAGCACTAACAAAATGTAATAATATAGTACAACACTCACAGGGGACATTTACATTTTAGATACTTCAAGTACATTTTGCTAATAAAAGTAAAATTCCTTTACTCAAGTAACATTTTCAATGCATGACTTTTACTTGTAATAGAATATGTGTGGTATTGCTATTGAGTACTTTATCCAGCACTGGAAGATAGCGATAACTAGGAGTTAAGTTGCGTGTATTGTTTGTTCCTGCATGTAGGTTACAGTGGAGGTGTTTGATCTTCTCTCCTGTGTGGGAGCAGTTGCGTGTGTAAGATTTCGCTGTTTAAACCAACAACAATAGCTGTTGTCCTTTTTAGCGTCCCAGTAGCTGTGGAATTCAGGTTGACTTGTGTTTTAGCGATGCTTGACAGATAAACACCATTACAACTGTTGACAGACAAATGTGCTGTCTGTGAGGAAGTGACGCAGCTTCTCAATGTTGCACTGCTTTCAGAAATTTGTGGCAACCTTAAAAAGCAACTGACTGGGTTGTTGAAAAAGTTGTGTTCATGCACAGTTTTTCATTTGTACAATTTTAAAGCTGAATATTTTTACTTACAGTAGGAATTTTTCTCACACATATCGAAGCTGCTGTACAAAAAAATGTGTACTCTTTAAAGGATATAGGTTCATGTTGTCTGTCTTAAAGCAATACTAACACGTACAATATGTACATTGAAAGTGTCATAGGTTCTCTTTTCCATACCTGCTGCAAAGCGATTCCCTCTTAAAGCAATGTATCATGTAAGTGATTGTGGAAAAACTCCACACAGTCCTCATTCTGTGTGAAAATGACATCTAATGTTCAGATTAAGAAGTTAATATGAAGCTTTAGCAAATGGGGAAGTTACAGTATTTCCCTCTTTGGTAATCCACAAACAGAGTTTCCTCGCTGAGCAGGGGCGGAGGAATAGTAACACTAAGAGGGAATTTGGTACCAAAAACACAGTAAATTTAAAAGATCCCTTCTTGAGTTTTGTAACTGCTGAAGCCTCATTATATTTGGCTGAACTGCACACTATTAGTACTGTGGATTTTGTCCCCTTAAAGTATTTAAGTTCACATTTGTTGAAGTGTATCTAGTAGTAGATAGACTTGAACAAATGTAAACCTAATCTTTAAAAAAACCTTCTACTGTAACACAATGGTGTGTGAGTTTTTTCCGATGGAAAGGTTCAATGCCAAAATCAAAGGAAATGATGACAGCTTTATGGATCTATAGCCTCTGATAAATCATTCATTCAGTGTAAGTGACCTCATCCAAAAGGGGAGGGGCACATTGGACTGGCTTGCTGATGTTTCATTGTAATATCAAGTGGATTTGCCTGTATGGTAGTTAAGGAATGGTGCCCTTTTTTAAATCATTACTGTGTAAGGGTTCACATATCCCCCTGACACTGTGACTATGTTGTGCTGAACATTGCAATAAGAATGTATTCATAACAATGCCAATATGATAATCTTTCAGGTTATTTCATTTAAATCAATGGATCTATTTGCTTGGCTGGAAGAATCTACTGACATTAATGATGCCAATATAGTTGTGTAAAATGTTTTCAAAAACTATATGTTGATCATAAAAGAGTTGAGATACATTATAGTGACTCAAAACAAACAAGCCTGGAAAGCAGGTTTGTCCTGCTGTACTGAGGTTTTCATTGCCTGAGGCAAATGTTGAGCTAAGGTGTTATTGTACAGAACCTAAGCAGTGTTACTAGTATTACTCAACACAAAACTCAATACAACTTTGCGGGTGTTGATCTACAAATAGGATTTGAGGATATGGGGTCAGACCAGAGCGTGTAAAGGTCACTGAACTTACAAAAAGGACATCTACCTTTTATCTTTGCACCACATTCAGTAAACCAGCCATAAAATATAATAATCATTCACAAAAGTCTTATAGCGAACTATTCATCATCAAGATGGAATTATTTAGGAGTTACGTAGGTTGTTTGAGTGGGAGACGTCCCCCTTTATGTCCCTCTGGGTCTGCAGAGGTCTGATAGCTCAGCTCGGGGATAAAAAAATAGCCTCCACTCCCACTTACAAACCATTTACTGTTTACTTTGTTATTAATGCTCATACCTGTAAAGTAATGGAACACAGAACAGGCATGCCTTTTCATTGATAGTGACCACTTTTGCACTCAATTAAAAAAAGTCCAAATGTACGAATTCTCTTTAATTTACTTAAAAAATATGTTCAGATCTTTATTTGATTAATATGATTTTTTTCTGTTTATTTCGGATCTTCTATTGCATCTTAGTTTTTAGGAAAGCTTACTTGTTGTTAGGGAACCAAAACTATGAAACCAGGTACCATTATTACAGCAAGGGGGCAGCATGGCACTATGAGATTTTGAACAGAAATGCTCGCAAGCTGTTATTATTTTTTTCTGTCCACCTACACTTAACCGCCAGAAATAGACTTGTTGAACTTGTATGTTTCCTATTTAGAAGTGTGAAATAAAGAGCTCTGTGTGAAAAAGAGAAATCTCAGTTCCCTCCGAGACAACTCTCTGTCAGCTGTCTACCTCTTTATTTCTCAGCAGTCACTCTGGTTGAACTCACTCAAGCACATAAAGGAATCCCAAGAATGATCACCTTGTTAAGCATACACAACTTTCCCCTCTTAAGCCGTCCAGCCTGCGGCCCCTATTAGTTTAGACTTCACACAAAAGAGAGAGAGAGATAATACTGTGGCACTTGAACGGTTGATTTGTTTGTTCCACACAGAATAGCAACAAATGAAGGTCATGCCCTGCCAACAATAGCCAGTGTGAAAAAGAAAGCTCAGCCCATTCACCTCCTTGTGCTGCTGTAGTCAGCTGTAGATACCAGTGTAGAGAAAGAAATTCTGGGACGTTTTGTCTTAAAACATGAAATCAGTAGTAGATTAGATTAGATTAGATTAAACAAGTAGATTATTGTGGCTTTTTTTGACACTGATTCTTTAATATCAAAGTAAAAGCAGACCTCTACAATGTGACGCAAATTAATTACAAATACATACACTTTCCACTGTGCTCCAGCTCGACACCAGGAATTCTCTTTTCCCCACAGACTGAAGCAGGTCAAAACTCTGCACTGAAAGGGGATCAGGCCCAAACACAGGATTCATTTGCTTCATATGTTCCAGCAGGAAGAATACTGACCCACTGAGCACGAAATTAAAGATAAAGAGCCGCTGTTGTCACAGCTGCTTTGACCCCACAGATTTTATCACAGAGGCTGACTGAAGTCAGTGTACAACTGTGTACATCTGTTTCAGTTTGTTTCAGTTGCGTTGTAAAATTTCACATTTTGCATAGTGCAAACACTGCAAAAAAATTCATGTCTATTATTGAGTCCTAAAAGTCATATTTTCTCACAATCATTAACAAGTTTATTTCTGTCAGAAACAATTGAACTGGCAGATTCTTTCACTTATTTTAAGAAGGAAATTAACAATATGATCATCACATGAAATAGTTTAAATCAGCTCCACCTTGATCAGTTATGAAAATGCTGCATAATTAAGTTGTTTAATAAGTTAATAAACAGGTGTTAAAAATGAATAGCTTGTTTAATATTAAAACAAAAGCACTTCTAAAGTACTTTGATTACATTTTGCTGATACTTGAGTAAAACTTAAAATGCAGGATTTTTACTAGACTATTTTCACAGTTGTGTTGATTATGTCTACTTAAGTAAAGGATCTGAACAATAAAACTAATTATATCAGAATTCTTCTCGTCTTAAGAATTTTTAACTAGGCTTTTGAACTTTTGTGGAAAAATGATAGATACCAATCATTATTCAAAGTAGAATATGTTTATACAGTACCTGCTAAAACATGTCTGAAAGGGATCTTTAAGTGTTATAATCAATGTCCAAGAATTATTCAACAAGAAAAGAAACATGAGTAAGAGTAACTGGAAGTAACTTTATTTTAGTCTCAGCAGGATTTATGAACATACACATGTACAGAGAGGTAGTGGCAGCAATTAGTCTCCATCCACTCTCCCTCCACAGGTGTCAGACTTATATGTCAGACTTATATTCCGTGCAGAGCCAACAGAGAGTGCAAATCATCACAGTGTAGCAAAACATCAAATGTCAGTTTCTCATCTGAAGAAATTCCCTCATTGAGCTCAAGGGAAATTAGAGCACATGTACAAGGCATTGCAAGGCTTTATGTTCAGTGGCACAATTCAAACACACACATATGAGGTTAAACAAAAAGATTTAAACCATGTCCAGTTACCAACACTACCCCATTCAGGAGAGAAATCACTACCAGAGATAGAAGTTAGATCAACAGGTTTCTAATATAATATCTTCAGAGATGAAATTGTTTCGATATGTGTATCTTTGTTCGGTGCTGTAACTGCTACAAGTCTGATTCAGAATCAATAATCACAGAAAAGACTAAATAAAGTTAATTTAGGTTTTATCACACATGATTGCATTAAGCAGCCTTTTCCAGTAGATAAGTAAAAGCGGTGTGGTGTCACGAATATTTGGAGTAACTTGTGTGATAAAATTGCAACAAATGCCTGTTGATAATATTTTAATGGATCTATTATTCATATCAAACCATATAAAACGGTCTAAAAATGGATGTGTACAAAGTCCCTCATTAACTGTTCCCTAAAACCCTCACTGAGCCAGGATCTTGTGTATTCAACTGTGAATAAATAAAAAAATAAAAAACATCCTGGCACTGGTCACTTCATATACTCAGATATGATCTTCAATCATAAAATGTAAAGATTCTTTTTTTTTTTTTTAAATGGAATGATATAGAACTTTATATTCAGATACTGCAAGTACATTTAACATATTTGATAGGTATAAAACAGTGAGGATTAATCACCTCATATTGTTCACAAAGGCAGTACTGGTTGCATTGTTTTACAGTGAATTAAAGTTTTTAAGTTTACTAATGCTAGGATAATCATGTGTAATGCATTTGTTAACAAAGGAGAATCCACTCAGAAAAGAACTGAAACATTTACATACGATTTCATGTGGGAATGTAAAATTACCAAATTAAACAGTATATACATTTAATTTCCATTGGAGAGGCTAAAACATCAAATATTTTATGATTGAATCTATTCATCTCAGAGCTGCTCAAATAATACTGATTGAATTTAAGGACATCGAGATTGAACCCAGAATGAACCACACAGATATTTGGGTGTAGTCTTTTCAAAAAGCATGTGGCACAGCTCTCCAGCTGTTTGGTCCAACAGTGATGTATATAAAGCAGCTTTATCATCCACCTCCCGTCCCATTTGTTTACAAAGTGAAGGTGGACAAGATGTTGTCCTGACTTGAGGAGCGCTTGTACCCCAATGATGAGCTGAAGTACGTCTCCCCGTCGGTGCTGATGTCGTCATCCTCGTCGTCGTCGTCATCGTCCAGGGTGTTGAGCAGTGGTGCTGAGGTGCTCTTACGCCTGGATGAGAAAGAATAATATTATAATAATTCATTACATTTATAATAGCGCTTTATCATAGACACATTAAAAGCGCTTTCATGCGCAGACATGGGGAGAACATGCCAACTCCACACAGAAAGGCCCGGGACGGCCAGAGTTCCAACCCGGTACCTTCTTGCTGTGAGGCCACAGTGCTAACCATTGGACATCGTGCTGCTTATAACTAGGACACTGAGAATGTATGTGTATTATTATTTTGTTTTTAAACCCTTTCTTATTTTAGTCTGTAACGGATGACAAATGGACAATCGGATATTGTTTTTATGCGTTTACCTGATCTCATTTTGCAGAGCTTTGAGCTGGCCGTGGAGCTGCTCATTGGCCTCCTGTTGCTCATCCAGGTCTCTCTGCAGCTTCTTCTTGCTGTGCTCCAGTCGGTCGATCTCCTCTTCAGCCTCGTCCATCTGCCTTTTCAAGGCCTTTAGACGCAGATTCAACTTCAAGAAGAACCAACAAGCACAGGGTTCCACAAATATTTTCACTAGATGGCTAGTCATTTAAAATATGTAGTACATTGAGTTTAATGATGGTTAGTCAGGGCATGAAAGTGTGTATTACGTACTTGGTCCTTTTGATCTTGCAATGAGTTATGTTCTTCTTCACCCTGCATCATCATCTCTTTAACCTTCCTCTCTAGCCTGCGGTTCACCAGCTGCAGGTTGGCACGCTCCCTGAAACCCATGCAACGCAATGCATCATCATACTGTACATGTAGTGCAGCACATCATATTGACTTGCATAAAGCTTTGAATTATAATAATTAAGAGCTGTTCAGATTTCCCCCCTAAGGATTTGATTACCCAGAATTGGATTTTTTCCTCTAAATAAGAAAATGATTTAAAAGTCACTGTATAGTCTGATTTAAAGCCCCATTTCCAATTGATGTACATCATTTAAAGCAATATTAAAGTTGTGATCTCCTTCTCCTATATAGGCTCCAATGTTGTAGTCTAAATCCATCAGTGTCTAAGTATAAACTTGAACTTAGAAGTCACTCCCAGGTTGTCATACCTAACCTAGTTCTCTACTTTCCAGTTAACTTTCCCCCCTAACGTTTTCCTCTTCCGTCACCTTGACCACCGCACACCTCATCTCTATTCCCCGTCGGAGCCTTCATCTCACCTTTCCTCCCCCTCCAGTCTCCCCTCCAGCTCCTGTATGCGATCCTCCAGCTGGGCTACCAGGCCCTCTTTGTTGGACTTGTGGGAGCCTTCTAAATGAGCCACTCTGCTCTTCAGGTCTTTGGTCTAGAGAGGTCACAAAGAGAGAAGTAGTGAGGCACATAACTGGGCAAATGTATGTGTATATCATAATATATACAGTACAATAATATTAGTGTATCAAAAATAAATGAATGAATTGGAAACTCAATGAAAATGATGAAAAGACATATGAATGAAATGAGTTGGTGCTTTGTTCTGAGTTTGTAGGGTTTTCCTCCAGACAGAGTGTGTACCTGTCTCTCCAGAGCCATCTTGTCACACTCCAGGTCCTGTCTGCTAGCCCTCTCCTGCAGGAGTTCATTCCTCATCTGCTCCACCTGTCAAGCCGAGTCCAGACACTGTCATCGCTACGGTCCCATACAGTCTGATGACAATTATTATCTGATACGGTCTCACCCACACCAGAAACCACTGTAGCGCTCAGTGGCTCAAAATGCTAAACAATAGAAGACTTAATGCTGAAAGGGCCTCAGTTAATTAGTAAGCTGGATTTTCTTGTTTGGCTGCATTCCACTTTTTGTTGATCTTTATGTCAACTCCCAGTGACACAGGGTTGTAGTAAAAACATGTTAAAATAAATCAATGCCAGTAGTTTCTGTAACGAATATACAGCTGTGGGCTTTTAGACTAACATATTATTAAAATAATAATAAAATGTTATTTATTTAAACCTGGCAACATTTTTGTGTTAACATTAAAGGAATAGTTCAGTTTTGGAGTGCAAACATGACAAGTTGTGCATTTACATTGGCTTATGTGAACATAGTAAGATTTTGTTACCAGACTAGCTGTATCAGTAGCAGTATTTACTCTAAGCTAAGCTAACTGGCTTATATTTAACAGACGGACAGATATCAGAGTGGTATCGTCTAACTCTCAGCAAGAAGGTGAATAAGCATATATCCCAACATGTCGAACTATGCCTTTAATATTAATCTGATGTGATCAAATATCCACTCACTGAACATGAAATCAACTCCGAGAGGCCTTACTGCATGAACATGACTGCTCAATGATAGCCTGGTTCAAAAGAAAGAAGGATCCGAAAAGAAATCGATACAGCCGTGATGGTTCTTTCTTTGTGAGGGGAGCTTAGAATTGCTGATATTTTATGCCAATTAGTAGGTGACAGTGGGCTTCTCTGATGAACGATGGCCCCTATAACTGGTGCACCCAGCACAGTGCTTGAGGGAGCTGAATCAGCAGACTGGAACATACCGCGAAACTAATCTGCTTTGTGAAAGACGGCAGGAGAGGAGAGGGGAGATTACTCTCATTTAGACAGGAGAGGAGCACCTGGTGCCAGGAGAGACGCAGGTGTTCTTCCTGCTGCCTCTGCTGCAACCCCAGCACCCCTCCATCCCATAGCCATACATCCCCCTTCTCCTCCCCACAGACATTAGAGCACAGTACACAGCACACACACACCAGCACATTCCCGCGGGTGTGTGCACTGACAAACACACACCACGAGCACTCAACCTACTCCACTCTGTCTGCACAAAGCTCGAGTGTTGCCCTGACAACCAACCTCAGCCTCATGCCGAACCAATACCACTTTGTCACGACGCCACTCTTTCCTCCCTGCTAGGGAATTTTTCAAAAGGGAAACCATTTAGGGAGATTTTAAATACTCTACTCAACACACACTAAGCCTCTCTTGTTGTCGCTACGCACATTAATTAAAAATTTTGGCCACAAGCGTTGAGTCTGTCAGTTCCACACTGAGAGGAACCTGTAGCCAGGCCTTACAGGCCTGTGTTTGGATCTCATAGTTTTTGCATTTAATATTAAGGAGATGCAAAGGTTCCATGAAACTCTGACCACAATACATACACATTTGCATTTAAACAGTAGGTTGCAATAAAGCAGTGTTATTTAAAAAAAACTCCAGAACTAACATCCTCCCTCTGATTAGTAAGCACTCTTCCACAAACAAACAATCCTAAAAGCACATGTACTTTATCTAAATCTTACTTTACTGTGCCTCCGTCAGCAGCTTTATCAGGGAGGAAGGAAAACTGGAGCATTTGCTTGTGAGGATATAAAAACTGACTTCAAGCACAAGAACTGGATTTGTTCTCAAGATGAAGTTACTGAGTGTAATTTTCAAGTGAACTCCACAACCTGAAAACTTGAGACATTTGGCAACTCGCATATTTTGGCCCGAGCAGCGCATTAAGAGGGGTCTTTTGTGACTGATGCATGAAAATTGGATAGGCACTCTTAGACCACGCGGGCAGGCCGCCAACATGAATGATTATGCAAGATCATCTTACAAAGCAATAACCCGTCCACTTTATCCAGACCAGAAATAAACTGGGAATCCTGTGGTGTGGATATTATATGTAAGAACACACACCTCAGAGTGAGCACATGCACCGAATCACTGATATAACACATCAACCTGCATATAAATCATTACTGAATTTACTCTTTCAGGACTATATTTGAGACCTGAAATTGTTTGGTAGAGATCACGTGTTTGTTTTGTTCAGAGATTAGTGACTGCGGTCATGATGTTAGAGAGGTGGAAGACAAAGCAGCAAGAGATCTGGATATCATTCACAGGTTGAGATGGAACAGAGACATGTCTGTGTGAACTAAAGTGTACATGGGCAGCAGGTGACCGACACAGGTGAACAGGGATAATGAGAATGTGTTGAGAGTGTGTGTGTTGTACCTGCTCTCTTCCTCGGTCTATCCTGTCCATCAGCTGGTCTCCACTCTGACGCTCCTCATCCAGGTCCAACTCCAGCTGAGCGACCCTTTCCTGCAAAATGAAGCCGATACATCCATACGGTCAGTCAGTGTTGCTATATGAATTTGTTTTTCTATAAATAATTGCCAACTGAGGTATACTAAGATGTTTGAGTATCCTAAATGATGGTCATAAGGCCTTTTGCAACGATCTGACATCATCATGTCTACTAATGATAAAACCATTATCAGTGGCTTTATTTGACATTATGTACCTCCATGAGTTTGACGCGTCGAACTTTTTCGTCTTTAGCGTGGGCCTTTGTCTCAGCCTCCACCTCCAGATCATGAACCTTTTTCTCCAGCGTCGTCTCCCTGAGCACGGCCTCGTCTCGTTCCCTCTGGCACTGCCGCAGGTCCTCCTCCCGACGTGACAACTAAAACAAAATGCATCAACATATTTCAACACCTGAAAAATGACTGAAACATCATTGCACATTGCCCACACATTTCATTGTCCTGTGTAAATACCTAGACCAAAGATTTTGAAGATCAGTGGACCTGGTCTAGTAGGGGTTCAGGGTCTCATTAAAAGGACCCTCAGCATGGTTATAAATACTTCTTGAAAGTCCATCTCCCTGTTCAATATGTCATCTTTCTTCTTATCTTAAGTAGCCTAAGTATCTTAAGTATCACAGCTGTAGCGATGACCAACAATTTAGTTGCTGCTTAGGGAAAATATTATACAGTTCCCTGAGAGTGACTAATGAATCCAGTGCAGCTAGATTTTCCCCGTGTTCACTCAGCAGCAGTGCCCCCCACAGCTGTAAAATTGCCCCCATTGCTTAATGCTAAGACAAAGAAAATTCATCATCTGCCCTTATGTCTCAGCCAGAACAAATATTTGGCCATTAGTGCAGAATTATTCCATATTTCATTATGTAAATAGTACTTAAGTAAGACCTAATTTAAGCCACGGGACTAAAGCTGAGCATACAAAGACTTAGTAATAAGCGTAATGGAATATTCGTACATCGTCTCTCAAGCCCTGAATAGCAATAAGCAAGTTAAAGGATTAATAAATGACTGTACTAAGGAATTAAATTACATCTAGCGAGTGAAACCTGCTGTGACTTACTGCTGTCTTCTTGGACAGGCCTCTCTAGAAAGGAAAGACTTTTAAAGAAGAAGCATGTGTGTGGCCTGCACTTGTAATTTTAGTGACAGTCTGCCAAGTCCACTTGGTTGGAGATGGACGGGGCAAGCTGGAAAAGTGGACTCACTAGGCCCAGTCTAAAGTAATCTATTTCTCTGGAGAGGGCGAGGAGGATGTGATTCCTGCCACCACAGCTTTCACAACAATGATATCACAACACTGACATCCTCCTCTTCCTGTACACCAGCTGGACAAAGATACATCAGCATGGATGTAGACAGGAAAAAAGGATGCTGACCATGTCCTATACACTCCACTCACAAGCACACATACAGCTAAAAGCCCATATCAGGAACATTCAGATCAGTAAATACGTAAAACTGAGTGGCAGCATGTTATGCATGTCAAATAAAGGCTGAAAGTAATGACTCCAGTAGATAGTTCCTCCCAGAGAAGGAAATGTCAATACTCTTATTTTTCTTTGCTTGGAAGTCTCTAAAGCCTAAAATCATCTTAGCCTGCCAAGTCCTCTATTAAAAAGGTACCCAGTGAAGTTTTCATCATGAACAGACAGTTTTGTTTACAGGGTTAGAGTTAGGGTACAGTGTGAGTATCCTTAATGCCTAACATACATGATGAATGCATTTCCTACCTCGAAAACATTTTCACACACACCCCTTTTTTAATGTTTTGAAATCTGCAGTGTTTACATCTGCTTGTTTACAGTTATCTTCTTCTCCTTCTTTATTGGCACACTGCTTCCTTTTGGGGCACATTACCTCGAGCAACTGTATTTCATTACTGTTGATTGCACAGTAATGTAACATTACTTCACAGCCCCACTAGTGGTTCAAAAACTGTTTTTTTTTGTTTCATCCTCTTTTCTTTTACATGACCACATCCAATATCAACACACTGAACTTTGACAGCCCTGCCTAGTTAAATAAGGTTTGATAACTACGTAAAACAGCATAAGCCATCCTCTTTCTAACATAATATACACACATACATCGTTTCCTATGCTCAACAAAAACATTCCTTACATTCTTAACTGTTGACAAAGATAAATTGCTTGAATGCAACAATGCAGAGTGGTCTCAGGTTGTCAAGTTTCACCATTATGGTGCTGTAGCCACATCAAAGGATTATGAAGAAATTCTCCACATTTCCCTTTTAATTCTAGCTCTTCTAGCGAGTGTAAACATTCATTTTAATAAAGAACAGAGATTTTCTATGCCTTTACTCGGCTCAACTGCTTCACTTTAATACTATGTTTTGGGTTTAAGAGGACAGCAGGGAGCAGAAATACGTGATAAGTGATGACATCGCACTCTGAAAGGAGAGGATGATGTTGGCTGGAGGAGTCAAACTGGTTGAAAAAACTATGGCTCATCATCTGCTGTTCTGCATGGGAGGGCTCAGTTGGGCTGACTAATGATGGCCTTGATTTGACCACTCTGACCATGACAGCGGTGTCAGTATTCAAATCTGTGACTCCTTTCTGAGGGCCCATTATGTTAGATGAGGCTGACGTAGCACACTGTACCTCTTCTTGCAGGATGTTGGTAGCCAGTAGGCACTTCTCCAGTTCCTGTCCTCGCTCCTTCAGAAGCCTCTGCAGATCTGTCAGCTCCCTTCGGTTGTTCTCTTTATAAATATCAATCTGTTCCTGGAGCTCCAGAGTGGATGACTGGGACGCCACCACAATATCATTCATCTGCAGGCACAGTGAGGTAGAGTGCAGGGCAAGAGACAGAAAGAAATGTGAGGAAAAACAAGCATTGAATCCACATATCCAATCTAAATCCTTTAGAATCCCTTAATTTAAAAAAAGTTAAATACTTCAATGGTCCCAGAAAAGAAAATGTTCTTCAGTCACTCTTACTATTTCTGCCCTGATGAAAACACTGAGGTCAAAACGAGTTGGCATTTCAAACCAACATGACTGACTCTATAAATGTTTAATATACCATTTCTCCTGGCTTTGCCCAAGAGTGCCGAAAGAACAGTTTATTTTCTGTAATTGGTTTCATTTTTCATCTTCAAGAGCAATATTATGTTCTCTGGACTGACTGCATGTGAAACTGAAGGAGCACTGGCCTCCGCATTGTTTAAATAACCAATTATTTAAGAACTACTCAACACAACTCTTTGCTACAAAATCTGCCATCTGAGAACAACTCTACCTATGCGTTGCCTGTTAGGATAAATGTTAATGTACTATAGACTCAAGTACACTCACCTCCCTCTGAAGTTTCTCCACTGTGCGGTCCAGCAGCCTCCTCTCATCCTCCATGTCGTTCTTCATGTGCTTGAACTGCTCCTTTTGAGTCCTCTCTTCTTGTAACCTCACCTCCAACTCCTTGTGTTCAGTGCTCAGTTTGGAAAAGTTCCTCTATAGAAGGATACGATATTAAAAATGACAAACTGTCCATGTGATAGAAATTTCTCTACAGGCAGTGTAGCGCAGTGTTGCTGATCTCACCTGCACATCCTCCAATCGAATGGTCAACGCTCGATTGGCACGCGACATCTCCTCTTCTTGCTCCTTAATTTCAGCCAAAGATTCTTCCAATTGCTTTTTCTCTCTCTGTTAAGCAGACATTGGCATATAAGACTTCCATACAGTATAGTATAAGACATTGGCAGTGTAGAACAAAACCAGATTATAATAAAATAAAACTAGCAGCAGTTGAGTGACCGACTTCCTCTTTATACATCTTGACCCCTCACCTCCATTCGGCCAGCTCTTTCCCCCTGCCTGCTCTCCTGTAGCTTGGCATCATCGATGATGCGGTTGAGTTTGGCCACCTCATTTTCCAGCTCCTGTGCCCGCCTGCGCAGACGCTCGGCCTCTTGGGTCAGCCGTCCTGCTTGGCCCTCCACTGCACCCTTGGCTGCCTCCACTTCAGCCTTCTCACGGACCACTGCTGCGCTGCTCTGCAAATCAGAACAAGACACAAGGCTTCAGTACAAAGGAAGCAGGAGTCTGTGACATTCATCAGAATGTGGAACAACGATGCATGATGGAACATTTGAGAATCTCTCCAACAAACACCTCACGTAACAAAAAGCTTTTTGAAGCGCTCAGTTTCTCACTGAACCTTTGTTGCTGTGGAGACACAGAAAAACAATGTCCTCCTGTAATTCTCTCACACTTCATAATAAAGCACAAATGGAAGCAACTCAATCTGAGCTTTCATTAGCCTCTGTTAACTGAGGTCCATACAATGTTAGCAGGCTAGCAAGGCAGATCTGCTAGTCTCTAGATTCTAAGTTTTTCCACCTGACATACTGCTGTGAGGTGGCGTTTTTTTTTTTTTTTTTTTTTAGATCAATTGTTTATAATTTTTTAGCACCATTTATCATTCAGATATACAGAACAAATTCCACAATATGTGCCAGGTAATGTCAGATGGTGCATAGAACAGATAAACAAATTGAACAAGAACAAAAACCCTCTCCCACCCCCCACCCTCTGCGGTCTCGGGGAAAACAAAAGCAACAAACAAACAGAAACCACACCTTGCCTAGTCACTCCTCTCTAGTTCTCGTGATGTCATTAGGTCTGATATTTGTGCTGCTGTGCTTTTCCATAGGTCTATAGTTGATGATTTGGCTTTGTTAATCCTTGCTGTAGAGAGCTCAAGCATAACTATGTCTAGAAAATACGCCAACCACTGTTTTATACAAAGCAAATGGGGGGGAACCAGCGTTGAGCTATCATTTTCTTGGTTGCAGTTGAGCCAGCTAGCCAAATCTTCCTCTGTCTCTCAAGCAGGTGTAATTTAGAGTCATCATTAAATAACAAAACAATCGGGTCAGTAGGGATTAGATATCCTATCACATCAGATATTATTGATGTTGTTTTATTCCAGAATTCATGCACCTGTTCACACTCCCAGACCATATGCAGGAAAGTTCCAATTTGTTCAGGTTGAGAGAATGTACAATAGGAAGTAGGAATGGTTTTCGAGACGCATCTCTTCTGAGGAGTCCAATATGTCCTATGGCATATGTTGAAATGGATATACTGGTGATTTGGGTTATTGGAACAGTGGAAAATGTTGTCCCAAACTGCCTCCCAATTAATTGTGTTCCCCTCAGGGCTCAGCTCTCGTTCCCATTTCGTGAGGTGGCGTTTTAGACAAGTCTTGAGACAAGCGCCTGCAGTGGCAGAGACAGAGTTAATGGGGAGTACTGTGAGCTCTTCCTGTACTCAAATATATGAATGAAGAGTGTGCTTTGGCTCTGACATTTCAGGGTGAAGTGTTGTGCAGGAGGCAGACAGAAATACATGTCCGTGTGACAGGAGACAGAGACAAAGAAAACAACCACATGACTTAATCAGTATGACAGATAACAGGTTTCAGTCAAGATGACACCCTTTCGGTGAACTAAAAAAAACTGGTTTGTTATTCCTTGTTATTCTCATTCTTAAATTTGTAGTACAGCACACTGTCCTGCAAAATTACATTGCAATCAGCAGGAAGAGGAAATCCTAAAATGTGGGTTCCTTTGACAGTGATATATCATATGTGTCCCTTTTTAAAAAGCACACAGAAACAGACTATCATAGCAGACTTTAAACTGCAGCAGGTAAAAGTGTATTGTATGTTTTGTGAGTTACAGCATAGTGTAGTAGTGTCATTGGGTATTTGAAGGAGGTTATGAAGATGGTAACTTATTTACAAATGAAAAATTTAGTTTCTGCTGAAATCCTGCTCCAAATTCCATTTGTGACTAATTTGAAAGGAGCTCATGGATCAGCTTGCCGTCATGGTGCGTACATGCAGGCACCTCCTGTACTAGTAAGATGAAGAGTGCCTCCCTGTTTCAGTTGCAGCAGGCCAGTCAGACCTGTTTCCCCTGTCTCCACAGAGCCGCCCTCATCTCTGCCTGACTGGGTCATTTAGTTAGGTCAAAGGAGCCAGGAGGCCTGTACTGACTCAATACTGCCAAATACAGAGATAAACCTCTCAAGATTAGCCAAACAAATGAGAATTCGTGCTCAACAACAAATAGCAGTCAAATAATATAAGACTGTATGGTAACTAAAACACAATTGCAAACACTGCAGATCTTATATAAAAGAAGCTGTAAATATTAGAAACAACTTCTCAGTAGCAGTACAATTCCTCAGCACCACAAACTACAGTATTACAGCCAAAATTACCATCAAGTTGAATCAACACTTCTAAAATAGTTTCAACAAAAACTGAACAAGTATTAATATCAAACTCCATTAAAGTTTAGCTCGATATACCTGTTTACTTGTACAAACTGGCAACTGACAGAGGAAATACGTTTGCATTTGCATACGTCTTTTTGGAGTGATGTAGCTGCAGTTTGGGCCCAGGTGAGTGGGTCTCTTGTGACATGTTGGGTTACAGCAGATTCCTCATGTTGCTTTGAGAACTCGCATATCAAAGTGTTGGTTTCCAGTGGGGTTGGGCAGGATGTAGCGCTAAACACTGCTTTCACTACAATAATAAGTATTGACAGTGTGTGTCAGTGCTCCATTTTAGTTCGGCCCTCACATCTCGCTGCCTGTCCCATTTCCCACATTGTGTCATACCAGTTAAAAACATGGACAAAGCCACCCAGCCAGAAAGAGGAAGACCCTACTGCTGCCTGTGAGAGGAAGCGGGAGGGGATGCAGTGACGTTAGCCTCTTTTTATTAGACTTTACCTTCTGCAACTCAGATTTACTTGGAGTGATTTTAATTGACCTTCATTATGATCCGTTATATTTATGACAGATCATCAGCTGTGGAAAGATCTAAGACATAAATGTCACCTCTAATATTACAATCACGTACCTGAGAACCATTAGTATTGCCTATTAAAAGCCGACTAATTTCTTATACATTCAGTTTCTTATGAGGCTATACTATCTTTCTTGTGCACTCCTACAAAGTTAATCATTCATTAAAAGTGTTAAGTGTTATTAAAGCTTACCTAACAAGCAATGAAGGATAAGGACTAACAAAACAATCACCTTATCATTTGTCCATTTAATAATGTTCTTTATCCCCTAATTAAATATCAATTTAACAAAGAGACTGACAACACAAGCTGACTGTAGTGTATTAGTACAATATCATAAAAAGTATGTCTTTTTTCGCCACTCTACACTAACTCAAAGTTTGACTTGGTGTCTTGTTTGTATTCAAACTGTTTGTGTAAAGTTGCACATTAACTTTGTTCAGTCTTTGAAGCGCTCCATGAATGCTGGAGTATGTGTCTCAGGTCGTGTGCTGTGGTGAAATCTTGGCACTCAGTTATTCCCACCAAATAAGCTTCCAGCATAACAAAAGAGCTGATGGCCTAAAGATAAATACATTTACAACAAACCTGCAAGAGAAATCTGCAACCAAACAGCGTGTAGATCGTTTTCCTACAAGTTCATTCCATATTTCAGAGAACTGTATTTTCTATAAATGCCAGCAAGATCAATCCCTTTATCAGGTATACAGGCAACTCCATAATACTGGACATACACTTTCATAAAAGACATTTGAGCTACAAGTAACCAAGTTCAAATACAACTCTGAGAGACCCACTATGAGCAGGTAAAGAGGTAATATCATTCAAAATTACTGCAAACACAGATAGTTTGTCCACTTTAAGACATTTTGCCACAAAGCCATATTCTTACATGTTGTCATTTTCTTCCCTCCCCATTCCTGATGTTGCTCTGCTTGTGCTTCGTTTTCCTTTTTTGAAGACAAACATGTTGAAGGTATTCAACCCACCCCCCCATATATTTTCCCCCAGTCCACCATCTGGCAAACTATGAAAACAACAAAATGGCGCACAATATAACATGCAGTGCAATATTATGTTTCAAATGTTACAGCAACTGCGAAAACACACTCACTGTGATTTCACTTAAAAAAGGGGCCCACAGCAACACTGATACATTGATTGATGACTGATACCAAATTAAGCTTCTGCAAAGGTTTCATGGGGAAGAGGTTTAATCTCACATTTACACTTTTTTTTTTTTTACAACTGGTTAATTCCCTCTCTTTCCTGTTCTTCCTGTCGTATATATTCACTGTCACTTGTTCACAAATTGCATACATCACCAATATCTGTTCATTTAACTTTCCTTTTGCGCACTACAAACCAAACTGTATGATTCTCTCTTTTTTAGACCAATTGTTGCAAAACCATAACCTCCACCTTACCATCACCTGCAGATTGCACTACTGATTCAACACAGGAAGCCTCAACATCCACCTGCTGTCTCTGCACTACCACAAGCATCTATAGTTTATCTGTTTCTAGTTGTCTTTTCATTGAAATACATGTTATTACCTTACAACTTCAGTCTAAACAAAGAGATTATAGCTTTGCACAGGTGCAAAAATATGCATGGCTATAATGAGCCTTTTAACTATAGACCAGCTATACTTGTAGACATGTATTTTATGTTTATTGGCTAAACAATAAAATAAAAAACTGTCCACAGTCATTAAGAGTACACGTCATTTCATGTATGGTTTCACATAACCCTCATATCAGGAAAAGAAATATAAAAAAAACTCCTTGGCAGTGTGGAAGCCTTTATTTGCTTTGCCAGCACAAAGTGTGTGTTACAAATACAACAGCATTCCTCATTAAAGAATGTACCCAGACCTGAGGTTAACTGAACAGAAGGCCTGTCATGAAGTGAAAGGAAGGATTGAAGTAAAAATTAAAACGCGACAGCTGAGAAGCTTTGGCATCTCTTTGGTCAAATGAGGACGATAACCAAATCTTGTCATGTACTCGGAGAAATGGAATCAAAAACCAGCTTTTAAAAGAGTCTCTGTGCAAAGCCAAACTGCAAGCTTGCAGAGATGTTTGGATATAACAGGGTATTATAGAGACTGGTGAGATTGTGCCGTAAGAGACATTGACGTTTCTGAATTAAAAATAAAAAGAGAATTTAGTAAAATTGCTTCTTAAAAATAATTTTTGTTTTGTTTTCTAAAAGTCCCAAGTCCTCCTTAGAGTGACCTTAAAGTGTCACATTTAACTCTTTGGGATCCACCTGTTGACACCACAAACACTATTTCCTGACAACTACACCCACAACTGCAATCGTAACATAAATAAGCATGGCTGTAGGACATAAACATGTTTTCATGTGCCTTCATCACAGTACACCTAGCTTGCAAGATTAGTAAACTACTTATTCTTTAGAAAAAAAGTGAACACGGCATATTGAAATCCTTTGAGGAAGTGGTAGAGCAATTTGGAATCCCTAGGTCTCAAATTTTTAGATATTTGCAACTTCACCATCTGTTCTTCAGCCCAGAAGGCAACAGAATGTTTAGATAAGGTGTTGTTGAAAGATGGAAAAGGTCATGAGGCTTCTGAGTATTATTCTATGCTTACTGTATGCAAAACCTGGGGGATAGAGCCTTCAAAAAGACATGGGAAAGGGATCTGAGTATTACATTGGATGATGAGGAGTGGAATAGAATCTGTAGGAATATTTAAAATATGTCACGCGATGTGAAGGTGGACCTCATTCTGTTCAAGATTCTAGTTCTAGATTGCTTAGAATTGGTCTGAAAGATAGACAAAATTGTTGGAAATGTAAGACAGAGGACGGCCAATTACTTCATGTCCTATGGTCCTGTGATAAGGTCCAGGAGTTTTGGACTGGGATACTTGATTCAGCCCAAGATTATTTGTTCTGGGAGATGGGTCAATTGTAAGAGGGATGGATAAGCACATGAGAAGCTGGGTACAGACTAGTTTAATGATAGCCAGAGAGATTATTTTATCAACCGTCAATCCAGCAGTGGGCTTGTGAGATGGCTAGAGTGGCAGAGTGCGTTTGAAAAAATGCCATATAAACGGTTTGCCAGAGGGGTTAGGGTTATGTATGTATATACTAGAAAATGATAAACTAGCTGAGCTTTCTGGAGGGCTCCTCAGAAGGTTTGTGCTGGGGAGAGACGTGCATGATGGGCTTATGGTGTTGTCATTTATACATTTGTTAATTTGGCTTATTGTCTATTTTGTTACTCTTTGGTTGAATGGTCTTCAATATTGTAGTTATTGTGTCATCTTTTCTTGATTCTTGTCTGCGTGGGTGGTGATGATGAAAGGGGGAGGGGGATATATTCATGTTGCGAATTGTATGTTTATAAAAAAAATTGTTGATCACAAAAAAAGAAAAAAGTGAACATACTATCGGAAGTGATCTGTAGCTGAGGGTATCCACGTTCTCAGGGCTGCACACAAAAAAACATTTCACATAATTTTACTAGTTTTTCACTCCCTGGCCATCAGTACAGTCACTTACTGGATGAATCCCAAAACCTGTAAGAGCACTTCCTGTAGTAAAGGCAGAATTATATTTAATAGCAATCATTTATTTTTGGGTTTCCTGAGACCAGATTTGATTAAACTGGGTCCTGTGCTCACCACTTTGGAGTTATTAAAAACTCCAGGATAATCTAATACAGAGTCTTTTATTTCTGTAAAATATTCAGCAAAGATCTGTAAATCCATTCATTTTCCAATGTAAAACTGGATGATAAAATGTGAAGGCATAATACGGTATAAAGTACTGCATCAGATGTAGCACTTCTTTAGTATTTATCAAAATAAAGAATGTTAGTTGAGTGTGACTCAAGACTTTGACTTTCAGGCTTCACAGTGCCAATGAAATCATGAACTGCTATCCTGGCTAAAACTCAATCAAAGACAAAGAGGGGAGAAAACTCCTTTTCCATTTTTTCAGGCCAAAGGCCAAAAAAGACAAGGTTTGAATAAACATGTGAGCGAGAGAAGGAATGCCCAAAATCCACATCCCACACAACAGTAAAAGTGTGGAGACTAACAACTCAAACATGGAGATCTCAGGCCAAGCTATACACATTAACAGTGAAGTCCAAATTCATGTTCTGAATCTGTCAGCTGGCATAGTTACAAATACAAGATCAAAATGTAATGTAAAATAATAACAGGCCGCTGGATTCTGGTTAATTAATTCATGGTCATGTGGATTACAAAAAAGGCAGAACATCAAAAAACATTGTAAAAAAACAAAAAACATGTAAAAAAATGAACAATCACCTACAACTTCACAATAAGACACACTGACTGCCTTTAAAAGCACTGCTTGATGAATGCAACCGCTCAGGTTTTAACTAGGGCAGCACAATTAATTGCAATTTTATCAAAATTGGGGGGGCGCGTAATATTTGTTAAAGGCAAACGATGTGTCAAACCATTCTAAAGTAAGTATTGTGGTGCTACAGAGACGTCCCAGCCTACAAATTTGGCAGATTATGCTTCCACCACATCAGTGCTCACAGGCAGTGAGGTAAAGGAACAACTAGTCTTGCATTGTCAGACCTCCAGATCTCCACAACGCTGCAGAGTTAGGAACAACACTTAAATCCAGCCACCGCCTGGTTTTACATGAATGTGACCATCATATGGCCGTGCAGCAAATGCTACTATATTTAGTTTCCCTTTTTAAAAGTGTCATCAAACTACAAAGTTATCATTAAAGCTATTTGAAAATCAATACGGATAAATGGCTAACTCCTTGCCATCTCTGTCAAGATCCAGAAACTCTCCCCATCATTTCCTTCCTCACTCTCTGCCCTGCGTCTCCTTCCTCCTCTTTCCAGTCGCCTGCTAAATCAGCTACTAAAGCTACGCTGGGAAATATAATGCTATCATCAAACACACAGACTCATGCGGGAGTCTTTACTTTCAAAACAAGCCCGAGGGGGAACTCTTCTCTGAGCCACGTAAGTTTGATGATCAGACAGTGAGACTTTAGTTCACACACGGGCAGAGATTACTCGAGAGGCAGGCTGAGATATGGCCGAGAATGGCACAGGCCAGAAAATGAACAGTGTTGGATGAGCGTGGAATCACTGCGGAGTCTTCTGTGGAAACTGTGGAGTTAGGAAATGAAAAAATACGGCAGTTGGGATTGAGGTTACTGATGAGAGCGTGATAACAATGTGGCCATGTTACACACTGTGGCTCGAGGCTGTAGGTGAAACATAACAAGAGCTGGAAATGGTGTGATAAGCACGAGGCTCTGTCTTTACAGTTAGGAAGGGAGAGTACAGCTGAGACCTATTAAAGCCTCTGACACTGAGAATCCGGAGCGCTGCAGAGATGGAGATGCAACTGCAGCACCCTGAAGAGGCATAAATGAAAAGATCCGAGCCTCTCCCGCAGGTCGGAGCGGGTGCACTGTAACAGAGCTGGAGCTGAGTAAAGAAGGAGGTCGGCAGGGTGCACATTCTCCACTTCGACCCAGACATTCCTGGAAACGGACCCTTCTCTCTACTCACCGCACCTCATCTTTCCACATTCTTTGCATACCAGCACATGCTGACATGATCAAATCCACTTCTAAATGTGCCGACTGTAAATTGTTACAGAGCATTTAATAACTCAGGTAAGTATTACTTAAAATAAGCAAATTCACATCTCCTCAAGAAAGTATGAACAAGATTTTTCATCCTTGATAAAATTCCAGATTTGAGCTCATTGAAAACACAATACAGCTTTCAATTTAAGACACAAAACAGGCCCCCCGCTCCTTTCAGGGGGTCAGCTACGCATCCCCTTTTCTACAGCACACTGACCCACTTATTCAGCATGTCCCAACCCCCGCTGCTATTATTGTGTGAAACAAACTCATCATTCATCATCGACTGAGGTCCGCAATTACCCCCTCTTTCAGGGCACAGAAAGAAGAGGGGACACGACGCAACTCAGGAACAGCAGCTCATTAGATTAGTGATGGCTTGCCACTGCAATTAACTAGTATACAGAGCAACTCAGCGCTCCAGTTTCCAGCATTCTTCTTCGCTTGGGCTGCTCTGGTCAACGGAAACACCAGGGCCACTCAAAGGGGGAACTTTGGTTCAGGCAGCACTTTGGTTCGAGATGGGGCACAAAAATAAAAAGATACAGAGTTCACTCCTGCTCTCATTTTCCTCTGTCTGACAGCCTTATACAAAGTAGAAGCGTACATGAGATAATAAACAGTTTTAATGTCAGGCGTTTTCATAAGCTGCAGTTTAGACTATTGGCGACATGCTGTGACCATTTGAACTTCAAAAGGCTTTGGGTTTCATGGTGAGATTTAGTTTACCATTTTGCAAGATTTCTTTTGGTATTTGAGCCTATCACGCTGTATTTTCATTACACAGAAAACCATGTCTAGAATAACAGTACTTATTACCGACATGCTTTCAATACACTTATTTTGCAGATATGACTACAAAATGAACTTGTTTTTTATATGCTGACTTGTCAAATCTTACTGTATCATCTGTTTGCACATTGCCCCAACATAAACAGCATATGTAAACAGGTAAAGCATAAATGCTCCACTGTATGGATGAATTTGAGTTAATGTTTCTGCATAATAATTGATAGGCAGTCTTCTAATCTACAAATGCCTCTCAAAGTCTAACCTGAGGACAGAACATTAATCCAAGGACATGAATTTAAGGCTCCAACGAATGAAAACTTTTTTATATCTTAAAAGAGAAACAAACAATGACTTCATCTTGCCAAGTGTTTATAAAGCACTGATGGCATACTCCCTCAGGGGAGCAGTACCTCTGTTCAACAAAAGGAAATGTTCTCATAGACTGTTGGTGCAGAGCGCTGCTGTGGACCCCCAACCGGCCTGCAGGAAGCTGAGAACAAGGACAACTTCCACTCTTTGAGACAAACAGGACACACGTGAGTCACACAGCGGCCTACTGGAAACAATGTGTCTTCAGTCCTTTCAGTGTGCTGTCTCCTGCCATGCACTGCTGCTCATTTCATCTTAACTCACCTTCCTCCATTTTTGGAACAACAGTTTAAAAACCCTCTCTGCTCTAAAGAAAATGTACTTCTAATAATTCACTCTTAAGTAATGACTGGTTCATTACTGGTTCAATAAGGATAATAAATTATGATGTGCACTATTTCAGAAGTTTATTTCTTAGCAATGTAGTAAAAACAGAACTGCGTCCAAGTCTGTTTTGGAGAATATCAGGGCCTTTAATAGAGACTTGCTACTAAGCTATGGTGACCTTGCCAGTAAGGCAACTCTTCGTCATATACAGATAAATGTCTCTAAATGTTATAATCAAACATTCTTCCTGTAAAATGTTCCTCCCTAGTGGAACAAGCTGAGATAAGAAAAAACCTCCCCACTTGACTGGCGAGAAGGACGATGACGAGCTACATTTAGCAGTTACATTGTGTTTCGTTTTCATTTTATCAGTTTGCTCTGTTGACGCAGCTCAAGTGTGTGAACTCAAGCTGAGCTCAATTTCCACTTGCGTCATTTGAAAAAAAAACAAACACAAAACTTCTTACTGCTTCAGGTGAATATCCTATTCTATGCTGATCATTGTGTTCAAACTACTTTGTTTATGCAGTGTGATTACATCACCATTAAAAACTGGAATGTTTAAGCTTTTTATCATCAGCATTTCTCTGCAACCCAGCAAAACCAAATCATGGAATCAAGGATTTATGACTAATACAGCAAGATATGCACAAAACACCTGCGCATAACATTATAAAATCTATTCATGTATGTGGAACTTGTAGGGTTAACAGAACTGGGAGCTCTGTAAATATTGAAAAGTCAACTGCTAACTTGTCTTTAACTTGTCATGTACATGAGGCTGTAGTGGGGTTACTGAGGCAGGTTTGACAAACTATTATTTACCGAAGGAGACTGAAGAGTATTATGCTAAATGCAGGTCTGTGAAATAATGTCGTTGGATGATAATATAAAAAAATAGATATTATAATATAAAATATTATTTTACTCAGGACTTTTCTTTGCACTCTGATCATTGCCTTGTACAGTAAATGGTAAATGGACTGCATTTATATAGCGCTTTTCTACCTTACCGGACAAAGCGCTTTACAATTTGCCTCTTTTTTACCTATTCACAAACACACATTCATACACCGATTGTGGCGGACCTGCAAATTGCATATTGCCATCATTAATTCTACATGTCTTAAAAATTGCAACGGAGACAGTCAAACAAGGCCTCTATGGCTCCTTTTCCAGCTCTTTTTACAAATCCTTTCCATAGAAATGCATACGGTACAGTATGTCCTACCTGGTCTAGACCAGTGTCTCAGTATTTGGACACAAACACAAACACGCACACGCACACAGTTACAGCTACCCTGATGTGCTGCTTATCTCCACACTCCTCTGTGACAGGGTGTGTTTCTGGAGTGGGGGAGGGCGAGAGCAAAAGGAAATGAAGAGGAGGGAACACAGGAAGTCAAACTGGAGGGGAGGGAGGGGAAACAAACGGGAGGCTGATTACCTGCTTGGCCTCCACCAAAGATGTCTGCAGCCTGCTTATTTCTTTTTCATACTGCTCCCTCATCTTGTCCACCTCCTGGTCATGAGCGGACACTTCCTCCTTCAGGGCTCCTTTCAGAGCTGTCAGCTCCCTCTCTCTCCTCCTCAGCACCTCCTCCTGCTCCTCCTTGGCCAGGAACACTTCCTGCATCTCCATCTTCAGTTGCATCATGTCCTGTGGAAAATAAAGACAGTTTGCTAACTTTTTATCACTTCAGAATTTGCAGAATCAGACTGGAGTTGACCTGCCGACTTTGACTGTGAGCCTTAAGTTGGCTCTTGCCTACACTGACACTTCTCACTGCAACCCCATTTATTGAACTGTTTATAGGTCAAAAATTTAGAGCTAAAGACAAGACAGGATATGGACCTTTTGGAAATAATCAATAACAGCAATGTGGTCATTCTACAGTTCCAATATTGTATTCAGCTGTATTCCCATTGAGATTTTAGAGTTTATTCTGTAGCGTCTCCAGAGAGAAATCTTTAAGATAAAGCTGTCACCATATGGAGTTGCTATGGTTTAACGGAAATGTTTTTCGGCAAACTAAAAAATGCATTCTGTGTTATTTCAGTGTGACAAACGATTTTGCAGTATAGGATGTAACAAATCATTGAGCCCCTTCCAGACAGGCTGGTCTCTACACTGGTTGCATGAAAGTCAAAACTTTTAAATACAGTGTGAAACAAACAGCACCTTAAATGTTCACTTACGCCAAAGCAACATTTTACCATATGGTTTATGTACATGGTTTTAGTATTCAGGAGGCAGAGTAGAAAAGCTTTTATCTTTCATGGTGGTTTTGGTGAGGTAGTTGCCATCAGCCACATGTTCTAAAAGCTTAGAGCAAAAAAAAAGTTTCTTCTTTTAAAAACAATGAACACTGCATTACCGCCATGATGATGTCTTTTTCTCCATCTGCAGCTGACTTCTTGGCTAAGTCGAGCTCGTCGTGCATCTCCGACAACTGGTCCTGCAGGTCTCTGATCTCTGTCTGGTGTTGCTCCCTCTCCATCTTCACCTGGAACAGCCTGATAAACCATGTGACATGTCACAACACAGTACAGGCACTCTACATACTGTGTATAGTCACATACACACCCGCACTTTAATTAGCACATACAAATGGCAGCACCTGTGCTGGGTCTTAATGTGAGGTCTACAGAGCACAAGGGTTAAAACGAATACCTGAACAATGGCAAACCAATAATGTCTAAACTGCCTCGACACAACAACACTGAGGGGGAGGGTGATAATTGATGTGAGGCACCTCAAACAAATCACCACGCAGTAATGTAGACTGAAGCAGAACATCTATTCCTGTTCTAAAAATAGACTAATGAGGTTGTGTAGTGGGCCATTCATAAAACTAGGCCACAAAGTGAAACTACAGATGATAATCAACTGAAAAACAAAACTTTAATTAAAACTTTGATAAGTGAAATATCCTGTATTCAAAGAACAAAAAATGTATTGAGAATAAAGGCCCAGCAGAAAAGGAGGCAGAAATAGTAGACAGTAGAGTAGCAAGGAAAATCCCCAAAGAGTATCACAGACAATTTAAAAAACCTTTAGCTCAAACATAGGCAATGTTCCTACTATTCCCATCTAAAACATTCAGAACCAGCTAACTCAAAGGGGCAAAAATGGAGCTGGATAGTTAGTGCTGTCAGAATGAATAGTAAATCAGTCACCAAGCACATATTAATGTGGAGGGTGAAAGATAAACCGAACAAACCAGAGGAGACACAAAGGGCTGTATAATAAGACAGAGGTAACCACTTCAGTAACTATCAACAGTCTGAGTGGTTTTATAAACAGACATCCTACACTGTTTTCAGCGTGACAGTACTTCAAAAGCAACAGCTGATAAAAAACACATCAAGCTAATTATTATCATTATTTATTATTATATGACCTGGGGAAGGTGTTAACAGCAGCAGGGTTCAGCAGGGATTAATAGTGCAGCAACAAGATCATGATCCCTCACCAGCTTCCCACTATAAACACTGCCAGTTGTGTTTACTGGAACATATGGCGTTTTTCCATTACATGGTACCTGCTCGACTCGCCTCGACTCTACTCGCCTCGACACACCGTGCGTCCGTTTTCCATTGCAGATTTTAGTACCGCCTCAGCGTGGCTGGTCGTTATGCCGTATCGATGCACACACCAGCGCACAAGTATAAACATCAGGCCACTTGAGTTTGTTTAACAGTTCTGTGGAGGCTCCACGCAGAGCTTTCGCCGTAGCCTGTGTAGCCTATGTAAAAGTGGCCTGATGTTTATACTTGTGCGCTGGTGTGTGCGTGGAGCCGGCCATGTGTGTGTGTAGTTAGGCTACGGCGAAAGCTCTGCCGGAGCCTCCGCAGAACTGTAAACAAGCGGTGCCGCAGTAAACTACTGTGACCTAACGCGACACACACACAGAACGTCGAAGGTGTGTGTTGCCAGAAGACACATTTTGTTTCAAATTAAGCTGGAGGCAGCAAAAAAAAGCAGCTGGCTAAACTGTTTAAAAATAGCGGGTTTGTTCAGGACACCCCCGTCTGTCGCTTTCACGTCACCTTTTCGGCTCGCCTCAGCTCGCTTGGAACCTCGACTGAGGAGGTACTAAAAAAAGTCCCTGTTAGCAGGTACCAGGTACTTTTTTTCGTAATGGAAAACCAAAAAAGGCGAATAGAGTCGAGGCGAGTCGAGCTGGTACCATGTAATGGAAAAGCGCCAATAGAGGACAACCAAGATGGAGATACCAGTACTGGCATTGACAATGAAAACAGTAAACACAACAAAGCTACGCTACTCGATTAATCTTCACTTATCATTATTGACCTGTCATTGTCCAGAATTGCCACTGTGGACTTACTCTTCCACTGTGGTCTGGAGCTCGACCTCTGTTTTGGCTAGTTTTTCCTTCAGACGCTTGCACTCCTCTACACTCCGCTCCAGCTCCTGCTGCAGCTCCTTCAAACCTGCTACTGTCCTCTTGTCAGCTTGATTCTTCTGTTGGTGAAACACACAAATATTAATGTTGACATTTCAGTTTCAGTATAGATACACACATCTAGTCTTTTACATCTCCTGCACCAAGCTTTCGGGCTTTGGATTGAATTGATGTCATTGTTTCAATCCGTTTGATTGAATCATAAAGACATTGTCATTTGCAAACAAGGATCCCAATTATATGGAAAAACAGCATATAAGATACCCATGTTGTAAAAAAAAAAAAAATACCTGAAAAGTAAATTCAAAGCAAACCACACTGTTTTGAATTCCCACTTTCTTTATTTAAACACCTATTCACTACAGAATTACAGGTTTTCAGCTTACCAATTCAAACCAGTAGTCCAAAAATATCTCTTTAAATTCAACAAGTTGAACAGTAATCCCTTAAACCTACTGCCCAAACAAACCCTTTATTAAAGGATATTCTCAAACAACAACAAGTTCAGCAATAAACCGACACGCCAACATAAACAGGCTGGTGTCAGGCTGTTATTACCGTGGTTTGGTCCTCAAGTTGTCTCTTCAGTTCAGCCATTTCTTTCCCCAGTTCATCATTTTGCTCCTTCAGAGCTTTGGTCTGCGCAGCAAAGTCCAGGGGCTGACAGAAGGAGACAGAGGTTTTAGAGTTGCTTATTTCTTACTGATCCATTATGAATAAAAATACAAACTGAATATTTGGACTCCGGCATCAGCACTCAGTTATTTAGTAAAGGGTAAACATTCCATAGCTGACAGCGCAAAGTAAACAGTCAGGAGTGCTAAAACCTCAGAGAGATAATATGCACACAGTTTTAAAAAGGTCTCATAAAATCTCTTTGAGATCACAATTTTCTTCAGTGGTTTGAATCAAACAGGACGTAAAGGAAATATTTATATGGAAATTCATGTTAGCACATATAATATAAGTAAATAATACAAATAATAAGTTTGTTTGTTAACCAGTTGGGCTATACTTTGGGAAGCTGATCCCTTAAACATACATCTCTCACCCATTTACTGGTAGAAAGCTAAATCATGACAGTAAAACTGCACTTTTACACCCCCAACATTATGATTTCCATATAAAACAATATGTAAAAATTGCAGAGGAGACCTTTTATGGGTTCTTTAACTGTTAGTTGTGCACAGTTAAGATGTAACAATGTCTCACTTTGTTGTCGCCTTGTGCGCTCGCTGTGGCTCGAGACTTCAACGTCTGTATCTTCTCAAAGACAAGGTTGACCTTTCTCTTCGTCGTTTCATCATTATCGCTGCTTCTACACACACACACACACACACACACAGGTAAAAAAAAAAAAAAAACCTTTCTGTGTTTGGGGGATCAAGAATTAATTTCAGACTGTTCTGGGAAAAGAGTAAGTCATTCCCAGCCTAGACAAGGTCAGAAAGGATCATACTGCTTTGATGTGTCACCTCATAGCACAAACAGCTTCAATAGACCGCTCCAATAAACTATGAGCCACATGAGTGGAAGAATCAAACATATGGGTAGTATACATATAACCCTAATCCAAAGCTAAAAATGTTGCAGCAAGCATGCTGGGGTTATGTACTGTATGTCCTATATTTAATAAAAATAAATAATTAAAAAAAAGTGGCAACCATTTACAGTTTTTGATTTGGTCAGTAAAATCCTTCCTAAACATCAATTTCTCCAGAGCTAAGAAAAGCAGCTTTGTCTTGACTGAGCATTTCTGAGTTTATCGCCAGACGTTTAAAAGCCCAAAGACGGGAGGATTTTCTCAACCCACTATTACTCCTTCAGTTAAAGTGAAAACATCAGAATCCACAAAACTGGAGTTACACCACTTTCACATGACAACAGTGATATATTATTTCAATAAATTACATAGCTGACGCCCCCCCCCCAAACCTCTCCTCCTACAGATGATTTTCATTAAACCTTTATAACCCCTTTTGGTGAATGTTTGTCTTCAGAGGCCTTGGGAATGTAGCTCAGTTTTAGCCCCAGCCCTTCCATCTGTGTTTCCTTTCCTTTGTCCTGTGACTCCTGACCTGTGGCCCGACACACCCAAGCAGTTTCCTGCTCTCTTTCCACATTATCACAAGTCTGTAGCACATGCAAGATTTGTAGAAACTTGCAAATCGTTTCTAACTGTAAAATCACACAACTAATACAACAACTGCAGAGTACAGTGTAACTGGCATTTGTCTTTCACTTTCAACATTCTCCAGAAACAATTCCTGACAGTCTCTTCTACCATACTGTAAGTAAATGACTGCAAATAATGCATAAACCATCATATCCTTTAAAATCTGAACTGCATTTAACCTTTTAACCCAACATGCCTTTCCTTGACAGGCAGTACGTGTCTGATTACAGAAGCAAACAGAACGTTTTCACACTGCACTAATGAGAAAGCAGATAGAGAAAGTGGGAATTCTGCAAAAAAGAAAACCTCCAGACAGCTGGATCTCTCGCAGCCTGGATGGGAGGGTAAGAACACATTCCTTAACTTTTATCACAAACAGTCCAACTCTGATAAAAAAAAAAAAAACACGAAACAGTCTATTCTTTTATGATGCATTGCCTTATGTTGCAATAAGTTGGATTTGGGCTTTAGAGTGAACAATATGCTCAATTCATGATTTAACTGACAACCAAGGATTAAGGCTAGAACATTTTTAACAATATCTGGTTTATTTTATTATTTTTATTTTTTTTTTAATCAATGAGCAAATACAGCAAGAAAGTACATTGATAAGAACAGAAAAGTCAAGATAACTCACCCATCCTTGAGGTAACTGAACAAAATTAGTTTTGCAGTCTCTTCGTGTGTTTGTTGTGAAAGCTCCCGTTGACCTTTCAGAAGATCAGGTGTCGCCTGAAAACGAGAGGGAGATCATAATGAAATAAGAAAGATCTTAAGAAACCAAAAAAATTTGTTCTTTTTTCACAGATTCTTATTTCGATAAGACTGAACAGATGGTCATCTGCTGGAGAATATACTTACAGTATATTTGAGGTAAAATAAGACACAAGTAAAAAAAAAAAGTAATTTCAGATTCCAAATGTAAGAGCCAATCGTAATACTACAGCAAAGATCTCTTTTTACCTGAACATCTGCCTCTGTACTGGGCTTTTTGTCTGCGGTGGAAGAAGGCTTGGATAGCGATGTTGACAGTGATGTTGTCGAAACATTTCCAGCTGAGGAGGCACTGTCCTTGCTCTCCTTACTCTTGAATGGTAGTGCAGAGGTGCGAGTCTGTGGCTTTTTGTAACCCTGTATGGCGCCGACACCTTTAGAGATGGTGCTCTGTGGGGAGCCGGGCGCACTCTTGACACAAGTTGTAGCCTTACCATCTACAGCCGTGAGCCAGGAGTCCTGACTGCTGGCTGTTTTCTGCAGCCGTAGCTGTGAGGGACGCAGAACCTGCTCCATTGATGTGCCTCTCTGGCTGCTAAACCCGTCCATGTAGCTAGAGCCATCTGGCAGGCCGAAGGCGCTATCCACACTGCGGGAGCGCTTCCTGTCCTCGGGATTGATTCTGTTCCTGCGCCCTGCCCTGCCCCTGCGTTGGTGACTGCCATCTTTGCCATCAAACTTCTCAATGAGCTCATCAACACCAGGAATGGAACCTGTGTCAATGTCTCTGCCTGAACCTGGGAGGAAAGGGATGTAGCGGCGGTTCTCGTGGCGGTTGATGGTGTCTGCGTACAGGGCATCCATCTGTTCGTCCACCAGAGCCTTAGAGGTGGAAGATGAGGAGGAGTGGCGGGAACGGGATGAGGACTGAAGAACTGGACCACTGGAGTCAGTCCTGCGAAGAGGAAGGACATCAGGCTCACGGCGGCTGCGCTCAAGGCTGGAGTTGGCGCTGCTCATAGAAGTTGGGGATCTGCACGATGTCTTGCTCTGATCATTTGTGGGACTCAACAAGGTGGAGGGCTGAGGCTGGTCTGAAGGCACTGGTTGCTGCTGAGTTTTAGAGCCTAACAGAGGCGGATTCAGGTTGGCGAGACGATGGTTGGACTGCGGCTGAGCCACTTGTGATTGTGGCCTGTTCTGAGGCTGAGCGAGCTGGGCTGGAGGCAAAGACTGGGGTTGTGACTTTGGCTTTGGAAGGGCTGTCTCACTCCGGCTCTGTAATGGAAGTTGCCTTTTCTCTTGCTGCGCAGGAGCTTTATTCCGGTCCAGGCTTGATGACTTGGTGTTGGATGGTGCAGGTGCAGCAGATTTGGAGGAGGAACTCTGGTGTTGGTTCCCAGTCTCAGCCAGAGGCAGGCTGTGGAAACTGTCAAGGTTCAAGGAGTTGTTCTCTGGATCATACGGCTGCAGTAACTCAGGGTGCTTCTGAAAGTTCAGAAGGGAGGATGGTTTCTTTCCTTGTGAATCTGCTATGCCATTTTCAGGACCAGTGTAATGTGTCATCTTCTGAGACCTGTACTCCATGAAGGGGCTGTTGGATCCAGCCTCCTTTCCTCCCTTGAAATCATACTCCTGGTAGTTCTCAATGAAAGAGCCCTCTGTGTCGATGTACCCATTACTGTTAGGGTCGATAAAGGATTGAGGACCCCTGTCCTGGTTGTTGAGAACTACGTAGGGGTGTCCATCTATACCCTGGACACGGATGCTGAGGCCGTATGTACCAGCTCCATTACTGTGGGGCCTGGAGGGGCGGGACGGCTGAGTGTGGCCCCGCTGTGGTCCGCTGTTAGGAATGCCAGTCACTCTGTATGACTCCATCAGGAATGCAGAAGGAAAATAAATTCCTCTCCCTGGATCAGGTGGCCCACCTCTGCAAGCAAAGATTCAGACAGTTCATTAGACAGAGATAAGGCACTACATAATTCAGTAATATCCACAAATGTTTCCCAGTTCCCCACTCAGCCACTAATGAAACATTAAAGCCTCGCTGAGTCACTGCATTTAATTATGTCATCTGCTTTCATTTGCTTTTCTTGTTTTGCACGAGTCTTAATGTTCCGTTTCCTCTCCACAAAGATCTTTTCTGTCAAACTTCTTAGCTAATGTGCTCTGACCAAACGAAGAATGAGACAATAAGCTCCCTATGTTCTAATGTCTCAGAACCCATAATATCTCTGAAAATATGAGTCAACATCAGCCACATTCTTTGCAAAAATGACCAGGTACTGTTTAGAAAAGCCTTACAAGTGTGTGACTAACAGGTATGGTATAACAGAAGGACAGTGTGTGCATGACAAAGAATATAGGTTGAACAGGTTAAGTGAAAGATAGAAAGATAACACACTAACATGAGTTAACCCTTGTGTTGACTTCGGGTCACATTGACAATTTGTTTTATATCAGAAAATATGGGACATAGAAATAAGCGCTGAAAATGTGTAGAAGAAAAATTAAAAAATTTAAAACGTTGGAAAAAGCAAAAACAATCTGTGAAAAAAGGCGTCAGGCGTGTTTTTTTCAAGGTTGAAGGGAAGACAACACAAGGGTTAAGGCCGTTTTACGGTTCTGCGGAGGCTCCACGCAGAGCTTTCGCCGTAGCCTACGTAAGTGGCCTGATGTTTATACTTGTGCGCTTGTGTGCGTCGAGCCGGCGTGTGTGTGTGGGGAGTGTGTAAAAAGAGCGAGGGAGAAGTGAGAAAGTGACGGTGATTAGCTTCGGAGCGAGTACCGACTCTAGAGTCATAGTGAGACAAACAAAGTCTCTCCCCTGTTCTTTCTGACCAAGGTGAGACATCTTTAACAGGAAAAGTTAACCCTCTCCTTGATTTCATGTTGTTTATGGAGAAGGAGAACCAGGAAATGAGTCAGGGGAAATGCAACGCTACCAAGCCACAGCCGAGCGACGTGCATCGCTGAGACGTGTAGTTACATTTTTCGAGAGGTGCACGTCAGGCTACGGCATAGACGCAGAGGGGTCTGTGGGGGTACGGCGTCTATTCGACGCAGAAGCATAAAACGGCCTTTAGTCAGACCTGAGAGAAATGTGAGAGCTTTGTCATCTCTACAAAGCTTTGGAGGGTGTTCATTTTACAGTGAATGTGCAGTGTGTGTGTGTGTGTGTGTGTGTGTGTAATTGATGTTGTAAATGACATTGTAATTTGTAGCCCACGCTCATGGGATATGTCATGACAAGAAAGCAACAAAATCTTATTCAGCTCACTTTTGTCACATTTATAATAATTGCGGGGTTGTCTAGGGTTGACAGATTTGCAGCATGATAATGAAACACAGTTGGCAATAAATATCACACTGTGTACAAATATTTAGGTAAGCTGCTGAATGTTCTTCAGACACATTTATGCCTGGGAAGTCAGTAAAGACAAAGCCATCAGCAGCCAACATGTTTCGCTGGACAATTAGCTTTTAACAGGTTCCTGTTAGCCTTGCTGATAGTGTCCCATTCTACCTGATGTTACAATACAAAGACAGACCGAGATGGGCCTGGAAGAAGGACACTGATAAGACTGGCAACAAAGCGACAAGCAGGATATATCACATTAGCATGAAATGGGTAAAGGCAGACCTACGGACAACTGAAAAAAATAGCACCATGTAGTAGGGTTTGGAGACATAACAATATGTACCGTAAAAGGTTTACATTTGTTAACTGACACAGACTTTGCCATACTGGTTGTATTATGTCATTGTGGGGAAGTTGCAAAACAAATTATTATTAGAAGTTTTATTATTTCTTTGAATCCATATGATAAAAATTCATCAGGTATTCAATTTGCTGGATTAGTCAACACAGACATCAGTCTACATTGATTTTCCCATAAATGTATATGTTAGGATATTTCAATATTGCAATATAAAGTCACATGCATCCTGATAGAAGATTTCAGGGTTTCCCTCAGGATATTGGTTAGCTAAGGTGGTAAGCCACTCCGTTCCTGACACATATGGCATTTGCTGCATGAAATAGCACCTATACTGTTTTTCCCTAAAGGGAAACATTTCATTTCATTAGTGTATTAATCTTATTTAATATAATGTTAGCAGAGGCTGTCTTCGTTTAAGGTGAAGTGGCCAGCCTCTGCCACAAAACAGAGCACCACATGAGAATAATTCACCTCAGCTTGATTTTGACAAGTCAACGAGTAGGTCGATTTGTTGATCCTTCAATTAGTTTGAAGAGTGGAAAGCTAACTAATTTAGTGTGTACAGGAGGGAAGATGAAGGCCAATGTAAAGTGTCCTGTCCAGGAGGAAGAGTGCTGTCGAAGCCAGATTAAAGCTAAAAAAGACACACAATGGACTCTTTCATCCTAAGTGTCACATGTATGCTCCAACAAGTGTGCAACTGTCTTCCTCCCATTGTATTTGTCACTGCAAAAGGTGGAAACCCTAACTGAGCTGTCCCTCATAGTGGTGCCTTCACTGACCCCTGTGCTGCAGAGCACAGAGGTCAGCACGGGGCACAGGTTGGATGTCAATGCCCTGGCTTTGATCTGAGAGGGGACACTCTGCACAGATTTAACAAAGCAGATTGTATCTCCTCATGTGAACTGATTAATTTTCTGTGTCACAGAGAGTCCAGACATTGTGGGTCTGTAGCTGCAGTGAATCACATGACTATGAAGAAAACACAACAGTTAGAGCAGCAGCTGAGGCCCGACCTTGAAATGAAGTAAATGTAAAAGGTTAACTAAGTCACTCAAGACTGCAAGGATTTACACTGTGGGAAAATATAAAGTTACGTAACATGAATGGGGGTTCGCTAATCTGGAGCGTCAGGTAAATGCAACGTGAGCGTCCAGGAGTGCGAACACAATTAAAATGCACTAATGTGTAAATGACAAACACAAACAGAGGTTTAGAGTTAAGTCCGTGTAAACAGCTAACGTTAGTTGACTGAAGTGAAGAAACAGTAGCCGTTTAAGTTGACGCAGTTTCTGGACATTTTACATCGCTGCTCAGTGCAACAGGTGGCATGAATCACACCACCAACCTGAGATTTACTGTAAAACGTATTTCTTTTTTCCACGAGTCGCTTAATTAAGTCAAGTTAATTGTCCTTTAAGTTAAATGTTCAGTTTGTGCCTCTTGTTGAGTTTAACGGTAACACTCTCCCAGCAGACATGTAACGTTACAATGAACATTGTTAGCCAACGTTAGTTACTCACCAGCGTCGGTTTTCTCTCTCGCTCAGTTATCGCAGGTTATAAACGTTTGTTTAAAAAAATAAACGGTTTTTGAGCAAAGTGCCCACGACACTTCTTCCAAACTTATTTAGCTAGCTAGTTCTGTGTTGTTTTCTGAGTGAGAGAGCAGGACAGTTTCAGAAGGACGTCCGACCCTCCGGGCCGCCCCGCCTCCTGAAACAAGCGCACAAACCCGCCCACCGACTCAAAAACCAGCCGGCTGGTCCAGGAACAGATTTCCCATCACGAATCCCCCTTAAAGCATGAAGCCTTGGCAGCACCCAGCCAGGCTCAGTTTGGACCTCGATGCTCGGCTCGGCTCAGCGGGATCTTAAGAGGTTTCGAAATCACAGGTTGTAGCTGAGACCTCACACTCACTCCGTTAATTATCTTCTAAATTGAGCTCATTTTTTTTTTTTTTAACTGAATAAATTAAATAATAAACTTTAGGCCAACGGAGAAAGTAATGAAAGTAGCCTAGGCTATGCTATGTTTGCTTGTGTTTGGAAGAAGATGGCCCAACATAAAATAAAGAAATAACTATCTCAAATAAAAAATGACTCAGCTCATACAATCAGAGTAGCCTACGTATGTGGAGTACGTATGATAACTATTTTGCAATGTAAAAAATGGGGTGGACCCATTAGATATATCTTTTGGAGAAATACTAAGCCAAACACACCCTACTGAAATCAGAAATATTGGAAGATTAAAATAACAAGTTACATAAATGGATATTAATTTCTTGAAAAAACTAATTTATGAACTAGGCTATTTAATGCCCTGGGAGAATTGTAGGCTACACATATGTGCTCCCCTCAAAGTCGATGTCAGTTTAATTAGTTGCGCTCTGCATAAATGCAATTTGTCTTTAAAAACCGAGAGCGTCATCTAGTGGATAGTAGCCTAAGCTGATCTGAATGCGATGAGTTAATGAGAACCTGTGCTGGTGGTGGTACAATGCATGCAACTCACACAGACCGTGCAGTAAACGCATCCCCATAGATATACCCAGTGAGCATCTTGTGTAATGCACAGGGATGGTAGGAGTCCATTATTGTACAACCTAAAAGCAAACAGGAGGCATGTATTATGCTGAGTGGGATGAGGAAATGTTGAAAAAAGTTCTGGGTGAACTGGAGAGTGAGTATTATTTTAGAAATAAAGTCTCTGCGGTGTAGGCCTATGTGTACTTTAAGGGGATGTGCAGGACTAAGCAAACAACACTTAACAGTGATAAATAGTATCTAGGATGGCTTAGGAGGACAGTCAGCTTTAGTGATGCTGTACAGTAGGTGCACTGAGAGATGTACTGTATATGTACTACTGTAGCCTATACTGTGTATAAATATCTACATAAAACAATAACAACAATGTCTTATGATATTTACTTTTCACAGCATCTTAAAATGACCATACCCATATACTGTAGGATATATAAACTGTTCATTGAAATAAATAATTCAAAACAAATTGATTAATAATAATAACAAACACCACATTTGCTTCTGGCAGTATCTAGTTTTTACTATCACAATAAAAAGATTACAGTTCATGCTATACAATGCTATACTAGTGAATTCATACTAAGAGTTGGGAAAGATATAGTAATGATCCATTATTTTATACAGTAAGTTGATCATATGTTTTGATTGAATCATCTTTAAAAATCATCAAAGTAACTGGTAACTATAGTTATTAAATACATGTAGTGAAGCAGAAGTATTCATTAGCATAAAATGAACATACTCAAATACAAGTACCTCAAAACTCTACATAAGTGCAGTACATTCATTACTTTCCAGCACTGTCAGTGACAGAAAAACACAATTTGTAATGCTTATTCTGATGTACGCTGAGATTTTGAAGAAATTTGATAAACACAAAGTTCTTTTAATAGACCTCGCCACTGCAGCATAAACTACATTACTGGAGGCCCAGCTGCCCCTGTGCCTTTGTAGCACCCCACTATTTATATGTGTGTCTGCAATCGGCAAAGACCCGCGCAGCACCGCAGCCCTAATTTGAGCTCTGTGCCACTGTACTTGGTTACAGCAGCACACAATGACAGCTCTGTTCTCATGTACGTTTATGCGTTCATGACAAAAAAGTTGATTTTGAAAGTGAATTTAACCAGCTCTGCACCAATGTAACAGGCAAAAGCCAAAAATGAAGACAATGTGGTGGGGAAATGTATTCCCCACTCTCAGTCTGTTAAATTGTTTAAGAGTGAATGATGACACCACATTTATAGGTTTGATTTCTAACAATGAGGCAGTTTACAGAAATTAGGTTTCATCCCTGGTGGACTGGTGTGCAGCCAACAACTTGGAGCTGAATGTTTCCAAAACAACAAAAGTAGTTATGGACCTCCATAAGTTAACCATCAATGGTCAGAAAATTCAACAGGTGGAAAACTACTAATCATTGGATGCAACTGTTAATTTCCTCTTTTTTTTCCCTCTTTTAAGCAAAGACCTTTTTTTCTTTTTAGGACAGCTGAAAAAGTTTTCCATATCACAGGAAGGTATCATGCAATTTTAATATACTGGTATTGAAAGAATCCTCACTTCGGATTAATTGTGTATGTGTGCAACGCCTCAGCACAAGACTGGACAAAGTGGTGCAAACTGCAAAAATCAAGAGCTACTGACCCCTGGAAAAAAGGAACACAAGATTCTTTAAGACTTCTCTCACCCCACTCATTTGACCCCATCTTTTTTTAAACACTGAAAAATATCAGAACTGGGCTCAGCAACAGCACTTACCCAAAAGTTGTTTGCATCCTGAACTCCAAAATTACCAATGTGCTGTTATTATTCTTGTCCAAAAGACACTGTAATTGTATCATGGACAGATTATGAGACAATGGGCCCCTGGGCACAGACATCTAGAAGGCTCCTCCGCCTCTCTAGGAGCAAGACATCCATATTGAAAGAGATGCGTCTTTTTGTGTATCTTTCAGTGACATTTGGCAGGTGAACCAAAACTCTCAGGTACTGCTGTTGGTTCTAAAACTGCACCCAAACTACTAATTAGTTCACACACTAGAGATGAAAAGAGGCTGTGTGCCTCCTTACCAAAGCTTCCTGCAACAACAAAACTCCTCTGCACAGATATCTATCTATAAATCGGGAAATCTCTGTGCGAGTGTCCCCCCACATGTGCAGTACAGCAGCGGGGGCGAGGAGTTGCTGAATCCCTAAGGCTCATTTATTTCGATTTCATTGATGTATCGGTTCACCGGCTACAGGTGTCTTGCCAAAAACTGATCTCCAGCACGCTGTTTTGTTGCGCACATTTCTCCAGCCATTCTGCGCGCTGCTCAGCCGGGTTACCTTGCTTCTACCGCCCGGGCCACATCGCCTAAAACTACCACGATGTGTGACTGCTACACGGAAAAAAGTGTTGAATCTCTGCATGAGCCCCAAAAGATTATTTTTTGATTAAACCTGAAACATATGTTACAGGTTGAGTTTTATAAAAAACAAATTAAACACAAATCACGAGGCGCTTTACTTATGCCATATAAAGCTACCTGTGACCGCACAGTGCAAGTTCTGCTTTCAAATGTTTAGTTAAAGTAAAAAGAGAGGCATTATCAGCACACTGTACTTCAAGGTGGAGATTTTCAACTGTAATATAATGTTGGATAGTTTAACTCATCATATTGTAATTGTGGTATTTTGTGAGTGGAATCTGAATGCAATGTTCTCTGTCATGTAAATGTATGTTTTTCTCTAAGGTACAAGTATACAGTAAGTCAGTAGTATAGGCCTACAGTTGCATATTAAGTGCTTTGGAGGCCTTCTGTAAGTTATTTCGGAGTACAGTGGTTCTGGAGAAAGCTACAAGCACCAATACAGGCCAAGCAATCGGCGCATTCCAAACAGGCATGTTTTGAACAGGCACTGCACTAGTTATACTAAATGCAACAGCACAGTAAACAAAGTATTATAGGAAACATAAGAAAGCCTGAGATGTAGGTTCTAACCCTTTTCTAAAGCAGAGCTGTTTTGGTTGTAATTGTGTACACATTATAGGTAGAATGGGAATGTCTTTAAAGAAAAGCTTATTTTAAACCCATGTAGTTATTTATTCCAAAAATCTGAAACAGCTTAGTGGAGAGAAGACAAGAAGCATGTTTAGTGCAGCGTGCATCCTGAAATTAGTAGAGAGGCGGAGGATCTTACTGTTCGGAGCAAGAGGAGCAGCAGGCTCTTTGGTCTGGATTCAAGGATGTGAGCCAAGGACTCTCTGTCAGCTGGCCCAGCAACCATGACAGGAAGTCAGCCTTCAGACATGGTGGTCCCACTCCTACAGAAAACATACATCACCACCACCAGCCCAACACACTCACATGTTTCTCCCCTGCAGAAAATTGAAAAATGACATGTCATGATTTAGGTTGCATCACTGAGCTCACCACAGGCAGAACAGCAGTCAGCAGTTTTCCTCCGAGTGTCACCTCCGTCAGAAAACTGAACTGGGACCAGACCTCTCAAGACGTGACGAGTGCTCTCATACTCACATCTGCACGAGGATAATTCTGTGCAGATGTACGGGGGTCTGAGATTTACAGCACAACAGTCCTCCAGGTTTAGCGCAGCATGCAACACTTTGGGAGTTTATTAACTTCAGTCAAAGTACAGGACGTTTATTAGGCAATACAGGTTGGTTCTTTTCATAATGGCTACTTCAATTTCATGCCAGCACTTTGGTTTCAGGTAATCTATTTGTTGTTATTTATTTGTATGTTTTTTTGCCTCTGCATGTCAAAACAAATTGTAAAAAATATACAATTTTGAAATTCACACCCAGTGAAATAAACTTGACCAAAGTTCCTAAAAATATACATTCATAATCAATATATATATATATATATAAAGATGAAATACGTGTTCAAAATATTCATTAAATTTCCCCTGTTAAATTAAGCATTGCGTTAGTTCAAGCAGGACAGGAAGTCCTATGCCCACTAATTGAATTATCATTCCCACCAGTCACAACCAATCACAGCCATTTTTCACATGAGGCGGTCCATTTAAATGTCTCCCTATTTCTCACTGCTTCCTGCTACTCCGACACTGCTGATGCTGGCAAAGCTTGCCTCCACCACCCCAGCCTCCACCTTCCTGATTTAGAGTGTCATCATAACTTAAGTCTGAAATTGTTTTAATGTCTTTGATTGGGCCCACTCTTGTGTACAGGGGGGTCTCAGCAGCGTGCTCCCTGATCATCTTAGCATGCTGCTTGGCTGATCCAGGGAGCATCATTAGAACAGTCTTCATTGCCAAGTATAACTGTATTTCCATTTGTTGCAATAAATGGTTAAATATATGATGAGAGTGTTCCTGACTGAACAAATATGTGTGCATTTCCTTTTTTGCTGGAGTGGATTTCATACAGATGTGTGGCTCTAGCTCTTCTTCATCCTGTGTAAATCTAAAGGTAAAAAAAAGTAGGACCACAGCACATGTACAGTACGCTACTATCACAATTTATTAAAAAATAGAAACATATAATAGTACTTTTCATACAGACTGCAATGGCCCACTGGTATTGTTTTCAAAAATGAGTTACATACTATCAAACACTCATTTGGCCTAAATCCACTGTAGGAATGTGTTATAAGAAAGTCTAAATGAACCCCCATGTTTCTGAGCTCATCCTACTTCATCCTTCCTTTGTCTTTTCATAAAATAAAACTTTATGGAGAGGAGAAAAAGCAAATATGGAGCAGTAACAGAAACAAATGTGTTTGCTCAGTGAGAGAAATAAATGCACATACAATTGAGTTTAAAAAAAGATGGCACATTTATTGCAACATAAATGTTATATACATTGTGTTTTTCTGTTGGAAAAAGACAGAAAATTCAAATTCTCGTGTTTTTGATGTGCATCAACAATAGCTTTTCATTTGACACAAGAACAAATCTTTTATCAATCGACAACGAGAGACTGAAAAATAAGATGGAGGTCGCACTTTTAGGAATCTGGAGCTCGTACGAAGCCTTTTGAAGTACTAGACTACGAGCAACAATTCAGCTATGCTCACGAGATGCCATTTGTAAATGTCTTGTAATAATGGACAGGCTATTGTGAATAACTGTACGTTTTACTATCTAATATAGTAAAATAAAGTAAGAAACTTTTTACTCAAAACTTTTGCTTTCAAAAATCTAGAAAGAGTAATATTTAGAATTCAAGAAATATTCTTAGAGTATTATTGTATAAAAGACTAACTACAGTGAAAAATAAGCCAAATGTTTTTTTTCTTTTGATTTTCTGTTTTTCTCATATATTATACACGGGAAAGCATCTGGAAATACAGCAAAGTCTAACTTGGCAATTAGAGGAGCAAAGTAATACAGGAAGAACAGAAAATTAAAAAAAGAGAGCAGGAAGTGACATATATTATATCCTCAATCAAAGTCTGCCAATATTAATACAAGCTACTGAAATAATACTGAAATACTGAAATGAAGAACAAGGCCACATTCAGTCAGAGATTACACAAATATGGTTTAGGTGTTTATGTTATGTTTTTTTTTTCTTCACAAAAACATTTTTAAATCATAAATCTTTTATGTAAACTCTTGGTGTGGCATCCTTTATTCTAATTTAAGTCCCTTTTTTGTACAGAAAATTAATTCTGAAAGCCTTGTTTAAGGTGTGGCAAATGATAGAAGACAATATACAAAGAAATAAAAGGGATACAAAGCAAGTCTTAAGACCAAAGACATAAAGCATGCACACTGATAGGGAAAACAAAATAAAGCCATGAACAATGTCTTCAAACATAAAAGAAGATCCTGTTACGTGTTTTTGTTCATTGTGCTACGGTTCTATGATATTCACCAAAATAGATGAAATATCCAGTCTGGCTTATTGTATATTGAATAACATAATAGAAAAATAATTTAGAAGTTCTCTCCGCTGACTGAAACTGGACGTTATAATGCTGGAAGAAATGACTTGTTACAACACAAATAAGCGTAACTGAAATTTTACTCAGAATAACTGAAATGTAATGTCTCAAGATATTAACAGAAAGAAAATGAAGTGATGTGTACATCAGGCCAGAAGAAAGTGTGGTCGTTTTTTAAAAACTAGGCCTTAATCAAGCAATCTTTGATTAGCTGGTGGCGAGAAAACTACAAAAAAAATCCACTTCTGTACTGACGTCAGGAGCATGTAACGGTCAGGGGACTAAACAAAGACAAGAATCTGCAAAAATATGTAACTGCTTACATTTAACACTATACAAGAAGGGCCCTTTCTTTTAGTTAAGACACTAAAAATATGCAGGGAATGCTCACTACCGAGGAAAAAAAACACACAACTACATCTGAGCTTTCAGTAAACCTAGAGTTTGCCATTCATCTGTCACCTTTGTAGACAATTCTGTTAATGCTGACTTAGTCGGGCCGATTATTCAGCTGGTCAGCAGCATAGAAAGTGATCTAAACTACACAGAAACAAACAGGTAGTTTTGGTTACACGTGTGGCCAGTGGCAGAATGAATAAAATATAAATATAAATAATATATCCTCTGTTTGTTTTTTTTAAATGGGCTGCTTGCGTCTTCATTTCTAACAGTTAAAGATCATTTTCAGTTGGAAATAAATATCACTTTGAACTAGCCAATAAATTAATCTTCTCAGTGCCCAAATATTTTCCCCTCATCTCGGACTCGCCAAAGATTTATGAGGGTGGAGTGCTTTGTTTTAATGGTGACATTGGCAAACTATAGATCAACTGAAAAGCTGCATACTTGTCTTTGAAATGACTCAACTTTCCCTTTAGATATACACTTTATAGCTCAATAACATAATAAATAGAAGAAAAAAAACAGACAAACAAAAACAAATTGCTGTTACAATGCATTCGTCAATTCAGTTTAGGCACAAGGCAATATCCACGTACGGTTGAGAGGAGATTGCGAAGTCTCTGATTGTTCAGAAGCAACAACACTTCTTGAAGACGGTGATATGTGCTGGAGATTTTTTTCTTTGTGGGGAGAAATTTGCAGATAGAAACTGGTCACAGGAAGCTGGACATTTGGCTCTTCTTCAATCTTTTTACGTAGGATTGGATTGTGTTAGTCTCGTAGTTTTGCTTCAAGTGGTCTCCTCCGATTGGTGTCACAAACTGTGAGTCCTGTCTGTCACTGGGAAGCAAGGTCACCGACTCAAACGGGACAGAAATGATGTGGATCACTGATCTGGAGAGAGGAAGGGGGAAATCAATCAATCAACAATCACACAAGGTACAACACAACTTCTATCTATACCTTTGGTTCAACATTTTAACAAATGGTTGACAAACATGATATAGTTCTAGCTTCTCCAGGAGTAAATATGTGTTGCTTTTATTGGTTTGTTTTATAATAAACAGAATATCTTTGGGTTTAGACTGTTGGTTGGAAGAAAACAAGCAATTTGATAACAATACCTTAGAATTTAGGAAATTGGGACATTTTTTACCATCTTATAAACACACAAAAAAGTAAATGCAATCCTAAATGTAAAAAAGATTTACAAAAAATCCCATCGTTAAGAGAAAGCCATGAGGTATAAATGACTGACTCTGCTGAGATCTGATTGATAATCAATTGTTTCAGACAATCTGCAGATTAATTAATATTGAAAAAGTGTGTTTTTGTGCAGCCCGTGAGGTGAGAGTACCTGTCTGCTGCTCAGAGGTGGCCCATGGGGTTAGACGCGTCAGTCAGGCCTGGATGGACCCCCGTGTGGGCTTGTTGGGCGTCACCGGAGCCCCCAGACACTTTCTCCTCCTCCCTTCTCTTGAGGCAGGCTGCTTTGGGGTTCAAATTCCGCTCTGTGGGTTCAGAAGAGACAGAAATCTAACTTTTCTGCCTTTCTCATTTCTTTGAACAAAAACTAGTGAACGCTTTGATTTGTTCTTTTTCTTTTTAACATAACAGTGTTTCAGTGAGTGAATTAAGCATTAAGAGACATTATTGCTAAACAATTATTTACTTACTAACTTTAATATCTAAACATATAATGCTACAGCAAACTGGATGTCATAAGCCAGCGTATTATCACACTTTAATAGCTTCCCAGCAGTTTCTCGACTGGTGTTGTGATATTTTGGCTGAGTAACATATTTGGCAGCTCTGTCGGTGAAATAACGCCCTATAAATCAGTAGTGTAGCTCTGTTTACTGCAGTTCTCCTTTCTATAACTCCGTATCCACTCTGGATGTGACACAAAAATGAAATTACTGGCGCCAAGAATCTTATGTTAGCATTTTAAAGAATTGATTTGATGTGATGTAACATTGACATTTCAGTAATTTGCAACAGTGCTCGGGTAAAGCTTTCACTGACCTCTGACTTGCTGCTCCAGGTTAAGTATGACGGCCACAGCCTGATGGAGGATGAGCAGTTTAGTCTGGGGCTTCTCGCTCTTGAGGTGCAGCTGGCACATGCGACCCAGCTCCTTGAAGGCCTCGTTGATGTCTCGCACCCTCAGGCGTTCACGGGCGTTGTTAGCCATCCTCCTCTCGCGCTCACGCTCCGCCTTCTGCTCCGGATTCAGGTCCTCGTCCTCAGTGATACTGTGGGAGAAAGAACTGTTTCAGGGTTAAAGTCACATAACAACAAAAACAAACATATGTTGTAACTAAGAACAATGAAAATAAAAATACCTTATATTTAAAAAAGTGAAAGTGAATCTCAACAGTCACTCCCACCAGCTAAAAAACACCACTTTACTAGGGAAATTGAATTTGAATGCATTTATAGCTGACATCATTCCTTCTTTAAAATAAATGGATGACCTAAACCTGGATAAAAATAACGAAATTAATTACTAACAGATTATTGTCTTTATTAGTGCGACAACCGCAGAGAGATGGAGGACAGGAAAAGACGTGTGAGAGAGAGATAGAAAAGACAAAGGTCTGTGGTCAAACTCAAACCAGTAAAGGCTCATGTTTGCCGCCTTTAACCCACAACAGGCCACCAGGGCACCACAGCCTAAAAAAATGAAAACTAATCTTCACTGAAACAATCTAATGGTTGCATGCAGGCGTAGCTGAAAATTAGCAACCGATTTGCAATAATGAACTCATTACACTGAAAGACCAGGTGGCAAGCTACATTAAGTGCTACTACACTTTGTAAAAACAACATTAAATATGTCAACTTAATTAACCAAAATGAATGACACGCATTCATGTTAGTGACAGCTTATATAGCATAACACAGATTTACTTTTTGACCTGGGGCTATATGTAATTCAGAGGTTTATTATGTACTTATTGCTGCTGCAAGATTAATAACAAAAACAGGAAGGAGGTTACCTGTCCAGGTTCAACTTATCAGCGTATTTGCGTTAATATATTGTGGCACTGATTGGGAATTCAGCATTTCAATCCAAAACATTTTTGTTGCGATTCTGCACTAATGTCAAAATCTGTCACTGACAGAAATCCATCATACTGGACAAAAATGTTGGGGTGTGTAGTGAAATTGTCTTCGAAATGATGTAATGCACAGATTAATGTTATTGTTTGGAGACAACGTCAGGCCTTATCCTGAGAATCACAGGATCAATCCTCAAGATTTGGGTTGGTTTAAACAGATTTAAGTTCAAATAATTATTTTTTCTCACACCTAACCAAACATCAGTTATACCCAAAATGATCTCACTTTTGGAAAATATTTTGTTGGTTTGTGTATTAACATGTTCTTACCTCGTGCGTGTGCCTGCTCTGGGTGTTCGCATTTCTCTTCTGTCGCTCTCATCATCAGACTTTTCATCGGTGGAAAGGTTATCGTTCATTTCATCCTTGTCCTGTTTCTCCACCTTCAGCTCCAGGGTGGCAGGCAACTGTCCAGCCAGGGCTGAAGCAAGACCTGTAGTAGACAATGTAAACGTAAAGGTAAGACCTTAGACACAAACTGAGCCATGCCCATATTTGGTCAGCCATATAATGAGCTGATAAGAACAAGGGGGTGCATCAGACCTCTGAAGGTTTCCAATTGGTGGTGGAGTTCTGTGCTGGATGTGGAGCTGACGCTGGGCAGGCCTCCCTGGCTGTTGTTCAGGCTGGCAGCATCGTCAGCGTGGTTACCACCCTGTTGCAACACAGAAAGGAATCATTGTCAAGGAAGGAAGAAGACATTCTCTGGAGACGATGCATAAAACTATACTTTTCAGCAAGAGGAGAGCGATTAATAAGAGCCTAAATTAGAGGAATAAACTTCAGGTGCCATTGCAGGTAGTCAGTCAGTCAGATTCTGTAATATGCTAGATTCACACAGGTCAATGCATATAAGAAAGGTGTTTTCACATGTTTTTTTGAATTAAGATTGGATGCTATTTGACAGCATGTATGTATTGAAAGATGTAACTATCCATATGAAAAGCTATTTTTTGCAAACAGAGCATTCAGGGTCTAATATTTGATTCATTCCCAACACTGGGGGGTGCTTGGGTGACTTCCTTTACAGTAGTTTGATGTAGAATGCATAACCAAGGGTAAAAAAAACACAAAATAAAAGCCACCTTTGAACAATAGATGGATGCACAATACACTATGAAAACCTCTTTGCTGCCACATGCTCAGGCCTAGCTCTCTGTAACCACAACTACGACCACGTCTGTTTCTCATGTCTAAAATGAGACAAATGCTTCTGTGTTCTGTTTCAAAAGATGTCAAGCTGAACCCACTCAACAGTCTGAACATTTCCTTCATATTTTGTCCACATTCATAGCATAAAAATGGTCAACTCCCACCGTGTCGTACCACAAAGTCCCTCCTTCCTGAGGTTCACCACATGTTCTGGAGCTATTTAATTTCCCCTCTGAGAACCAGGGAAAGGCGGGGAAATCGTCGCTGAGGGTGGAGGGTGTCCCCTCCTTTTCTTAAAGGAATGTGATCCCCAGTCACTGTTGGCCTCTGTTAACCCCGCCACCCCGAGACCCTCCCCTTCCTCAGTACTACGCTAATCTTTGCTGTGCTCTCAACAGGTGTCCAAACAACTCTTTGTCTGGAGGAGGAGGAGGGAAGCCGGGGCTCTGGCAAGAAAAGAACGCTGCCATTTTCATGGCTAGGCCTGATTACCATACAGCTGAGGAGCTCTATTTGGGTGGAGGCCGCGGGTTCAGACACACGTTTCCAACGATTCAGATTTCCTGGGTTGTTAAAAAGAAGTGATGAAAAGGGGTGGAAGGGGTATAGGGTGGGGTGTCAGCCAGAGTAAAAAGCCTGTGGCTGTGCCGTGCCGAGGCTGTTGAGCTCCGTCTGAGGGGACCTCTTCCCACACAGGAAGTGCTGTGTTAGTGCAGACACAGTATGTTCTATCTCACAGTCACAGTCGGTCAACATCAATGCCACAACCCAGCTCTCTGTAACAAATACATCAAACTGAGCTCTTCTGACAACCACAACAAACAGAGACTATTCAAAATATATTAATGTTGACAAAGAAAATTTGAGACCACAGACCAGAGAGGGGCATAAACAAAATCTTGATTAAAAGTTGGACCAAAATACAGTGCAGCTTTGATGATCATGCCAACAAAACAAGTGAAATCTTTTTGGTGAAAAATAAACATTAAAATGTCTAAATGAAAATGTGTATTATTCTCCTTTTTATTGCACTCAATTTGAAATGGGCATCAGAAGAAGATATTTATATTGAATATGCGTTTCGTGTCAGCTGGATGCCTGGGGCTGGGTTATCAGGGAAAATATAACAGTACTACAGCTGAAAAAATGGTTGATTAATTGATTAGTCCATCAAAGAATTTAAAATCAGCAGCTATTTAGGTAATTATCATTTAAGTCACTTTACAAGCAAAAATGCCAAATATTCCAGTTTCCCAGCTGTGAGGATTTGCTGCTTTTTTTTTGTCTAACGTGACAGTGAACTTAAAATGTTGGGGTTGATTGGATAAAACAAGCAATATGACAACATTATCTTCGGCTTAAGGAAGTTGCAAGTTTTACAGACAGAACAAACACTTCTGTATCGCTTTACTTCTGGAAAACCAGATAGATCTCTGATCTTCTGATCTAATATTAATCATGGGAGGATATTATTTTCATTAATAAAAAAATAAAAATAAAAAAACATATTGTTGAATGTGTTTATGTTGAATTGTCTATGACTTTTTCTCTCATCATTTGCATACAGTATCTTTCCAGAAAGGTAATCTAAACTCTTTAGAACTGATGGTTCAGTTTAATGTGTGTGAAAATTATTTCCAATCACCTCTGGATTACAGTTGGATGAGCCGCCGCATTTTAATTTCCACTGCAGATGTGCCAAATCTCTTGGCTCTTTAGAATGAAATACCTCGGATGAAGGATGGGTGAACACATCATGATTTATACTCAGACCTGCATTCTCCTGTTTCTCAAGAGGTTTAGTGCAACACACAAACGCGTCCTACACCAAAACACATATTCACTCCATTACGCCTGTTTTTCTCATTTCTCTTTTACCCGTGTGTATACAACCGCTCTCAAGAGCAAGGTGAGCCTTAGGCCAGCCATGACACTTATGGAAAATATGTCAGTATAAATTAAACTGCCCATGTGTGGAACATGGCTAGTTTTTACACATGGCAGCAGACCTGTTTTGAACAGGTGGTTTTTGTTTAACAAATAACATGTAGGAATATACCAACATTTTCTTCATGAAATATCCTAAATGCATATAAAATTAAAGATCTAAACATTTATATGAAGTTCTCATACCATCGCTGCTGTCCGACTTGGAACCAATGCAGAGGCAGGGAAGTTTGCTCCAAGGGCTGCTATTGGCCCATTTTGTGCCTGTCCCAGCAGACTGTGTATGTCGCTGGGCAGACTGGCGGTGGAGCCCACTGCATGGTTCCTCAGAACAAGGATTGCATCATCCAGTCTGTCCAGACGATCCTCCATTCGAGACTGGGAGGACCAGAGAGGTTGAAGAGTGAAGGGTTAGGGAGAGGGAGAAGAGAGGAAAAGAAGGACAGAGCAGCTTAGTATAAGCACATTAGGACAAAAATTGAAAACACTGATTGTATGGTGTGGACTTAAAAAGAAAAAGAAAACGTCTGAAACACAAGATAAAGAAGGCAATTCAAATGCAAGATCAACTGAGCCGTTTAAGCTTGAGTTGTAAAAGTCAACAAATGCTTTTATTTCAGATCAACTGAATAAAGGACAGATGCACATCAGGAGTGCTTCAACAATTACAATTTAGAATTAACATTTAAGCACAACTTAAGCTTATTACTGCAAGCTGGAGCGGCTAAAACATAACATGACAATATGGCAACAAAGGCAATAAAAATGAAACTGCATTTCACTGTGAGGTATGTTGACTGCAAGTCCAAAAAAAAATGAGCAAAGACATATGGAACAAATAATGAGTAAAGACTCTATCTGACGAGTACCTCGCAGACATCCTTTAAGAAAGACATGGCATCCTGGAGATGCTCATGTAACTGCTGATGAACTCTGTTTTTCTGGCAAAGTCAAATAAGAATAAGACAGGATTATGAAAAAGATCAGCATCTATAAATACTGGAAACACACTGTGGATAGAGATTCTTTTTCTAAAGACACACATACAAGAAGGGCAGGATTTGGAGGGAAGCACACAGATGCTGACCATTCATTTTGTAAGGACGTTTGCACATTTAATAACCCCTTCTACAGTATTAACTATAAGTTCACATCCTCCACATTTTATTAAATACAAAATGTGTTTCTTTACACTATTGGCTCCAAAGTTTTGCGTATAATTTCTCTGTCGAAATAAATGTCATTGTTGGTAAAAGCTGCCTTCTCCATTGTCCAGTATCAGCATTGAGTGATATAATTATGATGCATAAAGTTATGCATTGTTATATTCATTATATTCAGCTGTGTCTTTCCCAATACTCAAATGATATGAAGCCAGCTATTTTACAGAAATCAATACAGATAAGACTTAACCTAATAAAATATATTATATTTATTATATAATATTCACTCACAAGATGTCATTTCGACTGTAATCTGAATCCTAAACTTGCATGTTCAGACAGTTGTTCATCACTGTTTCCTAGAACTAGGATTGAAGCTTTCCAAATTCTCAAGTAGTTCTTGACTCCACTATCAGGGAACTGTGATCTATGCTTTTATCTCAAAACACTCTTGAACAAATCCTGAGATTATGTCATCATTTGAGCTGCTGCCAGTGGAATAATCCATCCATTAAAAACTGTAACAGAGTCATTGGGCATAAAGGTTAAGCATTCTTCAGACTCAATTTTTTAAACTCAAGTTTTACATTTTTACAGCTTAGACTTGAAAAATATAAAGTGATAAGTGACTTTCAGACAGATGTTATGGCCCCACACATCCAAAAGTTGTTTTTCTACCAGCGTTTCCATCACTGGCAAGCTTTTTAAACAGCTTGCCAGAAAGATTATACTAGATTTATACTGAAAAGTCTCAGACTACTAATGTTATTTGCCACTAACAAAAAACTACCTCTTACTACTGCAGGTCTACAAGTCAAAGAAACCTATAAGATACAATATTAAATATATAAAACTATAAGCACCACCTACTGCAGTGCTGTGTTTATGTTACACATCATATCAAACAGGACATGAATTGAATTTTGTTGCCACATCACTTTTATCAGCAGCAGCTAATTTTCAGGTTATCTGATTTCATTCACTTGCATTGTTAGCTTCACTTGTATCCTCTCACTTATCTTTGGTGGCCATGAAGAGACAAAACAATGCTGGAGGCAAAGTGGGAGGAAACATCTACATTGTGGCTGTTTGAATGGGACTATGTGATAAGATTGCAACTGTAATGATTTTCACCTTTAAAAGTCGTGTTCTGTATTTTGAGCTATTTTAAACAATAAAATGTGTTTAAAATGTGGATTATGCAGCATCAAATCTTTAAAACGTATTTTAAATGATTGTAAATTGTATTGCTTCGACGTAGACCATGGTCTGTATGTTTTGTTGTTTTTTTGTATTATTTGTCTTTATTGCTACATTTCTATTTATCGTGAAATGCTGTTTGTACTTCTGTTATAATAATCTATTATAATTCAACACTTTCCTTTATAATAAACCTCCAAACAGAAAAAGGAAATTCATGACATTTTGCATCAGGTAGAAGGCTGGATGAAAGGTGATCTGTAGCTCTGGTCTCATGGCAGCGAAGGAATCCTGGAGAATTTGATCAGCAAACAGCTGCCACCCCCACACAAGCCCCCTAAACTAAACCCAACCCCCAACTGTCATCCCCGTCCTGGCCCACGGAGTAGAGGACAGATGGCAAGCCCCAAGGGACAGGTATTGTTCAGTTTGGTTATTCCTCTACCCCCACCTTCCTCAGCAAAACATTTGTCGGACAGGAATCTCCCTGTAATGCTAGCTCAGTCCTTCACGGGTAACTTATCCAAAGTGAGCAACCATTATGTAAGACGGAGATGGAGATTACCAGTGAGTGAAGGGAGTTCTCATAATTTGGAGAGGAGGGGCTCTGTCCACCAGCGCGGGGCCACTGGTTGGTACCTGATAAAGAGAGGAAGAGATGTAGCGGAGGTCAGCATTAGCAATCCTTTGATTCAGTTTCCTATCAATATGGCTGATAGCTGTATCCTGCTCCACTGGGTACACCAATACAAAAACTAACTGACACAAACAATAACAGGCAGTCATAACACACTGACATCCTGATTTTCTGGTTTCTTGTTGTTCTATGTGGGATATTTTTATCTTTTAGGGCTCAATTGCGTCATTTCCTGATGGCTGGACTGCATCCTGACACATGAGCCAGCGGAGGCTTCGTCTAATACCCATTTCCACCCTGAAATGTACGCTGCATCTGCACATCAAAAACAAAAGCAGTGAGAGGCTGGAGAACAATATAAGAGATCTGATTTTAGACAGTTTTCCTTCACATTTCCTCTTTCCCAGAAACGTTTAAGTCACGAAACACATCAGAGGGATCAAAAATACAGTGTGGTTGAATAGTGTTTCACCACATATGTTATTTATCTAATTCGCTGCCCACGTGGCTTATGTGGGCAAAACAATGAGAGCGCTACGGACCAGAATCAGTGAACACCGAAGTACCATTAGAACAAGGGATGAGCGCAGTCCTGTCGCCGCTCATTTTAAACTAGCCGGGCATAATGTCAGCGCCCTCAGATACATCGGGGTGGAGCGGGTCAACAAACCACCTAGAGGGGGAGATCACGATAAAAGGCTTCTCCAATAGGAAACTTTTTGGATTCATTATTTAAATACAATGTCTCCCCATGGTCTTAATGAAGAATTTGATATAAAACCATTCTTATAAAAAAAAAATTGCACGAAATTGTCTGTTTCTGTACTTACTATATTGCAGCAGGTTTTATGAATGTGCGGGGTAATGTTCTTTAATTGTTTGGGGTAGGCTTGTATATATGGAACTGTTTCTTCCACTGATTGTTTTCCTTTCTTTTTTTTCTTTTCTGTGGCTAGCAATGTTGTACTCCTGTACTCCTTTGGGGATATTGAATTTTAAAAGCCCTCTTTTGAGACGTATAAGTTTGTTAAAAACCTGTATGAAAGAGTTCTCTTGAGTCATGAGTGGGGCTATTAGGCCTTTTAGACCTAATCAAACTAATTGAATTCACATGGTGGGTCAGCTGATTGTAAGGCCTACATATATCCCTTCATCAAATGTGTCCACCATTTGCCTGAAGAAGACCGACCCAGCAGGGTCGAAATGTTGCCTTTGTATTAAATATGGGAGTTTAAAGCAGTGTTGCGGACATTACATTTTTTTCACTTGAATAGTAATCTATTTGACTGGTGATGTAGTGGTAGTACAGTCAGTTTGTGTCCATGTATTTTCCAGCATACACATCTGGAAACATCTGAGTGTCATTCATACTAATACGACCCATGAAGCCAAATCTACTGCTGCACTTTTCTTCTTTTCATTCCAAATAAAAATCATGAATTTTAATCATGTAATCTACATATAGAGAAACTTAAGATACTCTGCACTAGATATTACAATTTACCTTTGGCTGGAAGAAGCTCACCGTGGATTTTGTACATGTATTTGAGCCAGAAAATAAAATCTACGGGCCAGTACAGGAAAGCAAATCAAGCTGATTTGATCCGGTGTAAATTAGTGCTAAAGGAAAAGGAATCCACATCTGCTCATCACATTTCCAGTTCTATGTTTCTTTCTTTCTCTCTTTCTAAAGCACAATCATCCAAGGAACCCGCCTGCCATGTGCATTATACAATCAAATAACCTAAATGGACTTTAAGAATATTCACAGGATAGGATGTCTCTGGACCATTCCAGCTTAGTGCTTCTCTGGTGTCTATTATGGTGGAGGGATGCCAAACCCAGCCTACAACCTGGTGAATGGAGTCCAGTGTGACACACTCTTCAGATGGCGACTTTGTTTTGGTTATCTATCCTTTAGGGTGAATCTAAAAACTCCTTCTTTTTATAATAGCAAGGCAATAAAACATGCAGACCTGGATGAGTGGAAGCATTTACAGTATAGCAGAGGGGGCCTGGGGAATGCTGACTGTGATCTTTCTTTTTTTTTTTTTTTGTAACAAATTTGTATTGGTTTTCAACAGAAACACAAGTTATACATGTTGCCATCATGCCAGTAACAGAGATAGAAAAAAATAAATTAATTAATTAAAAAAATAATATATATATATATATATATATATATATATTGCCATCCATCTATTCTTAGCAGGAAAATGTCCCAATCTACTGCCCCCCTTCATCTTCACAGTATATACTAGAGCCTCCCTCCATATTGCTCTGCATACACACACATTGTCCATTCGTGTAGCCATAATCACAACGGCGCTCATATTCTACAAAAGTAAGCAGAGATACATCAAGCGGAGTTAAAACATTATGTTATCTTTTCTTAATTTAAATAGTAATTAAAACGCTACAATGGTTTGAATGGCATTCTGAGTTCCACGTGTGAGCAGACTGATGCAATATTTGTACTCCTAATTGTTCACTGTTTCTTTTTACAAATCAAGGCCTGTGTGGACAGACTAAACATAGTAATAAACCACTGAACTTAACACTATGGCTTTTAAAAGTGGGACAATTACACAGAGATAGAGAAAGAGTAAACACCTAATGTATATTTTTGACAAACACAAGAAAAAACACACCTCCCTCAAGCTCAGGGAAAAAGTTAAAAACGTGTTTTTCCATTAAATCCTTCCAATGAAATGTCTCACTAAACTTCTCCACGTGAGTTTTCATGTTTCTTTACTCTCGCAGCCTTGGCTAAATCAGACTTTAATTAAAAGACTATTAAAAGTGACTTTGGAAGAGGAAATGAAAAATCTTCTGTTCTGCCTCAGCTTTCTCCCAGGTGAGTGAGACAGACACTCCACATGAGCCTCTGCTGGCTGGCGGCTATGAAAAATTAGCCCGGGCTTTGGTTCCCACGTGCACCAGAGAGGGCTAATTGAACAAACCAGTCTTGAGTAATGTGCTGTATATTGGTGTAATCCTAATGATGAATGGATTTTCAACAGCGAGCCAAATTTTGGGCCAATTTCAAAGTATCGCTCTTTTTCTAACCCCAGAAGCGTAATAAGGGTGAATAATTAGCGAAACCATATCCATTTCCCACAATACCAGATGTATTCATCTTGCAGCATGTATTTTATTTCTTACATATATATGAATCCCATTAATATAAAAACACTGAACCTGTATACTTATATTCATTTTTTCCTATCATAAAAAAATATCTAGTAACATCACATACTGTTATAATATAATAGCATCCGTTCAATTTATGAACATACACTTACATGATAAACTAGACCGTCAATTCTATTGTTATGCTGCCATGTGTGGCATGCTGTACTGTAAATAGGTCAAAAGGGAGGATCTCCCTATGTGAGGCCATCATAGCCCTGATCATCAGCTGAGTCACAGCCACCCTCCTTCACCCACTGGCAGATAAACGAGGCCTTTTGCAGCCTGGTCTGGGTGTATGTGTGTTGGGGGGAACAGCTGTCCATGGGGCAGGGCAACAGCTGAGGATGAGGGGGGCATACGTAGAGACAGCTGTCGTCACTCCATTACCGCACATGACACAACTGCCTGCTAAAACAACACACTGGGCTTTCCCCTACTGTCTCCCCTGATTCACTTTCCATTACTCTCTCACCTCTGTCAACACGTCTGACATATTCTTCTTATACACATCTCTTTTTACGTAAAAAACCCAGTATATCAAAAACAGGAACCGTCTTTTTGGTGTTCTCTCAACTCTGGGTTGAAAGACAGGCTATGCACTGTTTTCCCCTGTATGTTCCATAATATTAATATAATTCAGGGGGAGGCTTGTCTGTCCTTAATCAAAAATCAAGCTGACATAAAAACACAAACAGCCAAGCACTTGTGTGGAAAAACTGGATTATGTAACAATAAATCTACTCATAAGAATTTGAGACCCACTTCAAACATTTTCATTACAAGATTTTCAAATCCTTCTGTACCCTAAAAGCCACAGCCATAGTCTTTTTCATCCACACTGTCATTCCAGGGCTTGTCAATAAAACTTAATTTCCTTAACTTAAAAACAAAGTCCTGTTTGTATTTCATAACACTTGTCAGCTAAATTTATGAACATGAACAAAGACCCTCCTAAAAAGCTGAGAGCCAAAACTGGTCTGTGATGTCACCGGGAATCTATGTGGAGCAGCTCTCTCGGCCATGAAAATAAAGCCCACGTCATGGACACTGGACCAGCAAGTGCAGATGTAACTTGCAACACTGATTTCATGCTTTTAGTACAAACCACATCACTTTGTTAACTCAGCGACTGCAGATAGAAAGCAGCTAGTATAAATCTGATACAAAGCATCTCTTCTCTTTGCTTGAGATGAATGTTTGTATTACATGGTCCCAGAAAAATAAATTTTTTAAATACTAAAAATTGTTTTTGTACCTTTTAAAAATACTTGCCAGACTAAACTAAGCTTTCTTTTACAATAGATTCCTGTTAAAAAATGGCATTAACTGCCTAAGCATAGATAAAGCATGGAGAATGATTAGAGCTCCTTCACAACTAAAAGGGGTATTAAATTAAGTTTTAGGGAAATTTCATACTTCACTCTTCTTAGGCTTTTATTAATACAACTAATACACTGCATAGTAAAAGTAATTCAATTATTAGAAAGTCATATTCATGAAAGCCTCTAAATTAGTTTAGCTATTCCAGGTCGAGCCCTAGTTCTAACACAATCTAATGTAACTTATAAAGTAGTTTTCGAGAAGTACGTATTCTATTCTACTGTTAATATCTGGTGTAGGTGCATGGGAGGTGTGTACAAGATTAAAATCCAACATTGGTCCTCTACCTTGCCTTCCAGACGGGGTGCCGGCAGCAGACACCGCGGTACCTGCTGAGGCAGCACCTGCTGTGGCTGTCAGAGGTGAAGGAGAACCCACAGGTGTCGACGGGTTGGATGGAAAACTACTGCTAGTGTGGTCAGGTGAGTAAATCTGAGGGAGTAGAGAGAAGGAGAGAAAATTAAAATTCCTCATTAATGCACCATCAGGAACACACAAAAAATATATATATATATATATATATATATATATATATATATATCGCTTGTCACTGTTCTTTACATCTTTCACAGCTGTTACCATCTTCCAGCCAAAAATGTATCATTAATTATGGAGATTTTACTGCCAGGGATGTCATAAAAATGCTAAGTGCATACACATGAATCGTTAACAGTGCTCAGAGAAAGGCCTCAACAAAATGAACTATAAACTCTAGTGACTTTTATGCCTTTCACCTGTGTCTTGCTTTTGTATCCACTTTGTGGTCAGTGGTGATCACCACCAAGAGTGAATACTGTATATCTTGATAGCACCTTTCATTCTTTTAATTAATGTTGCTGGATTAAAAAATGTGAATCTGAACTTTTAAAAACTGGACTTTTGTTTTATTATCTTATATATAACAGTTATTCAAGTAAACATTAAGTATCAATTTATTGAAAAAGGTTTAAACAATAGTATGTGCATGTAACACAAATTAATGCTACACTGACACTTTACTTGGCAAATAAAAATATGTGGTTGGCTTTGTTTAATCTCCCTTATCAAGACATGAAAAAGAGAATTTTATATAAAATGGACAATGATTAAATAAACATGCAAATACGAAAATGTAACAGGTCACACTGTTAAGAGGTTGGTGTTGAACTGGCTCCAATTAAAATACAAGAGTAAAAAGAGAGTTTTCTGTTTTGGAAAAAAAAATGACTCATATTCTAATAGTTAGTTATAAAACTTGCAGATTTACATGGAAAAGGTTTGTTTTTCACTTGTATAGAAAGTCACTCTGGTTATTATTCCTCTGTGGTTTCAAAAAGTGCAGACACCCAACCTGGAAACCCTGTTAAGCCAACAACAGTAAATCTCAAAGGGCTGCATTTCAGCCTGCACCAGATATTATATTGTAGACCATATATCAACATCTAGTATGATTCAAATGCTGTTTATTTTTGCACGTTTCTAAACTCTATGAAGGGGACAACTGGGGCAAATGCCTTGGTTTTTTGGCACAAGTTCATTTTGAGTTACTAACAGACAATTCACAGTAACTTTATTGTGTCAATGCATCCTCTGCTAGGTTACACCAAGGTCAATGAGTTTTAGGATGACATGTCAATCACAAGGGAACGAGGAGATTATGTCTTCAAACTACCACAGGGATTTCATCTGTTTAAACAAATGCTGGATTAAAGCACAAACATATCCCTGATTTTCTGTTCCTCCTGTAATAAGAGGATATTGTGCCATAATGGAACATGTCTCAGTGAACTCAAGGTATTACTGCTGGATCCTGTCTAATTAGTAGAGAGAAAAAACAGAAGATCCACAGAGATTTCTCCTCCAAGTTAAGACCAAATTGAGCTTGCAGGAAACCGTTTGACTTCTGCAGGGATGATAGAATGCACTCATTATTAATAATCTTCTTGTTCAATCTTGATCTCTGGGCTTTAGTTTTTCAATCAACTTGGGAGTATCAGGATGGATGTTTCATTGAAGTGTGGAGGAGGGATTGACTGTTTAAAAATGGAGGAATGACTATTTATGCTTTTCTATACTGAAATATATCCAAATATTTCTCTGCTTCTCAAAAGCAAGCTGTTTATAACTGTGACGTGACGTCTGACCCGACAATATATATGACTTTCTATTCTTCTCACTGACTGGCTACTAACGCTGCATTCAAAGTGAAACATGGCTCATTTTACTGGAATAAATGAAAGCTCCGCCTCATCATCAGTCACGCTCCCGCAGGCGGCATGGGGCCAATAAGCACGGCCAATTTAAAAGGGCGGACAACAAAAGCTCTACAAAGGGCAGCCCGTGGAGTTGAGCCACAGCAGTTATAAACTCCCCTGTGCCCCCTGCTCCATCGCCCACCCCCACCCCAGTCCAACCGTGTCCATTTCACTCCAGCTTTGTCATGCTAATAGAATTGAGTCTGCAAATATAAAGGACTTAATTTGTTATTACCATCCCTAAACTCTTTTTTTTGTCTAGGGCAAAATATTCTTCCTAAACGTACAGCTTGTGCTAGGGTGTGTGAATTTAAAATTGTTTAAATGTTTAACAGTATCTAAGGAGATTTTGGTGAAATTGTAAGGTTTAGACTTGTAAAATCAAAAGCAGCTTGTAATAAAGCAGAATTTAGTCTGGTATTTGGAAAGGCAGAAATGCAAATACAATCCTAGAGAAAAAATATTGTTTGGCATTATTTGAGGACATAAGGGATAAGATAAGTAATGCCCATAATGTTATGCCACCTTCAAGTTAGTGATACTTTCTACATTTATATACCATTCAAGACATTTATTTCCATTTTGTTCAGTTTAAAGAGTTACCCTGTGTTTCAGCTCTGTGTTTAGTTTAAATGTTGAACCTGTTGATGGTTTCTCCTCAATTTCCATTTTCATTTAATGGGCAAATTTCCGTCTTAGGTAAAAAAATCGAAGACTGAGTAAAGTTCTTTCCCATCCTCCTCATAAATAGTTCCTCTTGTACTGTAAATATGATATGAAGGAGCTTTAGGGCTCCGTTATACAGAATAGAGACCGAATCTAACTAAAACCAATAGATTATCTATCAGCTGATGTGTGCACAACTGTATGCAAGACATATTTCCTTCCATTATGTGAGCTACAGCAAATTAAACACTTTGATACTATGATACATTACAGGATGTCACAGATATTCAGGGCTGGTTTTCCAAAGTGAAGTGTAATCCACTGGCTTTAGGAGTATTTTTAATGTACAATTCCCTTTCTTGAATACTCTTAGTTTAAGCCCACAATTATCCAGCCTTAGCCAAAAACAAGTACAAACATGTCCTCTGGGCTTTTTTTTAATCAGCAGTCAGTATAGCACTTAATTCCTTGCATGAATACTGAGGTCACCTTCTTTAGAGACAGAAACAGACCATTGTTTTATTTTGCAGAGTAAAGTATTGGTGCATGGGACATGAGCTTCACACCCTGAGAGGAGGTCAGACTTGAGGGGATAGGCAGAGACTTCTGTGTGGTTGACAGACAAATCCTAAACCAGACTGAGTGTGTTCACATGTGTATGGGTATCCTGGTTATGATCAGGCTTTTAGAGTATGCCGGTTATGTGTTGTGCATATAAACCCCATGTCATGTCCGTTTCAAAAACCTGAATATGCTACCTCGAGTAGTCCAAAAGAAACCACGTTTTTTTGTTGGTACAGAACATGGTGACTGAGAAGGTGAAATCAGAGACACAACTGCACAAAGATTATCAGAAACTTGGATACTGTTAGAATCATGTATACAGGAATGACCATGTTTCTCATGTTCAATGTAAACATCATTTCCTGAACCAGGATAAGACACAAAACCAGGATACTAGTGTGCAGTGGAAACACACTCATTAATGATATGAATGAATGGTAAAATAAACTGAAGTCCAAGTTAAATGTGGTGTTGTAACTCACCGAGGCTAAAGCCTTGCCCAGTGCATCTCCAGTCTGTGAGCTTCCAGTGGGGTTCCCCCGATTTGCTAAGAAAACATAGAATGGATGTTCAGCGCTGATTACATCTGGGGCCATTGAATTAGTCATTCTGAGCGGGTAGCTGTTAACACAAGAACGTACCCATGGCCCCATCGGCTGAGTTGATGGACGGGGTGTGCGCTGCGGTGACGAATGGTGAAGTGCTAGTGTTGCTTCGGCCGAAGCTGGACATGGGAGGAAGACTGGCATTCATGTCTGGAGAGACTGAGTGTGCGGGGTAATTCTGGAAGATATAAAAAAAAAAAAAACATAAACACTCTATTTTCAGTCACAAATGTGAGAAAGAAGGAGCTTATTTATTCTCTGAATTCTATATTCTCCTTGACATTTCCCAGGCTGCGATGAGAAAAATTTACTGGGGGACAGAGATAAAGAGAGGACAGGCAGCATCTGCAGGCTCCCTGTGATGCCCAGCCAGCTGAGGCAGGCAGACGGAGATCAAACACTGACAAAAAGGGTCAGCAGTGTCTTCACTGATAATAACCAGACAACAACTTAAGACACACCCACTCTGACTGTGAGCGGGTGAAGGACTGAAAAACAATTGACATGCTGTATGTGCTTACCAATATGTACGTGTGATGCAAGATTAAGTAATCATTTATCACCATGGTATCACCAGCTGAGAGGTGCTGCTTACCAAACGGTCATGTGAGTGCAGGCTGCTGTAGTTTCCTGACTGTGGCATGTGAGATGAAGATCCGGCGAGCATTCCCCCATAGCCGGGCTGACTGATCCCATTAGACGAGTTCCAAGGGTCAGACGAACTGTGGGTACCATCTAAAGATAATAAATTAATAATTTCAGTATATTGTTGTATACAACATGCACTTTAGTTCTGACACAGTGCCAGACAGCGGCTAACCTCCGACTCTACATTTTAAAACTTGGGGTCCTTTTGCTTTTGGAACTAAAACATGATCATCATCCTGAACACAGCTGAGATAACACAAAGACAAAAACCAACAAAGTCTGCTCTTCTGTCAGTCACACTGAAATAAATACTGAACATAGGCTTTATATTACTAAATACTAAACAAAAGCTGTCTGGCAACATCAAATGTCAGTATTTTTTGATAATATTTGGTACAATATTCTCGCCTTTGGTATGTCATTGTGATAACTGACGAAATGATGATGAATTGACAAATGATGTTCTTAAAAACAAAAACAAGCCCAATGAAAAAAAACACGACTTTAAACTTTACACAGACCTGAATTTGATCTCGTTAATAAAACACAGACTTTACAAACTCTAGACAAGACTCTAGAATATATGAATATATTTTTTGAAACCTGTGGTGTAAGAATCGGATACTCCAATAATCCAATACTCCAGAGTAAACATGGCAACTTGCTTTTGATCTTACCAAAGAAAGTGCTTGCAAACATACTGCTGGAGGGTTTAGGAGAAGAGTAGGAAGGTGAATCTCTGTTGAAGTCTTCCGAGTTTGGAGATGGTGCGTACACCTGCCGTGAGAACATAAACGTTAGTAGAAAGTATTATCAAGCATAAGGATGCCGAAACCTATAAAAAGCACCTGCTTTCGAATCTTAATTCCTATAAAGTATCACAATTAAGATTTTGGGTATATAAAGGTATGTGATCATTCACACACGAGTGAAAACACGTGCAGATATGGCCCTAAAACCACAAACACACTTTAATGACTAGCAAGCAATCAAGCTCATGATGCGAGGAGTGGAATATCAGCGGTATTTGCATTTCAGATCAACTCGACCTCTAATGGAAGTATAATGATACCCGCTTACATGCATAGACTAAATGCCTGGCAAATTACAGCATTCCCAGAGAGGCAGAAATCAAATAAGTCGTAAAAAAACTGCCTGCTTTGATTTCTGTATGTTTGTTCCTGCAAGCTGGTGGTGGTACAGTTAAAGGAGAGGCACAATGGGCATGCTGTTGTTCAGCTGTGTGTTTGTGTGTGTGCCAGGCTAGGCGATCAAAGAGACTGGAAGCCAAACACCAGTGATGTGGTCCCTGACTTCATCCACTCCAGATGGAGGGAGAGAGGAGAGGTTAAGGGAGATTGACAGAGCATGAGGGAGAGAAGGTTTGAACAAATTCTCCCTGCTACAAGACAGGACTGGATGACCCCACCATGGTGTAACACTAATCAGAGCCAGACCTGCCAGCTCGATTCCACCTGCACATTTCCAGCCCATGTCTCAAACCCAGAAAGATGAATCCCTCTTTTAATGGCCTCACATCGCACTCAGATGTTGGCATCATTACAGCTCACTGCTCAAAGGTTGGTTGCGGATGTGATGACGGTCACATAGGTTGTTTACTCGCTTAAACTGTTTTTATGACACAGCGCTAATGGAAAATATGCCACACAAGCAAAGTATACAGTATAAATTCAATCACTCGCTCACACACACAGCACACATGTGAACATAATATCAATACAGAGTGTAGCTGAAGTGAGATTCAGTGCTGTTGGGCTTTGCTGAGTGAGCTGGACTCCAGCGTGTTGTTCTCTGGGTATGTAATTAAAGTGCTCTGGGAGGGGTGGAGCTCTCATGGGTCTTCTGGATTACACATGTGCCCAGGGTTGATAGTAGTTCCATGGAGATCTCAAGTTAGCCTCGCAGAGGAGGCCGGGCTTTTGTCTTTTGCCTCTGTCAGACACTCAATGGGCAGCATATGGCAGCGGATAATGCTAATTGTTCTTTTTACCCTGGGATAACCAGTCAAAGCATTAATAAACCATCCCAAACACTGGGTGCCTCATTCCGCCGGCCTATGGAAGAGAGGGCCCACCTGGGTTTCCTTTTACAAGGCCATTAATTAAAAGCCGTCACTCACACGGATCAGCACACCAACACAGACCTACACCAGTTGTTTGAGCATCAGCAGATTTTGAATCAAAAAATAAAAATAAAAATTCCCTTCTGTACCCTTTCTCTCACCAGTGTCCACATATCCTAAACTGAGGCTCACTAGCATAACATGTGTCCTTGTATTACAAGTATACAACAATAAAATCAGTTAACACCAAAGTTGCATTAAGTTAGCTGCTATTTATGCATCCACACTCATTCACATTAGGGGAAGGTATTGCGGAAAAATGAATGACAATAATTGAGACTATCCTTAATGTCTCAATGAATGCCCCAAATTCGCCAAGCATACCTGCCTTTGAAGTTCATGCGTTAAAACACAAGCAGTCAACTTACACTGAGGATGTAACTTAATAACAGGAAAGGAAGGGAAATTTTATAAAAATAAATAAAGGAAAAATGAGGAAAAAGCAGGCTAATGGCCAAGAAGCTCCAAGAAAAGAGTTCAAAGGCACTCTTAATGGCGTGTCCTGTTTTTGTGCTCTATGTCATTATTTGGAATCAAACCATATCTCTGGGGCATTTTTGTTTCAAGTCCAAATCTAACACTCTTACGAGGCTTAGTATGCACGACACGACACAATGCCTCTTCAAACAACTGCTCCGCTCAGCCTGCTTGGAGGGGCGTTGTTCAATATTTGTGCGTGATACTTGCCAATGCTTTCTGGAAAATAAAGGTCTTAGTATTTTCATGCATTAAACTGTGTCATTTAAACAAAGATCCAAAAGACCAACATTCACTGGTGAGATGTTGTTGATCGATGAAGTTAGTTAAGTTAGTTTGACATTAGAATGCGTTAAGCAAGATGCAGATGTTGCCAACACTATGAGCTTGACAGGAACATTTCACACTTAGTTGGTTGAGTTTGAAAAGACTTCCCTCATAAAAATCTTACTGTCCTAAAATGATATTAGTAATGAAAGGCAATATGTCACATAAACATATAGAGCTTTTGAAATTACAATTATTCAGAATTTCAAAAACCTGTTTAGTTTACTTTCATGGAACTGGAATATAAATAAAATGCACACACACACAACAAATAAATACTTTAGACCTAAAGATATTTAACAATTTAACATTCAACCGCAGGTCAAAAACAGCTCGCAAATATAAATACAGATTAGAATAAAATAATAGATTATATAAAAAATGTAAAGATATTAAATATATCTTATTAACCAAAGTCAAAGCACATAAACATGCATGTGGATACTTTAGTTGTCTTATAATATAAACAGAAGATCCAACATGTTTGGTTTCCTTCTTCTTTAGCAGAGCAGTAAAATATTTTATCCAAGTGCACATTCTGACAGCAGAGCATGCAGCCTGCTGGGAGTCAGGTTCTCTAAAAATAGAGCAACCACACTGCAGAATAACACCTTCCAGTCGTTAATACCACAAAAATTTGGGTTTGGCATCAATGAACCTCATTAAATACTCACATATGTGACTGATGTGTACATACTGTATAGAGTATATAATAGACCAACACACGCACGCACGCACGCAGGCGCGCACACACACACACACACACACACACACACACACACAGCACCACCACTCTACCCCCACTCTGACTTTCTGTTGCATATGCACATAAGCATGGATGTTTCAGTGCATGTGCAACACATGTAAGGATTAGCTTCTGGGGTGTAACCTGTTGCACTACAAAACAACAACAGGCATCTTAAAGAGCACATCTTGTCTCTTTATTTTACAGTATGACATTCCACTTTTGGGGGATAAGCTTTCTGTTTAGCAACACAAGAGGGAAAAAAGGCTCTAACAATCACTGCAGGGCTTTCATTTCAATCTTTTCTTTTTCACTAATGGGCAACGGAAGAAAGATCAGTGAGCAGTCCATCTGTATTGGTACTGTGCCACCAGCTCACAAGCCAATAGCCCACTGCGAATTCTCCCAGTGCTCCAGATGGTGAGCCTGCTATGCAACTCTGCATTATAAATTAATGTGGATGAAGCTGATGCAAATAATAAACGCCACCTTTCATTTTTTCCTTGCAAGGAAAACAGAAAAAAGAGTGACTTCAAAAGTGCTTTTGATCATTAAGTTTGCCCGTTCTGTCCACATGCTATCAATTTTCTCCACATCACCAACTATAACACAAGCCTGTTAATACTTAATATGAAAAAGATCAAAGTTATCAGCGGGAACAAAACGGAAATGCTGTAACAGGGTATAAGGAAAAGTTGAAAAACAAGCATGAGTAAGATGACCTTTTCAATACAATATAAGAAGTCTATCCTCTTTATTTTTCCTTCATGTACCCTTTATGTAAAAGCAAAAATAGCACTGACAGGTGGCAATCTGCCTGTGTAATTTGCTTATGGCAGGATCATCACTTAAGGATTACTGAAATACACTACAGAGCTCATTCAGCCATTGTCAGAACTGTGTCCTTGAGCAAATTCATAAGCCCACTGGATTGATTTTACAATAACATTGACCATAGAAACAGGAGGAATTATTTCAAAAGAACACATTCTAAAAACTTTCTGCATCACACAAGTAACCTATCTTTAGATCAATATCTTAAGTTTGAGTCAAAACTCATCAAGTACAAGTGCAGCACACGTGCACGTACACGCACACACACACACACACACACACACACACCCATAAACTACTCATACAGAGAACATTTTCAGAGTAACAAAAATCAAAGAGATCATTACAGAGAAGTTCAGAAATCACATTAGGCTCCCTGTGGTGTCAAGAATGCCAATGTGATTAAATACAGATGGAATAACAGCAACAGTGGTGCTTAGAGCTCAATCTGCAAACAGGAAAGTCTAACCTCAACAGGCAGGCTTTTTCCCTTAATCATTCCCAGACTCCCACTTGTTATTATTTCAACCCAGTCTCGGAGCTGAAGCAACCAGCCAGTAAAAATAAATTCAAGGCTGCAAAAAACTTTTTCTGCCACAACGTTTCATTTCTGTGTATGAGAAAAAGTTTTTAAAATGGCATAACTTTTCTTAATGTGTTGCCTAGAATATGAACTTGTTTGTACACAGCTGAGGTATAAAGCAGCATACCAAGTTTAAAGCAAAACACTTGAATTATTAAATTGTACTGTCACAGAGCTTTAACTGATGTAATGGAAATTGAGAGAGGAGCCTCAGGCACATGCATTCACACATACAAGAACACAATGCCTTTATGTTCAAATAAATGAAATACTAAAATGACAGTCAGATGGACAAGCAGACTGAGACCGACAGTCTCTCTCTCACACACACACACACACACACACACACACACACACACACACACACACACACACACACACACACACACACACACACACACACACTTCTTCTAGCTCTTCTCTGTCTAATACACACACATTCCCAAAGAGACTACTCACCGATTTCCCGTTGTAGTAATACATTAAAGAGTTACTGCCCATTCCTGGGACAGGGTAGGCACAATACATTATAGCTTTAACAGTTTAAGTGATACAGATACACTACAGCAGCACTCTAGCTTTCTCTCTCATACATCCAAGCCGTTCAAAAGGGTCTAATAATTCTTCCAGTACTGGCCTCCACACAGACCCACTCAGAGGAAACTTATGCAAAGCAGGACTGTGCCATTCCACACTGTGTGAAGGGGGTGGCTGTCAGAAGGGAGTGGCTCATGTGGTACATCCCTCTCTTAAGCCTCTAAGTGCTGAGGCAAAGAGGAAAAGGACGAGGGGGAGGGGAGGTGAGTGTAGAAAAGATAAAGCGAAGTGGGCGGGACAGAAAACAAATGTGTGAGCGGATTTAAAAAAGTAGCAGAGTAAAAAGAAATTAATTCCAAGCATAAAATATTTAGATTTTCTACAGGGAAACCCCAGCAAACTGAAACTAAAATAATTTCATTCAAAGCTGGATTTCATTAATATGTGGAATTAAAAGGCGTCCAAATGAGTGCATAAATAGTGTGAGCCTGTTCTCTTCCACACATTTTAATCTAGAATGTCTTTGTGATGATTTAACGACTTTACAGGCAGGGGGGTAAAATATGTTTTTTTGTAAGAACGCAAGCTTCTGGCAACACATTTAACCTGTTTTCACACATGGCTCACACACACATCAGGAGTCATTAGTAAGAGAATGTAAAGGCTCAAAATGTAAGGCAAACATCCATGAATCCAAATCCAAATGAGAGGAAAAGAAACATGAACTGTATTTATGAAATACTGAGTTTTGGTGTTGGCAGAGTGAGACCTTTAGCTGAAGTGCCTGTAAACACAGAGTTGTAAAGCAAGCAACAGCTGCAAAGGGAAGCCGGCTCGTAACGTTGGAACATGAAAATAATGCTCCATTTCCTAAACCCTGGGGGCCTCAGATGGGGGGAGCACCGGGGGGCAGAACATCGACAGCCATTTTACCATGGTTTACTGTCACTGTGAGCCACACAGCTCCCCATTACCTTTATCATGTAGGAGGAGGGGGAGAGCAAACGAGAGGAGAAGAAAGGAGAGGAGGAGAGGATAGATACCATATTCCAGTGCGAGCCCAGTCTGTCCTGTCTGACTGGAGCCTTTCATGTGTGCCACTTGAAGCTTCCTGGACTAAACACAGGCCTGTAGACTCATTGAGAACATTATTGTAATAGAGAGATGAAAGCTTCCACTTCCCGAAGAAAACTAGGCCTTTATTATGCTTTCCCTTTTAGTGCTGTTATTATTTATCCCTCTTTCTTCTCTAGGACTCTTTTAAACTCGTCCAAAACATTGGCTCGACATGCGGTTACTGCTTTATATCTGGCGCTGTTTCAAGTTGAGGCTTTAAGGAAAATGGTCATGATAGAAGTGTTTGAAGGGGTCTAAAACAAGTCCAGACACACAGCACGGTGTTGCAAGGAAAACACATGAAAGCGGGAGAAAATAAGCATTCATTTGGGAAATGATGTACACATACTGTGTCGTACCAGTGCTGGCTGACTCAGGACACTGCGACCATTCTTTTGATACTGACTCTGCAGGAGACGCAGTCTATGCCTTTCAAGTAGAGAACATGTTTTATTGAATCAAAGTGAATGAAACTCAGTGAATGATTCAGTGCTTCAGTCTAGGAGGTTTTCCGACTGTGAGGCGAGAGTTAAAGGGGGGCGTGGAGGGAAAGGCGTGAGGCATAGATAGTGCGTGAGGTGCAGGGACAGGTGCATGCTGGTGTTGTAAAAACAACAGGGAGTAAGTTATTGTAGTTTGACCCACTGATGTGGCCGGTTTACCAACACAGTCAGCAGTTGGAGCAGCAGCAGTGGCTGTGACACAAACCCTTGGTGCCCGATAGCCACAATTTGTGTCAAGATTTGCACTCCTTAAGAGTCATAACTCAGTCAACTCTCAACACAGAGACATGATACACATATTTCTAGATTCAGTGTGACTGGGACTGTAAATGTTCGTGAATGTCATTATCTCTGATGTCTTTTATAAAAAAACATCCATGAATCTGCTTGGAAATCATAGGAAAAGACATTCCTTATAACTCAAGTACTTCATGAATCATCATGTTTTCAAGTTTTCTTTAATATCAAAGTAATCCAGTGATAGTTGTCTGTACATCCGTGCATTGCGTACAGGAAATGCTAATAGCTTATGGTGGACATAGTTGTCTCAATTTTGTCTGAGGGTGGGCTCACAGGGTCAGACTTTGAAACCCCCTTGTCTAGGAGATGAAGGCTCAGCTCCACCCACCTGTTCACACTACCCTTTCTAAAGACACTCGAGTCATCACAAGGTGCTTTTCTTGGGATTTGTTTGGGTGTTGAAAAACACAGAGCAAATCCACAGGCTGAGGTCACCCCCATCTCATGCATGGATTTAGGGATGATGTCATCAGACAGGAAGATTGTTTCCTGTAAGCTCTGGTTCTAATTAGAGAGGGCTGACTCGGAGAGTGAGGGGTGCGTACATGGGGATGGAGCCCCACCTCTCAAACTCCTGGCTGTATTATGAATGGAATAACTTAGGGTTCCTGAAGGGTTCATCAAGTTAAATGTAAGATGATTGTAAGACATTCTTAATACACATAGAATACAATTTAGCTTAATAGGAATATTTTCTTTTTTGGAATAAGGGCAAAAACCAGAATTTTGTGTGCATGTAAACATAGTCACTACTGTTTCTCTCAGAGAGCCGAAATAGAGATGTTGTGATAGAAGGTGAAGAAAAGCACAGGGGAAACCTGTCTGACCCTGCTGACTGTCACACAATGCATCACAGGGCATCTGAGTTTAGACACGACTGTTGTAGAAGGATGCAGTGATGTCACAGCTGTATTCATTAAAGTCGTTGCTTTTGACTGACTGACGGTCAGGAAACCCCTAGTTCCCCGTATATAAAGGCACTCAAAGAGAATGCTGAGCTTGTTTGGATCCATATACAGTAAGTGAAGAGACATTATGAACTTTAATAAATCTGGAATTTAAATGAACTTTACTGACTGCCACCTACTTTAGGATTCTGAGACTGTGGACCACAGCTGGCAAACACAACATTATCTTTAAATTTCACAACTCTAATAAAGCAAAACCAGCCCCCCCCCCCCCCCCCCACACACACACACACACAAGGGAAAAAAAAGAATATTTTGAGAGTGCCCATGTTTTAATTACACATTAAGTGTGCGTGTGTTTGATTTTTACAAATAACTTCTTTTAAGACAATGGACAAGCTTTGGTACAAAATGTCCATGTTGTGGATATGTTGTCATATAAATTACATTTTAGTACAGATAGTGCTATGCACCAACATTTTACCATTCCTGCACACTATAATTTTGCTTTGTTTTGCACTTTTAATTGTTTTTAATTTTGTATTTACTGTTTTTATATTGTTTTTTTGCTGAACTGTGCTATACAAATAAAATCGCCTTGCCTTGCCTTTGTTATATACTGTCCATTGCCTGCATTTATGTTTTCAATCATACTTACAAGGCTGCAAGAAAGATATACACAAATTAATAATTGGGAACAGCACCTTCAAACAACGGATATTAATCCTCTAAATGTCTGACGGCAGTAAATGTACAGTACGTAGCAACGCTACTAAATATATCCATTCCCCATGCTAGAGGGAAAATAAACAACAATAGATTTGTTGGACATCTTTGTTGGAAAAACTAAAAACCCTGAGACCTGATTCTCATTCTTTACACTAACAGATTTCTATTGTTTCACATTGCAGAATAAATGTGACAATGAAAATCAGAAGTGCATAAGAGAGATGTGAAGAGAGAGATGGAGATTCAGTGGTTGGAAAGTGAGGATGTTTTTCAGCTGATTTCAAACGATGAGAAGTGATTGTTGTGTTCTGGCAGAACGAGGACGGGAGTGGGAGTGGTCTGAGGAGCAATGACCAGGGTGATTCAAGAAAAGATGACTATATCACCGTTTTGAAATTAATATGAAGATGAATTTGTCTACCACCTACTTTTTGAACAAATTCTCTCATCTTTGACACTGAAACCATTACACCTTTCTATCTAGCAGAAATTACTTTCAAGGCATTTTACAAAACTGTAACAACCTAGAATCAGAAATGAACTACATGATAATGCTCTTATAGTTCACTGGTGCTAATAAACTATATATTATATTTGAAATAGCAAATGCAAAACAAGGGAAACAAACTAACGGACACATCCTGCACACTGAGCAGGATGGTCACCCACTATCACCATTACATTTAACGGGTGTGATTTACCCCTCACACACGCCACCTTCCAGAAGTTAAGAACCTCAGGGACAACATGAGCCTCATGTGGTCCAATGATGTACTCGGTCACAGCAGCCTGGCTTAGATGGCCTCTAATTACAAACACGGACTCTACCTTAGTGATTGTTGACAGGCTGTGTTCTGAGCCTGCCAGCGATCTAAAATCAAGGTTTGCATTAATGCTGTAAACTCACGCAAGCCCTGCATGAATAATTTACAACAGGCCAGAATGTAAGTAATGACTTTAATCTGTGCATTATTTTTGTACTCTTTGTCCTTTTAACTCCTTGTTCTCCTTGTAGATGAAAGGGGTCAGGCCTGTGGCTTGTTTGTCTGTTCCATTATCTGCAGCCTCTAATGTCAGTGGTAAATTTCAGCAACCCAAACAAAGATAAACACAAAGGCTAGGGTCCCAGAGGTGGCCGAGACTGTTCAGCGTCATCCCTGTCAAACCAAGGGTGTCTATCTAATCAGCCATCTGATGAGGTCATCTCTGGGGAGCTTAGTAACTGGGGTCAGGTCGGAGCCTAAAATATTGTCCCCTGCCAGTTGAACAGGCTGAACAAAGAGTAATAACATGTAGAATACGCATTATAGACTTTATAGTACACAGTGAAGTCCCTTTCACCCGTGTTTCTACTGCAAAACTAACCCACGCAGAACAGAACATTTTGGATAAATAACCTATTCAAAAATATATAGTTCACCCACAACATCTCTGAAATTCCGGACACACCTAAAATAAATTCCAAATAAATTACAACAGCATTACACAAGGTAAATCCATCCTTAATGAATAAAAAAACAAATGCACTTAGGTCTGCATAACAGCCACCATGTACAAGCGCGTACAAGTCCATAAGCTTTCGCTAAGCGAGAGCTTATGTACACGATCTAGGACCTTCCTGCCTACTTACACATCCAGAAAACACAGAGCAATGTGGGTAAGTTTTTACTTGATGACAGGAAGCACAGCACTCACTTACAGGTCTGGTGTGGTGTGTCATCTTGCACTGGGCAGGCAGCATATACTTGGCTTGTCTGAGCTTGTTTGCTGCCTATGGTTTTATATGGGTGGGCTCGATGAGAGGAGCGAGACTCAACCACGCAGTTTCTGTGTGGACCAGAGAACCAAAACAATGATCTAAAGGCAGGTGAAAGCTGCTTAGAACTGCAGAAGTGACTGTTAACTTTCTGTAAGTGTGGCATGTAGTTATTTGTTTCAATGTTAATATCAGGTCACTCTGGCACTGACACAGGCAGGCAAGCTAACACAAAAATGTGAAAATGTCATTGTACAAAGATCATTCTTCTCATTTTCAATTTTCTAATTTCATTTAAGTGATTTGCAGTTTCCTCTGCATATTTACATTAAATTAAGCACTAGTGAATAATGTCAATGTTAATGTTTAATAAAACAGGTCCTCTGTACTTGTATTGATAATACAAATTGTAGACATTTAGAAAAGATACTTTGGCAAAAGTTTAATACTAAAATAATTCAGATTAGTATGCTAGAAAATGCGTCTTCTTTGCATCAGGTGAAATTATTTACAGACCAAAATAATCTATATTTAAATCCAAAATTGATGCACCAAAAATGTGATTTTTTAAAAACTTATTTAGCGTATTACAACCTGTGCTGCAACTATTGTAGTCATTTTTTACACATTTGTTCAACGTCTAACAAAAATATGTCAAACACCAAAATAAAAATAAATTATGTAATTTCTTACATTATTAAAATAAAACCGCTGATATATAAACATAGTTGAGTTAACCAGGCACTTATAATGACATAACCAGAGTAATTGTAGTTTCCACAAGCATAAAAACTGTGAACAATCATTCTCCTGGCACGACTAATGACATACTGAACAGAACATACACTGCCGTTTCAAAACAGTTTAGAAAGTTTGACCTCCTTGAAGACACAAAAGTGCCTAAAGTTTTCCTCGCCTAACCTGCCTTGCTTTACCACACTTGTGGTAGGAATTGGCTGCACTGTGAAATAATGACACTGGACTCGGGTACACGGCTCTGCAGAGTGACTCATTAACAATTATAAATACACTTCAATCAGTGGACTTTGCAGAAGGTAATGTGAATTGCATGCATGTACACATTTGTTTTTAAATGATTTAACCCTCCCAGTGTTGATGTTAAATGCATTTGTTGTGCATGTGCAGCTTTACACCACTGTGCTGGGAGGCCCTAAAATCTAATTTTGCCTGGAGAATTATAAAGGCCTGGAGTGGTCCTGGATGTTTACATAGGGCTTTACTGATGCATTTCATCCACAGTCTATTCACCAAGTCCTATTACTACGCCCTGGCATGCTGTGGTTCAAAGGAAATAAACAAAAAGAAGCTGCTTTCTCAGCAGCAGGAATATTAGGTTACTGTTGTAGTACAATATTATATATATATATATATATATATATATATATATATATATATATATATATATATATATATATATGTATATATATATATGTATATATATATATGTATATATATATGTATATATATATATATATATATATATATATATATATATACATATATGAGAGAGAGTGAGAGAGAGAGAGAGAATGTTTTTTTGAATGTCATGCACCAGACAGAATTGCAAGGAACATTTCTTGGTCTTAAGATTCAGAGCCTAGAGCAGAATCCCTTTCGTACCGCTCACACAGTACAGATCTCTGAGAAACAAGGGTGTCTGAGTGATCTGTCAAAAGCAAATGTCAATCTATTTTGTCATCCACACTCAGGGTTCTCGCTTGAAAAAGTCCCTGAGGGGAGCTGAATCTCAGCCCACCACTTTCTTTCTCTCATCCTACAGCCATACCGTAACCAAAGCGAGGGAGGAAGTGTCACATCAAGCTGCCTTCTGACAAGGGTGTGTGTGTGTGTGTGTGTGTGTGTGTGTGTGTGTGTGTGTGTGGGGGGGGGGGGGGGCACAATTTACACAATCAAACTGACTCACACTCACACCCACACACACACACACCCACACACACACACCCACACACACACACTTGCAGCTTCCCATAAATATCCTAGATGCAACTTTTCCCCACAAGCCACAAAACCCTCTCTCTCTCTCTCTCCATCTTCAGTCAGGTGCCCACGCAGCTGCCCATCAGCATCCCTTAGCGTATCAGCCTGTCCAATGACAACATGCTCTGTCCTTTGCTCTCAGCACTCAGATTATACAGTCAAATAATGCAGGCAGCCAATTATAGCCGAGGTGTATACCGTAACAAAAATAAAAGCTTTCATGCCTTAGCACTTTAAAGATGTTCTTCTGTCACACAAGGCGGTAAGCGATATTCCAAATTTGTTAGCAAAGTTTTTTAATTACTGTTCCACTCCTTCATTTTGGCAAGGCTGAAAAAAACTAGGTTAAACAATCCTCAGAATAATGGCAGAAAATAAGAATTTCTAAGGCATATGCATCACACAATTAACAACCACATCTGCAGTATCCCAGTCTGCAAGCACACATCCAGCAGACCACAGAGGAAGGTATGTGTGTGGCTGAGGGAGGAGGGTGTCTGTATATAAGATGAAGAAACATTTAAATGTTTGCAATCAGCCAGCTGGCCTGTCTAGATAGCCTTCACATCCTGGTGCACTGCAGTGTCAAAGCCTAAATGCACAGAGGATGTGCTGTTCCTGTAAATATTTTGATTCAGCTCCATCATGTAGTGTACACACACACATCATGCTTGGGCTTGCAACTTACATTGCCAATCTGATTTAAAACTCTGAAATTTATTTTTAGAATACAAGCTGGAGGCATAAGGGGATTTCAGAATGAAATAAATAAATAAGAAAATTCCCAGCAGTAGACATAATGATAGGATGCACTGTGTTGATTTTTTTTTATAAATCAAGCAGCTATTAAGGTCTCTGGTGAGGCTCTCACACTTGCTTACACAAGCAAAAGCTTTCAGTTGCATCTGCAGCTGCATTCAGGGTTTACAGGTAGGCAGCAGGCTCTTCACACAGCTGCCTCTGGCAGAGTAGCTCTGACTCCAGGTGTGCCTTCCCCTCGACAGTTCTTTAACATCACCCTCACTGCTTCCTGTGCCAGCGACACAAACATGGGTTTTGGCTGATAGCCATCCTTAGACATACAGCAATCTGCAACAGTCACTTTACATATTTTTAAGGGCCACAAGTAGCTCTTTACACCATCGTATAGGTCATGCCACCCTACCTCACCTATTCCTCCAATACCAATATCCTAACACGTCCTAAAAGCTGCCAGACAACCTCCTACTCAAAAATTTTCCACGTATAACACCTAACAAAAAAAAAAACGGCTTTATGTTTTACTTTCTCTGTCAGCAGGTTATAAGACACCCATAGCCCTTTATTCAACACTACCATCTTTATTCTTTCAAATGGGATCAAAGACTAACTGGGATAATTCCTTTGAGCTCCAGGCTTTATCTTCTGAGAAGTGCTGAGTGACAAGAAGAAGCTGTATTTTATCCCATGCTCTGTCACTGTTTTTCCCCATATAGCATTGTACTGCTTGATTGTACTCTTATGAGTCACAGAACCGCACCTGCGCCTATGTGTTAAGTACTGACAAAAAAAAAAGCCCAGCGTCCATTTACACAACAAAGAAATGTAACCCGCGAGGCAACCATTTTTTTTACCTCCCTTACTCCGTCTGACAAATATATCACTTACTTAAGAGGAAGGCAGCACACGCTCCTGCTGCTGTCAGAGAGACTGCTTCTCTCCCTCATGCTCTGACAAACTTCTTTTCAAATACAAATCCAGAAACAAAACACATGCCAGCCTTTTATGTTGAGCCTGTTCCATATTTGATTTCAGAGTAACAGGAACAGAGGTGACGATTATCAAAGCTCTGAAAGGCAAATCCAGTCTCAGACTCCCTCACCAAAAAAAATCTGAAAAGAAAACCCTTTTCATTGTTTAAGGAAATAAAAGAGTGGGCTTTTGGTAAACCAGTTGCTTCTTATTAAAAAGAAAAGAAAAGAATAAAGAATTGCCTTGTACCAGTTCTAGGAATTTTAAGCAAAGCTTAATAAAACCTGCTAATCCACCAGGGTTTTAACAATGAACATCTGACTTACTGATTTATGCATATTAATGAACTCCAACACCCCCTGTCTAAGCGAATGCAAGCTGAGCTCCACACTTCTCTGCATCCTAATGGTTCCTGCTCTACCGGGATCATTACCAATAGAAATTTCAGATATTCTGTGCTATTAATCTCTGTCTGTCCTCCTGTTCGGCTACGTAATGACTAATTAAACATCAAAAGAGCAGAGCTGGGGATCCGCTCTGACAGCCTCTCTTTCTCCCAGGAGAGGTTGTGAGGAGGCTAGACTGTGACAGGGCAGCACTGAAAATCAATCACCTTGAAGTGCACGCACACACATTCATGCATGTACACGCACGCACACACACACACACACACACACACACACACACACACACACACACACACACACACACACACACACACACACACACACACACACACAACCATGAAAAATGTGCCCTACAGAGACATGTACATATTAATATGAAACAACAAATGTAAAAAGTCAGAACTTAAATTAACAGCATCACTGGTGTCACTGAGCTACAAAAAGCAACTGAATTCCCATCCAAGAAGTGTGTTAGTGATGTCAAGAGCGCTCTTTGTGTGCAAGTGTTGAGAGGGAGTGTGTGTGTGTGTGTGTGTGTGTGTGTGTGTGTGTGTGTGTGTGTGTGTGTGTGTGTGTGTGTGTCTGCATAAGTAAGCTCACTGTGAAATCTATTTATATGAGAGGTAGATGATCTTCCACTCACAGATGAAGGCAGGCCAGGAGGGACCTTGCGAACCTTTTTTGTTTGTAGAGGATCTGTGGAGAGATGAAAGCACATCTAGTCATTCGCAGGCAAAAAAAAAAGAGGTAACTATGAATCTGCTGTAAACTAAAACTCACCAACAAAATCTACTCTGTGGTATTGTTCTGTATGAAGTATTACTTGTGATTAAATCGTGATTTTCACATAAACAACCTTTAAAAATTACAACTTCAAATACATACAAATTACATTTTCATTCTGTAATGGAGTGCTGAAAATGTGTCTTTATTTACACACTTTCACTTATCTATCTAGTCTAATTCCACTTTGGATTATACAGTACTTGTTATTCACTGCATTTACACCGTGCCATGTTGAACCGGGGCTAATGCCGTTAACCTACAATTTAATAGTTCTGATTGACAGTGACTATCTCGACCCCAAACCGGGTTGTGTGTCGGTATTGGGCAAAAAAAAAAAAAAGTGTGGTCAAGCAGTGCACTAAAGAGGACTAGCCTTTTGAAAGACTTGTTTGCTGGGTTTTTCCTGCATGGAGAGTTTAGGGTGCCAGCTTTGCTCCCAGCTTTACCAAAAACCTGACCGTGTTTGTGGTAATCAAGGCCGCTTCAAGAGGCCTGTGTTAAATGCATCCCTGCCAAATAAACTCACTCCACAGTGGCACTAGGTAAAAAGACAATGTAGCAAGAGTATCCACTTGCTAACAAAAAAATGAGATAATATATCAATGTCCTTTTTCATTAATATAAAAAAGCATACCTTTCATAGTTTTTTGGAGTTTAAACCTTGAGTGACTGTGTCACCAACACAAGTTCAATTGGATTCTGTTTATCGTGAGGTTCTGATTCTGATTTCATAAGCTACATTTGTGTCTGAAGAGAAAACTATAAAATACGATTTTCAGGGCATTTCTTCTTTCAATCATTGCGATGGCACTGACCGATGGACGGAGGATCTTGTAGAGGACGTCTTCTAGGATTGGCTGCAGTGAAGGAGTAGAAAGGAGCAGCTGACTTCCCTGATGGAGTCACTGGACTCGGACTCACCAACCCGACGTCCGACCTTACAGAAGACTGAAAGAGAAAACCAACACACAAATGCTTAAAATTAAAGACTAATATTAGCTTTCATTGTCAGAAGTGTGTTTACTTCACCTGTTTATGGTTTCAAAAAAAAATAACAATCTTGTACTCTGCTAGTAATTTCAACCACCGTCAACTACATTTTTAAAGTGTGTACTTGCCCTAAATAATACAACAGTAAAAAGCATGCAAGCATTGACATAGTGTTTAATGTAAATATCAAATATCATAATATCAAGATGATTATAAATGTTTTTACTGTATCACATTGCATATTAGGTGATATGTGACCTGTTGTTTATTCTGTGTCAAAGGACAGACTGAGGCAACCTTTGAAAGCACACCACATCATCCTATCACCAATATCTATTTAACCTCTACAACCCCAACAAACTGGGCTAAGAGGCCCATTAGTTTGGTCTAACAAGTGTAATAGGCTGCAGAACTAAAATGTAGGTCATGAAAAACTGTTAGAGGCGATGTAAGACTAATGTAATGTAAAAATAAATAAACCAGGTTCTGTAAAATGACAATGTGTCACTGGTGCCACAGCATTCACATGACACAACAGACTCATGTTTGCTGTTGCCTTTGTTCAATGATTTTGAATCCCTGCAGCAACACTGGCTCTGGCCTCTTCAGGAAGGAACCACTAAGGACGCATGCAAATTTGGATGCTGGTAGTACTGGTCGTACTAAAAACAAAAGAGCTACATGATACCTCTACCTCTGTCTGTAGCTGGGTACCAACTCAGATGTTGGGTCTTTTGAGCTCTAACTGTTTTATGTTAACACTCTTTTTGATATATTCTTGCATAAATAGGACTACCAATATATAACAATTGAGGATGTGTTGCTTGATTTGTTTTCAGGTCAACCAGTTTTATGATATTGGGGAATACAGAAGCTGATATATGGCTTAAAAATTGCATATAACTATGCTTTGAACTCACCTGGCCGCTAGATGCTCCAGGATTCCTCCCATAGCCAGGAAATGGAGCCCTCTCCGATTTACCTGTAAAAACACACAAAAGACAGTGATAACAACTGTTATATTTTATGATAGTTGAGCGCTCAACTGGATGAACACCGAATAATAGATTACATACGCTGTTTTGATTGTTTTGTTCTGCAGTGCATCTTGCAATATGAACACTTAATTTGCTCTTGTAAAGTGTTCTTAACTTTATTGATAATGATTGGTATGTAATTGTGCCTATGGGGCTGGAGGGTTTATTCTACACTAATAAAATACCATTGGAATATCTAAGAGGTGTTGTTCCTTTTACTGAGGTAAGCAGCTGAGTTGTGTTTGTTTTCTGTAGATATCATCTGATGCTGGATGGAAGCAAAGAGACTCCCACAGGTCCTGTAACAGTGTACCATGTCGTACTATCCTACAAACATACGGTAGTTTAGTTGGACCTTAGGTTGGATCGCAAGAAAAACCCAAACCTGCACTTGTGTAAAACAGTGTTATGTGTCACAAAGTTTTCAGTATGTAGAAAATTTAAAATAAATATGAATTACTGATAGAGTGTTAATTGTCAGGGAGTCCCGCTATCAGTGTCATGTTCCATGTGCACACCTCAAAGGAAGGCTCACAAGCAGCCATCAGGGGGAAAAAAAACGTACAGCACACAACACACATGAATCATACACATCACAATATCCAAACTCAGCAGTTTTACTCCCCTAGAAAAACAAACAAACAAACAAATGAGAGCTCCTTGGGGAGAATGATGAATAACTTTAACAGCGTCGTACATTATTTTTGTCACACTTCCAAATATTACAAGCACAGACACAAGCGTTGGAACTAAATTCTGTTTACTCTGGGGAAAAGGTAAATATTTCTTTGCGAGTTCAAAACTTGCATAGCCTGGATCTTTTGTTACACCTTGGCTGATCTGAACGTGGCGTTCAAAAGCGCAGGTGAACAGAAGCAGATCTAAGAGAATTCACTTGTGCTTATCTGCGCAGTCCTGCAGGAGACAGTTGTTCTGCATCTGTGCAGGCTGCGTCTAGAGACGAAGGAAGCTGAGGAAATCAGGGAAGATGGTTAAATTGGCAAAGCTGCTTCTCTTCTAACAATAATGTGATACAGTTCTGAGCCATCGCTCTTGCAAAAAGAAATAGGATTAAGTTGTCGGTTACCACCAACGTTCACTATCATGGCAGCATGAAGAAACATCTCCTTTGACAGGGAATTTGAATTTCTTTATTTTCTGTCTAATATATCTAAAAGTGGTTTAGTGGAATTTATTTTCATTCCAAAAATGTCTTCTTGGAATAAGAGAGTTAAATATTCATTGGCAGCATGTGTTCTGTCACACACACTGTGTCTGATGTGAATAATTGATGGTCAATGTTGTAGTTTCAGGCACCACTGGGGTAGACAGAAGTGTTTGTGAAAACAATGTCTAACTCCACACTATAAGACAGAGAAGCAGCCACACAGCGCCCCCAAAAACTGTGGCACCTGCCAAAAGAAAGTCTACTAAGATGCTCAATCAACAGTGAAGCCTTAACTTTGAATACACCGGAATACACAGTAAGGAATCACTAAGCAAATTACCTTGCATAATCATTTACTGCATTTGTAAGTAATTACATACTTCTACTTTCTTTACAATGCATCTACAAGGACACTACCTGTCGCAATAGAAAAACACATGTATATATAATTTTTCACTTACTGCAGCCATCATGTCTGCTTATTTTATGCAACATAAAAAAAATGTTTTCTTAACACTGTATAACACAAAAATACATACAAGTTATCAACAATGTATCAATTTAACTTGCCTCTTTTATAAACACAGCGTTAAGTGTATTCAGGCATCATTGTGCAAATAGATACCAAGCTTTGATTCAGTCTACTACATGGCATCCTTTCTGTCTCCCACCCTGCAAAAATCTCTCCAAAAACACATAATAGACTTGAAATGTAATGAAACAATATTGTTTTTCTTTTAAAAAAAAATTGACTGAACCATGTTCTTCTACTGGGAATTGGTCTGGATTTGCTAAATCTGAGAGAGCATGTAAAATTTGACAGACAGAATTGGTTCAGGAGGCAGAAATGCACATTTTTAAATTATAATTGTGAAGAGCTAAAGCTACTATTGTGCATGCAGTGTATTTAGAGGAATAGATCAACACCACTGTATTACTACGATTTGAAAGTGTCTGTCTTTCAACATGACACAGAGCCTGCGATTTAGCATTGAAAGGCTCCCCATCCTCCTTAGGACTGGAAAGGTGGATGCTCTTGGTCTATTTGAGGCACCAATTTTATGTCCAATGTCTCCCAAAGATAATTAGTCACTTGTATTTAGTTTGAAATATGGTAAGATAAAATTCAGTTTTACTTATGATCTTGATTTGTTTTGTAGATTAGAATAACAATAACCAAGTTCATAACATGAGCAGCATACACGATCAGAAATCACAGGGCAAAGTCTGTCAAAAATGCCATCACCTGTCACTGCAAACAGCACCAAAACATTTCTGACAAACTGAAGCCAGCTGAAGCACTTGCGTGACGACTAGTCATGATCCCCCCTGCCTCCCCCACCTCCAATGACCTGAATCAGCCAGCTAGAAGAGAAGGATGCTGCAGTGCTCAGGGGACTGGCGGCCACATGGCAGCGTACTGTGGGGATTAACTTCAGTACCGTGTGCAGAGGTCATGGATAAACAGGTCCCTTAGTTTGTTTGGACCACGTGTCAAACTCAAGGCCCGCCAGCCAAATCCGCCCCTCGCAGATTTTAAAACGGCCCGCAATTCAATTTAGGTTCACAATCAAAAACAAAAAAAATAGTTTTTGTCGCTTTTTCCGAAGTTTTTGTCACTTTTTCCGAAGTTGTTTTTGTTTTTTTCAACCTTTTTTGGCGCTTTTTTCTATGATGGCTGAGGAACTTTTTTGCTGACTTTTTTAGGGCATTAAGTCAACCAAACTGTAAATGAGAAAGCTATATGAGACGTGCAATAATACAGTCAAAGATATTTGACTTTTTCTCTTCAATAAAAGCATGTCTATAAACTATACAGTACATGTCTGGCCATTGATGTGATTCTCATTTTCCAGTGTGGCCCTTAGTGAAATTGAGTTTGACACTGCTGGTTTAGACTGTCCTGCTGAAGATGCAGCAGCTCTGATCTGAGATCTGATCATGTATCTCATTCTCTGCCCTCAGCAGTGCGAGAGCGGTAACTCGTCACCTCCATCTTCTTCTCCTGCTGGAAACAACGAGTAGGTATTTTTCCTTCTTTAGTAGATAGAACAGATATTAAAGAAACAATCTGACAAGAGTCGATTGTCACTTTTCAAGCTAATCCCTTATGTCCTTCTGACAGTTTAAATCCCTGTGTAGCCTCTTAAACTCTACAATAAAGCAACGACCCGAGAACAACATCTGCTTATAAAAGGCTCAGTAAACTAAGACTATGTGGCTGAATTGCTTTTCAAATTTCAGGAGAATGCATATTTATGATGCTGAAGTTAAGTAGAACAAAGTGATATATCAAGTGGAACATATTGCTGGGTTGGCCAGTTCTAAAGCCAGGAGCCTAAATTAGCTGAATAAAATATACCCTTATCATGCAGTGACACAATCTCCTGTCTACATAGACTGTAACTCATTTAGAGGAAAATAGGTCACTGTAAGAATCTGTATTTCCCAATAAAAAACAAAACTCAAAACAAGTTGTTAAAGCATAAAGTTCCACAACTATTCCAACTGCGAGGGAAGGAGAAACAAATAAAAGCAGAACTAATTTTATAAGTTACTGGCTTGTTATTATCAATGCTTTGCTTTGTTTTCCCTCCTCTGAGCTCGTGTGATCACAGCCTTACAACAAGAGCAACACTTTTATTGTTATTATTATTTATGAGTAGGCCCATTTGTTCTGAGCAGGGCTACGTCAGGACGCAGTGAGATCCGATCACTAAAACCACACCGGAGGTGGTCTAGGCCTCACATGTCCACATTTTTAATACCAGTGAGAATGGGAATGTTTCCTCAGCCACATTAACGACCGCCTACTCAATTGTGAGCGGAACTAGCACTCATTCAAAGTATTTCTCATGTCACAGAAACCACTGAGAGTGAATCGTGTGTTTTGGATGTTTGTTATTTATTAGTCTCGTATTGTTATAGCTCCACAGTGCTGTGTTGGCTCTGGAGAAGGCCGGCGAAACAGTGGCTGTGAAACGGTTTAATTTCCTATAAATTCTTCACAAAAGTCCCCCGTTATTTTGTTATTTAAATGCTTTTATTGTGAAGGGGCAAAATCAGGAAATGTTGGGTCTTCATCAGCAGTAACACGACTCCTAAAAGGTAACATAAAAGTAAATAAGCAGACATAATATTGAAACTAAACTTTAAACCACAAATATGCAGTTAGAAGCTACAAACTGAGAGATGACACACAGAGACTTTTAAAAATGTCTTTTTCTCCTGCACGGGTCCCTCCGCCCGTCAGTAGACATCTTTATGTCGGCACACAGACAGACTGTGGGCAGCGCTTTTTCAAGTCATCACACGTTTCTATGTATGTATGTATGATTTATGTAGGACTAACAACTGATATTTATAAACATGCACAACCAGCCTATATGCAAACTGAAATGATGTACGTCTTTATTTGCACATAGAGCAGGGAAGTGAGATCTGATCACAAGTGGTCACTCAGGAGGTATTTGGAGACACATTCTACTGCCAGGTGGAAACACCCGTACCGAGCTGTCCGCTTGTGATCCGATCACTCAAATCCAAACCAGGTCAGAACGGGCCTAAGATCGTGAACATTTTCACAAGAAGAATCTATAAAAATGTGTCCTGGCAGACAGATTACATTAGTTGCTAATTTTCCACGGAAACAAATTGTGGCAAAAACTAAATGTCCATGCTTTACTCTTTCCATCCCCTGAGCTAACACTGGTCGTTAGCTGTTAATATTATTTAAAAACCTACAGTACAGTATTTGCAGCCATGTAACCAGCTGGAAAAAAAGGATGTGCCAGCTACATTCAAACAATCAAAAAAAGCACAAAGATCTGAGTGTCAAGCTAAATCACACAATACCATGTCAGTTCGATACATTGAAACTTTTGCCAGCAATTATAGCTTTGTGTCTTTGTGCCTTCATTACAGTATCTCTCACCGTAACTGCCACATTTGCACAGGCTTGGTCAAGCTGGTTAGGGAGCATCTGTGAACAGCTATAATAAAGTCAATCCACAGATTTTAAAGGCATTTAAAAATTGGTATTTTGTTCCACTCAAGGACTTTCACATACAAGTTGTGTATTTTAATTCTAAGCTAAGAATGCCAGAGGTTAAGGTTTTGTCAGGACAGAAATCATCATCCCAATGTAAGGCACTCTGAAGCAGGATATGCTTAATAATGTGCCTGTATCTGTCAAATTAGTTGGTCAACACAGCTTGATAACATCTCAGTGATGCACTGTGCCCAGTTTCTGCTAAATATAGCACTTTGTATTGGACATCAGCTATTGTTTAGCCAGACCCAAAAATATCATGCTTTCAGTCTTTCACTGTTTTTTCCATACTCCAGGCTGCTGTCATGTGCCTTTTATCAGGAGAGGCTTGTTTCTACCCATTCCGCCCATACAGCCAACATTTTTGTTACACTGATATCTTATTTTTCTGGAAAGCACTCATTGCTGCCAAGGATGTGCATTATTTCATATATGTTTGGTTGCCCAGTTTGGTTGGGATGAGCAGCTCCAGGTCTCTTGTTCCACATTTCCTATCTATAAATTGCAGGAACGTCTGTCTGTTGGTCTGTCTATCTGTCTGTCTGTGTGTTATGTGCATATCTCTAGAACCGTTAGTCCGATAGATTTCAAACTTGACATGTGTCTTGCTACGGGCACGAGTAAGTGCAGTGCCATGTTTGACGTTGTTTGGATTAGAAATGCAAAAGATATCGTTAAATATATAGGTAAAAGAAGCACACATTGGCTTTTGCTGCTCTAGCCGCTGGCTACTCCCCCTCTCACCCTTTGGACCAGAGACAGAGAGCAGCGGAGCCCCCGAGGTGACATACACCTCGGGGGCTCTTTTCCTGCTATTGTATTAAGTTGCTGTGAGCTGGCAGAACATAACGTAATCTCTGAGATTATTCCTTCACAGTGCTGTGCAATGCGAGAAAATCTCAGAGCTGAACCGGGCAGACACATCAGTTTTCATCCGACTCACCCTGGGTCGGGTTAATTAAGTCTACTGCTAACTTACAACACTAATAACATTACTGTCGCCAAAATACCCCCGCGAATCAAATCCATACTTCACCGTTAACCGTCAAGCCACTAAACCTGTATGGAAATGAACACCTCTGCTGAAGTGTTAAATTCATTCACACACACACACACACACACACACACACACACACACACACGGTCCAGTTCTGGTGGTTGATGAACGCAGATATGTGCTGATTAGCTCTCATAACGGGCCGGGTGGGTAGCACACTGCCATGAGTCCATGACGCTAATGTCTGAATACTCCACATTTTCATTGTGATATTTTGTGATTACATTCTGAATCTGCCCCGTTCTCTGTCAGGTAAATACAGTAGTAGCCTACAATGTCTTCCTCTGATGTAGACGTAGCCTACATTGTAAGTCAGTATAGGCTATACAGTGGAGTTGCATATTAAGTGGTTTGGGGTTATTCTGTAAGTCATTTTGGGGTACAATTTGGTTTTGAATAATTCTACAAGCAGCAATACCAAAGGCCAAGCAATCGCCCGTTCCAAACAGGCACATTTTCAACGGGCTCTGCCCTAGTAAATACTAGTAAATACTAGTGCATTGCTTAATGATGAAACCTGCTGAGCTCTTGCAACACTTTGCATTATACTGACATACACTGACATTCACTGCTGTCCCAGACACCCGGTACACAGCCAAACTACAGAGGATGGGGGTTAGGTGCTTTGCTCAAAGCTAGTTTAGTTTAGTTTATTTGTTTCACAGAACATAAAATACAAATTAAATTGAAGAAATACAAAAATACATGTGAGGGTGTGGTAGAAACCTGTAATGGCTTATATAAAAACCACAACCAAATGACATACACCAAATGTAGACTACAGATTTAACATTAGAAAGGACATTTTCTCTTTCACTTTCCTTACCCAGATGTTCTCTACTATTTCACAAGATTAAACCAGCAACCTTACACACATTAGGTTGCTTTTTAAACTGTATTCCACACGCTTTATTCTGCAATAACCACAATATAAAATACGAGTGGTGTCCGACCACAGGATTGATAACCCTGAGAGCGACATTTTGTTTAGTGAGCACCTTCTTCACAAGCCTGTGCAAACAAAGCAATTTGGTGTTAATGTGAACTTAGTAATATTGAGATTGTTCAACTCACTCCAACTAACAAAACACCCCACACACCCCTTCACCAAGCACAGAGAAAGCACCAGTACACCTGTTAAATTTCCATAATTATAAATTCAAGTGTGAGCAATAGTTTTTCATTGTGATGCGTCCTCTAACTTTATCAGTGATCACTTATTTTCCATAGTGTCCACAAATTCACATCAGTTGTAACTCTACAAAAGATAATAGTTTGAATTAAAGGACTTAAAATAAGAATCTAGAAAATTTCAATCCAGTTCAACCTCAGCTACCAACATGTTGAGCTCGTGAAGTGAAAAAACAACATTGGGTGCTGAAATCCTACTGAAGGAAAAAGCAAGCTGGCCAGTCATTCATTGTGTGCCTCCTTATTGATCACAGTGCTGCAGTACAGCCCCTTATTCTGATAATGTGAGAGGTAGTCACCTAAGCGTCTCCAGGGATCAATTCAAAACCCTCGCTACAAAAACAGCCAATTAGTGAGCGTGCTTCACAAGCCTCTCAGATGCAGTCCAAGGGCCTCTTTTTTCCATCCAGATAACACGTCCATTTTCCTCACTCCAAGGAAAGCCAAGACCATTAAAATAAACACATAATACAGGATGAGGAAATGTTGTTAATGTTGAAACCACACAATTGCTGTTGGTGTCTGTGCTCATGTTCTCATGGAATGTCTTCCATGGCACCAAACCACGAAACATTAATCCTATAAAGTCAATAGCCCATTTCTTAATGTCAGACCCCTAGCAGGACTAATTTATGGCAAAAAGAAATTTTGATGAATCTCTATTAAGATCTCCAAGACCTAAATACAGTCATACAGATGTGTATTGTTTCCATGAAAGGGAGAGAATATGATTCTTATTCTGTGAGGATTAAATCATGAACAGGATACCCTATCCTATATAAAGTCAGGTTTTGGCCTCTCTGGATGCCTTGGAAGTACAGCAAGACAGGCTCTGTGGTTACTAATGCATTCCTCTGGCAACAAGAGACGGCACACGGATAAATCAGATGTACACTCACTCACTTTTTCCCCATACCTTTTAAAATGCCTCCTTTTGTTTCCTTTTCTCAAGAGTTTGTGTACATCCATCCTGTCAAAGCCGTTTGATGCTTCCACCAGGTTCTGTTTGACAGTGAATAAAAGCTGGCTGGGTTAGAGTTCAGGTCAGTGTGGATGAGGAAACAGGGAAGGGAGTTAGTGTACCACATCAGCTTCCTCCCTGGCTGGGGGTGAATGTCTACAGCCCAGCATCAGGAACAACAGTAGGACAGAGAAAAATGATAGAGCCACAAAACACTGAGGAAACATGTCTCCCCTGCCCTGAGCTCAACATTAATTTCTGCATACAGCCTTGTCAGCAGTGACATTATTCAAAACAGCAAGAGCAAATGTTAATGAGTTCTTATTTGCATATTTATTTTTTTCTTTGTTGAAATGTCACTGATTATTATGTACTATGATGATAAATGCATCTGCTCATGCAGCTTGATGTGTAATTAGCCATTAGGTGGAATAAATAGATCAATTAAAGGAGAGGGGCCAGGATTAAGAGAAATCAAACCAGGAGGAATGCAGGAGTGAGAAACAAAATAACACATTAGGCTTGGGGGGTGGGAAGGTTACCTCTATTGCTTTTAGATTAGACTAGAAATCTGGAAGGGGATACTAATCAAGGAACGGTGTCTAAATTCTCAGCTAGATCAGAGATATCAAAGATTTTACTGCACATTTTTTAGCGCTGAAATAGGACATCAAAAATTAGAAGCTGCTTCCCTTCGCACTACCTAAAATCCATCTCTGTGTGAGAGAGGAGATGTGGATTTCCTGATTGTATTTATCCCCTCCCGGGATAATCAGGTGCCATGGCTCGGTCTATTTGAATTTTTTCTAATTTGGTAAAAAGGAAAGAGGGGAAGGTGTAAAGGGGAAAATGTTTTTGCTTGGCCTTTGCCTTTTTCCGAGCCCAACTATTCTCCTGCCAGCGCTTGTTATTCACGAATGAGGGAAAAAAAATGCATTACTGCGGACCAGATGGGAACATTCCACATGACCAAACCAATCAATCACCTTGGTGGGACACAGGTGTGACACAGCCGTGCAGCAACACACCATTTCACAGTCTATCAGGCACAAACACATGGTCACCAATCAATGGCACCCTGAGGACCCATGAGGAGGGGTGCTCCTCCACAGCCTCACTGGTTCATGGCTGATGACTTCATAATCACACATCCATCCTCTCAGGAGGCGGAAGGCGATGAGCTCCCTAATAACGTCTCCCACCACATGAACACCAACACTGTAATGGATGCTGCTTCGATAGGGATGCTAACATGCTCCCCCTGCATCACACATTCACATGTGATCTCACGAGAGAGGGATATCCAGAAAAACAAGAGCACATTTGACAAGCTGAAGAAATGTCCCCCAGTCGGATATTAGAATCAAGTCAGTGTGTGACATCAAAGTGTGTGTCGATGTTTGGCAAACAACTGTTGAACAGTGAAACAACAGAGATCCGAGGTGAAGGGCAAGTAAGGATACACACATGGGTTAGGAATGCTGATCCAGCTCCAAGCACTGTGGGCATATTTCCTAATTTCATAAACAAGAAAACCCCTGCAAACCTTTAGGAATATAAGCCTGCATTAAATAAAACACCCAAACAGCCTGAAGGGGATAAATCGTTTGACGAGTGCATTCTGTGGAGATGGTATTGTATTGTGGGCAAAAACTATAGCAGCCATTTAAAAGAGTTTTGTTGATTCTAAGTAGACTAAAACAAATGTACCTCCCCACCCCCATATTCCTGGCTGTGAAGAAAAAGTCTCACAGTGCCATGCTTCTCTCTACACATCCCACACCTCACACTCTCAGTCCTGTGCCAGGCATTGTTAAGTGGGTGTAAAGGCGAAACAAATGTTTGCATTTTATTAACCAATCACAATCCACTACAGTCCAACAAGAAGGGAGTGTAACATTATCTAGTGCTTTGTTTGCCAGCACACCACGCATGGACGCAGGACACATAGGAGAGCATTTGTGACTGTGGAAAAAATGGAGGCGGGGGTTAGGAGTGGTGGGCACGAGAATTAACCAGCAAATGTTGGCCAGGTTTTCTGGGGCTCGTCAACAAAGGAGTCAATCTTCGATGTGTTTTCAAGTTAGAGGCTTTCGGTGAGTGAAACTTTACAAACTTAAACCTGAATTAGTCCATGTCACAGAGATTGATGTCCAGTAATTAGGGGTCAATTTCATGCATTATCTATGTTGTAGTAGTAGAGTTACTCCGTAAGAAAGGAAGGAGGGGATCCATCTCCGTCCCCAACATGGGTTTATACCAGGATTCCACTGGGCAAACCTGACAAAATTTGCACAAAGGCCAAGACATTTTTTATCGTAAAAGAAAAAACGAGCTATGAATGCCGAATGTACAGGATCAGCTATAGATGTGTGCAACAGGTATGTACAGTAACACATAGTGTCAGGTAAGATTATGGACACAGAGCAATTTATTCAAGTTGTTCTTAATTGAAAACAACTGTAGCTTAGCTTTAATGCTCTCATCTGTAACATCTGTAAATTCCAAATTCCAAGTACCAAAGCCAGGGTCAACACTACATAATACATCAAAGTTTACAATATGTTTGCTATGTATAGAGATGAAAAATGGGTCCAGCCAAATTAATACTGAGTCTCATACTCACTGGCATGGTTTGTGTTTACAGTTCTATACAGTAAGTACGACTTTCTGCAAAGAAGATTCAAGACACAAAATGTTTTTTTTGTATATCAAAGTTACACAGTGATAAGATATTCAGTGCTGTTGGCAATGGCAGCGCTTAAGTCAGCAGACTTTAAGTGTTCCACTAACAGAAATTGTTCTGAATGAATCTTTTCCCTTTAAGCTTTGCGCTTGTATTAAATAATCTCTAACATTCTTCTTGGCATCAGCTGCCGGCAGCATGAGGCGAGAGAAATGAAAAAAAGGGGGGAGGGGAGAAAGAAAGGAAGAGTTGAAAATAAAGCGAGATGTCGAATGTACAAGAAGGCCAATGAGCACAATGGGTCTTAGCGACAGAATTTGGCTTTATCCTAACTTATTTTAACCGCTTCTCGAAAATTTGTATTTTCAGCACAAAATAAAGTTAAGACAGAATTTGACTCTTTTGTTGTGCAACATCTGTAGACTCACATGTACACGATTATGCACAAGTATCCTGGACCCTTATGACCAACTGCTTTTGGTCTTTCTTATCAACATACATAACAAGCATTCTCTCATATAAAAGGTAGTGAAACGAGCTACACTTGAAGACAGCTTTCCACTGATTATAAATACAATCGTGGTGTGTGATGACTTATGTCATCATACCTTGGCCATACCCCAGCTCTTCCTTCCTCTTTGGAGAGAGAGCCCCTCCAGGCCTACTGGGACTACAGCTGATCCTCTGCAGCTGGGAAGCCTTGCCAGTCGCATGCTGGGGGCCAGGGCCTAGGAAAGGCAAGGCCAGGGCTGGGCAGGGCCGAGATGGGCTGAGAGGAGCACGAGGACAGGGAGGGCTGGGATGTGTGGGGAGATGTGGGCGGCATATGAATGGAGAAAGGGGATTTGTGGCCTTTCAGCTCGTCTTCAGCTCTTCAAGCTCCACTGACCGCGGTAATAGATAAGCACACCCTGCAGCTCTGCATAATGACCGGCTACATCCACTTAACTGTACTGCAACACATCTCCTTGTCTTCCCTTCGCTGCTCTCTGTTCTGGTCATATATACAGTACATATATACATTTTGCACTTATCACTTTTGAGAGAATGTGCAAAAACATGATTACCGTGAATTAGTACTGTATGCAGCTCTTACTGTGAAAGCTTGCAGTATACTCTATGTGTATGTGTGGGTGAATGACAGAGTGGGGAGAGGGCGCAGTATTGGCAGCACCTGTGACCCATACTCTAGCGGAAAGTGGAGTGCACACCTGAACAGCACCTGGCCACAATCAAAGCCTGGGTCTGAGGAGGGTCTCCCATGGGACGGAGCATTAGTACATGACACCTGCCCCAGTGAAAACACACTGGGGATGCCAGTGTGATGTGAGATTGGACACTTCACCAAAAGCCTTGAGGAACAATTAGAAATGAAAAGGGAAAAGACTGAAAGAGATTAATTCTGTTCTAGTGAAAAAGACAAAAAGATAATGCCATTCTTGTATCCTAAAAAATGCAAATAACTCCATTTTAAATTTAATTCTTTAGTTTTAAAAGAAACTAAACCAAGACAAGAAGTAGATTTTTATTCACACAGTCTGTAGACAAGGAGAGGAAACAACTGCACAATCAATGCTAAATATGAATGCTAATATAATGTAAATTTTAGTTCCCAGCAGTGCATTATTACTTTCCCTTTACCAGCAAGCAATATGGCAATAGACTACCTAGAGAGCACAGACAAATACACAGCGTATGATTACCATATATGGTAATCGATTATATCAATCCAGGCCAATAATATTGATCTGAGGTATTTGCAAAACCATCTTATTACAACTATAAATGTTAGCTAGGAGCCTGCTAGTACAACAATGATAAAGAACTGAAAGCAATAAAGGCAATAAGCAAACAAACACACAGGCTCTGAAAAGGTTACATGCAAGTAATTTTAACATCATACCACAGGTTGTGGGTCCTTTATTTTGGTCACATTAAACAAATATCTGATTGCACTAAGAAAATGGTTTGGTCAGGTAATACAAAAATGCACAGCTCTTAAAACTGGTTTTATTTTCTCTGAGGCCCTTATGAGATTGAGCTCTGAGGTGCCTTAGTTTAGGATGACAACTCTGAAACACATTGTAATACAACACACAGAGCTTGTCTGTCATGTACTGCAACATCAGTATTGTCATCATTTTCTTTAACTCATGGCAAAAACTCCACCTAAAGGATGGAAATAGAGACCAAGGCAATTATATAACAATGACAGAAAGTAGTCAATTGTGACTTATTATGTTCTGTTTAACTAACGTGGAGTTTTTTAAGCTGGTAATACTACTTGCAGGCACCTGCAACACCCAGTGAAAGGGCATATACAGCGGTGGGTAGGGCTCGGTGATATGACGATATATATCGTCAAAACAATATATAAATGTCTACCTTCTACCCTCATTTTGCATTAAAGTTATTAATAAAATAAAAAAATACTCAGTACATTTCATTTGTCAAGAATTGAATTCACACGGGAGTAGACACAAATAGGTTTACCATGTGGTTATTTCATATAGACTATTTATTTATTTATCAAATTAGCAGAAAACATGCTATATTATGATATATATCGTTATCGAGATATGAAATTACCTATGTAATTAATAGAAGATTTTGGCCATTTCGCCCAGCCCTAGCGGCGGGCGAAACAAAAAGATGGTCACATTAAGGTCACATGTGGCTGGAAGCAGGATGCATGCGACTGTATGAGTGTGTTAATGACAGCGTTAAGCTGATTAGTATTCATGCAGGACTAAAGCTGTATGAGTATTATGTATGAAGCACACCAGAGAAATGTGAGAATTAAAGTATGACTCAGCAGTTGAGATATCACGCCCTCAGACACATGGCTGGAAAAAGAAATGATGCACAAGCAGTCATCACCACAGGTATGCAGTGAACATGAAACCCAAAAGGAAAACATCAAAAGGAAAAAGCCAGCTGTTTGCATTTCTTAAAACTTAAAAGTGATATAGGCTATAGGGCTATGGATTTTTGAGGACTCAGATATTGTCTTTGTAGTGACAACCATGATGTTTTCATGGTCCTTGTCCTTCTGGCCAGTTAAGAGTAGTTTGAAGACAGAGTGCAAGACTGTGACGAAAGGTTGACTTTAAACATGTACAAGTATTAAAATAAAAGGCAGCAAATTTGACGGAATAATGGATTTCATAGGTCTTTCGATGTCCCTATAAGACTTTGTCCTTCTTATTACAATGAAGGGCCACAAACTGTGACTCTTGACAGCTGTGAATAGCTACATCAACCTTGTCTTGCTAATCAGCATAGCAACTTAAAAGCGTCATCCGAGGTTAGGCATGGGAATCAAAAGGCTTTTTACACTTGGCGGAAAACAATATCAGTCCATTAAGTAAATAATGACAAAAAGGCAAACATTACGCAGCGTACACACACACACACACACACACGTCCAATCACAATACAGCATGAAGTAAAGGAGCAGAGTGCAGCTCTTTCAGCTCATCGCCTGTGTTAATTGCCCAGATTGCTTGAAATCATCCTCCCCCACTGGCTTCCCGTTATCGAGCTAACACCACGAGAAAAAATCTTAGCACGTAATTAGATCTAACCATTTTTTAAGTCAGGGCCATGAACTGTTGACTATCCCTGTGGCTACACAATTAGACGAACTGAATGAGAAACAACCCTCCACTACAAGCCCTTAAGTCAAGTGTTACTACACACGGTGAAGAAAGAGCAATACAGTGAATTACATCGATTTAACTCATCAGCTGTGCAAGAACATGAGACAATCGAGAATAACAACTGCATGAATTTAAAAGTTTAATGTGTAATCCTAGAACGGTTGGACGATAAAACATTTATCTTTAGACTCTGATCTAATCATGGTTTCATTAGTGAATGTCAAATCATTAAAACCAATATAATGAGAATTTAAATTACCAGCTAATCAGTGATGTACAACTATTACACACAGATACTTCAGTCAAATAATGCTCTTTGGTCACAACAGGTAGGAATCGGGGGAGGGCGATATGGCCGTAAAATAATATCGCAATATTGAAAGACATTTCTTTGACAGGGATATTTTTCACAATATATATGAATCAAAATTACACTATACATATGATTACTGTATAATTGTAACATCATTTCAGCTAAGCTGTTGTGGATTCACAGGATGTTTTGGAGGAGCAGACGGAGGCCGAACTGCAGCTCTGTGCTTTGATTTAATATAACTCTCTGATCATTTTTAGAGAGACTAGAGGTGGGGAAAGTACTTGTGTGTCTGTGAGGCCACAGGAATCGCACATTGTGTAACTGCAGATCACTTTGAATGATTTGTCAGTGGACTTAACGAACGCAGTCTCTTGCAACACATGTGATGAGCGGTGGAGTCAAAGGGACTCACATGGCTGAGACTGAAAAAGTTTGTCTATAGTGCCCAATAATATACATGAACAATGTCGCTGCCACCTGCACGGCAGCATGCAGAGGATCACCTGCGGGTTAGTAAGAGGATTGTAGCCCAAGAGGGTGAGGCTTAGTGTATGTGAAGGCCAGACTAGCTGATCCATACTAACAGGGAGTATGGAGAGCCCCTGGAGAGAACTGTGTCATCGTTAAGCAGTCAGTGCATTTAACCCAAACCCCATCCCTCAGTCTGAACCCCCACACACTTCTCTTGTGAGATCCCCTTGTCAGCCATCTGATACCCACTATGACTGTTTAACCTCTGCTCACTCAAACCGTCAAATCCATGGAACCAAAAGCTGCCTTTTTCTAATCAAAATGTTTGTATCATAATGTTTACTGTAGTTACATACACACTGACATGACTAATGTTTTTCATTGTCCCACTGTGTATAAGGGATTCCTGGTCACTATGAGTCACACCATTCTGAGCACATTCAGAAAATACTGACAGTATGAACCAATGTATATACAATACTTTTACTACACGCAAACCACATATACTGTTATACCCAAAACTGATCATTAGTCATGCATCAGCACAAGGCTACACTGCATGCAAATAATGATATACAAGATCAGAACACTATATAATACATAGTTAGTGATTGTTTGTCTCTGGTTTCTTTGATCAACTAATACTTTGACTGATAGACTTCAGTATGTTCTCCTCCAAAGGAAATTTCTAATCAGTGTTGCACTTTTTAATACAAAGCATGGTTTAGATCTACTGTGCTGATAAACTAAACCATGTAAACATGGAAAGTATGTCATTAGGGTTATGAATTGGGCACTTCCCATCAGGAACATTACATTGAATAAGAGGCAGGAAACATGAAGAGGTTCTAAGTGCCCTGACACACCAAGCTGACCGTCAGCCGCTATTATATTTAACATTTGAATCAAACATATTTCAAATTGGGTTTCAATGCTTACATTTAAACAGAATTACAGTTGTAAAATTTGTAGGCTAGTTACTTTCTGCAATCCTGGGTCGTCTGCTTTTCTTTTTCAGTTTACGAATACATAGACGACTGACTAGTTATTTCGTCTCATGCAGGTGGAGAACCTGCATCCGGCTCTCTGCTGTAGTCTTTGCAATGTGTTCAAGTGCAACTTTAAACAGAAGACATGAGGTGACATAAGGCGCAAAGCATTTGATCAGGTTTCTTTGTCAGCAGCATTTTTTTGAAGTTGGCATGATGTGTGAGAGCTGTGATTGTAAATTCCAACACACACAGCCTCAGGCAAACTATTTGCTTAACATCTCACCCAAGGTTTTCACACACCTGATGGAACGACAGCAACAACAACCAGATATGTTGAGATGCTACCTGACTTGAAACAAACCATTCAGCAGTTCAGAAACTAGAGTGACTGACTGGATTCACTACTACAAGAAAAAATATAGTATAACTGTGTATTTCACTGTTGTGTGGTTGTTCTCACCTCTGTTCATCGATAAGGTAGAACCCCTCAGACATGATTTAATGAGGGTGCTGAAAACTCCATACATCTATGTAAGTCCCAGATATTACTCTGGAACAACAATTTAATAAGACCCTACTCATCTTGAATCCTAAGCCTAAGGTAAGCATATGCAATTCCAAGTTTACAATCAGGCTGTCTAAATCTGGCATATTACTGCAACAGATCACATCCATATTCTGTAGCTCGTAAGCATAATTACAGATATGCAGGAGAGATATGCAGTGTGTGTGTGTCTGTGTGTGTGTGTGTGTGTGTGTGTGTGTGTGTGAGATATCAATTACAAGAAAGATAACATTTTGTTTAAATTCAGTAGCACCCATTTGCGAACTAATCACTTTTCTTGGAAACCAGGGTCATTACATAATGAGCTGAGATGTAGTTAGCCATAAAACTGTCAAGTGGTTACACATCACAATGATGCCAGGCCAAAGAGCTGGATAACACACAGCTTTTAGTTGTTATAATAGGACAACTTAGTTAGTATTTAGTTGCAAAAGGGGGTAGGTTTTGCGATCATTATTAAAGTTTAGGAGAAAAATAAACACACAAATAGGCCGATCTTTAGTATATTTACTTTCACAAAAGACAATAAACTACCAGCTACCATGCCACCAACCTGAGTAAGTACACCTTAACAACACATGTTATGATTAAGAATATGTGAAAACTAGTTCCGAAGCAAGCAGAGGAGTCAACAAAGATTGCTAAAAAATAAATGATGATAAATGATAAATGGCTGAAACGTGCAGCTTCTGCAACTCCAAGAGTTGAACTTGACCAAACCTACAGTACTGAAAAGAGAGACCATCTCCAGAATCATTATGTCTTGTATGACTTTTATATAATTAATAGTGTTAAATAACATCCTGTTATAAACATACTTGGAACATGATGGATGGTGTCGATTAAAGGGTACTTATGCTGACCCGATAGTACTGTGGGGGTGTATCAGACCACTGATCTAAGAAACAATATAATAACAGAGAATCACTGCTCTGCTCCACCTGCTTCGGCTGTTATCAGCCGGTTGAATGGGCGTTATCAGTTGTTTATCGCTATTATAGATATGAAGCGGTGAGGCCCTACTCTACCTCATTCAATGGAGTGATAACATTTGAAACGGATGTCTGCTCTCTGAAAATTTAATATAAAATGCAAATATGGAAATCTTCCCATTATTATCAGGAAACATTATCAAGCAAACAATGAGGACAAGCATGATTGGACAAATTCAAAAACTAAAGACAGTAAAAAATATAGAACACTGTTAAATAATCTACAATAAATTCTATTTGATTCTTATGTGAGAAGGTCTTTGCTACAACTGTCTGTTTAACCCCACGCCCCAAAACCACTACCCTGCTGCCAGTAGAAGTTGCTGAGGGCAGTTTTCATGTCTAGGAGACAGCTTCTTATGATGGAAAGCTATACTGATGGCGTGACTTCTAGCCTGGGGGAGGGTCATCACAGGAGGAGGAAGAGGAAGATACAGAGAGAGAGGAGGGGGATTAAGGGAGGAAATAAAGACAGCAGGAGATGAAAAGAAAATACAGCCCTGCAGCCTGGCAAGCCTTTCAGTACTGCTACCTTGAGATGCATGATGTGCCTTAACCTCAATCAGGCAATTTTCTAACTCAATGTCTTTCCCCTACCAAAGGGTATGTGACGGGTGAGTTGAAGAGAATCACTTACTTACCCATTATGTTCGAATTCATGAAAGGTGTTGGGGACAATCCTTCATGGGACACTAATCGACTGTCACTCAAATGATCGCTGTAATGAGGGCTGTCAGCAAAACCCTGGGGGAAGAGATCAGAATATTAAGCACATTACTGGGCAACTTCACTAATTGAGTGATATGACATACCACTAATTAGTAAGAGGAGAGCCCAACTGGTCTGTTATGCTAATAAACATCCCCCTTTCTTGTGTAATTGTCCAAATACATTAAAGAGAAAGTAAAGAAAAAAAGATCTTTACATTTAACTGTTGGTTCAGATTAATAATAGATTCACATTTATAATCCCAGTATTTGCCATTAAGATACAAGCATTCAGTGGACGAACCAACAATGATATGTATTACACTGTTGTTGTTTTTTACCTTATCTATTATGAGTCATGCCCAGGTGTGTAGTGCTATTTGTTTGAGTACCGAAGCGAACCTACGATGCAGGCGTGCAGTTTAAATTGGGGCTCGTTTCGAATGTTATTTAACCACTGTTCCTACAGTGGTAAGTTCACATACATTAGACAAATACTACTATAAAATGAAAGGATGTTTTGCTGCCTTGTCATTTTTATGAGTTAACAGTTAGCTAGTTATAGACTGAGAAAAAATAATTTAATGCAGCAATGTTTTCTTGCATGTGTTGATGTCTTGAATCAATTAACACACCTTAAATGTCAATATTACAACTTTGACCATTCCTTTTGTTTTTATTGTCTCTCTTGCATGACATTCACTTTAGTGATGATTGGATCTTCAAGCGCTTACATTTTTTTTCAACTGGATTATATTAACTAAGAATATTGTATTTCCTCACTTGGAGAAAAAAAGTGACGGAGCATCGTTCCGGTGCACTACGGCAGCGCTACACCCCTGGGCCCTGCGTGGGTATAATGTATTTAATGAAGGTGGAAGTGGTTATGAATGATAATGATAATTGCTGTTTTACTGTTGTATTTTATATCATTTAACTGTATACGATAGTAAGACCATTTCTGGCCAACTTTCACTTGTTTAGGAATGAAAACACTTAGATTAAGTGTAATCAAAAACCAAGATCTTTATAAAAGAGGCAAAATGCCATTGTCGTTAAGGAATATTTGAGCTTTAACATTAACTAACATCCTACTTAATTCCTCAGCATATGAACTTCATATTGCCAACCTTTCATCACCAACAAACAGGTCAGTGTTGTAAATATTTTTGCTGGTTTCTTGGCTCTTAGAAAACAACTGGACCTGTAGAGCTTTATATTTATCACAGTACATCCATAAAACAACACCTAAAACCCTAAATATTCATTTGTGTTTATCTTAAAGTTTTATTTTTTAATCTACTATTTTATCTATATGATAACAGGTTTATATATCACCCCACAGCTCATAAGAAGGTGTTGTTAGAAGAGGAAGAAACAGAGAGATGCAATCCTACATCATTCCCAGGTACCCGCAGCTTAAAAAAAATTGCCTTTTTCTCCTGCAGCTTAACAGTGCCTTTTCATGACAGTTATCAGCTTCAGGGGCTTAGGTCTAAATATCGGTCACAGTATGGTTTTTGAAACTCGGGGTCCCATGTAATAAAAGATACTCCGTTACAGTGCTAATCCCAAGCCCTGTGAAAGTCCTCATGTGCTCCAGTCAAATACATCTCCCCAAACTACATTAACTCCCACCAGAGGGACCGAGCAGCAGTGGGCTTGCATTTCTATAGAGGTATTTTCACCAACTCATACCCTTTGCATTCAACATACAGTAAAAAAAAAAGTAAATCTTATTATCCATCTTTTTTTAGTGAGTGGATGGTGATGGAGTAATTTCAAAGGCAGTGAAGTGTTGTGCTGTGTCGAGGGAATCCTCAGAGATTCCCTATTGTGCTCCTGCCAGGCCGCACACACTGTTAATCACACCATGAACAGACTCAATAACAACAGCCCTGTGAGAGAGGCTCTAGCAAACTAACACACAAAGACTTACACATACACGGCTAACGTAAGCAGGGAAAAAACATATCCTCTGCTCTGTAGCAGAAAAGGGAAAATGCTTCAAACTACAGACTTAAAGGAATAGTTCCACGTTTTAGAAAATACACCTATTCGCTTTCTGGCAGTGAGTTAGATGAGAAAACTGATACCCCTCTTATATTTGTCCATTAAACATAAGGCTACAGACAGCAGCCGGTTAGCTTAGCTTAGCATAAAGAGTGGAAACGGGGAATCCGCTAATTAACAGGTTGTATCTAGTTTGTTTAATCAGTTTAAAAGCTTAAAACTACAATCAGACATTTTCCGGGGGTTATGTTCAGGACTATTTCTAGCTAGGATCAGTAACCTTCTGGAGTCTCTGCTCGTTGCCTGGCAACTGCTATCAGCCAAGAAAAAAACGGCGAATTGTCATTCTTATGCTTCATTTTTCTTCTCCAAATTAGACAAACAATATTACTGAGCTTTAAAACTACAATTACCGGACATATATGAGAGTGGTATTGATCGTATTATCTAATTCTCCGCCAGAAAGCGAATTAGCGAATTTCCCAAAATGTCAAACTATTCCTTTAACTAAATTAGAGGTCGATCGATTTATCGGCCGGCCGATTAATCGGCCGATTTTTGGCATTTTTTAACATAATCGGCATCGGCCAATATCCCAGTATATCAAGCCGATTAATAGGCAGGCACATCTGCGGGCAGCCTAGTGTTAAAAACATGAATAGGCGACATTTTTTACAGCGTACCCAGACCATGGATGTATTAAGAGAACCAGCTGCCTCCAGCCCAAGGGGGTAAGCTTCTCCTCGGACTGCGAACCTCCTATGGCGCCATTTTGATGCTACAAAGCGATCACCCCCCGTTAGCATCCCATTGACTGCCATTCATTTTGACGTCACTTTGACAGAGAATAACTTCACATCTGAAGCGTTTAAAGACTCTATTTGTCCATTGTTTATTTCTAAAGAAACACGAGAATGTATAAAAGGCTCCATTACCTTGTACCTCACGTTATGGCTCCGTAGCAGACATTTTTGTAAAAATAGGCTAACGATTGTGTCATAACCACGCGACTTACTGTCGCATAGTAGAGGAATTACCGTATAGTAGACGAGAAGCGCGCAGGCAGTTTCGTCTCACATTAGCTGTTTAAGTGTAATTACTAATGTTAACTATCATTTTAGTGATCAATAATTAGCCTGTGCCTATGTTATCTCCTTACATATACCTACGCTCTCCGTCTCTGCAAGATTGGGAATGATTGAGATTTCTCTTGGCACAGCTACCAGAAGACTTACAACTTTCAGACACGTTGCTCACGGCACATTTACGTCGTCTCTCTCAGTTGGAGGCTGCGCAGTAACGCTCAGCGCTCACCGGAAAAGTGCTTCTAACGGCCTTCACTGGTCTCTGTCCAGAGCAACGGGATCTGTTGGTCCATTCTTATATACAGTCTATGCTCCAGCCCCTCCCCTTGTGAAGTCTTGCCATGTGTCTCGCGCAGCCACTTCAGGCTCAGACGCTACCGTTAGCAGTAGCATGTTGCTGGTGTTCTTACCTTGGGATTAACTGTACTAATAAAACCGTGCAAAACACCGCGGCCACACCGCTGTGGAAGCTCCCCGAATGACATTTATCAGAGTCTGGTTGTTATCCCTGTCCGTTGCAGTCTCATCCACTCCTATAACGGAGCTAACTGGAGCTAGCTAACCGCTAACGGAGCTAACCACTAACGGAGCTAATCGTTGCTAACAGAGCCTTCAGTTCTCCGTGCCTGTATCCATTAACTGCATCTATGGACTCGAGCACGAATAAAACCCTTAATTTTATTAAATTGGCTGGACGAGTTTTAAATTACAACTAAGAGTTGTTTGAATGACAGAAATGTGCTCAGATAAGATCCTAATGAGGTCAACAGGACATGTAACAGTAGGGTCCCCAAAACACAGATAAAACACTTCAACAAATGAACAATGATCTAACAAACAAGGTGAACAAGAATTGACTTTAGATAGCCCTAGTCTTATGTGATTCAACAGGAGTTAGGAGGAAATAGTGTTGAGATTAATAATAACGTCACTTTCTGTGAAGCAGATTTGTATTCTCAGAAGTTTAATAAATGCTGCTAAGTGCACTAAACTATTTTTTTCATTTAAAAGTTTGACAAAGTTTATTTTCTTCTTACCCGTTTCGTTTATTTAATATATTTTTCATACATTATTTATACAATATACAGTATGTTTTTACATTACATTTTTAATTGAAGTATACAAGTGTAGATTGGTGAAGTGTTCAATAAATGTTTTTGTTGAGAAATTCTGTGTATATTAGTGTTACATTTTATCTTTCAAATAGAGGTTTAAAAACAAGCACATATCGGCCAAAATAAATCGGCAGCATTAATCGGCCATCGGCTGACCCTGAGAGAAAACCCATATCGGTCGACCTCTAAACTAAATATTAGAAAGCACTTGGTGGTGATGAGCACTTTGATCCCTTACCAACAAGTCTTCTCTGATTGTTACAACTGTGTCAATGCAACCAAACTGTGTTTGCTCCTCTGGGACTGTTGGATCATCAATCACAGATCCCTCATCATTCCCAAACACTAGTGGCCTACATCTATCCGAGACACTTATACACGCTGTCATCGCTGCCACGGGGCTACGTTGGCTAGATAATTGTCAGATCACTGTGGGCCCCAATCACTCGCCACAATGTTTAAAAAGTCATCTCTTCCACACTCTGTGCTGCGTCCCAGGTGTACATGTGGCTGCATGTGGCCACTTGGGAAGTGATGATATGGTTATGATGGATGCGTGTGGGGTCGAGTATTAAGTCGGGGCAGGGCACTGGGGAAGTGGGGGTTGTCATGCAGTGGCGGTGGGCACAGACCCGACTGTCAGGCCGCCAGCCTAAAGCTACAGCTGCCCAGGATACAGCGGCTGGCTGGGAGCCAAGGTCAGCACGGCAGGTCTCGGGACTGTTCACAGTTGACTGATCACACACTCGTAGCTCACCAGCTCAAACAAGCTCAGGGACAAGAGTGAATTCCCTTTGTAACAGACTGAAAGATGAAGCACTGAGAATTTCTTCCAAGAGCCTTGGACAAATATTGTGAATAAATCATAATTTGTAAAAAGCTCTTATTTTTTTAGCAATTATTTGATTCTCATTTAACAAAATAATGGATTGAAACTAATCATTCATAAAAACAACTTATGACCAAGGGCAATATTTTCGCTTTAGAAAAGAATAATACCCAAGCTCTATGCAACGCTGATGTTACCACTGACTTTCAAAATCAAGTAGAAGTAGAGAATGACAAGAAGACACATCTCAGGGACTGCAAATATGCACAAATATAAATATGATGCTTTCATTGGGTGTAAATGCGGGAAGCACACTTGTGTTCTTCTACACCTTTATCATTATTATTTCGTCGCGTTTTGGCACTTGGCTCCTTCCACATTTTTCAACGTGGAAACTTTGTTCAAACATCAAAATATTCAGCTCAATTATTTTTATTTTTTTTTAAAGATTTTTTTGGGGGCATTTCAGCCTTTAATGGAAAGAACAGCTAGATATGAAAGGGGAGAGAGAGGGGGATGACATGCAGGAAAATCGTCACAGGTGGGATTCGTACCCTGGACCTTCTGCGTCGAGTGAATAGACAGAACATTTAAACATTTCCACACTTTTTCCATATATTCTCAATCATATTTTCAGCTAGAAACTCTTGTTTCATACATTCTGGCTATTATTCAACTTTCAACCCCATGTTTTCTACAACACACATAAGTCAGCTCATTTTTTTTTAGTAACCTGACACTACAAGATAATGTTGCAACAACTTTAAGCATTATCAATTAATATATTTTAATTGGTGATTTAATGGTCATAAAGTAATGATTTACAACCATAATAGGATGTTAATTTTCTCTGAATTTAATTTAAGACAATTCACATGGTTAAGTATATCAGGTAATCTGGTCATAACTGGGTTATAAAAGATTTTTTATTGAAAAAACTGACATCATTTAAAGGTCCAATATCTAGCTAATACTGATAGCTAGCGTTTAATGGTTACTGCAGTCCAAATTCAAAATACTGAAAAGAGTCGTCTCCCCAGCCCCTCCTCCCCAGTGTCGAAGTTCACGGGAGTTGGCAGGTTGAAAACGCTAAACCCAACGTCACACAGTCATTGTTAGCTTGATGCTAGTCTCGCATTGCCAGACATTAGCTAGCTACTTCACAGCGCAGCGGAGTTGGCTGATGAAATGACTGATGATTTTAACTGTGTCAGGCTCGGGTCGGGCTCGGACATAAATATCTTAAGGAGGGTTGACACAACATGAAACTTTGCTCGAAGCATCATCAGGGGCTCTACACCTTAACTACACCGGTGCACAAGGGATATACTAAATCTGTGGCTACTTGTTTTGATATCGACTCGTTTTGACTGCCGAGGTGGTAGTGGCCGGAAACAACAAGAGCTACAGTGAGTTGTTCAAAACCTCTTTTTAGTAAACTCTGGGTACACAAGCAATGTTCTCAACGCTTTCATTAAGGTGTAGAGTCCCTGGTGATACTTCAAGCAAAGTTTCATGTTGTGTCGAGCCTTCTTAGTGTTTTAAAAATAGCTATTTTGAGGCTAACATAAAAGTGCCCCTATTACTCCCATTCAAAAGGCCATTTGACCGAAAAACGAGAATACGGTAAATCTTAAAAGTGGCGCTTCCGTCCTAAATATGCTTTTAAATGAAAGTTTGATTGGGTTGCATTTTGGTGAGAGTTATGCTTTAAATTGCATGTTTCCATTATGAGGAGGTCAAACTTGCGGTTTCTGGCATATGTCGTGGATCCTACTTTAGCAGTTAGCGTGTGTTAGCATGGCGGCATTAGCACCAGTCAGGATCACTTCACTGGCTGTGTAAATTTTTTTGCGAGTAACTAACTTGAGTACTCTATATCATTTATTGCGAGCACATGAATGTTGAAATGAATGAAAATGACTATCCCTACATTAGCCATGATATAGCTAAATGAATGAAGCTCAACGCTTAACGTTACCTGTTTAGGAGGAAATTGGTCAACTCAGTGTTCTTTTAGGCTTGGTCTTGCAAGTCTTGCTTGCAAGACCACTCTATCAAAACTCGACACTCTTTACCATTCCACTATCAGGTTTGCCACAAATGCCCCCTTCAGTACACACCACTGCAACCCTATATTCATCTGTCAACTGGCCCTCCCTTCACATCCGCCGTAAGATTCACTAGTTCACTTTCATTTACAAGACCCTTCTTGGCCGATCACCTCCTTACTTAGGTCACCTGCTGCAGCCAAAGTCTGTCACATACAACACTCGGTCCTCACTTCATCTTCAATTAAGCATTCCCAAAACCAACTCTGCCTCTGGTCTCGCATCTTTTCAATCTGCTTCCGCTCGCGACTGGAACGCTCTGCAAAAGATTCTCAAACTGGACAAACTAATTTCCATTTCATCCTTCAAAACCATCATATCATCCTTGTTCACGGACATACAGTTGCTTCTCTACATAATTTTTCCAGCAAAATATTTGAATTGTTTCTCCCTCTCTTACTCACCGATATACCTGTGCACTTATCTCGTTATAAGTGTTTATTGTTTTATTTGTAGTATTTCAAATTGTATTTTATGTAATTTCTAAACTGTATGTATTTCTAATGTATTTATTATCTAGCCCTCCTTCACTTTCCCTAAGTGGCTACGCCACTTGTCAGGCCGCCATTGTAAATAAGAACCTGTTCTTAATGACTTGCCTGTAAAAATAAAGGTGAAATAAAAAAAAGGCTCTAAACTGTCTCCTTTTAAATGCATGTCCAATATTTACCCGTGTTTTACCTTGTCTCTGGTTATGCAACCTTAGAAAGATGGTGAGTTTTTTTTAGGGCGGGTAGAATGAATCTATCTCTGTTGATCCTGTTTGTTTGTTTGCTGCTTCCATTGTTGTACTGCAGCTGTAACGCACTGGGTTTGCGTTTTTACAGGCATATCTAGCAACCGGGCCCGGCTGTCAAAATGGGCAGTTGATACCAACACAGGCCAAAACACAAACAGACATTCCGTGGAACAGAAATTTCAAAGGAGAAAATACATTGTTGTCAGAAAACATAGTATTTCAACTTAGCATGCTTCCTTAATATCTGATAACACAATGGGGTCTTTTTTTAATTAAATACAGTAAATATATTACATATTGCACCTTTAAACAGATTTTACTGAGGTTCATAAGAAATGCCACTCACTTCCTAAAGCATATCAATATAGGTGTGTATGCAGCTGTGTGTGTGAGTGTGCCTTGTGCTTGTTTGCGTGCACGCCTTATGGTGATGCAGACAGCTGTCTGCTGGCTGATGCTGTGCCTTGCAATGTCAGAAACACTCATTTATATGCACCTGGAGCACATATATCTCAAGCGTCTCTGTCTTATAATTCAAATCAAGCTGCCTATGTTACCATAGCCTGTAGATGTTCATTCGGGAAGGGCACAGAGAAATAAACAAGGTAACGCAGCCCGAGTGGCTCTGACATTTAAATGAAATCTAATGGAAAGTGACAGGAGATTGACATTAAATGAAATTCATACAGGGCATATAGAACAACCAATGTGTGAGGGACAAACAAACAGGGGGAGAGCTGTTCACACTTGCTCACACAAACAGTGTGATGTTCTCACTTTAACAGAACAATAGAGATGCAGATTAATATGCACCATTTCTTCTATATTATTATTATTATACAAATGCAACACACACTTATTGCAATTTTTGGTGCAACAAATGTATTTTGCATTGTCCCTTTTAAATAAACAATAAAAAAAAAAATTTAAGTAAATTACAAACATTCTTTTTTTGTGTAAATGTGTAATCACTAACACAATGTCATAGTATATTCTGAAGTATTGAGGCTGCACAGAAGACATGCCTCCTCCTTGCATAATGCAGGATAAAATAAATTGTGGCCCAACACTGCAACAACAGTGAAAGACAAAATGTTAATTTTGCTTCAAACCAGCTTCATATGAGTCATGGACAAAGAAGTGTTTAGATGTGCTACAGAAAACTATTATCTAACCTATGTGTCAGTGTAGCCCCCCTTTTTCACCACTGCTCATACTTTTTTTTATGACCATGAATAAGTTGATGTACAGTATTCCCTCTGGCTGCATCAGTTTTCTTATTACTAGAGCATATAGTGGAACCATGTTACCCCAAATCTAATAATAATAATAATAATAATATATAGTATAATAATAATCAAATAGTAGCTGGGTGCCATTTGCAGTGACGATACAATTTATTGTAAATACACTACTGCAATATCTACAAAGATACTGAGCATGTGTAAAACCCTTTGTGAGCCAAGGAGTGGAAAGAAGAGCTTTCAGCCATCATGTCTTTTACTGTAGTTTACGGCAGTTTACTCCCGCTAGCGTTCACAGGATATGACTGGCCAGTAGAGGAACAAACCAATGGCCTTGGAGATCTACCAAATGGAGGTCAGTGAATCCCATTCAACCCCTGCTTAAAAACGGGAATCACCTGCAGTGTCACTGCATTGGCTTGTTTCACCACTGTTGACAGTCAGTTTTCAAATGCACAAACAACAACTCCTTTTTATTGCCAGTGCCTGCCTAAAAGATACACTATTCGAGGTGAAACGAATAGTCGGTAAATCAACAGAAAAGTAACTATTTTGATATTTTATTATTTATTTCAGTAGTTTTTCTATCAAAAACATCAAGAACTCTCTGGTTCCAGATTCTCAAATGTGCTGCTTCTGTTTTATAACTTATTGTAAATTAAATATATTTGTGTTCTGGACAGCTGGTCGTACAAAACATACACAAGACGTTGTTGAAATTAATTATTCAATTGATTGGTTCATCGAGAAAATTATTGGCAGATTAACAAAATGAAAAGAATCCTTAGTTAATATCACCTGATAATACGTCCATTGTTATCAGTGATGTTTTGAAATTGAAGTTTTTTAGGGTTTAAAAAACCCAACAGAGAGCTGGGATTAAATTTTGAGTTCTGGGGTTCAAGGGGTGGTGGACCCTTAAATTAACTTTTATGTTTATTCATTAACTGTCCTTTTTATAACACTGTTTCCCTATTTTACATTATAATGATCAAGAGTAAAGTCATTCCCTCAAAGGTGCCACAACTGATCACATGCTAACTGCTGAATTTTTTTTTAAAAATGTAACAGCATCAACATATAATTTGAGCGGAAACATTTCAACAGACCTCTACAACTAAAAAGAAGCTTGATCCCACTATAATATCAGATTGCAGTAACTGGTTTCCCTGTTAACTGTATAACATATTTGGTTCCACACATATACATATACATATATATATATATTTACATATACATATATATAAATCAATTCCACCACCCATGAGAACATTAACTTGTCATTTATGTTACAGAGAACTGTGTATATTACAGGTCATTCAACATGACTGGTAATCTGGATAGGGTGAGACTATAACATTGTAAATGCACCGGTTTAATGTAATGAGTGTTAAATGATGTGCTGTGGAGCATAAAGGCCATTCAGAGGCATTAAGGTGAGGGTCATCTTACCCGGGAGGACTCATAAGAGGGACTGGACTCGCCACCTGGGGCCCAAGACGCTTGGTTGGTCCGCTCATCTATACCTGTCAGAGAGAGAGATGCACGACTCAGTCAGCAAGTCAAGGTTACTCAGATGTGTACACACAGTATATCTACATTCTCTGTATTTGTCTCACACGGAGGCACAATGAAGAAGTAGTGAACAGCTGAATCACAATGACAAAGACAATACTGCTAATTAAATACACACATTTATGCAGTGACCCTGTGATTGAGTTTAACAGTGTGTTTTCAGTTTTAAACATTTGATATGGACAATCCTACACTTGAGACAAAGATGTGTTTTCCTGTTACCTTACAAGAGATAAGGAGTTAAAAATGCTTGTTTTTCTATATAAAATCTTTTTAAATAATGACAGTATAAGTGAAATCATTAGTCGATTAACACTTGAAAATTAATTGGCAACTATTTTGATAATTAAAAAAAAAACTCACTTGAGTCACTTGTCAAGTAAACAACATTTGTTTGTACCAACTTCTTCAATCTGTGAATTTCCTCTGTTTTATATTATTGTAAATTAGAAATCTTTGGGGTTTGGATTGTTGGTTGGACAAAATAAAGATGTGAATTTGTCATGTTACACTTTTTTTTCCACAATTTTCTGACATTTTATTTAAAAAAAACAAATTATCAGATAAATTGGTGAAAATAAGTTGCAGCACTAATTAGCAGCCAAATCAAACCCTGAAATCCACTTGCACTCTTCAGAGGTGATCTGCATACAAGTTGGCAACTCTACAAATAATTAGAAGGGCATGCTTGTGTTAAGGTCTGACTAACATCTCACTCAAATAAAAACTGTTATAGTTTATGTAATAGCATTATCTCATGATAGGGATTTTACAACATTTGGAAATGAATAAGAAAATTGACTAATCAAAGGTTAAACTTCATGTCCAAAAATATATATTTGTATTTATAATAAATAGTAACTGTTTTATGTGCTCTAATGTACCAAAAGGTAATTTACAACTCCATGATTTGGCATTGATGCATGCCAGGCTACTTTCAGACAGCTGAGTACTAAAACTTGATAGAACTCATGTTTAAATTAAAGAAAATCTCTATGCTTCAAATGTCAAACAGATAAACAAATAAAATCAATAACTCCAACCAACTCCAAAGCAAGACCATCTGGCATATATTGAAAAATATAATATCTGATCTTTCTAATCTGATTTATGAGATAAAGTCTGTAAAAAATATTTGATGCCTCAATTGTTGTTGCTGTTTGAAACAATATTGTGTTGCAGTAAAAGCCAAAGTTATTGATTGTCCCTGTTGTAATGTCATCTGTCTCAGTCAAATGCAATACCGTTTGTATATTTTTAACGTCAAATAAAAAAATATCAGATTTCAAGAATTGTGTATGCTCAGAATAATAATAATAATAATAATAATAATAATAATAAAAAAAATAATAATAATAATATTAATACTCCAAGCAATAAGCCAAACTTTTCAATGTCAAGTACATTTTTACCTTAAAATCTAACAAATGATATGCACTGAGGTGCCTCTATGTAGCAGGGTAAGGCATACAATCCAAAAGACTGAATATACACGACTGAAACAAACAACCAATAAAAGCAGAAGTAGAATCTGCACTGCAAAGCCTGTAGTTACAGATCAAAACATGTGGACTAGTTCTCTGATTCAAGTCAAAGTATAGCTCAGCAAGCATCTTAACAGAAAGACTAGCCATTGATCCCCCTTAAGGTTCAGTGCGTTGAATTCAACAAAGAGAAACAATGAAAAGGCAGTGTTTTCAGGATCTGTGAAGGTAGAACAATATCCAATCAGAGATGTGATAATTACACATTTTGGAATTTTAATATAATTTTGTAATTATATTGTGTTTTATAGTATTATTATATTCATTTTCAACAGGCATGCTGCCAATCAATTCTTAGTCAGAAATCTAATCATACACTGAACCAGAAAGTGCGTGACAGTTCTCTTAACCAGGAATCACGCTCCAGTGAGCAGATATAAGTTTCATCCTGACAAACATGTTGTTTTGCTGCTAGCACACAGCAGATTCATTTCCTTTTTAAAAAGTCTGTGATAGAGAAACCTGTGTTACTAATTTTATTATACTTGTGTTACTAAATAGCACTCGGGTCTACATTGGTACTGTGACAACACCGATGTGACATATTGTAGCCCAACTGAGGCCTTTTTACACACTGAATGTAACAATGGTCAGTGTTTGCTCTCTGGGCCACTGGCTGTCATCTCGTCTGATTACCATCTCCTACCACGGCTCAAGGGTCCCCTCTCTTCTCCAGGCACAGACAGGCTGCACAATAAGATTACTCACTGACACAAGAGGCAAAAGGGAAAAACACAAATGCACTGTCTGTAATTTAGGTCTAATGAATTGGGAGAACCATTGCTGCTCTGCTGTGAAGTATTCTGTGGCAAAGATGCACAAACTCCTACACTAGGACTTCCATTTCCTTTTCACACAGTATGCTCACAGCTATAATCAATAGTTGTATATGAACACTAAACATGTGTGTGTAATGTTTAAAAAAAAAAAAAAGAAATTATCACCAAACTCTGGAGCTGAGCTTTTTAGCCTAATTTACCTTACTGTTTTGGTTTTACAGCCACACATACAGTATATAGTTTGTCTAACCATTCTCAACAACCATGTTTTTAGTAGAAAGCTGTGAAGTATGATAAAAAGCTCAGATAACCCAAATGCACCCTACATGCCCAGCACTAAACTGCAGGTAGACAGTGTTGCTGAATATTTGATGAGCATACACTAAGTTGCCAGTTTATTAGGTACACCTCTCTAAAAACGAATGCAGTCTAATACAAAAGTACTGCAACAAATCCCATCTTGATGAAGGTTGTAATGTTCAGTTTTTGTTGAAACTGTTTTAGAGAGGTGTTGATTCAACTTTATGGTGATTTCAAATTATTGAGAGTAGATCAAATATCAGAAACATCTTTCAGTTGTAGTCATTCTGTAACAAAGATTCACAAGAAACACAAAAATGTATACTGAACATCTGATGGGTATTTTTAATTAAGACGAATAATAGTGAACCAATATGGATTTGTACAATTTAAGGACAGAATTTCACTGTTGGAAGAGATATTTGGCTACATTTTGGGTTCGTTCCAGAGGAAAAAGGTTGAATTAGAGAATGTAAGAAAGCCTCTCATGAAAGACAGCTGCACTAGAGGGAGACACCTGAGGGAAATGCTTGGTCTCGGTCACTCCCCACACTGCTTTAGGATTCAATATTATGCATTTACTTGACTTGTCCGGTCATGCAACCAACTTTGTGTTGGAACTTACAGCTAGACTTGCAGAGTGCATGCAGATGAAAAAAAAAAAAAAAACGTAACTAGAAAAAAATATATTCAGCCATTTTATTACAGGCCATATGGTGGATACATTTTGTATCCTTGAATGTCCTGAAAGTATTGTGACCCTCATATGTTTATCTATCCAGCATAAATTATAGGTCTACGAGTATTTGTACTGCTGGGATGTCAGGATTCAGCACACGCAAGCAATTTAAGTCTGAATAATTAAATCTGTAACTAAAGCTGACATCTATTCTTCATAACACTTTTTTTTCGCCACAACTCCTAATACGTGGCTATTTAGAAGTTCATGTGCACAGGCATTATTAACTATGAAAAATCATACTACTATAGATTATTCTCAATAACATAGTTTATGTATGACAACGAAGAGAAATATGTTTAGGAAATTATGTGGTCGATTTTAAAACATCAAGATGAATAAAGTTTGCATAATGATGCCACATTTGTAAATGTCCTGTAAACCTGTGCTACTGTTTTGATGGACAGAGTAAGCAGAGCTTTGCTATCATAACTGACTCATACTTTCTCACCGTCTCTGCTGGGTCATTCATAAACCCTCCCCAAGCAAGCTCCCAATTCAGCAAAACGTCATCCGACAGAAAGACCTTCTTCTCATGCGATATGGCTAAAGAATTGCAAAACCTTACCTTACCAATATTTGGCAAAAAATAAAGTCAAATATCAGATTCTTCATTCACAATTTCACCACCAGTGATACTGCCTCATATCCATATCCAATAGAACACATAGTCCCACACTGAGAAGACGATCTATTTTCTCCATTTACTGTCAGGTGCTTTTATACGTAACCTGTTGGTTCAGTTGAAATGAACTCTGACACCAGAGAACATAAATATACACATATAAAGCATTAAAGTGTAGAAACTGCTGTCAGTCAACAGAATTTGATTTCCCCACATGGGTCCATGATGTAGCGCTGATGATGTAGGATGACATCAACAAAACTGTCCAATCAATGAGTTACCTGTCACTGTCAGTCTGTATAACTTCATGTTTACTCCTCTTGGTTTGTTTGTATAAAGTCAGTCAGAACATGCAGACCACTCAAATGTAACAATGTAGAATATTCTCCCCCTCTGTTCGGACCAAATGAATCAAACTACAGGTGTGAAAGCAGCGATAGAACATTGTGTATTAAATTATCAACTTACCAGTGTCTTTATTGTTGTTGATATCAATCATTACATACATAGAAAGTAGAGTGATTATCTATTTATTTATTTTTAATTCATGAGAATCGGATCCGATTATTATTTACCACAAAACACCTGATAGATGTTTGGTTTTATTCATTTGGAAGTTGAATTGTATGTTTTATATTAAGGAGAGACAGACAGAGAGAAATTACAGATAAAAACTAAATTGGCTCTGAGTAATACAGAAAATGATAGTAAAACATAAAAGTTATAACAGTCAAAAGCCCCAACAAGATAGAAATACTATTACATATACATACTTAACATAACAATAAGTGTGATTACATCAAAATTCAAACTGGCCAAACTATTTTACTCAGGACAAACGGTTAAACAAACTTTACAATATAAACACAGAAACCCTCCTGGTGTTTTCATATGCCTCCAATAAGCTCTAAAACAACATTGAATACATTCACAAGGAAACAAGGATCAACTTCAGTTTGATTGAGGAATCTATAAAACCCCATTCCTTCTGAGATCAAACACTTCCCGTCACTCAAAAACTGTTGGCAGCAAAACTACAGGGGTGAAAAAAAGGAAAAAGAAAAAAAGAAGCTTCTGGTCCGGGCTGCATCTTGAATAAAATGAGAAATGAGAAACGTCAGACATTTGAAAAGTAGTTAACCTGATTCGCAGCACGAATACGTTTCCTATGACCCAAAATAAATGTAAAACCCTCATGGAGGGTTATTATATCTGTTTATGAGACTATGGAAATATGTATGTGTAACTTCTACTGCAGTGTAATTAGTTCAAGACCCACTTCCCATGCCTTTACACAGACCACATTCACAGTCTGGTAAAGTCCATGTTAATGCAAACAAATCTCTTCAGCTTTGCTGACTAAAGAGAGCTTTTGACCTAATTTAGTTTCCTGTATAAATGAACTGAGCACTAATGGTAAAACCAATGACTGCATCAAACGGCTGTATACAAATAACAAATGTGATGTAAAACTAGACTGAGAAAACACAAACAGTTTCCACAAGGACACATGGCGTTGATGTCTCAGCCCTCCATTACTGTGTATAAAATTACATTTAATTTAGAGAAATATTCTGCACCAGGTCCTACATTCCTGGAGGAAGAGGTGACATTCCTCTTATTTGCAGAGAGACAGAGACAGAGAGAAAATGCCCACTGATGTGTATGTCACAACATTAGCTAAGAGACAAACATGACTATTATGATGGATGACAGTAAGAAGACAATGGCCAATAGCCTATATCAACACTATTATTTACATTTTATTTGGAACTTTCTGAAAAGGTATATAAAAATCACCAATAAACAACATCAGAATACAGGCAAAGAGACAAAGAAAGTGTTACAAGAATAAATAGAAAATAAATGTCCATGCATGCCAAGAGTCACTGTATCTCCAATGTCCATAGTCACCATAATGTACAGTAATAAATGTGCATTACAGCTGGAAATTGTTCATCCACAAATGTGATCCAGGGATGTGTGTGTGTGTGTGTGTGTGTGTGTGTGTGTGTGTGTGTTTTAGTGCTTAAATAGTTCATATAAACTGTACATAGAGCCACAGAGGACTACACAAATCAACTTCCCTGTAATGGATTTAATCAACAAATGCAATTAAACCTATCTTTATCTCACAGAGAAAAGGTGAATCTGTCAAGTAAGGTCACCAAAAATAATAGTTTAGTGATACAAATCTTGTAATGAATAATTTAATAATTTGTTAATAGCTTGAGAAATGATTCACATCACATACTGCAGCCCAGGCCCTCTGTTGGGATCTTTGGTTCACCCACCAAGCTGAACTCAAAGTGAGGCAGCAGAGAGGCTCTTTGTAGCTGTGCTTTTTAATTTTGGGATCCAACTGACTGACAAACCAACCTACACTCACTGCTAGTCACAGCTAACAAATGCACCACTACATACCACTAAATGAAAATTACCCATTCAACAGCAGCCATCCGCTGCCCCCACTACAGTCAATGGCCTCATCAAATTTGCATCATCAACACAGCTGGAAAGGAGAAATGATGACTCTCTGTTAGAGCCACTTTGGGTATTTTTTCCAATCCATCTCTCTCTGGCACACTTTTGAAGGCTCTTGCCTGTCCCACTCTGCCTCAATTATCTGGCTATGCCCAGCTGAGATGCAATAATCCAAACTCTCATTCCCTTCAATTTCCACACTTGTGTCTGCACACTCACTTGCCTTATGTTCACAATCACTTATATAGGTGCTTCTTCCCTTTCCTTGAGGATCAGAGACACAGGAGCACATACGGGGGGCTGAAGGAAGGAGGGGTTTTACCCACTATCGGCCTGTCACTGCTGAGGTGAAGCAGTTCATTTTCACATTAATATGTGATTACGTGATAAAGGTTTAGTTTTACTGGATTGCATCAGATTATACAGGTGTACCTAATAAACTGGTAACTCCGTGTATGTTTTCTTATAACGGATAATGAAATGTTTTCACAAGCCAGTACTGTATGTTGAGTGATTTCTGAAACACATTGTGTGCAGATAACCAGACCCCGTATACTGACTGTATACTAGAACGACCATCGATGTCATCCATATACTGTATTTAGAAGACATTGCTGTGTGCTTTATGATTTTAATATAGTAAGATGTGGACAGCCACCTTTAGTTCTGGGCCTTGCACTCTGTGACTTCTAAAATAGACAGCATCAGCACAATGCTTTTTGTCTATAACAGAAAAGAATTGGGGACTGTCAGGAGAACCGTGTGTTAGAGCCTAAGCTCATTGTCATGACTGTGTGTTGTCTGGTAAGCAGCTTTGTTCTTTAGAAACATAAAGTGTATTTGTAGGCTGTTGTTTTGTACCACTACCAACCCAAAAAAAAAAATGTAAAGTTGGACATGACTAGAAAAAAGGTTTTATTTATACATTATATTTATAATATCTTTATTTCCTATAAAGATTTTTTTTAGACATTTACTGTGATTTATGTTAACTGTTCTTTAATTGACATGTTCTTGATGTCTTCCATAGAGGCCTGAAAACAACTTTTCAGGCTCTAGTGGATTATAAGCAACTTAAACTTCATTGGTAACTGATTAGTTTTAGAAGGCAGTCAAAATAACCAGATTGTTTCGGTGACACAATATTGCAACCACATATGATGGTGGATACATTTTGTTATAAGGGAAAGATATGCATAACTTTTAATTCTTAGATATGACCATTGTCTAAGACTACATGTACACTACTACGTTTTAGTTTAAAAAGAAATATCTTTTGCTACGTTCACGCCTCGCGTTTACATTACTCCGGTGTTTCCGAGCTCCTAAAACGGACACATTTGAAAACACTGCTGCCCCTGTTTTGGTTTGATACGCCGGGGTTGCTTTGTAGTCTGGACGGGCACAAACGCAGACCTTTGGAAAAGACGACGCACGTCAGTCTTATCCATTAGGTAGGCTTACATACGGTCCAAGCAAATAAATCCCTGGTCTTACTTTTCGCTATTGTTGTTCTTTCGCCAAAGAATATTCTGTATTTTCAATTTATACATCCATGATGTTCAACCGCAGAGTAACGTTAGACAATCACACCAGCACGCGCACTACATATATAACATAAAAAGACAATTTTGATACGGCTCCCTTAGATTAGTATTTTTTAAGAATTGTTGTGAAGATACATACTGAGTGGGACATTTCACAGTGTAAAATTAAACTTGTGATTGCTATCTGGTGGACAAACTATGTTAGTTTGGCATTTCTGTACTACAATTTCTTGTCACTTATTGGCCAACATATATTTTATTATAAACTGCAAGGGGCTGCAGTTAGTGGTGTTACTGAGCTGCATTAATATACATAAAGAAAATGTTTATATTTTGTCAAAGGGGAATAAAAATTCCTCTAATATGATTCTTAAAAAAACAAGCAGAAACATGATAGTATGAAGCCTTTGTGACATTAATACAATCATCTTTGTGGGAACCTCACCAGGAAGGTGTGACTTTACAGTGCAGTTTCCTTGTTTTACTCAAGAGAGCACACACCCACACACAACATCCTCCTCACTTGAATGATTAGGTATACTAAAATGAATCCTCAAAACTCCATAGTTCATGCGAGACAGCTCTGTTCTCGTTTCTTTGTCTTTTCGTTCAGTTTCCACTAAGTGTGTGTCTTTCCTTTCACAGATAACGCACTACAACGAGGCTTTGTTGATGCACACAAAACATGCTTTCAGAAAACATAATGCTTGATTGTTGACTTTCTCTAGTCGCATATCAGATATTAGATGTGCTTCGGATTAATGTCCTGTAGCATTTATAGCTGGGAAGCGATCCAGGAGCAGGGAATCTGACCTCTTGTTGTTATAACCAAATCATCCATCAGGATGCTCATAGATAAACAAAAAAGAGACCAGTAATTTGTGGGAAAAACAAATGAATGTGTGTTTGTGTATATGAGGGCTATCAGATGTACTGGCCAATAATCAAACTGCTACACAGAAAAAAACACTACAGAATAACTCAATGAGAGGATGTCTCACCCATTAAAGTAAACTTCAATTCACAACCAGCTCCACTTCTGATTGCATCTCACTCAGACATGAGTTAACCTGATAAAATTGCCTCCAACACACCTTATAGCAAACCATGATAAGAAAAGACTGTATCTGTGAACACTTAATAAAACACTATGATCAAAGCAGCCAAACCATGCAAGATTTACGTCTTATTTATGCATCTGACAGTAAATGGTAAAACATGATGCTAATTAGATCAATATAGTATTTATACGTCTATAGCCTAAACCGTGCTTTGTTCTACATCTTTACTGCACTATTATTCCAGGTGGAGAGACCATAGAGGAGGGAAAAGCATCACATGCAATGCAAGACTTTAAGAGCAGATCAAAGGGTTTATTGAAATAGGTTTGAGCGATCCTACCTGATGCAGTGAACTGACTGCTTCCAAGTGTGGTGGGCCTGTTCTTCGCTCCGCTTACAGGTGGAGAGAACATCTGAAAGGTAGAATATGGACCTACAATTAGAGCAAAGACTCAACAGTGTACCACTCACATTATCTGCTGCAATTATCCTGAAAACAGCTCATTATTTTTCAAAAACCAAGGATAGTTTGTCAAATCGTATTAGCCAACACTAATATGAGCTAATCAATTAGTCATGTTTAGCCAATTTGTTCCTCACACCTCTAAAAGCCCTCAGAGCAGCATGGCACCAAAAGGTAAAGAGTAAAAAAAAGAGAGAGAAAAGCCATCCTACCGCACTAAAATCCAGCAGGTCACTTAATTCCTTGTCTGTTCCGAGAGCGGCAATCCGCTGCTGAGGATTCATCCTGGCGATCTAGAAACCTGAAGAAAACAGTCCATCAGGTCACAGCGTGGCTGCTTTATTCAACAGCGGAGTGCCACAGGAAATGACCATGGCCACGAGCTAATTGTTATGGATGCAGAATAAAAGACCATCACTGGGAAGTAAAGTTGGCTCTCGCATTGCAGCAAATAGAGACACTGACAGTTCAACCACATTATAATAGATTAAAGTAGTGCAACCATTTTGTGTACACCTTTAGTTTGCTCATACACTGCGTTGATTAAAGAGAGATGAAAGGATGGCACAGCTTGCAGGACCTGCAGCGTCGCATTATTACAGTAACAATGTTTCTCTGTAGTAACACCGACATTTATGTAACTCGCTAATGAGGTTGTCACTGACAATGTTGATGTCAGTGATTTGTGTGGCGGACTCTCCGAGCATAACGATGGTTAAGATTTGCTGAGGCATAAGGGCATAACGTCCCTTAACGTTAGCTAGCTGGCTAACGCTAGCTGCAGTTTCTGGTTCATTTGTATGGAAAATGGCTCGCAACCAGCTGCAGCGGTGTTAGTCAATGGAGACATTAGTGCAGAGAAGACAGTTTTCTCTAACGAGTGAAAAAATAAATAAATAAATTGCATAAGCTACTGGTTCAAAATAAGTAACTCCGAAAAACAAATATTTCAAATGACCATCTGAATCCCCAGCTCCAGAATACAAAACGTAGGTCTTTCTCAACTCCCAACTTCTTTCACTGGTCCGAAAGCTTTTGGTAAACTCCGACTGATATTTTACCTTTTTCCGATTACAATCCCGACTAGGGTGATCTGGTGAAGACTCCCTTTCTTGCAGTACGCCTCAAAAGAGCGAAATGTGGGTTTAAACGGCAATACCTGGGTAAAATATCCTCTATATATCAGTTACGAGTTTCCCTTAGGCAGACATTTTTGATTTGCAAAAGCCTCAGCACCACGATGACATTGGTTATTGTATCCCTCCGCCAAGCACAGTGACATGATGGTCCCACACAGCAGGAGATGCTGCGGGAATCAGCACACACTGCACCATGTAGTGTCTCAATGTATTAATTTTGAATAAGTTAAATTCAAAACTTGCCATGATTGTTATGTTTGCATCTTTATTCTCACAAAGCTGTTATTTCATCATACTGCGACATAAGATAAATATGTAATATATTTGCTGTAGGGCAGGCTATCATAAAATGACAATGACATGTCATCACCATGGTCATTAGATATAAAGGAAACATGCTTCAACAAGTTGAAATACTTTCTTCTCTGAAAGCCAGTATATGTTCTCCTTTGAAATTTCCATTCCTGGGTCCGGAACGTTTGTTTTTGTTTGGCATGCGTGTTGCCGCACTGCCCATTAACCCACAGAACACAAACACAGCATGCTGCAGCCATGGAAGCAGCAACCAAACGAACTGGATCAACAGATTCTACGCGACCTAAAAAACCTCGGCATCTTTCTAAACAGTTGCATGACCAGAGACGTAACAAAACCCGGGTAAATATTGGAGATGCATTTGAAAGATGGAGACAGCTTAGAGCCCAAAAGGACTTTAAAACGGATGCAGAATTGGCTACTTTCCTCATAAACAGGTAATGTTAAGCATTGAGCTTCACTAATTTATCACAGATACTCACAGCCTACTCGAGAACTTTACTCACAAAAATGTTTTTTGAGATACAGCCAGTGTAGCGATTCCCCCTGGTGCTTCTAACGCCGTCATCCTAACACACGTAGATAGACCAGGTACAGTTGGTACACTTTTTGATTTTTCCATTACCACACCAAAACTAGGGACTGAAAAGACGTAATTTTTCATATCGCATTTCCTTTACTTTACTACTCAAATATTAATAATCAATAACATCCATAAGTAGTTCACAATTAGCTCATAAACACAAGAAGCTTTTTTGTTTCAACTGTACCCATGTCAGGTACAGTTGAAACAGTATCAGAGTAGGCCTACAGTTGAGACACCCATTCCTAATGCTGTAAAGCTGCCTAACTAATTCATCCCAAATGAAAAATATTATTCTAAATGTCTGACAACATTATGGAAAGGATCCCTACAGATATTTTTAGATAGACCTTTTTGGCACACTATGCAAGATTTTTATCTTAATATAACAGCTGCGAATCAAATTCAGCACATAAATAGAATGAAACACTTGAATTAGAATGAACATTTTGAGAAACGAGCGGGGTGCATCACTAGGGGTTGCCTATCTTATGCAGATGTTTTATTGAATGAGGCCTGCTACACTTACAGGAGCCTTAGTAAACTCAGTCCCACAACCAACCACCAACACTTTTGGCACAGTTTAGACCTTCACTCATCCACACTTACTGCACAGCACATGTACTGACACAGGCAGCCAAAACATTACAAACCGTAATTTCAAGACTCAAAACTCATCAAACTCAATAAAAACTACAAGTGAAGCGGGTAAAGATTACACACTTTATCCTTGGCTTTAGTAGTTTATCCTGCAACCTATAGTAAACATCAAACAGCATCCTGACAACAAAATATGATATGACTAAATGTTTCTGTGTGAACACAGTGTTAGGTTTTGAGTTGTATTTTAGTAAATGTTAGATAAAACAGGGTAAGGTATGTGGTGCAGTGTGTTGATAAAAATGTAATATTCAACATTTTTCATTCCTGTTTAATTATGAAAACATACTGTGAGATTTCAACTTGAATGCATTAAGCTGAAACTATAAAAAATATAAAACTGACTTAACAGTAAAGCCTGTTGGGAACCTAATCATCCAAGGTGGCAATATGGTAATTTCAGACAGATTTTGTGCACACTTTAAGAAACAAAGAGCCCAAGCAAAAAGCCAGTGGACACTTTAGCTAACCATGCAGAGTTTAGAGGAGAGGAATGTCTTATTTCCATGTCCTGTCAATTTATTAGCAATTAAAACAACGCTGAACATAATTTCTACCAAAGAAACTACAGTGCTCAAACACAATGTGCTCATGTTCAGTTTATAGTGTAATACTAAATATCAGCCAATTAAAATAACAAAAATGTTTAAACTTTTACATTAGAACTTAAAAGTCATGCAAGAGGAGATCTTTTGTCACATGAAGCAAGTTTTCTCATATACTGAAACAAGGACTTATGGGAGGCACCTCTGACCTGTATTATTTATTCCAGACTGCCACCTGTTGGACAAACTCAGATCACACAAACTTCACCAGATGTTCTTCACTAATGAAAACACACCCAGATAAGCAAATTGTTTTAACAATGTTTTATCGTTTATTTCCAAGATTTCACAGATATTGGAAATAAACAAATTAGTAAACAAGAGACAAAACACAAACAGGTGTTTCCCAGCTATGTAGTAATTTTAAAACATTATACATGTAAATGCTTATATGGCATTTTTGGGCCCCTTTAAAAATGTATTTGCCCTTTATACCACCTATATCCACCATTATCCAAACTGTGTGGACTATGAAGGGAGGGACTTGGTAGCCTGTCAACATTGCAACATTTTTTGGGTTAAATGCTTTATCTTCCTAAAGGTGGGCAGCGGTTATTGGTCTTCCAAACTGTGTTGAGTTAAGCGTGACAGTTAAAAACATAATTTATATCAATAAAGGTAGACACCTCTCAGTATAACACAATACAATTCCAGTACCATAAAGTTAACCAACACCTCTCTAAAACAGTTTCAACAAAAACAAATATAACCTTCAATATGTCATGGAGTTCAGCCTATTTAGGGGACATTTTTTATTTATTTGAACTTGTCCTCAGACCCTGGTGGGAAATCATGGCAAGTTCTGCTCTTGCTTACAAGTGCAGCCACACTATACACCGGAAATAACAGGTCTGTTCTTGTTCATGTGGTGTGAAACCAGAATGCACATTGGCACAAAAAAATTGAAGCAGCAGAGATATCCAGAGTCTAATATGGGTCAAGCTGCAGAATCACAGGATTCTCCATTTCCTAATGCAGGGCAATGGTGCCCTAAAGGTTAAAGAAGCGAGCTTGTGACCGGGAGGTCGCCGGTTCAATCCCCAGACCGACAGCATAAAAAATAAATAAAAAAATCTGGGTGGGGAAAGTGAAAGAGCAGTGCTTGTGCCTCCCTCATTACCACCACTGAGGTGCCCTTGAGCAAGGCCCTTAACCCCAATTGCTCCAGTGGAGCTGCTCAGTGACCAGCAGATCAGATTCTTCCAGGTATGAATGTGTAACTGTGTGAATGTGACAGGTCGTCGTTGCAAATGAGAATCTGTTCTCAATCGACTTACCTGGATAAATGAAGGTTAAATAAAACAATTTAAAAAATAACCTATTTTTATTGGAGCTGATGACTATCACTATGACTTCATCGTGTTGATGGATGAAATGTTATATTTGTAAAATGTACTCATATTTTCTTTCGCTAACATTAGATATTTACACAGCTAAAAGCTTATCTGTTTTGCCAGATCTCGAGAGAGAGAGTGTGTTCCTGAGACAGAAAGGTCTCGAACAAAGTTAATTTTCTCCTAATTTGTCTGTCTGAAAATTGCCATTTTAGTGTCAAAATGTTCTGGAGATTGGCTTGTGAAAAAGGATGGAGGATAGACCATAGCAACTGAGCAGCAACTACGACCATGGCAGAAAATCTTTAGCCAAGTCCTACCAGACTCTTGTACATTTCATTTGTACAGCGTCTTACCACTGTCCATTGACAAGTGTTAACTTCCTTGAAGGGGGGTACTCTGTTGAAGTTTAAAACTATTGGATCTGCCATAACCAATCGCTAACGTTTCGTCGTGACGTATGTCATACACATGTGCAACAAGAGGAGAGACCGACAAGGCTTATATTTAGCATTAGCATCGCTAGTGTTAGCCTTAGCCAAGTCCTTCAACACTAACGGAGAGAGCTGGAAAAGCAAACTTTTCCCTCCCAGGGAGGGCCACAACATCATGGCCACCAACACAACTCAGCAAAGATTGTTCTTGCTCAGGCTTTAACTTCTGGATGTTCGGCAGCATTGCCACAACGGACCGAATGGCTTCGCTTGCATCTTTCTCCGCCGCCATTACGGAACTACAACTATAGAGCTCAACAGTCCCGCCCACAGCGGGTTCCGGAAGTAAAAATACAATGCAATTTCTCCATTGACAAAGTGGAGTATAAGCCAGAAAATTGTAACCGTCGATGAGACTTAAAACCAGCATGCCAACATGACTCAGCGATTGTATATGCTCATAAAGACGCCACAAATCATGGGGCACTACCCTTGTTTTGAAATAAATGTCTTTTATTCGCGATGTCTTGGATAAGTACTTCATTACCCACAATCCTGAACAATCCCACAGTGATGCCTCTGATTGGTAGAACTCATGCTGGTGAGGAAGGGGGGGTGTCTGATCTGTGCTGCCTGCACGATCCGTCACGAGGATTTACGACACTGCACGAATCACGATCTGTTCCACGCTTCTGACGTTAGCCTCTGCTGGGAAGCTAACGTTAATTTACCTAACAGCTAATTCGGCTAACCGCTAGCTGACAGCTTGATTCAGTCTAAAATAACGTTAACTCAAACGTAACACTGGGTAAAGCCGTCTACAGCTGATGTAACAGCCGTTATATATGTTAACGGTTATTTTCAGGTTTTATTTTGAGGGTCTTTTAAAGTTATTACATGCTGTCTCAGCTAGCGGTTAGCCGAATTAGCTGTTAGCTAAACTAACGTAGCTTCCTTTATTCAGTGGTGCGTGGTGGTTTATGGGATGAGTAGTTCCTTCGCTCTGAGATGACAATATGTACACAGTCTTGTACCTTTGACTTTTTGGAGATTTTCTGTTCATTTTTTTACTCGAAATGATACGTTGTATGCTTATGAGTCACGTGCCACCTGGTTAGCCTAAGGCATGGTCTAAAACTCTTTATATAGGCCTACGGATTTTTCCAGACGTCAATGGGAGAAATGAATGGGAAATTTACTTCCGGAACCCAAGGTCTCTCAGAGGAGGGGCGGGACTGTTGAGCTCATCGTTCTCAGCCACTCCCTCTGTTCGCTGATTGCACCGCCAAAAATTTGGCTGGAGAAAACCCAAGACTATCCGTGCGTTCATGGACATCGGAAAAACGTTTTTCTGAGTGAAAACGTCATCATTCACGTCCCTTCCTGTGGGAATCAGAGGTGGGAAACTCGGGCTAGATTTTGCTAACCGAGTTTCCCAGTTGGTGACGCGTTGTTGACAACTGACGTTTGATGTAGGCGAATTTGGTTCACTGAACATATTTCAATGACAATAAACTTATTTATTGTGGACAAACGCCTCTGCTGAGAAACATACACAGACATAACATGTTTCAAATTATTCATAAATAGGCCTATGTATAAAAACAACAACACCTTATCCGTGTCCTTTCCTGTTCGTTGTCCTGCAGATAACACAAACACCTGACGATGTGCTGTTTGTATGCTCGCATAAGAAAACAGCAGCAAATTATTGTGGCCTCCATGTTTTCACCAGGTTTTCACACACCTGATGCTCTAGGCTACGGCCAACAGTTGGTGGCAGTCATGCAACAAGTTGTTATGCCAAACGCCAATATAACAGAAAAAGAAGAACACGCATCCCGACATGTGAAAGCTGGTAGTCGGAAAAACAACGTAATTACGGGGGCGGTCCCTGTCATTCCGAGGTGGCATGAACGCGCCATTAACCGCAAACCCAGGCGTAGTAGCCTACTGAAGGAAAATGAAAATTGAGCGTAAGTACGTAGGAGAGCGGAGCCAGGCTAGAAAATCTTTAGAAGAGTCCAAGAAAAGTTTCTGGAGTGGATACTCCACATAAAAAAGACACTCAGCGTTCAGAGGAAGGGTTAAAGTAAAAAAGAACGCGATCGACGGTGAGAACAAACACGGATCGCCATTGGTGTAGCTCTTACTCGTTGGAGAGTGCTGGAATAAAAGTAGGGGCTAGACACGGATGTCGCGTTACTGCTCTTGGACAGGTTGATATTTGTAAAATACTAGTGCAGTGCCCGTTTAAAACGTGCCTGTTGGCCTCATCTGTGGTCTCATTTATAAAACTGTGCGTAGGATCCTTACTAAAAGTGTACGTATGCCCAAAAGCCAAAAATGCCAAAAATCAGATTTATAAAACATGCGTACGCACATCTGTAAGCAATGTTCCCTTTATAAATCACAGTTTACCCACAAGTGTGCGTACGTGAAACAGCCTCTTACCCCGCCCTGTACACGCCCATTTTTAACCATGAATAGTCAATGCAAAGCACCTCATGAATGCTGATCAGTATGTCAATGACCCTGGCAGTTGTTCTTTACGCCGCATCATGACGACTGGCGGGGAAAAAGCAAAAAACTTCTCAGACTCTCAGGAATTGCTGCAAATTGAATTATAATTTCGGCCTGTTCTCGCAGTGTAGGGAAACCTGATCTATAGACTACCTATGTTAATAATATCGTCCAAAACGGCAGGCATTTCGGCACTCGAGGACAGCTTTGATATACCAGACCTAGATTTAATAGAACTATATATTATATCCAAACAAGCCTTAGTGATAAAGGTGAAGATTATATATAATATTTATATAAAAAAAAAACACTGTGGCTGTCTGCCATTTCCCTCTGGAAAAAAAGTGGCGAGGACCTGTGTTTGGACCGTGATGGCACGGTTCTGGCGCGTTGCCCTCTCTACTGGACCCAATTCAGTACATATTAGATCCAAGAGTGCAGCTTTAGGGAATCTAAAGCGGCATATTAGCCAGTCATTGTCGTGGTCCCTGAAATCTCTTTCTCTCCTGATTCTTCCATTGGCGTAGTCCTCCTGCAGGGCCAGCAAGTGCCATCATGCAGCATTACGCACGGGGGTCTCCGCATTATATGTTTACAACAATTTGTGATTGTTAACACCTTGCCAAAATCACAGCATCAACTAGTGGTATTCCCCACCCCGAGATACAATTTAAAGACGAAAGTGTAGTAGGCAAACACACTTTTCTTCATGCAGGTTTTGTCACGAACAGTATTAAAGTTCGGACCGATAACGAGGACATTAAGTGTAACGGTTGCGCGAGAGCTCAACGGCTGTATTTCCAGGCTTTGACATTTGATGATATATGCATCATATTAAAGACAGATATTTAGTTATTTACACTGTGTTCTGCCGTTATCTAATGATAGGGTATTTGATGCTATCCTGTATTCCATGCAGTTGGGCCATCTCCTCCTCCTGCGCTGTACTTTTTGCAGTCTGACTTCAGTTCACCACCTCACCATCTGCGTCGCCAATTCCCATTGTCTCCAAAATGTGCGTACGTGTGGATCAGAGTTTGTGTGGAGGATCGCACATTCTACTGTCAAGTTTGTTTTTTATAAATTTTCTTTGCGTGGGAAGTGGCGTACGCACATTTTAAGCCCCGTTTTGTGCGTACGCCACGTTTATAAATGAGACCCCTGGTGACTCCACCTTTTTTTCCTTTTCTTTCCCTCTGCCCTTACTGTATTTGTACAGGAAAAGAGCACTCCTGTGGGCAAGCTCAGCGAATGGGATTTATAATGAGCGCAATGCTCACCTGCTGGAGCTGCTACCCCCGCGACCCGTTACCGGATAAGCGGAAGAAGATGGATGGCAATGCTCACCTGTAGGCAAAGAAAAAAAATAAAAAATAAAAAAACCTAGAATTTGAATAAAAATGAAGTCTAATACAATGCTTACTATGAAAATTATATAACCTACCTTTGGATATTGTTATACATTATTCTGAATTCCTCCCCAAAGTGTTAATAACAATCATCATGATATTGATAATGTATTACATAGCGCTTGTCATAACGCAAAGCAATTAAGGTACCCTCTATAATGCACAGTCTCTGCCCTACCATACCAAGTATTTTATTTTGTGTGTGTAGTTCAGTTTATGCCTAATACCTTTGGTGAATATGGAGTTTTTCCTTATTCTATAGTGGGATACACATTCTTTCATTCTAAAAATGTATCCCCTCTCTATAATGCACAAATGATACATAGTATTTCAGCTGCTACTGCATCTCTTCATCCTGGCCATTATATTTTAACCTCTAAAAATCCCCGAGTAGGCTACTACGTTTCCCAGAATGCAAAGTGACAACGCTGTAGCAGACTGATGGTCAGTAGCCTGACATCGTCATACTCAGATTCTAGTGAGTCTTTTTTTTATTTTATTTTTTTATTGTATAATAGTGATACAAACGATCAAGGCACAATGTGTTTGTACATTTGTCAAAGTGTTGACAGCTTTGAGGTAGAGACAATCTATACAGCAAAACATAACAAATTAAAAATGTAAAAATTTAAAAAAAGAGATACTGGGGGTCTTTTTAGTCAAGTAGGGAATGTAACTCCAACAAATAAGAGTCTCTTGGCATTTTCCTTTGTCATGCATTGAAGAGAAGTAGCAAAAAGCTTAAGCTCATTTTTCCAACCGTTGATGTGGGGTTTGACCTTAAATACTTACACCTATGAATAAAATGTTTACCATGTTCAATCAAGTTATTTATTATTTATTTATAAGAACTCTAAATTATTATCCTTTAAAACTATTCCAGCTTTAATTGACATTACATTTAATGGGTAGACTGGGTAAACCCAGCCCAATCTACCGGCGATTTGATTTCGCCCTGGAGCTCAGGCTGGAAACCTGTACGTTTATCTATCCTGCTTCCGTTCACAATTTTGCGGGAACCAATCACTAACTGGCTTATCCACCTGGCGCGCTATTGGGGGGTTTAACACGATGGCGATAGAGAAGTGGCAGCAACCCGTTGATGCCGCTGTCGCTGCTACGTCACCCGGATGGTTGGTCTGATTGGTTGAAGGACTATCCAATTGCTTACAGAGTCATTTGAACTATGCCTGTTGATCACGCCTCTTGTGCAGGCAAAATACAGAGCAGACTCCCCAGACTAATGTTCAGTCTTAAAAGATTGAGCTTGGTCTGGTGATAGCCAGACTATTTAATGGGTGCATCAGTATACCTTTAGATTGAAGTCAGCATTGAAAAGACAACCAAAAGTCATTAACCGGTTCACACTGAAAGAAAATATGTTCAACTGTCTCAATATCGCTCTCACAGAAAACACAAGAGTTACTTTCCCATTTATATTTTACATGTAGGAAGTGATTTGATGGATAAATATCATGTTAATATTTTAAATGTCCCTTCTTTAGCTTTTGATGGAAGAGGATAGGATCGTTTCCTAATCTTTCGTGCCTCTTCATCACTATAGTAGTGAGTCTGATACTGCTCCATTGGGCTATGATTATGGGGCGTGTTTCAACCGAACCAGGAAAGAAAATGCCTCTGGACTCAATTGGACGGACGGCAAGATGGAGTCTCAGTAACATCCTTTCCACGTGGCTCTGCAGTGTGAGGAATAAAACTAACGTTTTGAACAATTAAACATGACTAAGGGCTGAACAGAAGAAACCTTATGAAAAAATAACTTATCAAGACAACAACTCTCAAGAAGAGCTGTGAAGTGTTTTTTTTTCTTTAGTTTATTCTCAAACAAAAGTTGCTAGCCGAGTTAACTAGTTATCCAGAAGGTTCGAGCAACCTGCTAACTCAGCGCGGTCAAACTGACCTGACTTATTTTTAAGAAACTAATTCAGTAAGTGCCCTTTTTTTATTCTTTTTTTTACTCTCGCTTTTTTTTTCGAAAATCTTTTGGACCATGGAAGAAGCGGAAGATATGCATACCATATTGCATTCTTATGCCAAGAAATCCCAGAGTGACCAATTTCAATCAAACTCTTCAACATTATCAGAGCAAACTGAGATGTGTTTGGCGCCTTTAACGTTACCAGAAACTCCTAAACTGTGAGCAGCAAAGAAATCCAAGTTACGAACAAGCGACGAGAATGACTCTGAGCCTGTGTCCAACTCACGTCTGTTAACGGTAATGGAAAGAATTGAAAAGATGCAAGAGGAGTCACTCAGACGTAACGGTTAAAGACAACACCAACTCAACACCAACTCCATCAAAAGCGTCACCGATGTCCTTGACTCCGTGGGGAAACAAGTCGAAGACGTGACACATAAAGTTGCATCCCTGCAGAACAAAGTTGACATCTTAGAAAAGGAGAATGTTGTTCTCTGGGACAGATGCGGCGACCTGGATGCGTACAAAAGAAGATGGAACCTGCGAGTTGCTGGCATTCCTGAGCAAACTGGAGAGAACGTTAAGAATATCATCGTCGACATTTTCAGCCAGGTCTCCCCTGACATCGCTCATCATCTGGCCTACTCGCGTAGGGACAAAATCTGGAGGGATGCTAGATCAGCAGCCATACTCGAGGAAAAGAAAATAAAACTAGATGAAGATCTGACTCAGGAGTCCAAGGACATCAGAAACAAACTGTGGCCGTTGGTTGAACAGGCGAGGAAGGAGGGGAAGAAAGCAGCCTTCAAAGGGTCCTTTGCATACATTGACCGTAAAAAAGTCACAGTTAATTATTTGTGAATGAAGGAGTGTTTTACTGCTATTAGGCTGTCATTTTTGCCGGTGCTGTCTGAAATTTTATTTGGCCCACTCTTAAATGGGTAATGAAGTTATTAATAGATTCTCATAGATAACGATCTAGTCTATTTTTGTTCTTTCGTGTGCAGATCTCGTAGGCCGCTACCCTTAATCGGCTGAAGACGGCGCTTCGGTTATGTGATTCGATATCACCAACCTTTTTTTTTTTAGGTAAAGAAGGGGGAGTTTAAGTCGTTAAAGTATCCTAGTGTTGAAATTAATAGGTTATTTCTTAGTGCTTATTCAGCATGTACATATTATTGAACAGTATGGAAAACATGCCCTTGCTATCTTGATTACAGGTTTTGTTCCTCTACTGCAGAGTTAGTCTGCTATCAAGTGTTGATAGGAAAAATTTTAATTTTCTCTAGTTCTTTGTGTTTCCGTCACAGTATTGTTCTGTCTTTGTCTTTATTGTTAATTAATGTCAGGGGTCTGAAAGATAATGTGAAACGCAAGGTTTCATTTTTGTTTGCAAAGAAATACAAGGCAGATTTTTATTTTTTTCAAGAATGTCACTCAACTCCAAATGACTAAGTTTTGGAAATCACAATGGGGGAACGACATATGGTTAGCACACAGATCTGAACATTCTGCTGGGGTAGGGATTTTCAAACACAACTTTAAGGGAAATGTTATGGAGACCGATACAGATGTTTCAGGTCACTTTGTCAGTATGATTATAGCCATAAACAATCTTACTATTATTATAATCAACATTTATGGCTACCACTCCTCTCTAGAGTATAGTACACTCTTTGATACTTTGGAAGATAAAGTCTCTTACTGGTTAACCAAATATCCCAATGCCTCTTTAATCTTAGGTGGGGATTTTAATATAGCCCTAAATAACACCATAGACAGATTCCCCCTAGGGAATTCAGTATCTCTCAACTCAACTCTGAAATGTTTTATGGAGAAGTTTGAACTAGTTGATGTCTGGAGGAAATTGTTTCCTTGTGAGTGACAATATACTTGGTCTAATAAGGACAGATCAAGACAGTCTAGAATTGATTATTGGCTGGTTTCCAGATGCCTGATAAATGATAACATTTCAGTTCATATTTGTAATACTCCATTGACTGTAGGGATGTCACGATACCAAAAATCTAGTATTGTTTAAAAAGTAAAAAATAAATAAAAGATTGCTTGGTGCCCTTTATACATAACATCCCTGTAAAAGATCAGGTCATTTATCTAGGAATTATCATAGCCAAAGACCAATCTACAAGGTGCTCCCTAAACTTTAGTCCTACCTTTCAGAAAACGCAAAGGAAACTGAATTCATGGTTACAAAGAGACTTATATTTAAAAGGTAGAATCTTACTCTCAAAACCTGATGGTATATCCAGACTTACTTATGGTGCTCTCTCTTTAGCTGTAGATAGTAGCTTGTCGAAAGAAATTGATTCAATGTTGTTTCACTTTATATATAAAAACAGAATACATTATATTAAAAAATCTGTTATAATAAACTCTAATCAATGGGGAGGGGGGTCTGAACTTTTTAGACTTCACCACATTAAATAACACTTTCAAAATAAACTGGATTAGACAGTTTATTAATAACCCTGCATCCTTATGGAACTTTATCCCTAACTATGATTTTTCTAAAGTTGGTGGCCTGAAGTTTTTATTGATGTGCAATAACAAGATTAGTAAAATCCCAATCAAATTGGCTAACTTTCACAAGCAAATGTTTTTGGCGTGGTCTCTCATATTTAAGCATAACTTCTCACCTCACAAATGCTACATTTGGAATAACGAGTACATTCTCTGCAAAAACACAATAACATATGGTAACAACATGGTTTAACAATAACATTACACACTGAAAAAAAAAAAAAACTTGGATCAACTTAAAAAAATTGAAGTAATCAATCACACGAAATAGTTGACATTGACTCAAAGTAAATAATTTAATTTAGTTTAACTTGAAAAGTTTAACTCCCAGCAACCACTTTTTAAAGGTTGGGTCAAACTAATTATTTATACATCCGAGTAAGTTAATTATTTTAGGTTGTCTCAAATAAAAAACTAACAGTTGTCATTATTTCAAACGTATAGTAAATCAAATTCGAAAAAACTGATTTTAATACAATTTTGATCAATGACTACTCAGAACACTTTCCTTTAGAACACATTTATATTTATTGTTTAATAAATTGATAAAATTGAACGTCTGTTTCCAAAGTATGAAGAGAGTCTGCTTCAGCTGAACACCCGAAACGAGACTACTGATGTCACCAGAACACAAATCATGGAGCTGTGAATAGTAGCACAACTCCTGAGACATCATGCAGTACCCATGGTGAATTTACCGGGACATATATTTTATAATTCAGGTGTGAGCCTTACGGTAGAGATCCCTATGTCCGACACGACTGAAGCGTGGTGTCGCGACGTCATACATCCATGGTTGATGCGCCACGCCCCTGACTGACAGCTGATTGGACGAACGCGTGTCGTGGGTTTGGCTTCTCGAGAATTTCAACAGATCTAATAAAAATGCTCAGATCAAATGAATAAATTCAGTTTAATGTCCTGCTGCCAATTTATATTGTATCCATATAAAGAAAATGGATTCAACCATAAACATAAACTTGAATGTTTACTTTAAATGAAAAAACTAATAATTTTCAGCTATTTCAACGAGAAAATACACATTAAACGAACAACAGCAATGTTAGACTTTTTTCAGTGCACTTGTTAGTCAACTTTTTGATCCGAATGGTAAACTATACGAATACTCAGAATTCCTAAGATTTCAAATTCCAGTAACTGTCAAGGAATATGCTATTATTTTTGATGCAATTCCTATTGGGATTATAATTGTTAAAGGGTAATACTCCCCCACAACCACTTACTCATCTAATCAAATTAACTGATACTACTGTGGGTGGTTTGTGCTTCTCATCAGAAAATCACAGTATTAATAGGAAAATTAGAGCTTTATTCATTGTTTTCTTTAGACATTGTTACTATTCCCTATGTTATTCCATACTGGAATGGTATAATAGAGAATATCCCTTGAAAGAAAGTGTGGTCCTTACCTTTCAAATACCTTGTTACTAATAAAGTGAGAGAAGTTTCGTTAATACACAGGTTTTACCCAGCAAAATCCTTACCTTAAAAGATACAAGCAGAATATTGAATCTAACTGCTCGTTTTTGTAATAACGCTGATGAAAACGTGTCACATCTTTTTTTGGAATTGTCCCCGTACAGAAAATTCTGGTCAGAGTTCATCAAATTCATTCACACAGTATTAATCCCAGATTTTTCATTTTGCTTTAAGGATGTTTTCTTTGGTATGTTTGACTTTGAAGCTGAATATGAAGTTAAACACTTCATTATAAATCTTTTATTTCTATATGCTAAATACCACATCCATAGGAGCAAATTCAGTGGTTCTAATCCATTCTTTTCTGGTTTTATGACTGAGTTTAGAAATTACATTGATTCAATTAGGTACTCAAAAAATACTAAGGCCGTAAGAACTCTGGTTCTGTAGGAGTCGTGTGTGACCTCAGAGGTTTATTAATACTTTTTTTTTTTCTTTTTCTTTCTCTGCCTACCAGCATGTCCACCTAGGCCTATTGTGGCTGTGGCTGTACCCCTGTATGTTGTGTATCTGATGTAATGTTGTATGTCATTTGTTCTGTGTATTTTGTTGTATTTGACTGTAATGAGTTGTATAAATAAAAAATAAATAAATTAAAAAAAAACAAAGCCTCTGCACTCAATTGGATAGACCTACAACCAATCAGAGCAACGGAGTATGTGACGTATGTTGAGCGACGCAAGGTTGTCAACAGAACCAGAACTTAACTGCACGCACGCTGGAAGAAGAAGTAGTAGAAAAAGAAGATGAGTGTAAACGATATTTGCCGGTGTTGTAAAAAGAATTTAAGGATACACGGAGTACTTACCAACACGATCATCATTTTTGAGAGAAATAGTAAAGGTGAATGCATATACGAACAAGTTCTCCGTTTAGGATTAGAACTCTACAATACAGCAAACAAATCTTATCGCATTTGTCGATCCTGTCAGAAGTTAATAACACGGTTGGAACGCGACATGCCTGTGTTTAAAAAATGGACAGACGACGAAAGAGACCAGGCTGAAGAAGCGTGTTCATCAGAGAAAAGAGACCGTGAGCCTACTCCCTCCAAGACGCCCAGGGCTCTGAAGAAGTTTTGCCCCAATCCGTCAAATCCAACCGTTACAAGAACGCGAAGAAGCATTACAGAGGTACGCTTGTTGTTGATGAATTTCTACTTCTTATGATATGACTATGATAATAACCTCGATTGCCAAGTTGTTCATGAGTGAGTAGTGAGTCGTGTTTATTGTCCAGTGTGATGAACACACTTGCATTCCCACACTCCTCAGTAAACGAATTCAACCCAAGCGCTCTTTGGTGACGTTGTTGATTACGTTACTGTTGATCATCTGTCCATCATCGTATAAAGCCCGCCCTGACAATTTGATTGGTCCAAATTGGCTAAGTTCAGCTGGCATCCAGGCTAGTTGGTCTGGTCAGTGTACTAAACTCAGAAATGGTGGCAGTCATTCGTCTGTAATTCCTCGTTTCTTTGACACCGGTTAGTTTATATTTCTGTAACGATGCCGGGGATGTGCTCTGTGCCGGGCTGCAAGGGCTACAAGAAGGCGCGGTCCCGGGGAGTCGTCTTCCACTCTCTACCTACAAGAGACCCTGGGCGATGCAGACAGTGGTTGAAGGCCATACAGAATCCCAAATTTGACGAAAACACACCAGTAAGTAATACGGCAATATAAGAGTCTGTAGCCAGCATTTTAAACCGGAAGATTACGAACCGGACATACAAGCAGAACTTATGAAAACAACGCCCCGAAAAATCCTAAAATCCGGCGTAGTTCCAACCGTTTTCTCTGGAAAACAGCAAGAGGACCTGAGAACAACATCCCTGCCAACAGATTACAGAGGCCGAACAGAGGTAAAACATGTATTTTACTTGTGGTTTTGTAGGTAAAGTTAAGGTTCAAATATGGCGAGAACACTGTGGCCCGTGCCGTCTTAAAACCTCGGAGTTTGAACGGCATTTTGTTTGGGAGTCGGTGAGGATGAAGGGGCGAGGAACTAATTATATAGTGTTAACTATGCAAAAATTGGCTCCAATTTATGTCTTTCATGTACATTAGAGTCACCCAGCTTTTCAAAAAAAAAAAGACAGTTGCCCTCTTTTCTGAATGTAACACTAGTTTTATTTTTTTGTTTTTTACTCAAGGGTCTGAGTACATCTTCACAGGCTTCTTTCCTGGGTGTCCATGGTACTGGTGTCGATACTGCATCACCTCCCTCCCTGCCAATTCCTGTAAGTATAACATATGGCATCGTAGCTCTTATTCTGTGTAAATGAGTATTACATGTCAAAAGTAATGTGTGTGGATATTGTGAACCCTATTTAGAAGAGTTGCACAGACAGTTACTTGTAACTAATTTCAAATTTGACATCTGTCTCTGTTATCCCAGATTGCCTCAAGAGCTCCAAGCATCCCCTCCAAGCCCCCTCTTCCAGCTGAACTCAGTGGAAGTTTGTGCAGTGTGGCATCTGTGGATCGTCTGAAGGAGAGCTTCCACCAAGAGACTGAGTTGAGCTCGACAGTAACCTCAAAATCAGATGAGAGCACAGAAAAAGACTTGAGCCAATCAAAGACTATTGTAAATGACAGCTGTTTGATGGAGCTGTTTAAGAAGTGTCAGACCTGTGGACAGCCCATAACCAAAAATAAGGTGTCTCACTGTGGTGCACAGACAAAGGTGAGGTGGAGCTGCCTTGGTGGACATAGGGGCATATGGATGTCATCACCTCACCTTTGGGAGGCGTTTCCTGAAATCCACCTTCTTACAACTCTTTCTGTTCTTTTTTCTGGAGGCACCTTTACACACTTTAAAAAATGGGCCAAACACCTGCGCCTGAATTTCATGGGGCATAATACCTTTTTTGAAATTCAAAAGGCATACCTCAACCCAGAAATGAAACGGATGAACAGGACTGAGCAGGAACGGATCTTTGCAAAGAGCGTCCACAAACAGCCTGAAGGCATTCTTCTTCACATTTCAGGTGATGGTTGATCTGATTCTCCTGGTTTCAGCGTTAAGAACAAAAAAGTGTCAAACTTCTCAAACGTCTAACTTTTTCAGGGGCTAGATACATGAATCTGTGTAGGTCGAAGACTAAAAGTCTGTGTACGCACTAAGTATATAAATATGCATATACTGTTCAGCTTAGTGAATCTGTGATATTGCCATTTCTGTGTGGTTTTTCCTTGTTTTTCATGTCAGGCAAAGCAATAACTTATGGTGCCAACAACTTTTTTTTTTATTGGACATATTATTAATAACTAACCCTAACCCAGAAACTGAAATCTCAGTACTTGTTACTGAATGTTTTCTTGTTTTTACTTTGAAGATCCTCTGAAGAAAATGAAGGCCAAGTCGAGGAGAAGAGAGAAGGGAGCTCTATCGTCAAGGTGAGGCAGCATTTACATATTACAAAGAGAGGCAAAGTTTACTCTTTTTACTTTTAATGGAAAGTACTAATCAGCATGTTAAACGGTTGTATAAAGTAATCTGTGGATCAAGAGGAAACTATAGAAAGCCAATAAAATGACTTGAGTGGCATCAATCAGGTAATCTGATTGTGGTTGGGAGACTACAAATTTGAAATGGAAAGCTCACCTTGATCTGGGCGTTGAGAGTTAAAAAAAAAAAAAAAAAAAAAGTGAGCAGGGTGATGCCAGTACTGTCAGTTAAAGTCACTCCAGTAAGTTTATTGTACTTTCAACATGATCAAATTGATCTCCTAAATCTTTATGTAATATGTTTGGTATAAATATAAAGAGTAGTCCTTATTAAATTGATATCTACCATGCTTGTTATATGCATTGCTGTCTTTTATTTTTTTAAATGGCCTGCTATGTATCCTCATCTGTTAGCACAAAATAAAGTGAAAATAAAACATCAAAGGCATTTAACGTTTTTATTTACACAAAACTGTGCCTCCTGGAAACACCATGACTCTTATTTGTTGTCATATTTTGAAACACTAGTGCAGTGCCTGTTCAAAACATGCATGTTTGAAGTAGGCCGATTGCTTAGCCTCCAGTATTACTGCTTGTAGCTTTCTCCAGAACCACTGTACTCCGAAATAACTTACAGAAGGCCTCCTTTTCTATGGCTTAAGTGAAGCACCCCGTGAATGGTTTTTTTTTTTTTTTTTTTTATATAAAACTCAACCTGTTACACATGTTGCAGCGCATCTCAATCAGTCGTGGCTCGGCTCATCTAGACATTCAGCGTGTCCCCTTTTTCATTATTTGCATGTAGGGTAGACAGCAATGAGTTTTTAGCTGATCAGTTTTTGGCAAGACACCTGTAGCCGGTGAACCGCAATCTGTGAGCCTTGTAGGGATTCAGCAACTCCCTGCCCCCGCTGCTGTACTGCGCATGTGTGGGGACACACGCACAGAGATATCCCGATTTATAGATAGATTATTGTGATACCAGGGATGTGATCATTTTTTACCTAACAACTGATTAGTCAACTGATCAGCAGCAAACTTTTTAAGAGGCTCAATGGTGATTAAAAGCCATGTTTCTTCATTTTGGGGTCATGAGATGGTTCACATACAAGCTTGTAATTTGCCAAAGCATAATAAACGAGTTTTGGTTTCAAAATTTGGTGTACTAGTTTTTATAATATCCTGTTCAAGTAATGTTTAATGTAGTCTAGATCCTTGACGTTCCATTTCCGGGATTGCTCCGTTGCTGCTAGAAAATCCGCCGGATTTCACTCATTTAGGCCGGATATCCGTTGCCGTGGGCTTCCTTTGTGTTGGCATTTTAAACTCCGGTCGATTTATGAGGACTTTGGTTAACCTTTTCTCAGATCTCTGCAGGGTAAATCCAGACAGCTAGCTAGACTATCTGTCCAATCTGAGTTTTCTGTTGCACGACTAAAACAACTTTTAAATGTAAACGTGTTCCACCAAAACAAGTTCCTTCCGAGCCTATTTTGCAGCGGCACCGCAGCTTTTCTCCGGTGTTTAGCACCGCCCAAGACGATTGTGATTGGTTTAAAGAAATGCCAATAAACCAGAGCACGTTTTCTTCCCATCCCGAATGCTATGTGGAGTAGCCTGACTCTCCTCTTTGGAGGGTCTGTTTAATGAAACTACCATCCAGATTGTGAGTGGTTTTACACTCTGCTCAGTGGTTCTCTACCTTTTTTGGTCCAGCGCCGCCCTATCCAATATCCAGTTCCCTTATCCCCCCTCCCTAACATATTGTTAAATTAGCATTTTTGTAAACATTTCACGTACCCCCTGCAGTACTCCAAAGTACCCCTAGGGGTACACCTACCCCAATTTGAGAAACGCTGGTTTAAAGTGTTAACTGGTATTGTTGTGAATCTTTGGTGTAAACTTGCCTTAAAACAAACGCCCCCCCAAGGGCACCTCAATGCCCCCCTTTCCAAAATATTGCTTCCAGCACCCCGGTCATCCTCTCAACGCTCCCTGGGGGGCTGTACCACCCCGTTGAGAAACACTGCTCTAACTGAAGCACAACTAGGTTTCTACACTTGAGATTTTTGAATCTATGCCTACACATCACTTCTACTGTATACAATCATTTCAGCTCTAAGTGAACTTTTGCTCCAAACAGTTGGTTTTGTGGTATACATATATTTTGATCTGTACTGTTTTTTCAGTTTAAAGACAAACATTTGTGTTAGTACTAATATTTGGAGGGTTGGTTTACCCAAATAGACATGGTTGTCTATAAAAAATGAGATCTACTCTTGGTTGCAATACCTGATTTCACCACTATCTAATTCAGATGATCTACCAGGTAAAGTTGAAACAAGTTGACCTGTAACTCGGGGGGGGGGGGGGGGGGTAGCCAAGGGTAAGTTTGCATGCTTAACATTTCAAGATGAGGTTTTGTGTCTGATGACAAGGTGTTTTGTTTTTTGTTTTTTAACAGTTATGAGAAGAGATCCCCCATATTGGCGTCTACTGAAATGTGTCTGCAAGAACCAACTGCACTATCAAGTCTTGGACGTCTATCGGCCTCTGAAAAGTAAGCAGTCACAACCTTGCCTTTTGATTTTTCACACGCCAGTTGTACGAACAGAACACCCTGGTATGGCATTGTATTGCTTTGCATGCTCTACGTTTCTCTCTGGCTTCTGTATCGGACAAGATTATATATTGATGTTGATTATATATACTGACAGGTGTTCCTGTTGTGTTCACTGCATGGGTGTCACACTACTAGCCATTTAATGTCCACATGCTGTAACAACTTTTAAACTGTCAGAAAATGACTTTTAACGTGTCTGCAGAGGTAAACGGAAACATGAACATCAGAGTGAAACCACACACATGGCATCAGAGGTGGACTGGCTCCAGGACAGGTGAGTGTTGATCTTAAGGTTTATACTATCTGTCATAACTGTATCGACTTTCCTAAGATACATTTTCACCCTCTCTTTTTCAATGTCCTCTCTGTGATTTGTTATTTTCAGTTTTGAGGAAATGGAGGTCACCATAGAAGAAGATGAATGCAACAGTGTGAAGAACAGATTGTAATTTTATACTTTATTATACAGAATATATGTCTTATTTTTTGCTTCTGTGGCTCATTTGATTCTAGTATGATTTGATTTTTTTATCTCGCAGATCTGACTTGACTAGTGACATGGAAAACGTTGAAGAAACAACTGAGCCGAGTTCTCCAGGAGCTGCTGATAGCTGTGATGAAGATGTCTACGTACCAATAATTCCTCAGAGGTACGTGTTTTTTTTTAGGTTTTTTTTTACCTTCCTTTAGATGACCTCTGTATATTGGAGTTATAAAGATTTTATACTTAATCCACAATTTTGATATGTAGAATCTATTTGTTTCTTGTATTTAATACCATCTTGCACTTATTTTTGCTCAAATAATCTTTGTAGAGCAGGGGTCTCCAACCTTTCTTCATCTAACGCAGTGGTTCCCAACCTGGGGTCCAGGGACCCCTAAGGGGGGTGGCAAAGATCACAGGGGGTGCAAGTCTTTATCTGGCTTGAGGTTGAGGTAAAAAAAAAATATATTTGCACGTTAAACAAATTATGATAATACACTAGAATATATAATGCATACAAAAGTCTGTATAAAAACTATATATTTTTGTTCTCGCTTAAACTTGTAGGCAGGCTACTTAGTAGGCCAAACCTCCGGGACCTCTTAACCTGGGACCCTTGCTGTCATCAGTCAGCTGCTAGCTGCTATCATCCTCGTTTTTCCTGCCGCCACGGCATCACTATTTTATGAACGAAACATGGCGGAGAAACGTAAAAGTGCTGATAACTCCTCTGTATCAAAAAAGAAAGTAAGGGAAAGTTACCTCAACTTCGGTTTCGGAGGGGGGGCTCAGCTTTTCTTAGACATAAGTAGGGGGGGCGCCAAGGAAAAAAGGTTGGGAACCACTGATCTAACGGTTACTTTAAAATGACAAAAGTGGCCAAGAGCTACTTGCATCACATCACATAGCTGAATGAAGCTACTGCTTGCTGAAATTGCAATAGCCAAAGCTTATGAAAAATCTTAACTTCACGTCAAGGTTCTTTTAGCCCACTACAGCACTGAAAATATTCCCATCAGGGTCCAAGAAAAAATTACCACTATACACGTCTATGGCCCACAAAGCTAGCTACCTCACTTTTAATATCGGGGTAATTTTGTGTCTCAGTTTGCGAGCTACCGGTAGCTCGAGAGCTACTTGTTGGAGACCCCTGTTGTAGAGGGTAAAATTGGAGCAGCCGTACAGTAACAACTTCACAGGTACACCTATATATTAGGGACACAGATTCATTTCAGGTTACACTGTCCAGAGCGTCTGGTCTAATAGGGCAACGTCTACAGGTTCGGGTGAAAGTAATGCCAATTCAGACCTCTTGAAATATGCTACTGTGCTAAAAGCAACCGGAAAGGGTGCCATGATGTTAGTTATCAAATTAAGATGAATCATAAATAGCCTACTTAAGAAGGATTCTGGACAAGCATATTGTTTAATATGTAACCATAAATGCATCTTTTAAACCCATTTAGTTAGTGCGGTGGGGTTTCTTTGGCCATAGAGTGCAAAGGGGCAGCAGCTTTAGTCATCCCTGTTAAAACCACAAAATCACAAATGATTTGCTGTGACTCTGTTCCTTCACCCTCCATTATTTGTCTTTAACTGACACATACACTTGTAAATTCTTTGGAAGAAGAATAATGTAAAAAAAAAAAATAAGAATACAAGGAATTGTCTTTGGATTTTGTATATTACACAAACCAGGTGTGTCAGTCTGTTGTCTTCTGTTACAGGTCCAAAACATCTGAACTTTTACTGGAATGTGAAGAAGAGGAGCTGGAGCCATGGCAGAAACACACTTTACATGTTCACTTGAAAGAAGAGACTGATGTCAAAGAAGAGGATGTTGGGGAGTTGAGTATGTCACACAAAATTCTTGAAGAACATCATCAGTGTTAAAGTTTTAAAAGATCAGAGTTCTGTACGCCTCTAAAACTCAAATAACTGTTGAGTCAAAACATGTCATTATGCATTTTAAAATAACCTGCTACTGTAGGTTGAATTATCGGTTATCATAATATTAATGTTTGAGGGATATTTAGAAATATTAAAGGTATTTAATTGATGGATTGACTACTAGACTGTCTGTGTGCTGTTGCAAATTTTCTCACCTTGATTTGCCATAGTTTACTTGCATCCTGTTGAAATTTCTGATTTGTTGTTTTTTTCGTATGTTCTTACAGATGATGACCAAACAGATTGTAAACCATATCCTTCATCTCTTCAGAACTGGTCAGCTGGTCAGCACACCCTAAAACCTAAAGCCAATGGTTTTGTCCACACTTCTGAGGTGCATCAAATCGGCAACAACCCTGTGTCTTTATCCAATGTCCAGAGTCCGGAAGTATGTGCAACATCATCTAACCAGCTGCAGTCAGAGCAGTCAAACTCACAGACCCTCTCTGTACCTTTGTCTCTGCCATGCTTAGCTGAAGTAAAACTTGAGTCAACTGGCACATCAGACAAATATAATAGCTAGAAGGGCGCTCAGAGAGTGTAGACCTACGCCAAGGCCATACCCTAGAGCTCTGCACTGTATCCTTAATTCCGCTCCCGATTGCAGTGCGTGCGTCTGCTCCCGCCCGCACCTGCAAAAAATATGATTTTTATATTTCCAAAAGTTCTGTGAGATGTTGATGAGGGGAAATCTGCTAAAATCAGGAAGACACCACAGTAACTGCAGAAAGAGCTGGGTTGTGTTGAAGTGGTGTTGAGAAGGTCACTCTCGCCAGACTGCTTTTTCTTACTTACCATTTCATGTTAATGAGAAACACGGTCAGAGCGGGACTGTGCAGCCGGCGAGCGGTTCATGATCTGCTTTAATCTTGATTTCATCTTCATTTGTTGACTCCCTCCTTTGTCCTCCATACACTGTTGTCTTCACTCGCAGCAAAGAGAGAGTTGTGTTGTCCTGATGGATCCCAATGCAGTTTATTTTGTAAAGCGAAAAATAATTTGTGCCCCATTTGTTCCATGATTCGGAACTGCTCCAAAATGTAGAGGGTTCTCCTTTGGCCCTTGCTACACCCTTCCACCATGGTTTCATGAAAATCAGGCCAGTAGTTTTTCAGTAATCATGCTGACAGACATAAAAAAAATAACAAACAGACAAATCAAGTCAAAAAATTAACCTCCTTGGTGAAGGTAATAAAAGTTATGTACCAACAGTTATAATGGGTAAGTTAACCAGTTGTCATAATTACACACATGTTGTTGTCTAACATAAATGTGTCCTATCCAATGCACAAATGAACAACATAGCGAACCTGTTACCTAATTTTCTAAAAACAACTTTGTACCATCCAGTCAGTTACATTCCATGTCAAAGGTACATGTTTTGTTGTAATATTATTGTACAGTAAAATAAATTCTTAAATTAAAACCCATTTTCAAGTGCTTCATTGCTGTATTATTTAAATGCATGTTATTGGTTCATATAGTTTCTCTACAATAGATTAACACGTAGTTGGATCACTGTAAAGCAGAACAGAAGTATTTAGTTTGCTACCGATGGATAACCATGGCTGTTTTATAAAAGATGGTATAAATTGGTGGTTCCCAAACTCTCAAGCCCCCCTTTGGAAGCCCATACCCACCATCATGCAAATCTGATTGCAATGTTTATCAGCCAATAGCAATACTGGGGAAATAGTCAGAAAAGGAGCCTAATAAAAATTAAGATATCATTACAGATAAACATAAAAAAAAAAAACTTAAATAAATACTTAAATATGATGCCTTGGTAAATGAAATAGCTCCACCTCGACTAAAGCTGCTACAAAAATGCTATTTACACATCATGGCCTTAGTAACACTGGCATGAGCACCTGCACATTTTAATTTTTCTATTATTAATTTGAGATGTTTACTGACATATTGAATGCATGAGTATTTTTTTCATTGTGTTATTGCTACTTTGACTTACCTGTGTTCATTTAAAATAAATCAGTTAAACGTAGCAATACAGAGAACTTAACAGTGTAACATCCATATGTACCAAGTATGGAGTTTGGAGAGAGAGGTGCTAGTTCGCCTCCTGAGCACTGCTGAGGTGCCCTTGAACAAGGCACCGAACACCCTTACTGCTCCAGGGCCACCGTACCATTGTTAAACATGCGCTACGCTGTATTGCATGTGTGTGCTGTGTGTATAAAAGTGGGGTCTGAGAAAGATTAATTTGAACTGCCAATTACATGTACCTTGTGGATTGTATGAATTGACAAATAAAATAATAATAATCCAGCACAAGTAAACAACACAGGTGCTAGTAGCATTCGCTCTATCGATATATGAAATTAGCTGGAAGACAATATAAATTGTAGTCATAGCGCAGATAATTCTTTCATTTGTAATTAAGCAACAATGACTTCCAGTGGCGGTTCTAGACCATTTTAAATGGATGGTCCAGGGTGGGGCCACATGCAATTTTAGTGGTACCAAATATATATATTTACGTGTTACCACCAACCCTCCATAGGTTTGGATCTATAAAAGACAAATGATAAACATATAACCATGATCACAAGAATACTCATTCAGTCTTAAACTACATTTTATTTATCACTGCACATGAATAATACCCCCTCTTTGGGGATAAAGGTGAGGTTAAAAATGTTTGAAATATATATGTTACAGTTAGGGGCACTGGCCACCCATCTAGTCTTGTATTGCCAGACCTATCTCCACAGCGCTGTATCAGGGAACGTTCCCTGAAGGTCATTAAATATAAAAAATCTTTCGATTTCGATCTTTCGGTTCCCTGAGGTTATTTAAAAAATAAAAATAAAAAATAAAACTTTAGAGAATCTTCGGGGAACTAGGCTATATATATATATATATGCTTAATTTATTGATGCTTCGTTCCATGATTGGTACATCTGTCCCTCTTTAAAGTGTAGTTAAAGCAACTGATGAGAACAAGACAACAATGGAACTATGGAACATGATTGATTTAGGGCTTAATGGAGTTACCTGTGCATTAGAGCTAAGGGTGGGTGGTGGCGGTGGTGCTAGAGTAGGTGTGTGGATGAGGGGACCGATTTCTGTACAACATCTGTATATGTAATTCCTAATGCATTACAAATGGATGCCAACCATAGACAGTATATAAAGATCATGGACGACGCGTCTCCGTAATGTAGAGGTCTTCACTTAGGCTACTCCCACTGTACAAAATAAAGCCAAAATCTCCCGTATATGGGCGCTGCCATCTTATAATTTTAAAGTGTCTGTTTGGGTCTGTTAATATAATACATCAGTGGTGTCTGCGCAGTGATCGGGTGGTGGAGTCGCGGTATCGAAATCCCGCCCATACATAACACATTTTAGTTTGGCCCCTGTCCAGTCCGCTAAAAATGGAGGAGGTAGTTTAGGAGTAGGAGTATTTATGACCAGGCAGCCACCAAGGGGCAATCGAGATGTTTTGGCTTCACTTTTGAGGATCTGTCTGTTAAGCCGCCAATCTTTGTATACAGTCTAAATAAAGGACAAATGAAGGAAACGTGGTCGCTATTAGGAGACTTGGGGAAAAAAGAAAAAAAGAATGGAGTTACGCATGTGACCTGTGGAGGGCAGCAATACGTCTTTGCCGCGTCTAATCCGCCGCAAATTTCATCAAACGAAGAAGAAATGCGACCGGTAATCTGATTGGTCCAGACAGTTTTAGCATTTCCGCCGTCTTTGGGCTAGCGATGTTCCCTTAATACATCCATGCTAGCGATGCGAAACACTCCCCCCCCCCTCCTGTGTGAAATAGATCCGCAC